>NC_088386.1:29465000-30090000 GCF_037993035.2 Macaca fascicularis
CCTATAGTATTCAAAGGGATCCGAAATATCTGTTCTCAGATTCCACAGAAATAAGGCTAGCAAAGAGATCCACGAAATACAGATGTAACTCTGTGAGTGGAAGTCACATATCACAGAGCAGTTTCTCAGAAAGCTTCTTTCCAGATTTCATCGGAGGATATTTCCTTTTTCACCATAGCCCTCTCTGGGCTTCCAAATATCACTTTGCCAATTCCACAAGAACTGTCTTAGCGAAAGGCTTCTTGAGGGGAAAGCTGTAACTCTGTGAGATGATTTCACAGAACACACAGAAGTTTCTCAGAAAGCTTCTTTCTCTTTGTTATGGGAGGATATTTCCTTTGGCCCTATAGTCTTCAAAGGGATCCGAAATATCTGTTCTCAGATTCCACAGAAATAAGGCTAGCAAAGAGATCCACGAAATACCGATGTAACTCTGTGAGTGGAAGTCACATATCACAGAGCAGTTTCTCAGAAAGCTTCTTTACAGATTTCATCGGAGGATATTTCCTTTTTCACCATAGCCCTCTATGGGCTTCAAAATATCACTTTGCCAATTCCACAAGAACTGTCTTACCGAAAGGCTTCTTGAGGGGAAAGCTGTAATTCTGTGAGATGATTTCACAGAACACAAAGAAGTTTTACAGAAAGCTTCTTTCTCTTTGTTATGGGAGGATATTTCCTTTGGCCCTATACTCTTCAAAGGGATTCTAAATATCTGCTTTCAGATTCCACAGAAATAAGGCTAGCAAAGAGATCCACGAAATACAGATGTAACTCTGTGAGTGGAAGTGACATATCACAGAGCAGTTTCTCAGAAAGCTTCTTTGCAGATTTCATCGGAGGATATTTCCTTTTTCACCATAGCCCTCTATGGGCTTCCAAATATCACTTTGCCAATTCCACAAGAACTGTCCTAGCGAAAGGCTTCTTGAGGGGAAAGCTGTAACTCTGTGAGATGATTTCACAGAACACAAAGAAGTTTCTCAGAAAGCTTCTTTCTCTTTGTTATCGGAGGATATAATCTTTGGCCCTATAGTCTTCTAAGTGATCCGAAATATTTGTTCTCAGATTCCACAGAAATAAGGCTACCAAAGAGATCCACGAAATACAGATGTAACTCTGTGAGTGGTAGTCACATATCACAGAGCAGTTTCTCAGAAAGCTTCTTTCCAGATTTCATAGGAGGATATTTCCTTTTGCACCATAGCCCTCTATGGGCTTCCAAATATCACTTTGCCAATTCCACAACAACTGTCTTAGCGAAAGGCTTCTTGAGGGCAAAGCAGTAACTCTGTGAGATGATTTCACAGAACACAAAGAAGTTTCTCAGAAAGCTTCTTTCTCTTTGTTATGGGAGGATATTTCCTTTGGCCCTATAGTCTTCAAAGGGATTCTAAATATCTGCTCTCAGACTCCACAGAAATAAGGCTAGCAAAGAGATCCACGAAATACAGATGTAACTCTGTGAGTGGAAATCACATATCACAGAGCAGTTTCTCAGAAAGCTTCTTTCCAGATTTCATCGGAGGATATTTCCTTTTTCACCCTAGCCCTCTATGGGCTGCAAAATATCACTTTGCTAATTCCACAAGAACTGTCTTAGCGAAAGGCTTCTTGAGGGGAAAGCTGTAACTCTGTGAGATGATTTCAGAGAACACAAAGAAGTTTCTCAGAAAGCCTCTTTCTCTTTGTTATCGGAAGATATTTCCTTTGGCCCTATAGTCTTCAAAGGGATCCGAAATATCTGTTCTCAGATTCCACAGAAATAAGGCTAGCAAAGAGATCCACGAAATACAGATGTAACTCTGTGAGTGGAAGTCACATATCACAGAGCAGTTTCTCAGAAAGCTTCTTTCCAGATTTCATCTGAGGATATTTCCTTTTTCACCATAGCCCTCTATGGGCTTCCAAATATCACTTTGCCAATTCCACAAGAACTGTCTTAGCGAAAGGCTTCTTGAAGGGAAAGCTGTAACTCTGCGAGATGATTTCACAGAACACAAAGAAGTTTCTCAGAAAGCTTCTTTCTCTTTGTTATCGGAGGATATTTCCTTTGGCCCTATAGTCTTCAAAGGGATCCGAAATATCTGTTCTCAGATTCCACAGAAATAAGGCTAGCAAAGAGATCCACGAAATACAGATGTAACTCTGTGAGTGGAAGGCACATATCACAGAGCAGTTTCTCAGAAAGCTTCTTTCCAGATTTCATCGGAGGATATTTCCTTTTTCACCATAGCCCTCTATGGGCTTCCAAATATCACTTTGCCAATTCCACAAGAACTGTCTTAGCGAAAGGCTTCTTGAGGGGAAAGCTGTAACTCTGTGAGATGATTTCACAGAACACAAAGAAGTTTCTCAGAAAGCTTCTTTCTCTTTGTTTTCGGAGGATATTTCCTTTGGCCCTATAGTCTTCAAAGGGATCGAAATATCTGTTCTCAGATTCCACAGAAATAAGGCTAGCAAAGAGATCCACGAAATACAGATGTAACTCTGTGAGTGGAAGGCACATATCACAGAGCAGTTTCTCAGAAAGCTTCTTTCCAGATTTCATCGGAGGATATTTCCTTTTTCACCATAGCCGTATAAGGGCTTCCAAATATCACTTTGCCAATTCCACAAGAACTGTCTTAGCGAAAGGCTTCTTGAGGGGAAAGCTGTAACTCTGTGAGATGATTTCACAGAACACAAAGAAGTTTCTCAGAAAGCTTCTTTCTCTTTGTTATCGGAGGATATTTCCTTTGTCCCTATAGTATTCAAAGGGATCCGAAATATCTGTTCTCAGATTCCACAGAAATAAGGCTAGCAAAGAGATCCACGAAATACAGATGTAACTCTGTGAGTGGAAGTCACTTACCACAGAGCAGTTTCTCAGAAAGCTTCTTTCCAGATTTCATCGGAGGATATTTCCTTTTTCACCATAGCCGTCTAAGGGCTTCCAAATATCACTTTGCCAATTCCACAAGAACTGTCTTAGCGAAAGGCTTCTTGAGGGGAAAGCTGTAACTCTGTGAGATGATTTCACAGAACACAAAGAAGTTTCTCAGAAAGCTTCTTTCTCTTTGTTATCGGAGGATATTTCCTTTGTCCCTATAGTATTCAAAGGGATCCGAAATATCTGTTCTCAGATTCCACAGAAATAAGGCTAGCAAAGAGATCCACGAAATACAGATGTAACTCTGTGAGTGGAAGTCACTTACCACAGAGCAGTTTCTCAGAAAGCTTCTTTCCAGATTTCATCGGAGGATATTTCCTTTTTCACCATAGCCGTCTAAGGGCTTCCAAATATCACTTTGCCAATTCCACAAGAACTGTCTTAGCGAAAGGCTTCTTGAGGGGAAAGCTGTAACTCTGTGAGATGATTTCACAGAACACAAAGAAGTTTCTCAGAAAGCTTCTTTCTCTTTGTTATCGGAGGATATTTCCTTTGTCCCTATAGTATTCAAAGGGATCCGAAATATCTGTTCTCAGATTCCACAGAAATAAGGCTAGCAAAGACATCCACGAAATACAGATGTAACTCTGTGAGTGGAAGTCACATACCACAGAGCAGTTTCTCAGAAAGCTTCTTTCCAGATTTCATCGGAGGATATTTCCTTTTTCACCCTAGCCCTCTATGGGCTGCAAAATATCACTTTGCTAATTCCACAAGAACTGTCTTAGCGAAAGGCTTCTTGAGGGGAAAGCTGTAACTCTGTGAGATGATTTCAGAGAACACAAAGAAGTTTCTCAGAAAGCCTCTTTCTCTTTGTTATCGGAAGATAGTTCCTTTGGCCCTATAGTCTTCAAAGGGATCCGAAATATCTGTTCTCAGATTCCACAGAAATAAGGCTAGCAAAGAGATCCACGAAATACAGATGTAACTCTGTGAGTGGAAGTCACATATCACAGAGCAGTTTCTCAGAAAGCTTCTTTCCAGATTTCATCTGAGGATATTTCCTTTTTCACCATAGCCCTCTATGGGCTTCCAAATATCACTTTGCCAATTCCACAAGAACTGTCTTAGCGAAAGGCTTCTTGAAGGGAAAGCTGTAACTCTGCGAGATGATTTCACAGAACACAAAGAAGTTTCTCAGAAAGCTTCTTTCTCTTTGTTATCGGAGGATATTTCCTTTGGCCCTATAGTCTTCAAAGGGATCCGAAATATCTGTTCTCAGATTCCACAGAAATAAGGCTAGCAAAGAGATCCACGAAATACAGATGTAACTCTGTGAGTGGAAGGCACATATCACAGAGCAGTTTCTCAGAAAGCTTCTTTCCAGATTTCATCGGAGGATATTTCCTTTTTCACCATAGCCCTCTATGGGCTTCCAAATATCACTTTGCCAATTCCACAAGAACTGTCTTAGCGAAAGGCTTCTTGAGGGGAAAGCTGTAATTCTGTGAGATGATTTCACAGAACACAAAGAAGTTTCTCAGAAAGCTTCTTTCTCTTTGTTATCGGAGGATATTTCCTTTGGCCCTATAGTCTTCAAAGGGATCCGAAATATCTGTTCTCAGATTCCACAGAAATAAGGCTAGCAAAGAGATCCACGAAATACAGATGTAACTCTGTGAGTGGACGTCACATATCACAGAGCAGTTTCTCAGAAAGCTTCTTTCCAGATTTCATCGGAGGATATTTCCTTTTTCACCATAGCCCTCTATGGGCTTCCAAATATCACTTTGCCAATTCCACAAGAACTGTCTTAGCGAAAGGCTTCTTGAGGGGAAAGCTGTAACTCTGTGAGATGATTACACAGAACACAAAGAAGTTTCTCGGAAGGCTTCTTTCTCTTTGTTATCGGAGGATATTTCCTTTGGCCCTATAGTCTTCAAAGGGATCCGAAATATCTGTTCTCAGATTCCACAGAAATAAGGCTAGCAAAGAGATCCACGAAATACAGATGTAACTCTGTGAGTGGAAGTTACATATCACAGAGCAGTTTCTCAGAAAGCTTCTTTCCAGATTTCATCGGAGGATATTTCCTTTTTCACCATCGACCTCTATGGGCTTCCAAATATCACTTTGCGAATTCCAGAAGAACTGTCTTAGCGAAAGGCTTCTTGAGGGGAAAGCTGTAACTCTGTGAGATGATTTCACAGAACACAAAGAAGTTTCTCAGAAAGCTTCTTTCTCTTTGTTATCGGAGGATATTTCCTTTGGCCCTATAGTCTTCAAAGGGATACGAAATATCTGTTCTCAGATTCCACAGAAATAAGGCTAGCAAAGAGATACACGAAATACAGATGTAACTCTGTGAGTGGAAGTCACATATCACAGAGCAGTTTCTCAGAAAGCTTCTTTCCAGATTTCATCGGAGGATATTTCCTTTTTCACCATAGCCCTCTATGGGCTTCCAAATATCACTTTGCCAATTCCACAAGAACTGTCTTAGCGAAAGGCTTCTTGAGGGGAAAGCTGTAATTCTGTGAGATGATTTCACAGAACACAAAGAAGTTTTACAGAAAGCTTCTTTCTCTTTGTTATGGGAGGATATTTCCTTTGGCCCTATTGTCTTCAAAGGGATTCTAAATATCTGCTTTCAGATTCCACAGAAATAAGGCTAGCAAAGAGATCCACGAAATACAGATGTAACTCTGTGAGTGGAAGTGACATATCACAGAGCAGTTTCTCAGAAAGCTTCTTTCCAGATTTCATCGGAGGATATTTCCTTTTTCACCATAGCCCTCTATGGGCTTCCAAATATCACTTTGCCAATTCCACAAGAACTGTCCTAGCGAAAGGCTTCTTGAGGGGAAAGCTGTAACTCTGTGAGATGATTTCACAGAACACAAAGAAGTTTCTCAGAAAGCTTCTTTCTCTTTGTTATCGGAGGATATAATCTTTGGCCCTATAGTCTTCAAAGTGATCCGAAATATTTGTTCTCAGATTCCACAGAAATAAGGCTAGCAAAGAGATCCACGAAATACAGATGTAACTCTGTGAGTGGTAGTCACATATCACAGAGCAGTTTCTCAGAAAGCTTCTTTCCAGATTTCATAGGAGGATATTTCCTTTTGCACCATAGCCCTCTATGGGCTTCCAAATATCACTTTGCCAATTCCACAACAACTGTCTTAGCGAAAGGCTTCTTGAGGGCAAAGCTGTAACTCTGTGAGATGATTTCACAGAACACAAAGAAGTTTCTCAGAAAGCTTCTTTCTCTTTGTTATGGGAGGATATTTCCTTTGTCCCTATAGTCTTCAAAGGGATTCTAAATATCTGCTCTCAGACTCCACAGAAATAAGGCTAGCAAAGAGATCCACGAAATACAGATGTAACTCTGTGAGTGGAAATCCCATATCACAGAGCAGTTTCTCAGAAAGCTTCTTTCCAGATTTCATCGGAGGATATTTCCTTTTTCACCATAGCCCTCTATGGGCTTCAAAATATCACTTTGCTAATTCCACAAGAACTGTCTTAGCGAAAGGCTTCTTGAGGGGAAAGCTGTAACTCTGTGAGATGATTTCAGAGAACACAAAGAAGTTTCTCAGAAAGCCTCTTTCTCTTTGTTATCGGAAGATATTTCCTTTGGCCCTATAGTCTTCAAAGGGATCCGAAATATCTGTTCTCAGATTCCACAGAAATAAGGCTAGCAAAGAGATCCACGAAATACAGATGTAACTCTGTGAGTGGAAGTCACATATCACAGAGCAGTTTCTCAGAAAGCTTCTTTCCAGATTTCATCTGAGGATATTTCCTTTTTCACCATAGCCCTCTATGGGCTTCCAAATATCACTTTGCCAATTCCACAAGAACTGTCTTAGCGAAAGGCTTCTTGAAGGGAAAGCTGTAACTCTGCGAGATGATTTCACAGAACACAAAGAAGTTTCTCAGAAAGCTTCTTTCTCTTTGTTATCGGAGGATATTTCCTTTGGCCCTATAGTCTTCAAAGGGATCCGAAATATCTGTTCTCAGATTCCACAGAAATAAGGCTAGCAAAGAGATCCACGAAATACAGATGTAACTCTGTGAGTGGAAGGCACATATCACAGAGCAGTTTCTCAGAAAGCTTCTTTCCAGATTTCATCGGAGGATATTTCCTTTTTCACCATAGCCCTCTATGGGCTTCCAAATATCACTTTGCCAATTCCACAAGAACTGTCTTAGCGAAAGGCTTCTTGAGGGGAAAGCTGTAACTCTGTGAGATGATTTCACAGAACACAAAGAAGTTTCTCAGAAAGCTTCTTTCTCTTTGTTTTCGGAGGATATTTCCTTTGGCCCTATAGTCTTCAAAGGGATCCGAAATATCTGTTCTCAGATTCCACAGAAATAAGGCTAGCAAAGAGATCCACGAAATACAGATGTAACTCTGTGAGTGAAAGGCACATATCACAGAGCAGTTTCTCAGAAAGCTTCTTTCCAGATTTCATCGGAGGATATTTCCTTTTTCACCATAGCCGTCTAAGGGCTTCCAAATATCACTTTGCCAATTCCACAAGAACTGTCTTAGCGAAAGGCTTCTTGAGGGGAAAGCTGTAACTCTGTGAGATGATTTCACAGAACACAAAGAAGTTTCTCAGAAAGCTTCTTTCTCTTTGTTATCGGAGGATATTTCATTTGTCCCTATAGTATTCAAAGGGATCCGAAATATCTGTTCTCAGATTCCACAGAAATAAGGCTAGCAAAGAGATCCACGAAATACAGATGTAACTCTGTGAGTGGAAGTCACATACCACAGAGCAGTTTCTCAGAAAGCTTCTTTCCAGATTTCATCGGAGGATATTTCCTTTTTCACCATAGCCGTCTAAGGGCTTCCAAATATCACTTTGCCAATTCCACAAGAACTGTCTTAGCGAAAGGCTTCTTGAGGGGAAAGCTGTAACTCTGTGAGATGATTTCACAGAACACAAAGAAGTTTCTCAGAAAGCTTCTTTCTCTTTGTTATCGGAGGATATTTCCTTTGTCCCTATAGTATTCAAAGGGATCCGAAATATCTGTTCTCAGATTCCACAGAAATAAGGCTAGCAAAGAGATCCACGAAATACAGATGTAACTCTGTGAGTGGAAGTCACATACCACAGAGCAGTTTCTCAGAAAGCTTCTTTCCAGATTTCATCTGAGGATATTTCCTTTTTCACCATAGCCCTCTATGGGCTTCCAAATATCACTTTGCCAATTCCACAAGAACTGTCTTAGCGAAAGGCTTCTTGAAGGGAAAGCTGTAACTCTGCGAGATGATTTCACAGAACACAAAGAAGTTTCTCAGAAAGCTTCTTTCTCTTTGTTATCGGAGGATATTTCCTTTGGCCCTATAGTCTTCAAAGGGATCCGAAATATCTGTTCTCAGATTCCACAGAAATAAGGCTAGCAAAGAGATCCACGAAATACAGATGTAACTCTGTGAGTGGACGTCACATATCACAGAGCAGTTTCTCAGAAAGCTTCTTTCCAGATTTCATCGGAGGATATTTCCTTTTTCACCATAGCCCTCTACGGGCTTCCAAATATCACTTTGCCAATTCCACAAGAACTGTCTTAGCGAAAGGCTTCTTGAGGGGAAAGCTGTAACTCTGTGAGATGATTACACAGAACACAAAGAAGTTTCTCGGAAGGCTTCTTTCTCTTTGTTATCGGAGGATATTTCCTTTGGCCCTATAGTCTTCAAAGGGATCCGAAATATCTGTTCTCAGATTCCACAGAAATAAGGCTAGCAAAGAGATCCACGAAATACAGATGTAACTCTGTGAGTGGAAGTTACATATCACAGAGCAGTTTCTCAGAAAGCTTCTTTCCAGATTTCATCGGAGGATATTTCCTTTTTCACCATCGACCTCTATAGGCTTCCAAATATCACTTTGCGAATTCCAGAAGAACTGTCTTAGCGAAAGGCTTCTTGAGGGGAAAGCTGTAACTCTGTGAGATGATTTCACAGAACACAAAGAAGTTTCTCAGAAAGCTTCTTTCTCTTTGTTATCGGAGGATATTTCCTTTGGCCCTATACTCTTCAAAGGGATACGAAATATCTGTTCTCAGATTCCACAGAAATAAGGCTAGCAAAGAGATACACGAAATACAGATGTAACTCTGTGAGTGGAAGTCACATATCACAGAGCAGTTTCTCAGAAAGCTTCTTTCCAGATTTCATCGGAGGATATTTCCTTTTTCACCATAGCCCTCTATGGGCTTCCAAATATCACTTTGCCAATTCCACAAGAACTGTCTTAGCGAAAGGCTTCTTGAGGGGAAAGCTGTAATTCTGTGAGATGATTTCACAGAACACAAAGAAGTTTCTCAGAAAGCTTCTTTCTCTTTGTTATCGGAGGATATTTCCTTTGGCCCTATAGTCTTCAAAGGGATCCGAAATATCTGTTCTCAGATTCCACAGAAATAAGGCTAGCAAAGAGATCCACGAAATACAGATGTAACTCTGTGAGTGGAAGTCACATATCACAGAGCAGTTTCTCAGAAAGCTTCTTTCCAGATTTCATCGGAGGATATTTCCTTTTTCACCATAGCCCTCTATGGGCTTCCAAATATCACTTTGCCAATTCCACAAGAACTGTCTTAGCGAAAGGCTTCTTGAGGGGAAAGCTGTAACTCTGTGAGATGATTACACAGAACACAAAGAAGTTTCTCGGAAGGCTTCTTTCTCTTTGTTATCGGAGGATATTTCCTTTGGCCCTATAGTCTTCAAAGGGATCCGAAATATCTGTTCTCAGATTCCACAGAAATAAGGCTTGCAAAGAGATCCAGGAAATACAGATGTAACTCTGTGAGTGGAAGTTACATATCACAGAGCAGTTTCTCAGAAAGCTTCTTTCCAGATTTCTTCGGAGGATATTTCCTTTTTCACCATCGACCTCTATGGGCTTCCAAATGTCACTTTGCGAATTCCAGAAGAACTGTCTTAGCGAAAGGCTTCTTGAGGGGAAAGCTGTAACTCTGTGAGATGATTTCAGAGAACACAAAGAAGTTTCTCAGAAAGCCTCTTTCTCTTTGTTATCGGAAGATATTTCCTTTGGCCCTATAGTCTTCAAAGGGATCCGAAATATCTGTTCTCAGATTCCACAGAAATAAGGCTAGCAAAGAGATCCACGAAATACAGATGCAACTCTGTGAGTGGAAGTCACATACCACAGAGCAGTTTCTCAGAAAGCTTCTTTCCAGATTTCATCGGAGGATATTTCCTTTTTCACCATAGCCGTCTAAGGGCTTCCAAATATCACTTTGCCAATTCCACAAGAACTGTCTTAGCGAAAGGCTTCTTGAGGGGAAAGCTGTAACTCTGTGAGATGATTTCACAAAACACAAAGAAGTTTCTCAGAAAGCTTCTTTCTCTTTGTTATCGGAGGATATTTCCTTTGTCCCTATAGTCTTCAAAGGGATCCGAAATATCTGTTCTCAGATTCCACAGAAAAGAGGCTAGCAAAGAGATCCACGAAATACAGATGTAACTCTGTGAGTGGAAGGCACATATCACAGAGCAGTTTCTCAGAAAGCTTCTTTCCAGATTTCATCGGAGGATATTTCCTTTTTCACCTTAGCCGTCTATGGGCTTCCAAATATCACTTTGCCAATTCCACAAGAACTGTCTTAGCGAAAGACTTCTTGAGGGGAAAGCTGTAACTCTGTGAGATGATTTCACAGAACACAAAGAAGTTTCTCAGAAAGCTTCTTTCTCTTTGTTATCGGAGGATATTTCCTTTGTCCCTATAGTATTCAAAGGGATCCGAAATATCTGTTCTCAGATTCCACAGAAATAAGGCTAGCAAAGAGATCCACGAAATACAGATGTAACTCTGTGAGTGGAAGTCACATATCACAGAGCAGTTTCTCAGAAAGCTTCTTTCCAGATTTCATCGGAGGATATTTCCTTTTTCACCATAGCCCTCTCTGGGCTTCCAAATATCACTTTGCCAATTCCACAAGAACTGTCTTAGCGAAAGGCTTCTTGAGGGGAAAGCTGTAACTCTGTGAGATGATTTCACAGAACACACAGAAGTTTCTCAGAAAGCTTCTTTCTCTTTGTTATGGGAGGATATTTCCTTTGGCCCTATAGTCTTCAAAGGGATCCGAAATATCTGTTCTCAGATTCCACAGAAATAAGGCTAGCAAAGAGATCCACGAAATACCGATGTAACTCTGTGAGTGGAAGTCACATATCACAGAGCAGTTTCTCAGAAAGCTTCTTTACAGATTTCAGCGGAGGATATTTCCTTTTTCACCATAGCCCTCTATGGGCTTCAAAATATCATTTGCCAATTCCACAAGAACTGTCTTAGCGAAAGGCTTCTTGAGGGGAAAGCTGTAATTCTGTGAGATGATTTCACAGAACCCAAAGAAGTTTTACAGAAAGCTTCTTTCTCTTTGTTATGGGAGGATATTTCCTTTGGCCCTATACTCTTCAAAGGGATTCTAAATATCTGCTTTCAGATTCCACAGAAATAAGGCTAGCAAAGAGATCCACGAAATACAGATGTAACTCTGTGAGTGGAAGTGACATATCACAGAGCAGTTTCTCAGAAAGCTTCTTTGCAGATTTCATCGGAGGATATTTCCTTTTTCACCATAGCCCTCTATGGGCTTCCAAATATCACTTTGCCAATTCCACAAGAACTGTCCTAGCGAAAGGCTTCTTGAGGGGAAAGCTGTAACTCTGTGAGATGATTTCACAGAACACAAAGAAGTTTCTCAGAAAGCTTCTTTCTCTTTGTTATCGGAGGATATAATCTTTGGCCCTATAGTCTTCAAAGTGATCCGAAATATTTGTTCTCAGATTCCACAGAAATAAGGCTACCAAAGAGATCCACGAAATACAGATGTAACTCTGTGAGTGGTAGTCACATATCACAGAGCAGTTTCTCAGAAAGCTTCTTTCCAGATTTCATAGGAGGATATTTCCTTTTGCACCATAGCCCTCTATGGGCTTCAAAATATCACTTTGCTAATTCCACAAGAACTGTCTTAGCGAAAGGCTTCTTGAGGGGAAAGCTGTAACTCTGTGAGATGATTTCAGAGAACACAAAGAAGTTTCTCAGAAAGCCTCTTTCTCTTTGTTATCGGAAGATATTTCCTTTGGCCCTATAGTCTTCAAAGGGATCCGAAATATCTGTTCTCAGATTCCACAGAAATAAGGCTAGCAAAGAGATCCACGAAATACAGATGTAACTCTGTGAGTGGAAGTCACATACCACAGAGCAGTTTCTCAGAAAGCTTCTTTCCAGATTTCATCGGAGGATATTTCCTTTTTCACCATAGCCGTCTAAGGGCTTCCAAATATCACTTTGCCAATTCCACAAGAACTGTCTTAGCGAAAGGCTTCTTGAGGGGAAAGCTGTAACTCTGTGAGATGATTTCACAAAACACAAAGAAGTTTCTCAGAAAGCTTCTTTCTCTTTGTTATCGGAGGATATTTCCTTTGTCCCTATAGTCTTCAAAGGGATCCGAAATATCTGTTCTCAGATTCCACAGAAAAGAGGCTAGCAAAGAGATCCACGAAATACAGATGTAACTCTGTGAGTGGAAGGCACATATCACAGAGCAGTTTCTCAGAAAGCTTCTTTCCAGATTTCATCGGAGGATATTTCCTTTTTCACCTTAGCCGTCTATGGGCTTCCAAATATCACTTTGCCAATTCCACAAGAACTGTCTTAGCGAAAGACTTCTTGAGGGGAAAGCTGTAACTCTGTGAGATGATTTCACAGAACACAAAGAAGTTTCTCAGAAAGCTTCTTTCTCTTTGTTATCGGAGGATATTTCCTTTGTCCCTATAGTATTCAAAGGGATCCGAAATATCTGTTCTCAGATTCCACAGAAATAAGGCTAGCAAAGAGATCCACGAAATACAGATGTAACTCTGTGAGTGGAAGTCACATATCACAGAGCAGTTTCTCAGAAAGCTTCTTTCCAGATTTCATCGGAGGATATTTCCTTTTTCACCATAGCCCTCTCTGGGCTTCCAAATATCACTTTGCCAATTCCACAAGAACTGTCTTAGCGAAAGGCTTCTTGAGGGGAAAGCTGTAACTCTGTGAGATGATTTCACAGAACACACAGAAGTTTCTCAGAAAGCTTCTTTCTCTTTGTTATGGGAGGATATTTCCTTTGGCCCTATAGTCTTCAAAGGGATCCGAAATATCTGTTCTCAGATTCCACAGAAATAAGGCTAGCAAAGAGATCCACGAAATACCGATGTAACTCTGTGAGTGGAAGTCACATATCACAGAGCAGTTTCTCAGAAAGCTTCTTTACAGATTTCATCGGAGGATATTTCCTTTTTCACCATAGCCCTCTATGGGCTTCAAAATATCACTTTGCCAATTCCACAAGAACTGTCTTAGCGAAAGGCTTCTTGAGGGGAAAGCTGTAATTCTGTGAGATGATTTCACAGAACCCAAAGAAGTTTTACAGAAAGCTTCTTTCTCTTTGTTATGGGAGGATATTTCCTTTGGCCCTATACTCTTCAAAGGGATTCTAAATATCTGCTTTCAGATTCCACAGAAATAAGGCTAGCAAAGAGATCCACGAAATACAGATGTAACTCTGTGAGTGGAAGTGACATATCACAGAGCAGTTTCTCAGAAAGCTTCTTTGCAGATTTCATCGGAGGATATTTCCTTTTTCACCATAGCCCTCTATGGGCTTCCAAATATCACTTTGCCAATTCCACAAGAACTGTCCTAGCGAAAGGCTTCTTGAGGGGAAAGCTGTAACTCTGTGAGATGATTTCACAGAACACAAAGAAGTTTCTCAGAAAGCTTCTTTCTCTTTGTTATCGGAGGATATAATCTTTGGCCCTATAGTCTTCAAAGTGATCCGAAATATTTGTTCTCAGATTCCACAGAAATAAGGCTACCAAAGAGATCCACGAAATACAGATGTAACTCTGTGAGTGGTAGTCACATATCACAGAGCAGTTTCTCAGAAAGCTTCTTTCCAGATTTCATAGGAGGATATTTCCTTTTGCACCATAGCCCTCTATGGGCTTCCAAATATCACTTTGCCAATTCCACAACAACTGTCTTAGCGAAAGGCTTCTTGAGGGCAAAGCAGTAACTCTGTGAAATGATTTCACAGAACACAAAGAAGTTTCTCAGAAAGCTTCTTTCTCTTTGTTATGGGAGGATATTTCCTTTGGCCCTATAGTCTTCAAAGGGATTCTAAATATCTGCTCTCAGACTCCACAGAAATAAGGCTAGCAAAGAGATCCACGAAATACAGATGTAACTCTGTGAGTGGAAATCACATATCACAGAGCAGTTTCTCAGAAAGCTTCTTTCCAGATTTCATCGGAGGATATTTCCTTTTTCACCCTAGCCCTCTATGGGCTGCAAAATATCACTTTGCTAATTCCACAAGAACTGTCTTAGCGAAAGGCTTCTTGAGGGGAAAGCTGTAACTCTGTGAGATGATTTCAGAGAACACAAAGAAGTTTCTCAGAAAGCCTCTTTCTCTTTGTTATCGGAAGATATTTCCTTTGGCCCTATAGTCTTCAAAGGGATCCGAAATATCTGTTCTCAGATTCCACAGAAATAAGGCTAGCAAAGAGAACCACGAAATACAGATGTAACTCTGTGAGTGGAAGTCACATATCACAGAGCAGTTTCTCAGAAAGCTTCTTTCCAGATTTCATCTGAGGATATTTCCTTTTTCACCATAGCCCTCTATGGGCTTCCAAATATCACTTTGCCAATTCCACAAGAACTGTCTTAGCGAAAGGCTTCTTGAAGGGAAAGCTGTAACTCTGCGAGATGATTTCACAGAACACAAAGAAGTTTCTCAGAAAGCTTCTTTCTCTTTGTTATCGGAGGATATTTCCTTTGGCCCTATAGTCTTCAAAGGGATCCGAAATATCTGTTCTCAGATTCCACAGAAATAAGGCTAGCAAAGAGATCCACGAAATACAGATGTAACTCTGTGAGTGGAAGGCACATATCACAGAGCAGTTTCTCAGAAAGCTTCTTTCCAGATTTCATCGGAGGATATTTCCTTTTTCACCATAGCCCTCTATGGGCTTCCAAATATCACTTTGCCAATTCCACAAGAACTGTCTTAGCGAAAGGCTTCTTGAGGGGAAAGCTGTAACTCTGTGAGATGATTTCACAGAACACAAAGAAGTTTCTCAGAAAGCTTCTTTCTCTTTGTTTTCGGAGGATATTTCCTTTGGCCCTATAGTCTTCAAAGGGATCGAAATATCTGTTCTCAGATTCCACAGAAATAAGGCTAGCAAAGAGATCCACGAAATACAGATGTAACTCTGTGAGTGGAAGGCACATATCACAGAGCAGTTTCTCAGAAAGCTTCTTTCCAGATTTCATCGGAGGATATTTCCTTTTTCACCATAGCCGTATAAGGGCTTCCAAATATCACTTTGCCAATTCCACAAGAACTGTCTTAGCGAAAGGCTTCTTGAGGGGAAAGCTGTAACTCTGTGAGATGATTTCACAGAACACAAAGAAGTTTCTCAGAAAGCTTCTTTCTCTTTGTTGTCGGAGGATATTTCCTTTGTCCCTATAGTATTCAAAGGGATCCGAAATATCTGTTCTCAGATTCCACAGAAATAAGGCTAGCAAAGAGATCCACGAAATACAGATGTAACTCTGTGAGTGGAAGTCACATACCACAGAGCAGTTTCTCAGAAAGCTTCTTTCCAGATTTCATCGGAGGATATTTCCTTTTTCACCATAGCCGTCTAAGGGCTTCCAAATATCACTTTGCCAATTCCACAAGAACTGTCTTAGCGAAAGGCTTCTTGAGGGGAAAGGTGTAACTCTGTGAGATGATTTCACAGAACACAAAGAAGTTTCTCAGAAAGCTTCTTTCTCTTTGTTATCGGAGGATATTTCCTTTGTCCCTATAGTATTCAAAGGGATCCGAAATATCTGTTCTCAGATTCCACAGAAATAAGGCTAGCAAAGACATCCACGAAATACAGATGTAACTCTGTGAGTGGAAGTCACATACCACAGAGCAGTTTCTCAGAAAGCTTCTTTCCAGATTTCATCGGAGGATATTTCCTTTTTCACCCTAGCCCTCTATGGGCTGCAAAATATCACTTTGCTAATTCCACAAGAACTGTCTTAGCGAAAGGCTTCTTGAGGGGAAAGCTGTAACTCTGTGAGATGATTTCAGAGAACACAAAGAAGTTTCTCAGAAAGCCTCTTTCTCTTTGTTATCGGAAGATATTTCTTTTGGCCCTATAGTCTTCAAAGGGATCCGAAATATCTGTTCTCAGATTCCACAGAAATAAGGCTAGCAAAGAGATCCACGAAATACAGATGTAACTCTGTGAGTGGAAGTCACATATCACAGAGCAGTTTCTCAGAAAGCTTCTTTCCAGATTTCATCTGAGGATATTTCCTTTTTCACCATAGCCCTCTATGGGCTTCCAAATATCACTTTGCCAATTCCACAAGAACTGTCTTAGCGAAAGGCTTCTTGAAGGGAAAGCTGTAACTCTGCGAGATGATTTCACAGAACACAAAGAAGTTTCTCAGAAAGCTTCTTTCTCTTTGTTATCGGAGGATATTTCCTTTGGCCCTATAGTCTTCAAAGGGATCCGAAATATCTGTTCTCAGATTCCACAGAAATAAGGCTAGCAAAGAGATCCACGAAATACAGATGTAACTCTGTGAGTGGAAGGCACATATCACAGAGCAGTTTCTCAGAAAGCTTCTTTCCAGATTTCATCGGAGGATATTTCCTTTTTCACCATAGCCCTCTATGGGCTTCCAAATATCACTTTGCCAATTCCACAAGAACTGTCTTAGCGAAAGGCTTCTTGAGGGGAAAGCTGTAACTCTGTGAGATGATTTCACAGAACACAAAGAAGTTTCTCAGAAAGCTTCTTTCTCTTTGTTTTCGGAGGATATTTCCTTTGGCCCTATAGTCTTCAAAGGGATCGAAATATCTGTTCTCAGATTCCACAGAAATAAGGCTAGCAAAGAGATCCACGAAATACAGATGTAACTCTGTGAGTGGAAGGCACATATCACAGAGCAGTTTCTCAGAAAGCTTCTTTCCAGATTTCATTGGAGGATATTTCCTTTTTCACCATAGCCGTATAAGGGCTTCCAAATATCACTTTGCCAATTCCACAAGAACTGTCTTAGCGAAAGGTTTCTTGAGGGGAAAGCTGTAACTCTGTGAGATGATTTCACAGAACACAAAGAAGTTTCTCAGAAAGCTTCTTTCTCTTTGTTATCGGAGGATATTTCCTTTGTCCCTATAGTATTCAAAGGGATCCGAAATATCTGTTCTCAGATTCCACAGAAATAAGGCTAGCAAAGAGATCCACGAAATACAGATGTAACTCTGTGAGTGGAAGTCACATACCACAGAGCAGTTTCTCAGAAAGCTTCTTTCCAGATTTCATCGGAGGATATTTCCTTTTTCACCATAGCCGTCTAAGGGCTTCCAAATATCACTTTGCCAATTCCACAAGAACTGTCTTAGCGAAAGGCTTCTTGAGGGGAAAGCTGTAACTCTGTGAGATGATTTCACAGAACACAAAGAAGTTTCTCAGAAAGCTTCTTTCTCTTTGTTATCGGAGGATATTTCCTTTGTCCCTATAGTATTCAAAGGGATCCGAAATATCTGTTCTCAGATTCCACAGAAATAAGGCTAGCAAAGAGATCCACGAAATACAGATGTAACTCTGTGAGTGGAAGTCACATACCACAGAGCAGTTTCTCAGAAAGCTTCTTTCCAGATTTCATCGGAGGATATTTCCTTTTTTACCATAGCCCTCTAAGGGCTTCCAAATATCACTTTGCCAATTCCACAAGAACTGTCTTAGCGAAAGGCTTCTTGAAGGGAAAGCTGTAACTCTGTGAGATGATTTCACAGAACACAAAGAAGTTTCTCAGAAAGCTTCTTTCTCTTTGTTATGGGAGGATATTTCCTTTGGCCCTATAGTCTTCAAAGGGATTCTAAATATCTGCTTTCAGATTCCACAGAAATAAGGCTAGCAAAGAGATCCACGAAATACAGATGTAACTCTGTGAGTGGAAGTCACATATCACAGGGCAGTTGCTCAGAAAGCTTCTTTCCAGATTTCATCGGAGGATATTTCCTTTTTCACCATAGCACTCTATGGGCTTCCAAATATCACTTTGCCAATTCCACAAGAACTGTCCTAGCGAAAGGCTTCTTGAGGGGAAAGCTGTAACTCTGTGAGATGATTTCACAGAACACAAAGAAGTTTCTCAGAAAGCTTCTTTCTCTTTGTTATCGGAGGATATTTCCTTTGGCCCTATAGTCTTCAAAGGGATCCGAAATATCTGTTCTCAGATTCCACAGAAAAGAGGCTAGCAAAGAGATCCACGAAATACAGATGTAACTCTGTGAGTGGAAGGCACATATCACAGAGCAGTTTCTCAGAAAGCTTCTTTCCAGATTTCATCGGAGGATATTTCCTTTTTCACCTTAGCCGTCTATGGGCTTCCAAATATCACTTTGCCAATTCCACAAGAACTGTCTTAGCGAAAGACTTCTTGAGGGGAAAGCTGTAACTCTGTGAGATGATTTCACAGAACACAAAGAAGTTTCTCAGAAAGCTTCTTTCTCTTTGTTATCGGAGGATATTTCCTTTGTCCCTATAGTATTCAAAGGGATCCGAAATATCTGTTCTCAGATTCCACAGAAATAAGGCTAGCAAAGAGATCCACGAAATACAGATGTAACTCTGTGAGTGGAAGTCACATATCACAGAGCAGTTTCTCAGAAAGCTTCTTTCCAGATTTCATCGGAGGATATTTCCTTTTTCACCATAGCCCTCTCTGGGCTTCCAAATATCACTTTGCCAATTCCACAAGAACTGTCTTAGCGAAAGGCTTCTTGAGGGGAAAGCTGTAACTCTGTGAGATGATTTCACAGAACACAAAGAAGTTTCTCAGAAAGCTTCTTTCTCTTTGTTATGGGAGGATATTTCCTTTGGCCCTATAGTCTTCAAAGGGATCCGAAATATCTGTTCTCAGATTCCACAGAAATAAGGCTAGCAAAGAGATCCACGAAATACCGATGTAACTCTGTGAGTGGAAGTCACATATCACAGAGCAGTTTCTCAGAAAGCTTCTTTACAGATTTCATCGGAGGATATTTCCTTTTTCACCATAGCCCTCTATGGGCTTCCAAATATCACTTTGCCAATTCCACAAGAACTGTCTTAGCGAAAGGCTTCTTGAGGGGAAAGCTGTAATTCTGTGAGATGATTTCACAGAACACAAAGAAGTTTTACAGAAAGCTTCTTTCTCTTTGTTATGGGAGGATATTTCCTTTGGCCCTATAGTCTTCAAAGGGATTCTAAATATCTGCTTTCAGATTCCACAGAAATAAGGCTAGCAAAGAGATCCACGAAATACAGATGTAACTCTGTGAGTGGAAGTGACATATCACAGAGCAGTTTCTCAGAAAGCTTCTTTCCAGATTTCATCGGAGGATATTTCCTTTTTCACCATAGCCCTCTATGGGCTTCCAAATATCACTTTGCCAATTCCACAAGAACTGTCCTAGCGAAAGGCTTCTTGAGGGGAAAGCTGTAACTCTGTGAGATGATTTCACAGAACACAAAGAAGTTTCTCAGAAAGCTTCTTTCTCTTTGTTATCGGAGGATATAATCTTTGGCCCTATAGTCTTCAAAGTGATCCGAAATATTTGTTCTCAGATTCCACAGAAATAAGGCTACCAAAGAGATCCACGAAATACAGATGTAACTCTGTGAGTGGTAGTCACATATCACAGAGCAGTTTCTCAGAAAGCTTCTTTCCAGATTTCATAGGAGGATATTTCCTTTTGCACCATAGCCCTCTATGGGCTTCCAAATATCACTTTGCCAATTCCACAACAACTGTCTTAGCGAAAGGCTTCTTGAGGGCAAATCTGTAACTCTGTGAGATGATTTCACAGAACACAAAGAAGTTTCTCAGAAAGCTTCTTTCTCTTTGTTATGGGAGGATATTTCCTTTGGCCCTATAGTCTTCAAAGGGATTCTAAATATCTGCTCTCAGACTCCACAGAAATAAGGCTAGCAAAGAGATCCACGAAAAACAGATGTAACTCTGTGAGTGGAAATCACATATCACAGAGCAGTTTCTCAGAAAGCTTCTTTCCAGATTTCATCGGAGGATATTTCCTTTTTCACCATAGCCCTCTATGGGCTTCAAAATATCACTTTGCTAATTCCACAAGAACTGTCTTAGCGAAAGGCTTCTTGAGGGGAAAGCTGTAACTCTGTGAGATGATTTCAGAGAACACAAAGAAGTTTCTCAGAAAGCCTCTTTCTCTTTGTTATCGGAAGATATTTCCTTTGGCCCTATAGTCTTCAAAGGGATCCGAAATATCTGTTCTCAGATTCCACAGAAATAAGGCTAGCAAAGAGATCCACGAAATACAGATGTAACTCTGTGAGTGGAAGTCACATATCACAGAGCAGTTTCTCAGAAAGCTTCTTTCCAGATTTCATCGGAGGATATTTCCTTTTTCACCATAGCACTCTATGGGCTTCCAAATATCACTTTGCCAATTCCACAAGAACTGTCCTAGCGAAAGGCTTCTTGAGGGGAAAGCTGTAACTCTGTGAGATGATTTCACAGAACACAAAGAAGTTTCTCAGAAAGCTTCTTTCTCTTTGTTATCGGAGGATATTTCCTTTGGCCCTATAGTCTTCAAAGGGATCCGAAATATCTGTTCTCAGATTCCACAGAAAAGAGGCTAGCAAAGAGATCCACGAAATACAGATGTAACTCTGTGAGTGGAAGGCACATATCACAGAGCAGTTTCTCAGAAAGCTTCTTTCCAGATTTCATCGGAGGATATTTCCTTTTTCACCATAGCCCTCTCTGGGCTTCCAAATATCACTTTGCCAATTCCACAAGAACTGTCTTAGCGAAAGGCTTCTTGAGGGGAAAGCTGTAACTCTGTGAGATGATTTCACAGAACACAAAGAAGTTTCTCAGAAAGCTTCTTTCTCTTTGTTATCGGAGGATATTTCCTTTGGCCCTATAGTCTTCAAAGGGATCCGAAATATCTGTTCTCAGATTCCACAGAAATAAGGCTAGCAAAGAGATCCACGAAATACCGATGTAACTCTGTGAGTGGAAGTCACATATCACAGAGCAGTTTCTCAGAAAGCTTCTTTACAGATTTCATCGGAGGATATTTCCTTTTTCACCATAGCCCTCTATGGGCTTCCAAATATCACTTTGCCAATTCCACAAGAACTGTCTTAGCGAAAGGCTTCTTGAGGGGAAAGCTGTAATTCTGTGAGATGATTTCACAGAACACAAAGAAGTTTTACAGAAAGCTTCTTTCTCTTTGTTATGGGAGGATATTTCCTTTGGCCCTAGAGTCTTCAAAGGGATTCTAAATATCTGCTTTCAGATTCCACAGAAATAAGGCTAGCAAAGAGATCCACGAAATACAGATGTAACTCTGTGAGTGGAAGTGACATATCACAGAGCAGTTTCTCAGAAAGCTTCTTTCCAGATTTCATCGGAGGATATTTCCTTTTTCACCATAGCCCTCTATGGGCTTCCAAATATCACTTTGCCAATTCCACAAGAACTGTCCTAGCGAAAGGCTTCTTGAGGGGAAAGCTGTAACTCTGTGAGATGATTTCACAGAACACAAAGAAGTTTCTCAGAAAGCTTCTTTCTCTTTGTTATCGGAGGATATAATCTTTGGCCCTATAGTCTTCAAAGTGACCCGAAATATTTGTTCTCAGATTCCACAGAAATAAGGCTACCAAAGAGATCCACGAAATACAGATGTAACTCTGTGAGTGGTAGTCACATATCACAGAGCAGTTTCTCAGAAAGCTTCTTTCCAGATTTCATAGGAGGATATTTCCTTTTGCACCATAGCCCTCTATGGGCTTCCAAATATCACTTTGCCAATTCCACAACAACTGTCTTAGCGAAAGGCTTCTTGAGGGCAAATCTGTAACTCTGTGAGATGATTTCACAGAACACAAAGAAGTTTCTCAGAAAGCTTCTTTCTCTTTGTTATGGGAGGATATTTCCTTTGGCCCTATAGTCTTCAAAGGGATTCTAAATATCTGCTCTCAGACTCCACAGAAATAAGGCTAGCAAAGAGATCCACGAAATACAGATGTAACTCTGTGAGTGGAAATCACATATCACAGAGCAGTTTCTCAGAAAGCTTCTTTCCAGATTTCATCGGAGGATATTTCCTTTTTCACCATAGCCCTCTATGGGCTTCAAAATATCACTTTGCTAATTCCACAAGAACTGTCTTAGCGAAAGGCTTCTTGAGGGGAAAGCTGTAACTCTGTGAGATGATTTCAGAGAACACAAAGAAGTTTCTCAGAAAGCCTCTTTCTCTTTGTTATCGGAAGATATTTCCTTTGGCCCTATAGTCTTCAAAGGGATCCGAAATATCTGTTCTCAGATTCCACAGAAATAAGGCTAGCAAAGAGATCCACGAAATACAGATGTAACTCTGTGAGTGGAAGTCACATATCACAGAGCAGTTTCTCAGAAAGCTTCTTTCCAGATTTCATCTGAGGATATTTCCTTTTTCACCATAGCCCTCTATGGGCTTCCAAATATCACTTTGCCAATTCCACAAGAACTGTCTTAGCGAAAGGCTTCTTGAAGGGAAAGCTGTAACTCTGCGAGATGATTTCACAGAACACAAAGAAGTTTCTCAGAAAGCTTCTTTCTCTTTGTTATCGGAGGATATTTCCTTTGGCCCTATAGTCTTCAAAGGGATCCGAAATATCTGTTCTCAGATTCCACAGAAATAAGGCTAGCAAAGAGATCCACGAAATACAGATGTAACTCTGTGAGTGGAAGGCACATATCACAGAGCAGTTTCTCAGAAAGCTTCTTTCCAGATTTCATCGGAGGATATTTCCTTTTTCACCATAGCCGTCTAAGGGCTTCCAAATATCACTTTGCCAATTCCACAAGAACTGTCTTAGCGAAAGGCTTCTTGAGGGGAAAGCTGTAACTCTGTGAGGTGATTTCACAGAACACAAAGAAGTTTCTCAGAAAGCTTCTTTCTCTTTGTTATCGGAGGATATTTCCTTTGTCCCTATAGTATTCAAAGGGATCCGAAATATCTG
Organism: Macaca fascicularis; assembly: GCF_037993035.2. Taxonomy (NCBI): domain Eukaryota; kingdom Metazoa; phylum Chordata; class Mammalia; order Primates; family Cercopithecidae; genus Macaca; species Macaca fascicularis. Next base: position 29,488,010 of record NC_088386.1, read on the forward strand.
TTCTCAGATTCCACAGAAATAAGGCTAGCAAAGAGATCCACGAAATACAGATGTAACTCTGTGAGTGGAAGTCACATACCACAGAGCAGTTTCTCAGAAAGCTTCTTTCCAGATTTCATCGGAGGATATTTCCTTTTTCACCATAGCCGTCTAAGGGCTTCCAAATATCACTTTGCCAATTCCACAAGAACTGTCTTAGCGAAAGACTTCTTGAGGGGAAAGCTGTAACTCTGTGAGATGATTTCACAGAACACAAAGAAGTTTCTCAGAAAGCTTCTTTCTCTTTGTTATCGGAGGATATTTCCTTTGTCCCTATAGTATTCAAAGGGATCCGAAATATCTGTTCTCAGATTCCACAGAAATAAGGCTAGCAAAGAGATCCACGAAATACAGATGTAACTCTGTGAGTGGAAGTCACATACCACAGAGCAGTTTCTCAGAAAGCTTCTTTCCAGATTTCATCGGAGGATTTTTCCTTTTTCACCATTGCCCTCTAAGGGCTTCCAAATATCACTTTGCCAATTCCACAAGAACTGTCTTAGCGAAAGGCTTCTTGAAGGGAAAGATGTAACTCTGTGAGATGATTTCACAGAACACAAAGAAGTTTCTCAGAAAGCTTCTTTCTCTTTGTTATCGGAGGATATTTCCTTTGGCCCTATAGTCTTCAAAGGGATCCGAAATATCTGTTCTCAGATTCCACAGAAATAAGGCTAGCAAAGAGATCCACGAAATACAGATGTAACTCTGTGAGTGGAAGGCACATATCACAGAGCAGTTTCTCAGAAAGCTTCTTTCCAGATTTCATCGGAGGATATTTCCTTTTTCACCATAGCCTTCTATGGGCTTCCAAATATCACTTTGCCAATTCCACAAGAACTGTCTTAGCGAAAGGCTTCTTGAGGGCAAAGCTGTAACTCTGTGAGATGATTTCACAGAACACAAAGAAGTTTCTCAGAAAGCTTCTTTCTCTTTGTTATGGGAGGATATTTCCTTTGGCCCTATAGTCTTCAAAGGTATTCTAAATATCTGCTTTCAGATTCCACAGAAATAAGGCTAGCAAAGAGATCCACGAAATACAGATGTAACTCTGTGAGTGGAAGTCACATATCACAGGGCAGTTGCTCAGAAAGCTTCTTTCCAGATTTCATCGGAGGATATTTCCTTTTTCACCATAGCCCTCTATGGGCTTCCAAATATCACTTTGCCAATTCCACAAGAACTGTCCTAGCGAAAGGCTTCTTGAGGGGAAAGCTGTAACTCTGTGAGATGATTTCACAGAACACAAAGAAGTTTCTCAGAAAGCTTCTTTCTCTTTGTTATGGGAGGATATTTCCTTTGGCCCTATAGTCTTCAAAGGGATTCTAAATATCTGCTCTCAGACTCCACAGAAATAAGGCTAGCAAAGAGATCCACGAAATACAGATGTAACTCTGTGAGTGGAAATCACATATCACAGAGCAGTTTCTCAGAAAGCTTCTTTCCAGATTTCATCGGAGGATATTTCCTTTTTCACCCTAGCCCTCTATGGGCTGCAAAATATCACTTTGCTAATTCCACAAGAACTGTCTTAGCGAAAGGCTTCTTGAGGGGAAAGCTGTAACTCTGTGAGATGATTTCAGAGAACACAAAGAAGTTTCTCAGAAAGCCTCTTTCTCTTTGTTATCGGAAGATATTTCCTTTGGCCCTATAGTCTTCAAAGGGATCCGAAATATCTGTTCTCAGATTCCACAGAAATAAGGCTAGCAAAGAGATCCACGAAATACAGATGTAACTCTGTGAGTGGAAGTCACATATCACAGAGCAGTTTCTCAGAAAGCTTCTTTCCAGATTTCATCTGAGGATATTTCCTTTTTCACCATAGCCCTCTATGGGCTTCCAAATATCACTTTGCCAATTCCACAAGAACTGTCTTAGCGAAAGGCTTCTTGAAGGGAAAGCTGTAACTCTGCGAGATGATTTCACAGAACACAAAGAAGTTTCTCAGAAAGCTTCTTTCTCTTTGTTATCGGAGGATATTTCCTTTGGCCCTATAGTCTTCAAAGGGATCCGAAATATCTGTTCTCAGATTCCACAGAAATAAGGCTAGCAAAGAGATCCACGAAATACAGATGTAACTCTGTGAGTGGAAGGCACATATCACAGAGCAGTTTCTCAGAAAGCTTCTTTCCAGATTTCATCGGAGGATATTTCCTTTTTCACCATAGCCCTCTATGGGCTTCCAAATATCACTTTGCCAATTCCACAAGAACTGTCTTAGCGAAAGGCTTCTTGAGGGGAAAGCTGTAACTCTGTGAGATGATTTCACAGAACACAAAGAAGTTTCTCAGAAAGCTTCTTTCTCTTTGTTTTCGGAGGATATTTCCTTTGGCCCTATAGTCTTCAAAGGGATCGAAATATCTGTTCTCAGATTCCACAGAAATAAGGCTAGCAAAGAGATCCACGAAATACAGATGTAACTCTGTGAGTGGAAGGCACATATCACAGAGCAGTTTCTCAGAAAGCTTCTTTCCAGATTTCATCGGAGGATATTTCCTTTTTCACCATAGCCGTATAAGGGCTTCCAAATATCACTTTGCCAATTCCACAAGAACTGTCTTAGCGAAAGGCTTCTTGAGGGGAAAGCTGTAACTCTGTGAGATGATTTCACAGAACACAAAGAAGTTTCTCAGAAAGCTTCTTTCTCTTTGTTATCGGAGGATATTTCCTTTGTCCCTATAGTATTCAAAGGAATCCGAAATATCTGTTCTCAGATTCCACAGAAATAAGGCTAGCAAAGAGATCCACGAAATACAGATGTAACTCTGTGAGTGGAAGTCACATACCACAGAGCAGTTTCTCAGAAAGCTTCTTTCCAGATTTCATCGGAGGATATTTCCTTTTTCACCATAGCCGTCTAAGGGCTTCCAAATATCACTTTGCCAATTCCACAAGAACTGTCTTAGCGAAAGGCTTCTTGAGGGGAAAGCTGTAACTCTGTGAGATGATTTCACAGAACACAAAGAAGTTTCTCAGAAAGCTTCTTTCTCTTTGTTATCGGAGGATATTTCCTTTGTCCCTATAGTATTCAAAGGGATCCGAAATATCTGTTCTCAGATTCCACAGAAATAAGGCTAGCAAAGACATCCACGAAATACAGATGTAACTCTGTGAGTGGAAGTCACATACCACAGAGCAGTTTCTCAGAAAGCTTCTTTCCAGATTTCATCGGAGGATATTTCCTTTTTCACCCTAGCCCTCTATGGGCTGCAAAATATCACTTTGCTAATTCCACAAGAACTGTCTTAGCGAAAGGCTTCTTGAGGGGAAAGCTGTAACTCTGTGAGATGATTTCAGAGAACACAAAGAAGTTTCTCAGAAAGCCTCTTTCTCTTTGTTATCGGAAGATATTTCCTTTGGCCCTATAGTCTTCAAAGGGATCCGAAATATCTGTTCTCAGATTCCACAGAAATAAGGCTAGCAAAGAGATCCACGAAATACAGATGTAACTCTGTGAGTGGAAGTCACATATCACAGAGCAGTTTCTCAGAAAGCTTCTTTCCAGATTTCATCTGAGGATATTTCCTTTTTCACCATAGCCCTCTATGGGCTTCCAAATATCACTTTGCCAATTCCACAAGAACTGTCTTAGCGAAAGGCTTCTTGAAGGGAAAGCTGTAACTCTGCGAGATGATTTCACAGAACACAAAGAAGTTTCTCAGAAAGCTTCTTTCTCTTTGTTATCGGAGGATATTTCCTTTGGCCCTATAGTCTTCAAAGGGATCCGAAATATCTGTTCTCAGATTCCACAGAAATAAGGCTAGCAAAGAGATCCACGAAATACAGATGTAACTCTGTGAGTGGAAGGCACATATCACAGAGCAGTTTCTCAGAAAGCTTCTTTCCAGATTTCATCGGAGGATATTTCCTTTTTCACCATAGCCCTCTATGGGCTTCCAAATATCACTTTGCCAATTCCACAAGAACTGTCTTAGCGAAAGGCTTCTTGAGGGGAAAGCTGTAACTCTGTGAGATGATTTCACAGAACACAAAGAAGTTTCTCAGAAAGCTTCTTTCTCTTTGTTTTCGGAGGATATTTCCTTTGGCCCTATAGTCTTCAAAGGGATCGAAATATCTGTTCTCAGATTCCACAGAAATAAGGCTAGCAAAGAGATCCACGAAATACAGATGTAACTCTGTGAGTGGAAGGCACATATCACAGAGCAGTTTCTCAGAAAGCTTCTTTCCAGATTTCATTGGAGGATATTTCCTTTTTCACCATAGCCGTATAAGGGCTTCCAAATATCACTATGCCAATTCCACAAGAACTGTCTTAGCGAAAGGTTTCTTGAGGGGAAAGCTGTAACTCTGTGAGATGATTTCACAGAACACAAAGAAGTTTCTCAGAAAGCTTCTTTCTCTTTGTTATCGGAGGATATTTCCTTTGTCCCTATAGTATTCAAAGGGATCCGAAATATCTGTTCTCAGATTCCACAGAAATAAGGCTAGCAAAGAGATCCACGAAATACAGATGTAACTCTGTGAGTGGAAGTCACATACCACAGAGCAGTTTCTCAGAAAGCTTCTTTCCAGATTTCATCGGAGGATATTTCCTTTTTCACCATAGCCGTCTAAGGGCTTCCAAATATCACTTTGCCAATTCCACAAGAACTGTCTTAGCGAAAGGCTTCTTGAGGGGAAAGCTGTAACTCTGTGAGATGATTTCACAGAACACAAAGAAGTTTCTCAGAAAGCTTCTTTCTCTTTGTTATCGGAGGATATTTCCTTTGTCCCTATAGTATTCAAAGGGATCCGAAATATCTGTTCTCAGATTCCACAGAAATAAGGCTAGCAAAGAGATCCACGAAATACAGATGTAACTCTGTGAGTGGAAGTCACATACCACAGAGCAGTTTCTCAGAAAGCTTCTTTCCAGATTTCATCGGAGGATATTTCCTTTTTTACCATAGCCCTCTAAGGGCTTCCAAATATCACTTTGCCAATTCCACAAGAACTGTCTTAGCGAAAGGCTTCTTGAAGGGAAAGCTGTAACTCTGTGAGATGATTTCACAGAACACAAAGAAGTTTCTCAGAAAGCTTCTTTCTCTTTGTTATCGGAGGATATTTCCTTTGGCCCTATAGTCTTCAAAGGGATCCGAAATATCTGTTCTCAGATTCCACAGAAATAAGGCTAGCAAAGAGATCCACGAAATACAGATGTAACTCTGTGAGTGGAAGGCAGATATCACAGAGCAGTTTCTCAGAAAGCTTCTTTCCAGATTTCATCGGAGGATATTTCCTTTTTCACCATAGCCCTCTATGGGCTTCCAAATATCACTTTGCCAATTCCACAAGAACTGTCTTACCGAAAGGCTTCTTGAGGGGAAAGCTGTAACTCTGTGAGATGATTTCACAGAACACAAAGAAGTTTCTCAGAAAGCTTCTTTCTCTTTGTTATGGGAGGATATTTCCTTTGGCCCTATAGTCTTCAAAGGGATTCTAAATATCTGCTTTCAGATTCCACAGAAATAAGGCTAGCAAAGAGATCCACGAAATACAGATGTAACTCTGTGAGTGGAAGTCACATATCACAGGGCAGTTGCTCAGAAAGCTTCTTTCCAGATTTCATCGGAGGATATTTCCTTTTTCACCATAGCACTCTATGGGCTTCCAAATATCACTTTGCCAATTCCACAAGAACTGTCCTAGCGAAAGGCTTCTTGAGGGGAAAGCTGTAACTCTGTGAGATGATTTCACAGAACACAAAGAAGTTTCTCAGAAAGCTTCTTTCTCTTTGTTATCGGAGGATATTTCCTTTGGCCCTATAGTCTTCAAAGGGATCCGAAATATCTGTTCTCAGATTCCACAGAAAAGAGGCTAGCAAAGAGATCCACGAAATACAGATGTAACTCTGTGAGTGGAAGGCACATATCACAGAGCAGTTTCTCAGAAAGCTTCTTTCCAGATTTCATCGGAGGATATTTCCTTTTTCACCTTAGCCGTCTATGGGCTTCCAAATATCACTTTGCCAATTCCACAAGAACTGTCTTAGCGAAAGACTTCTTGAGGGGAAAGCTGTAACTCTGTGAGATGATTTCACAGAACACAAAGAAGTTTCTCAGAAAGCTTCTTTCTCTTTGTTATCGAGGATATTTCCTTTGTCCCTATAGTATTCAAAGGGATCCGAAATATCTGTTCTCAGATTCCACAGAAATAAGGCTAGCAAAGAGATCCACGAAATACAGATGTAACTCTGTGAGTGGAAGTCACATACCACAGAGCAGTTTCTCAGAAAGCTTCTTTCCAGATTTCATCGGAGGATATTTCCTTTTTCACCATAGCCGTCTAAGGGCTTCCAAATATCACTTTGCCAATTCCACAAGAACTGTCTTAGCGAAAGGCTTCTTGAGGGGAAAGCTGTAACTCTGTGAGATGATTTCACAGAACACAAAGAAGTTTCTCAGAAAGCTTCTTTCTCTTTGTTATCGGAGGATATTTCCTTTGTCCCTATAGTATTCAAAGGGATCCGAAATATCTGTTCTCAGATTCCACAGAAATAAGGCTAGCAAAGAGATCCACGAAATACAGATGTAACTCTGTGAGTGGAAGTCACATACCACAGAGCAGTTTCTCAGAAAGCTTCTTTCCAGATTTCATCGGAGGATATTTCCTTTTTTACCATAGCCCTCTAAGGGCTTCCAAATATCACTTTGCCAATTCCACAAGAACTGTCTTAGCGAAAGGCTTCTTGAAGGGAAAGCTGTAACTCTGTGAGATGATTTCACAGAACACAAAGAAGTTTCTCAGAAAGCTTCTTTCTCTTTGTTATCGGAGGATATTTCCTTTGGCCCTATAGTCTTCAAAGGGATCCGAAATATCTGTTCTCAGATTCCACAGAAATAAGGCTAGCAAAGAGATCCACGAAATACAGATGTAACTCTGTGAGTGGAAGGCAGATATCACAGAGCAGTTTCTCAGAAAGCTTCTTTCCAGATTTCATCGGAGGATATTTCCTTTTTCACCATAGCCCTCTATGGGCTTCCAAATATCACTTTGCCAATTCCACAAGAACTGTCTTACCGAAAGGCTTCTTGAGGGGAAAGCTGTAACTCTGTGAGATGATTTCACAGAACACAAAGAAGTTTCTCAGAAAGCTTCTTTCTCTTTGTTATGGGAGGATATTTCCTTTGGCCCTATAGTCTTCAAAGGGATTCTAAATATCTGCTTTCAGATTCCACAGAAATAAGGCTAGCAAAGAGATCCACGAAATACAGATGTAACTCTGTGAGTGGAAGTCACATATCACAGGGCAGTTGCTCAGAAAGCTTCTTTCCAGATTTCATCGGAGGATATTTCCTTTTTCACCATAGCACTCTATGGGCTTCCAAATATCACTTTGCCAATTCCACAAGAACTGTCCTAGCGAAAGGCTTCTTGAGGGGAAAGCTGTAACTCTGTGAGATGATTTCACAGAACACAAAGAAGTTTCTCAGAAAGCTTCTTTCTCTTTGTTATCGGAGGATATTTCCTTTGGCCCTATAGTCTTCAAAGGGATCCGAAATATCTGTTCTCAGATTCCACAGAAAAGAGGCTAGCAAAGAGATCCACGAAATACAGATGTAACTCTGTGAGTGGAAGGCACATATCACAGAGCAGTTTCTCAGAAAGCTTCTTTCCAGATTTCATCGGAGGATATTTCCTTTTTCACCTTAGCCGTCTATGGGCTTCCAAATATCACTTTGCCAATTCCACAAGAACTGTCTTAGCGAAAGACTTCTTGAGGGGAAAGCTGTAACTCTGTGAGATGATTTCACAGAACACAAAGAAGTTTCTCAGAAAGCTTCTTTCTCTTTGTTATCGGAGGATATTTCCTTTGTCCCTATAGTATTCAAAGGGATCCGAAATATCTGTTCTCAGATTCCACAGAAATAAGGCTAGCAAAGAGATCCACGAAATACAGATGTAACTCTGTGAGTGGAAGTCACATATCACAGAGCAGTTTCTCAGAAAGCTTCTTTCCAGATTTCATCGGAGGATATTTCCTTTTTCACCATAGCCCTCTCTGGGCTTCCAAATATCACTTTGCCAATTCCACAAGAACTGTCTTAGCGAAAGGCTTCTTGAGGGGAAAGCTGTAACTCTGTGAGATGATTTCACAGAACACAAAGAAGTTTCTCAGAAAGCTTCTTTCTCTTTGTTATGGGAGGATATTTCCTTTGGCCCTATAGTCTTCAAAGGGATCCGAAATATCTGTTCTCAGATTCCACAGAAATAAGGCTAGCAAAGAGATCCACGAAATACCGATGTAACTCTGTGAGTGGAAGTCACATATCACAGAGCAGTTTCTCAGAAAGCTTCTTTACAGATTTCATCGGAGGATATTTCCTTTTTCACCATAGCCCTCTATGGGCTTCCAAATATCACTTTGCCAATTCCACAAGAACTGTCTTAGCGAAAGGCTTCTTGAGGGGAAAGCTGTAATTCTGTGAGATGATTTCACAGAACACAAAGAAGTTTTACAGAAAGCTTCTTTCTCTTTGTTATGGGAGGATATTTCCTTTGGCCCTATAGTCTTCAAAGGGATTCTAAATATCTGCTTTCAGATTCCACAGAAATAAGGCTAGCAAAGAGATCCACGAAATACAGATGTAACTCTGTGAGTGGAAGTGACATATCACAGAGCAGTTTCTCAGAAAGCTTCTTTCCAGATTTCATCGGAGGATATTTCCTTTTTCACCATAGCCCTCTATGGGCTTCCAAATATCACTTTGCCAATTCCACAAGAACTGTCCTAGCGAAAGGCTTCTTGAGGGGAAAGCTGTAACTCTGTGAGATGATTTCACAGAACACAAAGAAGTTTCTCAGAAAGCTTCTTTCTCTTTGTTATCGGAGGATATAATCTTTGGCCCTATAGTCTTCAAAGTGATCCGAAATATTTGTTCTCAGATTCCACAGAAATAAGGCTACCAAAGAGATCCACGAAATACAGATGTAACTCTGTGAGTGGTAGTCACATATCACAGAGCAGTTTCTCAGAAAGCTTCTTTCCAGATTTCATAGGAGGATATTTCCTTTTGCACCATAGCCCTCTATGGGCTTCCAAATATCACTTTGCCAATTCCACAACAACTGTCTTAGCGAAAGGCTTCTTGAGGGCAAATCTGTAACTCTGTGAGATGATTTCACAGAACACAAAGAAGTTTCTCAGAAAGCTTCTTTCTCTTTGTTATGGGAGGATATTTCCTTTGGCCCTATAGTCTTCAAAGGGATTCTAAATATCTGCTCTCAGACTCCACAGAAATAAGGCTAGCAAAGAGATCCACGAAATACAGATGTAACTCTGTGAGTGGAAATCACATATCACAGAGCAGTTTCTCAGAAAGCTTCTTTCCAGATTTCATCGGAGGATATTTCCTTTTTCACCATAGCCCTCTATGGGCTTCAAAATATCACTTTGCTAATTCCACAAGAACTGTCTTAGCGAAAGGCTTCTTGAGGGGAAAGCTGTAACTCTGTGAGATGATTTCAGAGAACACAAAGAAGTTTCTCAGAAAGCCTCTTTCTCTTTGTTATCGGAAGATATTTCCTTTGGCCCTATAGTCTTCAAAGGGATCCGAAATATCTGTTCTCAGATTCCACAGAAATAAGGCTAGCAAAGAGATCCACGAAATACAGATGTAACTCTGTGAGTGGAGGTCACATATCACAGAGCAGTTTCTCAGAAAGCTTCTTTCCAGATTTCATCTGAGGATATTTCCTTTTTCACCATAGCCCTCTATGGGCTTCCAAATATCACTTTGCCAATTCCACAAGAACTGTCTTAGCGAAAGGCTTCTTGAAGGGAAAGCTGTAACTCTGCGAGATGATTTCACAGAACACAAAGAAGTTTCTCAGAAAGCTTCTTTCTCTTTGTTATCGGAGGATATTTCCTTTGGCCCTATAGTCTTCAAAGGGATCCGAAATATCTGTTCTCAGATTCCACAGAAATAAGGCTAGCAAAGAGATCCACGAAATACAGATGTAACTCTGTGAGTGGAAGTCACATATCACAGAGCAGTTTCACAGAAAGCTTCTTTCCAGATTTCATCGGAGGATATTTCCTTTTTCACCATAGCCGTCTAAGGGCTTCCAAATATCACTTTGCCAATTCCACAAGAACTGTCTTAGCGAAAGGCTTCTTGAGGGGAAAGCTGTAACTCTGTGAGATGATTTCACAGAACACAAAGAAGTTTCTCAGAAAGCTTCTTTCTCTTTGTTATCGGAGGATATTTCCTTTGTCCCTATAGTATTCAAAGGGATCCGAAATATCTGTTCTCAGATTCCACAGAAATAAGGCTAGCAAAGAGATCCACGAAATACAGATGTAACTCTGTGAGTGGAAGTCACATACCACAGAGCAGTTTCTCAGAAAGCTTCTTTCCAGATTTCATCGGAGGATATTTCCTTTTTCACCATAGCCGTCTAAGGGCTTCCAAATATCACTTTGCCAATTCCACAAGAACTGTCTTAGCGAAAGACTTCTTGAGGGGAAAGCTGTAACTCTGTGAGATGATTTCACAGAACACAAAGAAGTTTCTCAGAAAGCTTCTTTCTCTTTGTTATCGGAGGATATTTCCTTTGTCCCTATAGTATTCAAAGGGATCCGAAATATCTGTTCTCAGATTCCACAGAAAGAAGGCTAGCAAAGAGATCCACGAAATACAGATGTAACTCTGTGAGTGGAAGTCACATATCACAGAGCAGTTTCTCAGAAAGCTTCTTTCCAGATTTCATCGGAGGATATTTCCTTTTTTACCATAGCCCTCTCTGTTCTTCCAAATATCACTTTGCCAATTCCACAAGAACTGTCTTAGCGAAAGGCTTCTTGAGGGGAAAGCTGTAACTCTGTGAGATGATTTCACAGAACACAAAGAAGTTTCTCAGAAAGCTTCTTTCTCTTTGTTATGGGAGGATATTTCCTTTGGCCCTATAGTCTTCAAAGGGATCCGAAATATCTGTTCTCAGATTCCACAGAAATAAGGCTAGCAAAGAGATCCACGAAATACCGATGTAACTCTGTGAGTGGAAGTCACATATCACAGAGCAGTTTCTCAGAAAGCTTCTTTACAGATTTCATCGGAGGATATTTCCTTTTTCACCATAGCCGTCTATGGGCTTCCAAATATCACTTTGCCAATTCCACAAGAACTGTCTTAGCGAAAGGCTTCTTGAGGGGAAAGCTGTAACTCTGTGATAAGATTTCACAGAACACAAAGAAGTTTCTCAGAAAGCTTCTTTCTCTTTGTTATCGGAGGATATTTCCTTTTTCCCTATAGTATTCAAAGGGATCCGAAATATCTGTTCTCAGATTCCACAGAAATAAGGCTAGCAAAGAGATCCACGAAATACAGATGTAACTCTGTGAGTGGAAGGCACATATCACAGAGCAGTTTCTCAGAAAGCTTCTTTCCAGATTTCATCGGAGGATATTTCCTTTTTCACCATAGCCCTCTATGGGCTTCCAAATATCACTTTGCCAATTCCACAAGAACTGTCCTAGCGAAAGGCTTCTTGAAGGGAAAGCTGTAACTCTGTGAGATGATTTCACAGAACAGAAAGAAGTTTCTCAGAAAGCTTCTTTCTCTTTGTTATCGGAGGATATTATCTTTGGCCCTATAGTCTTCAAAGTGATCCGAAATATCTGTTCTCAGATTCCACAGAAATAAGGCTAGCAAAGAGATCCACGAAATACAGATGTAACTCTGTGAGTGGAAGTCACATATCACAGAGCAGTTTCTCAGAAAGCTTCTTTCCAGATTTCATCGGAGGATATTTCCTTTTGCACCATAGCCCTCTATGGGCTTCCAAATATCACTTTGCCAATTGCACAACAACTGTCTTAGCGAAAGGCTTCTTGAGGGCAAAGCTGTGACTCTGTGAGATGATTTCACAGAACACAAAGAGGTTTCTCAGAAAGCTTCTTTCTCTTTTTTATGGGAGGATATTTCCTTTGGCCCTATTGTCTTCAAAGGGATTCTAAATATCTGCTCTCAGACTCCACAGAAATAAGGCTAGCAAAGAGATCCACGAAATACAGATGTAACTCTGTGAGTGGAAGTCACATATCACAGAGCAGTTTCTCAGAAAGCTTCTTTCCAGATTTCATTGGAGGATATTTCCTTTTTCTGCATAGCCCTCTATGGGCTTCCAAATATCACTTTGCCAATTCCACAAGAACTGTCTTAGCGAAAGGCTTCTTGAGGGGAAAGCTGTAACTCTGTGAGATGATTTCACAGAACACAAAGAAGTTTCTCAGAAAGCTTCTTTCTCTTTGTTATCGGAGGATATTTCCTTTGGCCCTATAGTCTTCAAAGGGATCCGATATATCTGTTCTCAGTTTCCACAGAAATAAGGCTAGCAAAGAGATCCACGAAATACAGATGTAACTCTGTGAGTGGAAGTCACATATCACAGAGCAGTTTCTCAGAAAGCTTCTTTCCAGATTTCATCGGAGGATATTTCCTTTTTCACCATAGCCCTCTATGGGCTTCCAAATATCACTTTGCCAATTCCACAAGAACTGTCTTAGCGAAAGGCTTCTTGAGGGCAAAGCTGTAACTCTGTGAGATGATTTCACAGAACACAAAGAAGTTTCTCAGAAAGCTTCTTTCTCTTTGTTATCGGAGGATATTTCCTTTGGCCCTATAGTCCTCAAAGGGATCCGAAATATCTGTTCTCAGACTCCACAGAAATAAGGCTAGCAAAGAGATACACGAAATACAGATGTAACTCTGTGAGTGGAAATCACATATCACAGAGCAGTTTCTCAGAAAGCTTCTTTCCAGATTTCATCGGAGGATATTTCCTTTTTCACCGTAGCCCTCCATGGGCTTCCAAATATCACTTTGCCAATTCCACAAGAACTGTCTTAGCGAAAGGCTTCTTGAGGGGAAAGCTGCAACTCTGTGAGATGATTTCACAGAACACAAAGAAGTTTCTCAGAAAGCTTCTTTCTCTTTGTTATGGGAGGATATTTCCTTTGGCCCTATAGTCTTCAAAGGGATTCTAAATATCTGCTTTCAGATTCCACAGAAATAAGGCTAGCAAAGAGATCCACGAAATACAGATGTAACTCTGTGAGTGGAAGTCACATATCACAGAGCAGTTTCTCAGAAAGCTTCTTTCCAGATTTCATCGGAGGATATTTCCTTTTTCACAATAGCCCTTTGTGGGCTTCCAAATATCACTTTGCCAATTCCACAAGAACTGTCCTAGCGAAAGGCTTCTTGAGGGTCAAGCTGTAACTCTGTGAGATGATTTCACAGAACACAAAGAAGTTTCTCAGAAAGCTTCTTTCTCTTTGTTATCGGAGGATATTATCTTTGTCCCTATAGTCTTCAAAGGGATCCGAAATATCTGTTCTCAGATTCCACAGAAATAAGGCTAGCAAAGAGATCCACGAAATACAGATGTAACTCTGTGAGTGGAAGTCACATATCACAGAGCAGTTTCTCAGAAAGCTTCTTTCCAGATTTCATCGGAGGATATTTCCTTTTTCACCATAGCCCTCTAAGGGCTTCCAAATATCACTTTGCCAATTCCACAAGAACTGTCTTAGCGAAAGACTTCTTGAGGGCAAAGCTGTAGCTCTGTGAGATGATTTCACAGAACACAAAGAAGTTTCTCAGGAAGCTTCTTTCTCTTTGTTATGGGAGGATATTTCCTTTGGCCCTATAGTCTTCAAAGGGATTCTAAATATCTGCTCTCAGACTCCACAGAAATAAGGCTAGCAAAGAGATCCACGAAACACAGATGTAACTCTGTGAGTGGAAGTCACATATCACAGAGCAGTTTCTCAGAAAGCTTCTTTACAGTTTTCATTGTAGGATATTTCCTTTTTCACCATAGCCCTCTACGGGCTTCCAAATATCACTTTGCCAATTCCACAAGAAGTGTCTTAGCGAAAGTCTTCTTGAGGGGAAAGCTGTAACTCTGTGAGATGATTTCACAGAACACAAAGAAGTTTCTCAGAAAGCTTCTTTCTCTTTGTTATGGGAGGATATTTCCTTTGGACCTATAGTCTTCAAAGGGATCCGAAATATCTGTTCTCAGATTCCACAGAAATAAGGCTAGCAAAGAGATACACGAAATACAGATGTAACTCTGTGAGTGGAAGTCACATATCTCAGAGCAGTTTCTCAGAAAGCTTCTTTCCAGATTTCATCGGAGGATATTTCCTTTTTCACCATAGCCCTCTATGGGCTTCCAAATATCTCTTTGCCAATTCCACAAGAACTGTCTTAGCGAAAGGCTTCTTGAGGGGAAAGCTGTAACTCTGTGAGATGATTTCAGAGAACACAAAGAAGTTTCTCAGAAAGCATCTTTCTCTTTGTTATCGGAAGATATTTCCTTTGGCCCTATAGTCTTCAAAGGGATCCGAAATATCTGTTCTCAGATTCCACAGAAATAAGGCTAGCAAAGAGATCCACGAAATACAGATGTAACTCTGTGAGTGGAAGGCAAATATCACAGAGCAGTTTCTCAGAAAGCTTCTTTCCAGATTTCATCGGAGGATATTTCCTTTTTCACCATAGCCCTCTATGGGCTTCCAAATATCACTTTGCCAATTCCACAAGAACTGTCTTAGCGAAAGGCTTCTTGAGGGGAAAGCTGTAACTCTGTGAGATGATTTCACAGAACACAAAGAAGTTTCTCAGAAAGCTTCTTTCTCTTTGTTATCGGAGGATATTTCCTTTGGCCCTATAGTCTTCAAAGGGATACGAAATATCTGTTCTCAGATTCCACAGAAATAAGGCTAGCAAAGAGATCCACGAAATACAGATGTAACTCTGTGAGTGGAAGTCACATATCACAGAGCAGTTTCTCAGAAAGCTTCTTTCCAGATTTCATCGGAGGATATTTCCTTTCTCACCATAGCCCTCTATGGGCTTCCAAATATCACTTTGCCAATTCCACAAGAACTGTCTTAGCGAAAGGCTTCTTGAGGGCAAAGCTGTAATTCTGTGAGATGATTTCACAGAACACAAAGAAGTTTCTCAGAAAACTTCTTTCTCTTTGTTATGGGAGGATATTTCCTTTGGCCCTATAGTCTTCAAAGGGATTCTAAATATCTGCTTTCAGATTCCACAGAAATAAGGCTAGCAAAGAGATCCACGAAATACAGATGTAACTTTGTGAGTGGAAGTGACATATCACAGAGCAGTTTCTCAGAAAGCTTCTTTCCAGATTTCATCGGAGGATATTTCCTTTTTCACCATAGCCCTCTATGGGCTTCCAAATATCACTTTGCCAATTCCACAAGAACTGTCCTAGCGAAAGGCTTCTTGAGGGGAAAGCTGTAACTCTGTGAGATGATTTCACAGAACACAAAGAAGTTTCTCAGAAAGCTTCTTTCTCTTTGTTATCGGAGGATATTATCTTTGGCCCTATAGTCTTCAAAGTGATCCGAAATATCTGTTCTCAGATTCCACAGAAATAAGGCTAGCAAAGAGATCCACGAAATACAGATGTAACTCTGTGAGTGAAAGGCACATATCACAGAGCAGTTTCTCAGAAAGCTTCTTTCCAGATTTCATCGGAGGATATTTCCTTTTGCACCATAGCCCTCTATGGGCTTCCAAATATCACTTTGCCAATTCCACAACAACTGTCTTAGCGAAAGGCTTCTTGAGGGCAAAGCTGTAACTCTGTGTGATGATTTCACAGAACACAAAGAAGTTTCTCAGAAAGCTTCTTTCTCTTTGTTATGGGAGGATATTTCCTTTGGCCCTATAGTCTTCAAAGGGATTCTAAATATCTGCTCTCAGACTCCACAGAAATAAGGCTAGCAAAGAGATCCACGAAATACAGATGTAACTCTGTGAGTGGAAATCACATATCACAGAGCAGTTTCTCAGAAAGCTTCTTTCCAGATTTCATCGGAGGATATTTCCTTTTTCACCATAGCCCTCTATGGGCTTCAAAATATCACTTTGCTAATTCCACAAGAACTGTCTTAGCGAAAGGCTTCTTGAGGGGAAAGCTGTAACTCTGTGAGATGATTTCAGAGAACACAAAGAAGTTTCTCAGAAAGCCTCTTTCTCTTTGTTATCGGAAGATATTTCCTTTGGCCCTATAGTCTTCAAAGGGATGCGAAATATCTGTTCTCAGATACCACAGAAATAAGGCTAGCAAAGAGATCCACGAAATACAGATGTAACTCTGTGAGTGGAAGTCACATATCACAGAGCAGTTTCTCAGAAAGCTTCTTTCCAGATTTCATCTGAGGATATTTCCTTTTTCACCATAGCCCTCTATGGGCTTCCAAATATCACTTTGCCAATTCCACAAGAACTGTCTTAGCCAAAGGCTTCTTGAGGGGAAAGCTGTAACTCTGTGAGATGATTTCACAGAACACAAAGAAGTTTCTCAGAAAGCTTCTTTCTCTTTGTTATCGGAGGATATTATCTTTGGCCCTATAGTCTTCAAAGTGATCCGAAATATCTGTTCTCAGATTCCACAGAAATAAGGCTAGCAAAGAGATTCACGAAATACAGATGTAACTCTGTGAGTGGAAGTCACATATCACAGAGCAGTTTCTCAGAAAGCTTCTTTCCAGATTTCATCGGAGGATATTTCCTTTTGCACCATAGCCCACTATGGGCTTCCAAATATCACTTTGCCAATTCCACAACAACTGTCTTAGCGAAAGGCTTCTTGAGGGCAAAGCTGTAACTCTGTGAGATGATTTCACAGAACACAAAGAAGTTTCTCAGAAAGCTTCTTTCTCTTTGTTATGGGAGGATATTTCCTTTGTCCCTATAGTCTTCAAAGGGATTCTAAATATCTGCTCTCAGACTCCACAGAAATAAGGCTAGCAAAGAGATCCACGAAATACAGATGTAACTCTGTGAGTGGAAATCACATATCACAGAGCAGTTTCTCAGAAAGCTTCTTTCCAGATTTCATCGGAGGATATTTCCTTTTTCACCATAGCCCTCTATGGGCTTCAAAATATCACTTTGCTAATTCCACAAGAACTGTCTTAGCGAAAGGCTTCTTGAGGGGAAAGCTGTAACTCTGTGAGATGATTTCAGAGAACACAAAGAAGTTTCTCAGAAAGCCTCTTTCTCTTTGTTATCGGAAGATATTTCCTTTGGCCCTATAGTCTTCAAAGGGATCCGAAATATCTGTTCTCAGATTCCACAGAAATAAGGCTAGCAAAGAGATCCACGAAATACAGATGTAACTCTGTGAGTGGAAGTCACATATCACAGAGCAGTTTCTCAGAAAGCTTCTTTCCAGATTTCATCGGAGGATATTTCCTTTTTCACCATAGCCCTCTATGGGCTTCCAAATATCACTTTGCCAATTCCACAAGAACTGTCTTAGCGAAAGGCTTCTTGAGGGGAAAGCTGTAACTCTGTGAGATGATTTCACAGAACACAAAGAAGTTTCTCAGAAAGCTTCTTTCTCTTTGTTATCGGAGGATATTTCCTTTGGCCCTATAGTCCTCAAAGGGATCCGAAATATCTGTTCTCAGACTCCACAGAAATAAGGCTAGCAAAGAGATACACGAAATACAGATGTAACTCTGTGAGTGGAAGTCACATATCACAGAGCAGTTTCTCAGAAAGCTTCTTTCCAGATTTCATCGGAGGATATTTCCTTTTTCACCGTAGCCCTCCATGGGCTTCCAAATATCACTTTGCCAATTCCACAAGAACTGTCTTAGCGAAAGGCTTCTTGAGGGGAAAGCTGCAACTCTGTGAGATGATTTCACAGAACACAAAGAAGTTTCTCAGAAAGCTTCTTTCTCTTTGTTATGGGAGGATATTTCCTTTGGCCCTATAGTCTTCAAAGGGATTCTAAATATCTGCTTTCAGATTCCACAGAAATAAGGCTAGCAAAGAGATCCACGAAATACAGATGTAACTCTGTGAGTGGAAGTCACATATCACAGAGCAGTTTCTCAGAAAGCTTCTTTCCAGATTTCATCGGAGGATATTTCCTTTTTCACCATAGCCCTCTGTGGGCTTCCAAATATCACTTTGCCAATTCCACAAGAACTGTCCTAGCGAAAGGCTTCTTGAGGGTCAAGCTGTAACTCTGTGAGATGATTTCACAGAACACAAAGAAGTTTCTCAGAAAGCTTCTTTCTCTTTGTTATCGGAGGATATTATCTTTGGCCCTATAGTCTTCAAAGGGATCCGAAATATCTGTTCTCAGATTCCACAGAAATAAGGCTAGCAAAGAGATCCACGAAATACAGATGTAACTCTGTGAGTGGAAGTCACATATCACAGAGCAGTTTCTCAGAAAGCTTCTTTACAGATTTCATCGGAGGATATGTCCTTTTTCACCATAGCCCTCTAAGGGCTTCCAAATATCACTTTGCCAATTCCACAAGAACTGTCTTAGCGAAAGACTTCTTGAGGGCAAAGCTGTAGCTCTGTGAGATGATTTCACAGAACACAAAGAAGTTTCTCAGGAAGCTTCTTTCTCTTTGTTATGGGAGGATATTTCCTTTGGCCCTATAGTCTTCAAAGGGATTCTAAATATCTGCTCTCAGACTCCACAGAAATAAGGCTAGCAAAGAGATCCACGAAACACAGATGTAACTCTGTGAGTGGAAGTCACATATCACAGAGCAGTTTCTCAGAAAGCTTCTTTACAGTTTTCATTGTAGGATATTTCCTTTTTCACCATAGCCCTCTACGGGCTTCCAAATATCACTTTGCCAATTCCACAAGAAGTGTCTTAGCGAAAGTCTTCTTGAGGGGAAAGCTGTAACTCTGTGAGATGATTTCACAGAACACAAAGAAGTTTCTCAGAAAGCTTCTTTCTCTTTGTTATGGGAGGATATTTCCTTTGGACCTATAGTCTTCAAAGGGATCCGAAATATCTGTTCTCAGATTCCACAGAAATAAGGCTAGCAAAGAGATACACGAAATACAGATGTAACTCTGTGAGTGGAAGTCACATATCTCAGAGCAGTTTCTCAGAAAGCTTCTTTCCAGATTTCATCGGAGGATATTTCCTTTTTCACCATAGCCCTCTATGGGCTTCCAAATATCTCTTTGCCAATTCCACAAGAACTGTCTTAGCGAAAGGCTTCTTGAGGGGAAAGCTGTAACTCTGTGAGATGATTTCAGAGAACACAAAGAAGTTTCTCAGAAAGCATCTTTCTCTTTGTTATCGGAAGATATTTCCTTTGGCCCTATAGTCTTCAAAGGGATCCGAAATATCTGTTCTCAGATTCCACAGAAATAAGGCTAGCAAAGAGATCCACGAAATACAGATGTAACTCTGTGAGTGGAAGGCAAATATCACAGAGCAGTTTCTCAGAAAGCTTCTTTCCAGATTTCATCGGAGGATATTTCCTTTTTCACCATAGCCCTCTATGGGCTTCCAAATATCACTTTGCCAATTCCACAAGAACTGTCTTAGCGAAAGGCTTCTTGAGGGGAAAGCTGTAACTCTGTGAGATGATTTCACAGAACACAAAGAAGTTTCTCAGAAAGCTTCTTTCTCTTTGTTATCGGAGGATATTTCCTTTGGCCCTATAGTCTTCAAAGGGATACGAAATATCTGTTCTCAGATTCCACAGAAATAAGGCTAGCAAAGAGATCCACGAAATACAGATGTAACTCTGTGAGTGGAAGTCACATATCACAGAGCAGTTTCTCAGAAAGCTTCTTTCCAGATTTCATCGGAGGATATTTCCTTTCTCACCATAGCCCTCTATGGGCTTCCAAATATCACTTTGCCAATTCCACAAGAACTGTCTTAGCGAAAGGCTTCTTGAGGGCAAAGCTGTAATTCTGTGAGATGATTTCACAGAACACAAAGAAGTTTCTCAGAAAACTTCTTTCTCTTTGTTATGGGAGGATATTTCCTTTGGCCCTATAGTCTTCAAAGGGATTCTAAATATCTGCTTTCAGATTCCACAGAAATAAGGCTAGCAAAGAGATCCACGAAATACAGATGTAACTCTGTGAGTGGAAGTGACATATCACAGAGCAGTTTCTCAGAAAGCTTCTTTCCAGATTTCATCGGAGGATATTTCCTTTTTCACCATAGCCCTCTATGGGCTTCCAAATATCACTTTGCGAATTCCAAAAGAACTGTCCTAGCGAAAGGCTTCTTGAGGGGAAAGCTGTAGCTCTGTGAGATGATTTCACAGAACACAAAGAAGTTTCTCAGAAAGCTTCTTTCTCTTTGTTATCGGAGGATATTATCTTTGGCCCTATAGTCTTCAAAGTGATCCGAAATATCTGTTCTCAGATTCCACAGAAATAAGGCTAGCAAAGAGATCCACGAAATACAGATGTAACTCTGTGAGTGAAAGGCACATATCACAGAGCAGTTTCTCAGAAAGCTTCTTTCCAGATTTCATCGGAGGATATTTCCTTTTGCACCATAGCCCTCTATGGGCTTCCAAATATCACTTTGCCAATTCCACAACAACTGTCTTAGCGAAAGGCTTCTTGAGGGCAAAGCTGTAACTCTGTGTGATGATTTCACAGAACACAAAGAAGTTTCTCAGAAAGCTTCTTTCTCTTTGTTATGGGAGGATATTTCCTTTGGCCCTATAGTCTTCAAAGGGATTCTAAATATCTGCTCTCAGACTCCACAGAAATAAGGCTAGCAAAGAGATCCACGAAATACAGATGTAACTCTGTGAGTGGAAATCACATATCACAGAGCAGTTTCTCAGAAAGCTTCTTTCCAGATTTCATCGGAGGATATTTCCTTTTTCACCATAGCCCTCTATGGGCTTCAAAATATCACTTTGCTAATTCCACAAGAACTGTCTTAGCGAAAGGCTTCTTGAGGGGAAAGCTGTAACTCTGTGAGATGATTTCAGAGAACACAAAGAAGTTTCTCAGAAAGCCTCTTTCTCTTTGTTATCGGAAGATATTTCCTTTGGCCCTATAGTCTTCAAAGGGATGCGAAATATCTGTTCTCAGATACCACAGAAATAAGGCTAGCAAAGAGATCCACGAAATACAGATGTAACTCTGTGAGTGGAAGTCACATATCACAGAGCAGTTTCTCAGAAAGCTTCTTTCCAGATTTCATCTGAGGATATTTCCTTTTTCACCATAGCCCTCTATGGGCTTCAGAATATCACTTTGCCAATTCCACAAGAACTGTCTTAGCCAAAGGCTTCTTGAGGGGAAAGCTGTAACTCTGTGAGATGATTTCACAGAACACAAAGAAGTTTCTCAGAAAGCTTCTTTCTCTTTGTTATCGGAGGATATTATCTTTGGCCCTATAGTCTTCAAAGTGATCCGAAATATCTGTTCTCAGATTCCACAGAAATAAGGCTAGCAAAGAGATTCACGAAATACAGATGTAACTCTGTGAGTGGAAGTCACATATCACAGAGCAGTTTCTCAGAAAGCTTCTTTCCAGATTTCATCGGAGGATATTTCCTTTTGCACCATAGCCCTCTATGGGCTTCCAAATATCACTTTGCCAATTCCACAACAACTGTCTTAGCGAAAGGCTTCTTGAGGGCAAAGCTGTAACTCTGTGAGATGATTTCACAGAACACAAAGAAGTTTCTCAGAAAGCTTCTTTCTCTTTGTTATGGGAGGATATTTCCTTTGTCCCTATAGTCTTCAAAGGGATTCTAAATATCTGCTCTCAGACTCCACAGAAATAAGGCTAGCAAAGAGATCCACGAAATACAGATGTAACTCTGTGAGTGGAAATCACATATCACAGAGCAGTTTCTCAGAAAGCTTCTTTCCAGATTTCATCGGAGGATATTTCCTTTTTCACCATAGCCCTCTATGGGCTTCAAAATATCACTTTGCTAATTCCACAAGAACTGTCTGAGCGAAAGGCTTCTTGAGGGGAAAGCTGTAACTCTGTGAGATGATTTCAGAGAACACAAAGAAGTTTCTCAGAAAGCCTCTTTCTCTTTGTTATCGGAAGATATTTCCTTTGGCCCTATAGTCTTCAAAGGGATCCGAAATATCTGTTCTCAGATTCCACAGAAATAAGGCTAGCAAAGAGATCCACGAAATACAGATGTAACTCTGTGAGTGGAAGTCACATATCACAGAGCAGTTTCTCAGAAAGCTTCTTTCCAGATTTCATCGGAGGATATTTCCTTTTTCACCATAGCCCTCTATGGGCTTCCAAATATCACTTTGCCAATTCCACAAGAACTGTCTTAGCGAAAGGCTTCTTGAGGGGAAAGCTGTAACTCTGTGAGATGATTTCACAGAACACAAAGAAGTTTCTCAGAAAGCTTCTTTCTCTTTGTTATCGGAGGATATTTCCTTTGGCCCTATAGTCTTCAAAGGGATACGAAATATCTGTTCTCAGATTCCACAGAAATAAGGCTAGCAAAGAGATACACGAAATACAGATGTAACTCTGTGAGTGGAAGTCACATATCACAGAGCAGTTTCTCAGAAAGCTTCTTTCCAGATTTCATCGGAGGATATTTCCTTTTTCACCATAGCCTTCTATGGGCTTCCAAATATCACTTTGCCAATTCCACAAGAACTGTCTTAGCGAAAGACTTCTTGAGGGCAAAGCTGTAATTCTGTGAGATGATTTCACAGAACACAAAGAAGTTTCTCAGAAAGCTTCTTTCTCTTTGTTATGGGAGGATATTTCCTTTGGCCCTATAGTCTTCAAAGGGATTCTAAATATCTGCTTTCAGATTCCACAGAAATAAGGCTAGCAAAGAGATCCACGAAATACAGATGTAACTCTGTGAGTGGAAGTCACATATCACAGAGCAGTTTCTCAGAAAGCTTCTTTCCAGATTTCATCGGAGGATATTTCCTTTTTCACCATAGCCCTCTATGGGCTTCCAAATATCACTTTGCCAATTCCACAAGAACTGTCCTAGCGAAAGGCTTCTTGAGGGGAAAGCTGTAACTCTGTGAGATGATTTCACAGAACACAAAGAAGTTTCTCAGAAAGCTTCTTTCTCTTTGTTATCGGAGGATATTTTCTTTGGCCCTATAGTCTTCAAAGTGATCCGAAATATCTGTTCTCAGATTCCACAGAAATAAGGCTAGCAAAGAGATCCACGAAATACAGATGTAACTCTGTGAGTGGAAGTCACATATCACACAGCAGTTTCTCAGAAAGCTTCTTTCCAGATTTCATCGGAGGATATTTCCTTTTGCACCATAGCCCTCTATGGGCTTCCAAATATCACTTTGCCAATTCCACAACAACTGTCTTAGCGAAAGGCTTCTTGAGGGCAAAGCTGTAACTCTGTTAGATGATTTCACAGAACACAAAGAAGTTTCTCAGAAAGCTTCTTTCTCTTTGTTATGGGAGGATATTTCCTTTGGCCCTATAGTCTTCAAAGGGATTCTAAATATCTGCTCTCAGACTCCACAGAATTAAGGCTAGCAAAGAGATCCACGAAATACAGATGTAACTCTGTGAGTGGAAATCACATATCACAGAGCAGTTTCTCAGAAAGGTTCTTTCCAGATTTCATCGGAGGATATTTCCTTTTTCACCATAGCCCTCTATGGGCTTCCAAATATCACTTTGCCAATTCCACAACAACTGTCTTAGCGAAAGGCTTCTTGAGGGGAAAGCTGTAACTCTGTGAGATGATTTCAGAGAACACAAAGAAGTTTCTCAGAAAGCCTCTTTCTCTTTGTTATCGGAAGATATTTCCTTTGGCCCTATAGTCTTCAAAGGGATCCGAAATATCTGTTCTCAGATTCCACAGAAATAAGGCCAGCAAACAGATCCACGAAATACTGATTTAACTCTGTGAGTGGAAGTCACATATCACAGAGCAGTTTCTCAGAAAGCTTCTTTCCAGATTTCATCGGAGGATATTTCCTTTTTCACCATAGCCCTCTATGGGCTTCCAAATATCACTTTGCCAATTCCACAAGAACTGTCTTAGCCAAAGGCTTCTTCAGGGGAAAGCTGTAACTCTGTGAGATGATTTCACAGAACACAAAGAAGTTTCTCAGAAAGCTTCTTTCTCTTTGTTATCGGAGGATATTATCTTTGGCCCTATAGTCTTCAAAGTGATCCGAAATATCTGTTCTCAGATTCCACAGAAATAAGGCTAGCAAAGAGATCCACGAAATACAGATGTAACTCTGTGAGTGGAAGTCACATATCACAGAGCAGTTTCTCAGAAAGCTTCTTTCCAGATTTCATCGGAGGATATTTCCTTTTTCACCATAGCCTTCTATGGGCTTCCAAATATCACTTTGCCAATTCCACAAGAACTGTCTTAGCGAAAGACTTCTTGAGGGCAAAGCTGTAATTCTGTGAGATGATTTCACAGAACACAAAGAAGTTTCTCAGAAAACTTCTTTCTCTTTGTTATGGGAGGATATTTCCTTTGGCCCTATAGTCTTCAAAGGGATTCTAAATATCTGCTTTCAGATTCCACAGAAATAAGGCTAGCAAAGAGATCCACGAAATACAGATGTAACTCTGTGAGTGGAAGTGACATATCACAGAGCAGTTTCTCAGAAAGCTTCTTTCCAGATTTCATCGGAGGATATTTCCTTTTTCACCATAGCCCTCTATGGGCTTCCAAATATCACTTTGCCAATTCCACAAGAACTGTCCTAGCGAAAGGCTTCTTCAGGGGAAAGCTGTAACTCTGTGAGATGATTTCACAGAACACAAAGAAGTTTCTCAGAAAGCTTCTTTCTCTTTGTTATCGGAGGATATTATCTTTGGCCCTATAGTCTTCAAAGTGATCCGAAATATCTGTTCTCAGATTCCACAGAAATAAGGGTAGCAAAGAGATCCTCGAAATACAGATGTAACTCTGTGAGTGGAAGTCACATATCACAGAGCAGTTTCTCAGAAAGCTTCTTTCCAGATTTCATCGGAGGATATTTCCTTTTGCACCATAGCCCTCTATGGGCTTCCAAATATCACTTTGCCAATTCCACAACAACTGTCTTAGCGAAAGGCTTCTTGAGGCAAAGCTGTAACTCTGTGAGATGATTTCACAGAACACAAAGAAGTTTCTCAGAAAGCTTCTTTCTCTTTGTTATCGGAGGATATTTCCTTTGGCCCTATAGTCTTCAAAGGGATCCGAAATATCTGCTCTCAGACTCCACAGAAATAAGGCTAGCAAAGAGATCCACGAAATACAGATGTAACTCTGTGAGTGGAAATCACATATCACAGAGCAGTTTCTCAGAAAGCTTCTTTCCAGATTTCATCGGAGGATATTTCCTTTTTCACCATAGCCCTCTATGAGCTTCAAAATATCACTTTGCTAATTCCACAAGAACTGTCTTAGCGAAAGGCTTCTTGAGGGGAAAGCTGTAACTCTGTGAGATGATTTCAGAGAACACAAAGAAGTTTCTCAGAAAGCCTCTTTCTCTTTGTTATCGGAAGATATTTCCTTTGGCCCTATAGTCTTCAAAGGGATCCGAAATATCTGTTCTCAGATTCCACAGAAATAATGCTAGCAAAGAGATCCACGAAATACAGATGTAACTCTGTGAGTGGAAGTCACATATCACAGAGCAGTTTCTCAGAAAGCTTCTTTCCAGATTTCTTCTGAGGATATTTCCTTTTTCACCATAGCCCTCTATGGGCTTCCAAATATCACTTTGCCAATTCCACAAGAACTGTCTTAGCCAAAGGCTTCTTGAGGGGAAAGCTGTAACTCTGTGAGATGATTTCACAGAACACAAAGAAGTTTCTCAGAAAGCTTCTTTCTCTTTGTTATCGGAGGATATTATCTTTGGCCCTATAGTCTTCAAAGTGATCCGAAATATCTGTTCTCAGATTCCACAGAAATAAGGCTAGCAAAGAGATCCACGAAATACAGATGTAACTCTGTGAGTGGAAGTCACATATCACAGAGCAGTTTCTCAGAAAGCTTCTTTCCAGATTTCATCGGAGGATATTTCCTTTTGCACCATAGCCCTCTATGGGCTTCCAAATATCACTTTGCCAATTCCACAACAACTGTCTTAGCGAAAGGCTTCTTGAGGGCAAAGCTGTAACTCTGTGAGATGATTTCACAGAACACAAAGAAGTTTCTCAGAAAGCTTCTTTCTCTTTGTTATGGGAGGATATTTCCTTTGTCCCTATAGTCTTCAAAGGGATTCTAAATATCTGCTCTCAGACTCCACAGAAATAAGGCTAGCAAAGAGATCCACGAAATACAGATGTAACTCTGTGAGTGGAAATCACATATCACAGAGCAGTTTCTCAGAAAGCTTCTTTCCAGATTTCATCGGAGGATATTTCCTTTTTCACCATAGCCCTCTATGGGCTTCAAAATATCACTTTGCTAATTCCACAAGAACTGTCTTAGCGAAAGGCTTCTTGAGGGGAAAGCTGTAACTCTGTGAGATGATTTCAGAGAACACAAAGAAGTTTCTCAGAAAGCTTCTTTCTCTTTGTTATCAGAAGATATTTCCTTTGGCCCTATAGTCTTCAAAGGGATCCGAAATATCTGTTCTCAGATTCCACAGAAATAAGGCTAGCAAAGAGATCCACGAAATACAGATGTAACTCTGTGAGTGGAATTCACATATCACAGAGCAGTTTCTCAGAAAGCTTCTTTCCAGATTTCTTCGGAGGATATTTCCTTTTTCACCATAGCCGTCTATGGGCTTCCAAATATCACTTTGCCAATTCCACAAGAACTGTCTTAGCGAAAGGCTTCTTGAGGGGAAAGCTGTAACTCTGTGAGATGATTTCACAGAACACAAAGAAGTTTCTCAGAAAGTTCTTTCTCTTTGTTATGGGAGGATATTTCTTTGGCCCTATAGTATTCAAAGGGATCCGAAATATCTGTTCTCAGATTCCACAGAAATAAGGCTAGCAAAGAGATCCACGAAATACAGATGTAACTCTGTGAGTGGAATTCACATATCACAGAGCAGTTTCTCAGAAAGCTTCTTTCCAGATTTCATCGGAGGATATTTCCTTTTTCACCATAGCCCTCTATGGGCTTCCAAATATCACTTTGCCAATTCCACAAGAACTGTCTTAGCGAAAGGCTTCTTGAGGGCAAAGCAGTAACTCTGTGAGATGATTTCACAGAACACAAAGAAGTTTCTCAGAAAGCTTCTTTCTCTTTGTTATGGGAGGATATTTCCTTTGGCCTTATAGTCTTCAAAGGGATTCTAAATATCTGCTCTCAGACTCCACAGAAATAAGGCTAGCAAAGAGATCCACGAAATACACATGTAACTCTGTGAGTGGAAGTCACATATCACAGAGCAGTTTCTCAGAAAGCTTCTTTCCAGATTTCATTGGAGGATATTTCCTTTTTCTCCATAGCCCTCTCTGGGCTTCCAAATATCACTTTGCCAATTCCACAAGAACTGTCTTAGCGAAAGGCTTCTTGAGGGGAAAGCTGTAACTCTGTGAGATGATTTCACAGAACACAAAGAAGTTTCTCAGAAAGCTTCTTTCTCTTTGTTATAGGAGGATATTTCCTTTGGCCCTATAGTCTTCAAAGGGATCCGAAATATCTGTTCTCAGATTCCACAGAAATAAGGCTAGCAAAGAGATCCACGAAATACAGATGTAACTCTGTGAGTGGAATTCACATATCACAGAGCAGTTTCTCAGAAAGCTTCTTTCCAGATTTCTTCGGAGGATATTTCCTTTTTCACCATAGCCGTCTATGGGCTTCCAAATATCACTTTGCCAATTCCACAAGAACTGTCTTAGCGAAAGGCTTCTTGAGGGGAAAGCTGTAACTCTGTGAGATGATTTCACAGAACACAAAGAAGTTTCTCAGAAAGCTTCTTTCTCTTTGTTATGGGAGGATATTTCTTTGGCCCTATAGTATTCAAAGGGATCCGAAATATCTGTTCTCAGATTCCACAGAAATAAGGCTAGCAAAGAGATCCACGAAATACAGATGTAACTCTGTGAGTGGAAGTCACATATCACAGAGCAGTTTCTCAGAAAGCTTTTTTCCAGATTTCATCGGAGGATATTTCCTTTTTCACCATCGCCCTCTATGGGCTTCCAAATATCACTTTGCCAATTCCACAAGAACTGTCCTAGCGAAAGGCTTCTTGAGGGGAAAGCTGTAACTCTGTGAGATGATTTCACAGAACACAAAGAAGTTTCTCAGAAAGCTTCTTTCTCTTTGTTATCGGAGGATATTTCCTTTGGCCCTATAGTCTTCAAAGGGATACGAAATATCTGTTCTCAGATTCCACAGAAATAAGGCTAGCAAAGAGATCCACGAAATACAGATGAAACTCTGTGAGTGGAATTCACATATCACAGAGCAGTTTCTCAGAAAGCTTCTTTCCAGATTTCATCGGAGGATATTTCCTTTTCAACCATAGCCCTCTATGGGCTTCCAAATATCACTTTGCCAATTCCACAAGAACTGTCTTAGCGAAAGGCTTCTTGAGGGCAAAGCTGTAACTCTGTGAGATGATTTCACAGAACACAAAGAAGTTTCTCAGAAAGCTTCTTTCTCTTTGTTATGGGAGGATATTTCCTTTGGCCTTATAGTCTTCAAAGGGATTCTAAATATCTGCTCTCAGACTCCACAGAAATAAGGCTAGCAAAGAGATCCACGAAATACAGATGTAACTCTGTGAGTGGAAGTCACATATCACAGAGCAGTTTCTCAGAAAGCTTCTTTCCAGATTTCATCGGAGTATATTTCCTTTTTCACCATAGCCCTCTAAGGGTTTCCAAATATCACTTTGCCAATTCCACAAGAACTGTCTTAGCGAAAGGCTTCTTGAGGGGAAAGCTGTAACTCTGTGAGATGATTACACAGAACACAAAGAAGTTTCTCGGAAAGCTTCTTTCTCTTTGTTATCGGAGGATATTTCCTTTGGCCCTATAGTCTTCAAAGGGATCCGAAATATCTGTTCTCAGATTCCACAGAAATAAGGCTAGCAAAGAGATCCACGAAATACAGATGTAACTCTGTGAGTGGAAGTTACATATCACAGAGCAGTTTCTCAGAAAGCTTCTTTCCAGATTTCATCGTAGGATATTTCCTTTTTCACCATAGCCCTCTCTGGGCTTCCAAATATCACTTTGCCAATTCCACAAGAACTGTCTTAGGGAAAGGCTTCTTGAGGGGAAAGCTGTAACTCTATGAGATGATTTCACAGAACACAAGGAAGTTTCTCAGAAAGCTTTTTCTCTTTGTTATGGGAGGATATTTCCTTTGGCCCTATAGTCTTCAAAGGGATTCTAAATATCTGCTTTCAGATTCCACAGAAATAAGGCTAGCAAAGAGATCCACGAAATACAGATGTAACTCTGTGAGTGGAAGTCACATATCACAGAGCAGTTTCTCAGAAAGTTTCCTTCCAGATTTCATCGGAGGATATTTCCTTTTTCACCATAGCCCTCTATGGGCTTCCAAATATCACTTTGCCAATTCCACAAGAACTGTCTTAGCGAAAGGCTTCTTGAAGGGAAAGCTGTAACTCTGTGAGATGATTTCACAGAACACAAAGAAGTTTCTCAGAAAGTTTCTTTCTCTTTGTTATCGGAGGATATTTCCTTTGGCCTTATAGTCTTCAAAGGGATCCGAAATATCTGTTCTCAGATTCCACAGAAAAAATGCTAGCAAAGAGATCCACGAAATATACATGTAACTCTGTGAGTGGAAGTCACATATCACAGAGCAGTTTCTCAGAAAGCTTCTTTCCAGATTTCATCGGAGGATATTTCCTTTTTCACCATAGCCCTCTCTGGGCTTCCAAATATCACTTTGCCAATTCCACAAGAACTGTCTTAGCGAAAGGCTTCTTGAGGGGAAAGCTGTAACTCTATGAGATGATTTCACAGAACACAAAGAAGTTTCTCAGAAAGCTTCTTTCTCTTTGTTATGGGAGGATATTTCCTTTGGCCCTATAGTCTTCAAAGGGATTCTAAATATCTGCTTTCAGATTCCACAGAAATAAGGATAGCAAAGAGATCCACGAAATACAGATGTAACTCTGTGAGTGGAAGTCACATATCACAGAGCAGTTTCTCAGAAAGCTTCTTTCCAGATTTCATCGGAGGATATTTCCTTTTTCTCCATAGCCCTCTCTGGGCTTCCAAATATCACTTTGCCAATTCCACAAGAACTGTCCTAGCGAAAGGCTTCTTGAGGGGAAAGCTGTAACTCTGTGAGTTGATTTCACAGAACACAAAGAAGTTTCTCAGAAAGCTTCTTTCTCTTTGTTATCGGAGGATATTTCCTTTGGCCCTATAGTCTTCAAAGGGATCCGAAATATTTGTTCTCAGATTCCACAGAAATAAGGCTAGCAAAGAGATCCACGAAATACAGATGTAACTCTGTGAGTGGAAGTCACATATCACAGAGCAGTTTCTCAGAAAGCTTCTTTCCAGATTTCATCGGAGGATATTTCCTTTTTCACCATAGCCGTCTATGGGCTTCCAAATATCACTTTGCCAATTCCACAAGAACTGTCTTAGCGAAAGGCTTCTTGAGGGGAAAGCTGTAACTCTGTGAGATGATTTCACAGAACACAAAGAAGTTTGTCAGAAAGCTTCCTTCTCTTTGTTATGGGAGGATATTTCCTTTGGCCCTATAGTCTTCAAAGGGATCCGAAATATCTGTTCTCAGATTCCACAGAAATAAGGCTAGCAAAGAGATCCACGAAATACAGATGTAACTCTGTGAGTGGAAGGCACATATCACAGAGCAGTTTCTCAGAAAGCTTCTTTCCAGATTTCATCGGAGGATATTTCCTTTTTCACCATAGCCGTCTAAGGGCTTCCAAATATCACTTTGCCAATTCCACAAGAACTGTCTTAGCGAAAGGCTTCTTGAGGGGAAAGCTGTAACTCTGTGAGATGATTTCACAGAACACAAAGAAGTTTCTCAGAAAGCTTCTTTCTCTTTGTTATCGGAGGATATTTACTTTGTCCCTATAGTATTCAAAGGGATCCGAAATATCTGTTCTCAGATTCCACAGAAATAAGGCTAGCAAAGAGATCCACGAAATACAGATGTAACTCTGTGAGTGGAAGTGACATATCACAGAGTAGTTTCTCAGAAAGCTTCTTTCCAGATTTCATCGGAGGATATTTCCTTTTTCACCATAGCCCTCTATGGGCTTCCAAATATCACTTTGCCAATTCCACAAGAACTGTCCTAGCTAAAGGCTTCTTGAGGGGAAAGCTGTAACTCTGTGAGATGATTTCACAGAACACAAAGAAGTTTCTCAGAAAGCTTCTTTCTCTTTGTTATCGGAGGATATTATCTTTGGCCCTATAGTCTTCAAAGGGATCCGAAATATCTGTTCTCAGATTCCACAGAAATAAGGCTAGCAAAGAGATCCACGAAATACAGATGTAACTCTGTGAGTGGAAGTCACATATCACAGAGCAGTTTCTCAGAAAGCTTCTTTCCAGATTTCATCGGAGGATATTTCCTTTTTCACCATAGCCCTCTAAGGGCTTCCAAATATCACTTTGCCAATTCCACAAGAACTGTCTTAGCGAAAGGCTTCTTGAGGGCAAAGCTGTAACTCTGTGAGATGATTTCACAGAACACAAAGAAGTTTCTCAGGAAGCTTCTTTCTATTTGTTATGGGAGGATATTTCCTTTGGCCCTATAGTCTTCAAAGGGATTATAAATATCTGCTCTCAGACTCCACAGAAATAAGGCTAGCAAAGAGATCCACGAAACACAGATGTAACTCTGTGAGTGGAAGTCACATATCACAGAGCAGTTTCTCAGAAAGCTTCTTTCCAGATTTCATTGGAGGATATTTCCTTTTTCACCATAGCCCTCTATGGGCTTCTAAATATCACTTTGCCAATTCCACAAGAACTGTCTTAGCGAAAGGCTTCTTGAGGGGAAAGCTGTAACTCTGTGAGATGATTTCACAGAACACAAAGAAGTTTCTCAGAAAGCTTCTTTCTATTTGTTATGGGAGGATATTTCCTTTGGACCTATAGTCTTCAAAGGGATCCGAAATATCTGTTCTCAGATTCCACAGAAATAAGGCTAGCAAAGAGATACACGAAATACAAATGTAACTCTGTGAGTGGAAGTCACATATCACAGAGCAGTTTCTCAGAAAGCTTCTTTCCAGATATCATCGGAGGATATTTCCTTTTTCACCATAGCCCTCTACGGGCTTCCAAATATCACTTTGCCAATTCCACAAGAACTGTCTTAGCGAAAGGCTTCTTGAGGGGAAAGCTGTAACTCTGTGAGATGATTTCAGAGAACACAAAGAAGTTTCTCAGAAAGCTTCTTTCTGTTTGTTATCGGAAGATATTTCCTTTTACCCTATAGTCTTCAAAGGGATCCGAAATATCTGTTCTCAGATTCCACAGAAATAAGGCTAGCAAAGAGATCCACGAAATATAGATGTAACTCTGTGAGTGGAAGTCACATATCACAGAGCAGTTTCTCAGAAAGCTTCTTTCCAGATTTCATCGGAGGATATTTCCTTTTTCACCATAGCCCTCTCTGGGCTTCCAAATATCACTTTGCCAATTCCACAAGAACTGTCTTAGCGAAAGGCTTCTTGAGGGGAAAGCTGTAACCCTATGAGATGATTTCACAGAACACAAAGAAGTTTCTCAGAAAGCTTCTTTCTCTTTGTTATGGGAGGATATTTCCTTTGGCCCTATAGTCTTCAAAGGGATTCTAAATATCTGCTTTCAGATTCCACAGAAATAAGGATAGCAAAGAGATCCACGAAATACAGATGTAACTCTGTGAGTGGAAGTGACATATCACAGAGCAGTTTCTCAGAAAGCTTCTTTCCAGATTTCATCGGAGGATATTTCCTTTTTCACCATAGCCCTCTATGGGCTTCCAAATATCACTTTGCCAATTCCACAAGAACTGTCCTAGCGAAAGGCTTCTTGAGGGGAAAGCTGTAACTCTGTGAGATGATTTCACAGAACACAAAGAAGTTTCTCAGAAAGCTTCTTTCTCTTTGTTATCGGAGGATATTTCCTTTGGCCCTATAGTCTTCAAAGGGATCCGAAATATTTGTTCTCAGATTCCACAGAAATAAGGCTAGCAAAGAGATCCACGAAATACAGATGTAACTCTGTGAGTGGAAGGCACATATCACAGAGCAGTTTCTCAGAAAGCTTCTTTCCAGATTTCATCGGAGGATATTTCCTTTTTCACCATAGCCGTCTATGGGCTTCCAAATATCACTTTGCCAATTCCACAAGAACTGTCTTAGCGAAAGGCTTCTTGAGGGCAAAGCTGTAACTCTGTGAGATGATTTCACAGAACACAAAGAAGTTTCTCAGGAAGCTTCTTTCTATTTGTTATGGGAGGATATTTCCTTTGGCCCTATAGTCTTCAAAGGGATTCTAAATATCTGCTCTCAGACTCCACAGAAATAAGGCTAGCAAAGAGATCCACGAAACACAGATGTAACTCTGTGAGTGGAAGTCACATATCACAGAGCAGTTTCTCAGAAAGCTTCTTTCCAGATTTCATTGGAGGATATTTCCTTTTTCACCATAGCCCTCTATGGGCTTCTAAATATCACTTTGCCAATTCCACAAGAACTGTCTTAGCGAAAGGCTTCTTGAGGGGAAAGCTGTAACTCTGTGAGATGATTTCACAGAACACAAAGAAGTTTCTCAGAAAGCTTCTTTCTATTTGTTATGGGAGGATATTTCCTTTGGACCTATAGTCTTCAAAGGGATCCGAAATATCTGTTCTCAGATTCCACAGAAATAAGGCTAGCAAAGAGATACACGAAATACAAATGTAACTCTGTGAGTGGAAGTCACATATCACAGAGCAGTTTCTCAGAAAGCTTCTTTCCAGATTTCATCTGAGGATATTTCCTTTTTCACCATAGCCCTCTACGGGCTTCAAAATATCACTTTGCCAATTCCACAAGAACTGTCTTAGCGAAAGGCTTCTTGAGGGGAAAGCTGTAACTCTGTGAGATGATTTCAGAGAACACAAAGAAGTTTCTCAGAAAGCTTCTTTCTGTTTGTTATCGGAAGATATTTCCTTTTACCCT
Source organism: Macaca fascicularis (assembly GCF_037993035.2). Taxonomy (NCBI): domain Eukaryota; kingdom Metazoa; phylum Chordata; class Mammalia; order Primates; family Cercopithecidae; genus Macaca; species Macaca fascicularis. The sequence continues at coordinate 29,521,930 of NC_088386.1, forward strand.
ATAGTCTTCAAAGGGATCCGAAATATCTGTTCTCAGATTCCACAGAAATAAGGCCAGCAAAGAGATCCACGAAATACAGATGTAACTCTGTGAGTGGAAGGCACATATCACAGAGCAGTTTCTCAGAAAGCTTCTTTCCAGATTTCATCGGAGGATATTTCCTTTTTCACCATAGCCCTCTATGGGCTTCCAAATATCACTTTGCCAATTCCACAAGAACTGTCTTAGCGAAAGGCTTCTTGAGGGGAAAGCTGTAACTCTGTGAGATGATTTCACAGAACACAAAGAAGTTTCTCAGAAAGCTTCTTTCTCTTTGTTATGGGAGGATATTTCCTTTGGCCCTATAGTCTTCAAAGGGATTCTAAATATCTGCTTTCAGATTCCACAGAAATAAGGCTAGCAAAGAGATCCACGAAATACAGATGTAACTCTGTGAGTGGAAGGCACATATCACAGAGCAGTTTCTCAGAAAGCTTCTTTCCAGATTTCATCGGAGGATATTTCCTTTTTCACCATAGCCCTCTATGGGCTTCCAAATATCACTTTGCCAATTCCACAAGAACTGTCTTAGCGAAAGGCTTCTTGAGGGGAAAGCTGTAACTCTGTGAGATGATTTTACAGAACGCAAAGAAGTTTCTCAGAAAGCTTCTTTCTCTTTGTTATGGGAGGATATTTCTTTGTCCCTATAGTATTCAAAGGGATCCGAAATATCTGTTCTCAGATTCCACAGAAATAAGGCTAGCAAAGAGATCCACGAAATACAGATGTAACTCTGTGAGTGGAAGTCACATATCACAGAGCAGTTTCTCAGAAAGCTTCTTTCCAGATTTCATCGGAGTATATTTCCTTTTTCACCATAGCCCTCTCTGGGCTTCCAAATATCACTTTGCCAATTCCACAAGAACTGTCTTAGCGAAAGGCTTCTTGAGGGGAAAGCTGTAACTCTATGAGATGATTTCACAGAACACAAGGAAGTTTCTCAGAAAGCTTTTTTCTCTTTGTTATGGGAGGATATTTCCTTTGGCCCTATAGTCTTCAAAGGGATTCTAAATATCTGCTTTCAGATTCCACAGAAATAAGGCTAGCAAAGAGATCCACGAAATACAGATGTAACTCTGTGAGTGGAAGTCACATATCACAGAGCAGTTTCTCAGAAAGTTTCTTTCCAGATTTCATCGGAGGATATTTCCTTTTTCACCATAGCCCTCTATGGGCTTCCAAATATCACTTTGCCAATTCCACAAGAACTGTCCTAGCGAAAGGCTTCTTGAGGGGAAAGCTGTAACTCTGTGAGATGATTTCACAGAACACAAAGAAGTTTCTCAGAAAGCTTCTTTCTCTTTGTTATCGGAGGATATTTCCTTTGGCCCTATAGTCTTCAAAGGGATCCGAAATATTTGTTCTCAGATTCCACAGAAATAAGGCTAGCAAAGAGATCCACGAAATACAGATGTAACTCTGTGAGTGGAAGGCACATATCACAGAGCAGTTTCTCAGAAAGCTTCTTTCCAGATTTCATCGGAGGATATTTCCTTTTTCACCATAGCCGTCTATGGGCTTCCAAATATCACTTTGCCAATTCCACAAGAACTGTCTTAGCGAAAGGCTTCTTGAGGGGAAAGCTGTAACTCTGTGAGATGATTTCACAGAACACAAAGAATTTTGTCAGAAAGCTTCTTTCTCTTTGTTATGGGAGGATATTTCCTTTGGCCCTATAGTCTTCAAAGGGATCCGAAATATCTGTTCTCAGATTCCACAGAAATAAGGCTAGCAAAGAGATCCACGAAATACAGATGTAACTCTGTGAGTGGAAGGCACATATCACAGAGCAGTTTCTCAGAAAGCTTCTTTCCAGATTTCATCGGAGGATATTTCCTTTTTCACCATAGCCGTCTATGGGCTTCCAAATATCACTTTGCCAATTCCACAAGAACTGTCTTAGCGAAAGGCTTCTTGAGGGGAAAGCTGTAACTCTGTGAGATGATTTCACAGAACACAAAGAAGTTTCTCAGAAAGCTTCTTTCTCTTTGTTATCGGAGGATATTTCCTTTGGCCCTATAGTATTCAAAGGGATCCGAAATATCTGTTCTCAGATTCCACAGAAATAAGGCTAGCAAAGAGATCCACGAAATACAGATGTAACTCTGTGAGTGGAAGTGACATATCACAGAGTAGTTTCTCAGAAAGCTTCTTTCCAGATTTCATCGGAGGATATTTCCTTTTTCACCATAGCCCTCTATGGGCTTCCAAATATCACTTTGCCAATTCCACAAGAACTGTCCTAGCTAAAGGCTTCTTGAGGGGAAAGCTGTAACTCTGTGAGATGATTTCACAGAACACAAAGAAGTTTCTCAGAAAGCTTCTTTCTCTTTGTTATCGGAGGATATTGTCTTTGGCCCTATAGTCTTCAAAGGGATCCGAAATATCTGTTCTCAGATTCCACAGAAATAAGGCTAGCAAAGAGATCCACGAAATACTGATGTAACTCTGTGAGTGGAAGTCACATATCACAGAGCAGTTTCTCAGAAAGCTTCTTTCCAGATTTCATCGGAGGATATTTCCTTTTTCACCATAGCCCTCTAAGGGCTTCCAAATATCACTTTGCCAATTCCACAAGAACTGTCTTAGCGAAAGGCTTCTTGAGGGCAAAGCTGTAACTCTGTGAGATGATTTCACAGAACACAAAGAAGTTTCTCAGGAAGCTTCTTTCTATTTGTTATGGGAGGATATTTCCTTTGGCCCTATAGTCTTCAAAGGGATTCTAAATATCTGCTCTCAGACTCCACAGAAATAAGGCTAGCAAAGAGATCCACGAAACACAGATGTAACTCTGTGAGTGGAAGTCACATATCACAGAGCAGTTTCTCAGAAAGCTTCTTTCCAGATTTCATTGGAGGATATTTCCTTTTTCACCATAGCCCTCTATGGGCTTCTAAATATCACTTTGCCAATTCCACAAGAACTGTCTTAGCGAAAGGCTTCTTGAGGGGAAAGCTGTAACTCTGTGAGATGATTTCACAGAACACAAAGAAGTTTCTCAGAAAGCTTCTTTCTATTTGTTATGGGAGGATATTTCCTTTGGACCTATAGTCTTCAAAGGGATCCGAAATATCTGTTCTCAGATTCCACAGAAATAAGGCTAGCAAAGAGATACACGAAATACAAATGTAACTCTGTGAGTGGAAGTCACATGTCACAGAGCAGTTTCTCAGAAAGCTTCTTTCCAGATATCATCGGAGGATATTTCCTTTTTCACCATAGCCCTCTACGGGCTTCAAAATATCACTTTGCCAATTCCACAAGAACTGTCTTAGCGAAAGGCTTCTTGAGGGGAAAGCTGTAACTCTGTGAGATGATTTCAGAGAACACAAAGAAGTTTCTCACAAAGCTTCTTTCTGTTTGTTATCGGAAGATATTTCCTTTTACCCTATAGTCTTCAAAGGGATCCGAAATATCTGTTCTCAGATTCCACAGAAATAAGGCCAGCAAAGAGATCCACGAAATACAGATGTAACTCTGTGAGTGGAAGGCACATATCACAGAGCAGTTTCTCAGAAAGCTTCTTTCCAGATTTCATCGGAGGATATTTCCTTTTTCACCATAGCCCTCTATGGGCTTCCAAATATCACTTTGCCAATTCCACAAGAACTGTCTTAGCGAAAGGCTTCTTGAGGGGAAAGCTGTAACTCTGTGAGATGATTTCACAGAACACAAAGAAGTTTCTCAGAAAGTTTCTTTCTCTTTGTTATCGGAGGATATTTCCTTTGGCCTTATAGTCTTCAAAGGGATCCGAAATATCTGTTCTCAGATTCCACAGAAATAAGGCTAGCAAAGAGATCCACGAAATATAGATGTAACTCTGTGAGTGGAAGTCACATATCACAGAGCAGTTTCTCAGAAAGCTTCTTTCCAGATTTCATCGGAGGATATTTCCTTTTTCACCATAGCCCTCTCTGGGCTTCCAAATATCACTTTGCCAATTCCACAAGAACTGTCTTAGCGAAAGGCTTCTTGAGGGGAAAGCTGTAACCCTATGAGATGATTTCACAGAACACAAAGAAGTTTCTCAGAAAGCTTCTTTCTCTTTGTTATGGGAGGATATTTCCTTTGGCCCTATAGTCTTCAAAGGGATTCTAAATATCTGCTTTCAGATTCCACAGAAATAAGGATAGCAAAGAGATCCACGAAATACAGATGTAACTCTGTGAGTGGAAGTCACATATCACAGAGCAGTTTCTCAGAAAGCTTCTTTCCAGATTTCATCGGAGGATATTTCCTTTTTCACCATAGCCCTCTATGGGCTTCCAAATATCACTTTGCCAATTCCACAAGAACTGTCCTAGCGAAAGGCTTCTTGAGGGGAAAGCTGTAACTCTGTGAGATGATTTCACAGAACACAAAGAAGTTTCTCAGAAAGCTTCTTTCTCTTTGTTATCGGAGGATATTTCCTTTGGCCCTATAGTCTTCAAAGGGATCCGAAATATTTGTTCTCAGATTCCACAGAAATAAGGCTAGCAAAGAGATCCACGAAATACAGATGTAACTCTGTGAGTGGAAGGCACATATCACAGAGCAGTTTCTCAGAAAGCTTCTTTCCAGATTTCATCTGAGGATATTTCCTTTTTCACCATAGCCGTCTATGGGCTTCCAAATATCACTTTGCCAATTCCACAAGAACTGTCTTAGCGAAAGGCTTCTTGAGGGCAAAGCTGTAACTCTGTGAGATGATTTCACAGAACACAAAGAAGTTTCTCAGGAAGCTTCTTTCTATTTGTTATGGGAGGATATTTCCTTTGGCCCTACAGTCTTCAAAGGGATTCTAAATATCTGCTCTCAGACTCCACAGAAATAAGGCTAGCAAAGAGATCCACGAAACACAGATGTAACTCTGTGAGTGGAAGTCACATATCACAGAGCAGTTTCTCAGAAAGCTTCTTTCCAGATTTCATTGGAGGATATTTCCTTTTTCACCATAGCCCTCTATGGGCTTCTAAATATCACTTTGCCAATTCCACAAGAACTGTCTTAGCGAAAGGCTTCTTGAGGGGAAAGCTGTAACTCTGTGAGATGATTTCACAGAACACAAAGAAGTTTCTCAGAAAGCTTCTTTCTATTTGTTATGGGAGGATATTTCCTTTGGACCTATAGTCTTCAAAGGGATCCGAAATATCTGTTCTCAGATTCCACAGAAATAAGGCTAGCAAAGAGATACACGAAATACAAATGTAACTCTGTGAGTGGAAGTCACATAACACAGAGCAGTTTCTCAGAAAGCTTCTTTCCAGATATCATCGGAGGATATTTCCTTTTTCACCATAGCCCTCTACGGGCTTCAAAATATCACTTTGCCAATTCCACAAGAACTGTCTTAGCGAAAGGCTTCTTGAGGGGAATGCTGTAACTCTGTGAGATGATTTCAGAGAACACAAAGAAGTTTCTCAGAAAGCTTCTTTCTCTTTGTTATCGGAAGATATTTCCTTTTACCCTATAGTCTTCAAAGGGACCCGAAATATCTGTTCTCAGATTCCACAGAAATAAGGCCAGCAAAGAGATCCACGAAATACAGATGTAACTCTGTGAGTGGAAGGCACATATCACAGAGCAGTTTCTCAGAAAGCTTCTTTCCAGATTTCATCGGAGGATATTTCCTTTTTCACCATAGCCCTCTATGGGCTTCCAAATATCACTTTGCCAATTCCACAAGAACTGTCTTAGCGAAAGGCTTCTTGAGGGGAAAGCTGTAACTCTGTGAGATGATTTCACAGAACACAAAGAAGTTTCTCAGAAAGCTTCTTTCTCTTTGTTATGGGAGGATATTTCCTTTGGCCCTATAGTCTTCAAAGGGGTTCTAAATATCTGCTTTCAGATTCCACAGAAATAAGGCTAGCAAAGAGATCCACGAAATACAGATGTAACTCTGTGAGTGGAAGGCACATATCACAGAGCAGTTTCTCAGAAAGCTTCTTTCCAGATTTCATCGGAGGATATTTCCTTTTTCACCATAGCCCTCTATGGGCTTCCAAATATCACTTTGCCAATTCCACAAGAACTGTCTTAGCGAAAGGCTTCTTGAGGGGAAAGCTGTAACTCTGTGAGATGATTTTACAGAACGCAAAGAAGTTTCTCAGAAAGCTTCTTTCTCTTTGTTATGGGAGGATATTTCTTTGTCCCTATAGTATTCAAAGGGATCCGAAATATCTGTTCTCAGATTCCACAGAAATAAGGCTAGCAAAGAGATCCATGAAATACAGATGTAACTCTGTGAGTGGAAGTCACATATCACAGAGCAGTTTCTCAGAAAGCTTCTTTCCAGATTTCATCTGAGGATATTTCCTTTTTCACCCTAGCCCTCTATGGGCTTCCAAATATCACTTTGCCAATTCCACAAGAACTGTCTTAGCGAAAGGCTTCTTGAGGGGAAAGCTGTAACTCTATGAGATGATTTCACAGAACACAAAGAAGTTTCTCAGAAAGCTTCTTTCTCTTTGTTATCGGAGGATATTTCCTTTGGCCCTATAGTATTCAAAGGGATCCGAAATATCTGTTCTCAGATTCCACAGAAATAAGGCTAGCAAAGAGATCCACGAAATACAGATGTAACTCTGTGAGTGGAAGTCTCATATCACAGAGCAGTTTCTCAGAAAGCTTCTTTCCAGATTTCATCGGAGGATATTTCCTTTTTCACCATAGCCCTCTAAGGGCTTCCAAATATCACTTTGCCAATTCCACAAGAACTGTCTTAGCGAAAGGCTTCTTGAGGGGAAAACTGTAACTCTGTGAGATTATTACACAGAACACAAAGAAGTTTCTCGGAAAGCTTCTTTCTCTTTGTTATCGGAGGATTTTCCTTTGGCCCTATAGTCTTCAAAGGGATCCGAAATATCTGTTCTCAGATTCCACAAAAATAAGGCTAGCAAAGAGATCCATGAAATACAGATGTAACTCGGTGAGTGGAAGTTACGTATCACAGAGCAGTTTCTCAGAAAGCTTCTTTCCAGATTTCATCGGAGGATATTTCCTTTTTCACCATAGCCCTCTATGGGCTTCCAAATATCACATGCGAATTCCAAAAGAACTGTCTTAGCGAAAGGCTTCTTGAGGGGAAAGCTGTAACTATGTGAGATGATTTCACAGAACAGAAAGAAGTTTCTCAGAAAGCTTCTTTCTCTTTGTTATCGGAGGATATTTCCTTTGGCCTTATAGTCTTCAAAGGGATCCGAAATATCTGTTCTCAGAGTCCACAGAAATAAGGCTAGCAAAGAGATCCACGAAATACAGATGTAACTCTGTGAGTGGAAGTGACATATCACAGAGCAGTTTCTCAGAAAGCTTCTTTCCAGATTTCATCGGAGGATATTTCCTTTTTCACCATAGCCCTCTAGGGGCTTCCAAATATCACTTTGCCAATTCCACAAGAACTGTCCTAGCGAAAGGCTTCTTGAGGGGAAAGCTGTAACTCTGTGAGATGATTTCACAGAACACAAAGAAGTTTCTCAGAAAGCTTCTTTCTCTTTGTTATCGGACGATATTATCTTTGGCCCTATAGTCTTCAAAGTGATCCGAAATATCTGTTCTCAGATTCCACAGAAATAAGGCTAGCAAAGAGATCCACGAAATACAGATGTAACTCTGTGAGTGGAAGTGACATATCACAGAGCAGTTTCTCAGAAAGCTTCTTTCCAGATTTCATCGGAGGATATTTCCTTTTTCACCATAGCCCTCTATGGGCTTCCAAATATCCCTTTGCCAATTCCACAAGAACTGTCTTAGCGAAAGGCTTCTTGAGGGCAAAGCTGTGACTCTGTGAGAATATTTCACAGAACACAAAGAAGTTTCTCAGAAAGCTTCTTTCTCTTTGTTATGGGAGGATATTTCCTTTGGCCCTATAGTCTTCAAAGGGATTCTAAATATCTGCTCTCAGACCCCACAGAAATAAGGCTAGCAAAGAGATCCACGAAATACAGATGTAACTCTGTGAGTGGAAGTAACATATCACAGAGCAGTTTCTGAGAAAGCTTCTTTCCAGATTTCATTGGAGGATATTTCCTTTTTCTCCATAGCCCTCTCTGGGCTTCCAAATATCACTTTGCCAATTCCACAAGAACTGTCTTAGCCAAAGGCTTCTTGAGGGGAAAGCTGTAACTCTGTGAGATGATTTCACAGAACACAAAGAAGTTTCTCAGAAAGCTTCTTTCTCTTTGTTATCGGAGGATATTTCCTTTGGCCCTATAGTCTTCAAAGGGATCCGATATATCTGTTCTCAGTTTCCACAGAAATAAGGCTAGCAAAGAGATCCACGAAATACAGATGTAACTCTGTGAGTGGAAGTAACATATCACAGAGCAGTTTCTCAGAAAGCTTCTTTCCAGATTTCATCGGAGGATATTTCCTTTTTCACCATCGCCCTCTATGGGCTTCCAAATATCACTTTGCCACTTCCACAAGAACTGTCTTAGCGAAAGGCTTCTTGAGGGGAAAGCTGTAACTCTGTGAGATGATTTCACAGAACACAAAGAAGTTTCTCAGAAAGCTTCTTTCTCTTTGTTATCGGAGGATATTTCCTTTGGCCCTATAGTCTTCAAAGGGATCCGAAATATCTGTTCTCAGACTCCACAGAAATAAGGCTAGCAAAGAGATACACGAAATACAGATGTAACTCTGTGAGTGGAAGTCACATATCACAGAGCAGTTTCTCAGAAAGCTTCTTTCCAGATTTCATCGGAGAATATTTCCTTTTTCACCATAGCCCTCTATGGGCTTCCAAATATCACTTTGCCAATTCCACAAGAACTGTCTTAGCGAAAGGCTTCTTGAGGGGAAAGCTGTAACTCTGTGAGATGATTTCACAGAACACAAAGAAGTTTCTCAGAAAGCTTCTTTCTCTTTGTTATGGGAGGATATTTCCTTTGGCCCTATAGTCTTCAAAGGGATTCTAAATATCTGCTTTCAGATTCCACAGAAATAAGGCTAGCAAAGAGATCCACGAAATACAGATGTAACTCTGTGAGTGGAAGTCACATATCACAGAGCAGTTTCTCAGAAAGCTTCTTTCCAGATTTCATCGGAGGATATTTCCTTTTTCACCATAGCCCTCTATGGGCTTCCAAATATCACTTTGCCAATTCCACAAGAACTGTCCTAGCGAAAGGCTTGTTCAGGGGAAAGCTGTAACTCTGTGAGGTGATTTCACAGAACACAAAGAAGTTTCTCAGAAAGCTTCTTTCTCTTTGTTATCGGAGGATATTATCTTTGGCCCTATAGTCTTCAAAGGGATCCGAAATATCTGTTCTCAGATTCCACAGAAATAAGGCTAGCAAAGAGATCCACGAAATACAGATGTAACTCTGTGAGTGGAAGTCACATATCACAGAGCAGTTTCTCAGAAAGCTTCTTTCCAGATTTCATCGGAGGATATTTCCTTTTTCACCATAGCCCTCTATGGGCTTCAGAATATCACTTTGCCAATTCCACAAGAACTGTCTTAGCGAAAGGCTTCTTGAGGGGAAAGCTGTAACTCTGTGAGATGATTTCAGAGAACACAAAGAAGTTTCTCAGAAAGCTTCTTTCTCTTTGTGATCGGAAGATATTTCCTTTGGCCCTATAGTCTTCAAAGGGATCCGAAATATCTGTTCTCAGATTCCACAGAAATAAGGCTAGCAAAGAAATCCACGAAATACAGGTGTAACTCTGTGAGTGGAAGGCACATATCACAGAGCAGTTTCTCAGAAAGCTTCTTTCCAGATTTCATCGGAGGATATTTCCTTTTTCACCATAGCCCTCTCTGGGCTTCCAAATATCACTTTGCCAATTCCACAAGAACTGTCTTAGCGAAAGGCTTCTTGAAGGGAAAGCTGTAACTCTGTGAGATGATTTCACAGAACACAAAGAAGTTTCTCAGAAAGCTTCTTTCTCTTTGTTATGGGAGGATATTTCCTTTGGCCCTATAGTCTTCAAAGGGATTCTAAATATCTGCTCTCAGACTCCACAGAAATAAGGCTAGCAAAGAGATCCACGAAATACAGATGTAACTCTGTGAGTGGAAATCACATATCACAGAGCAGTTTCTCAGAAAGCTTCTTTCCAGATTTCATCGGAGGATATTTCCTTTTTCACCATAGCCCTCTATGGGCTTCAAAATATCACTTTGCTAATTCCACAAGAACTGTCTTAGCGAAAGGCTTCTTGAGGGGAAAGCTGTAACTCTGTGAGATGATTTCAGAGAACACAAAGAAGTTTCTCAGAAAGCCTCTTTCTCTTTGTTATCGGAAGATATTTCCTTTGGCCCTATAGTCTTCAAAGGGATCCGAAATATCTGTTCTCAGATTCCACAGAAATAAGGCTAGCAAAGAGATCCACGAAATACAGATGTAACTCTGTGAGTGGAAGTTACATATCACAGAGCAGTTTCTCAGAAACTTCTTTCCAGATTTCATCTGAGGATATTTCCTTTTTCACCATAGCCCTCTATGGGCTTCCAATTATCTCTTTGCCAATTCCACAAGAACTGTCTTAGCCAAAGGCTTCTTGAGGGGAAAGCTGTAAATCTGTGAGATGATTTCACAGAACACAAAGAAGTTTCTCAGAAAGCGTCTTTCTCTTTGTTATGGGAGGATATTTCTTTGGCCCTATAGTATTCAAAGGGATCCAAAATATCTGTTCTCAGATTCCACAGAAATAAGGCTAGCAAAGAGATCCACGAAATACAGATGTAACTCTGTGAGTGGAAGTCACATATCACAGAGCAGTTTCTCAGAAAGCTTTTTTCCAGATTTCATCGGAGGATATTTCCTTTTTCACCATCGCCCTCTATGGGCTTCCAAATATCACTTTGCCAATTCCACAAGAACTGTCCTAGCGAAAGGCTTCTTGAGGGGAAAGCTGTAACTCTGTGAGATGATTTCACAAAACACAAAGAATTTTCTCAGAAAGCTTCTTTCTCTTTGTTATAGGAGGATATTTCCTTTGGCCCTATAGTCTTCAAAGGGATCCGAAATATCTGTTCTCAGATTCCACAGAAATAAGGCTAGCAAAGAGATCCACGAAATACAGATGTAACTCTGTGAGTGGAATTCACATATCACAGAGCAGTTTCTCAGAAAGCTTCTTTCCAGATTTCATCGGAGGATATTATCTTTTTCACCATAGCCCTCTATGGGCTTCCAAATATCACTTTGCCAATTCCACAAGAACTGTCTTAGCGAAAGGCTTCTTGAGAGGAAAGCTGTAACTCTGTGAGATGATTTCACAGAACACAAAGAAGTTTCTCAGAAAGCTTCTTTCTCTTTGTTATGGGAGGATATTTCTTTGGCCCTATAGTATTCAAAGGGATCCGAAATATCTGCTCTCAGATTCCACAGAAATAAGGCTAGCAAAGAGATCCACGAAATACAGATGTAACTCTGTGAGTGGAAGGCACATATCACAGAGCAGTTTCTCAGAAAGCTTTTTTCCAGATTTCATCGGAGGATATTTCCTTTTTCACCATCGCCCTCTATGGGCTTCCAAATATCACTTTGCCAATTCCACAAGAACTGTCCTAGCGAAAGGCTTCTTCAGGGGAAAGCTGTAACTCTGTGAGATGATTTCATAGAACACAAAGAAGTTTCTCAGAAAGCTTCTTTCTCTTTGTTATCGGAGGATATTTCCTTTGGCCCTATAGTCTTCAAAGGGATCCGAAATATCTGTTCTCAGATTCCACAGAAATAAGGCTAGCAAAGAGATCCATGAAATACAGATGTAACACTGTGAGTGGAATTCACATATCACAGAGCAGTTTCTCAGAAAGCTTCTTTCCAGATTTCATCGGAGGATATTTCCTTTTTCACCATAGCCCTCTATGGGCTTCCAAATATCACTTTGCCAATTCCACAAGAACTGTCTTAGCGAAAGGCTTCTTGAGGGCAAAGCTGTAACTCTGTGAGATGATTTCACAGAACACAAAGAAGTTTCTCAGAAAGCTTCTTTCTCTTTGTTATGGCAGGATATTTCCTTTGGCCCTATAGTCTTCAAAGGGATTCTAAATATCTGCTCTCAGACTCCACAGAAATAAGGCTAGCAAAGAGATCCACGAAATACAGATGTAACTCTGTGAGTGGAAGTCACATATCACAGAGCAGTTTCTCAGAAAGCTTCTTTCCAGATTTCATTGGAGGATATTTCCTTTTTCTCCATAGCCCTCTCTGGGCTTCCAAATATCACTTTGCCAATTCCACAAGAACTGTCTTAGCGAAAGGCTTCTTGAGGGGAAAGCTGTAACTCTGTGAGATGATTTCACAGAACACAAAGAAGTTTCTCAGAAAGCTTCTTTCTCTTTGTTATGGGAGAATATTTCCTTTGGCCCTATAGACTTCAAAGGGATTCTAAATATCTGCTCTCAGATTCCACAGAAATAAGGCTAGCAAGGAGATCCACGAAATACAGATGTAACTCTGTGAGTGGAAGTCACATATCACAGAGCAGTTTCTCAGAAATCTTCTTTCCAGATTTCATTGGAGGATATTTCCTTTTTCACCATAGCCCTCTATGGGCTTCCAAATATAACTTTGCCAATTCCACAAGAACTATCTTAGCGAAAGGCTTCTTGAGGGGAAAGCTGTAACTCTGTGAGATGATTTCACAGAACACAAAGAAGTTTCTCAGAAAGCTTCTTTCTCTTTGTTATCGGAGGATATTTCCTTTGGACCTATAGTCTTCAAAGGGATCCGAAATATCTGTTCTCAGATTCCAGAGAAATAAGGCTAGCAAAGAGATCCACGAAATACAGATGTAACTCTGTGAGTGGAAGTCACATATCACAGAGCAGTTTCTCAGAAAGCTTCTTTCCAGATTTCATCGGAGGATATTTCCTTTTTCACCATAGCCCTCTAAGGGGTTCGAAATATCACTTTGCCAATTCCACAAGAACTGTCTTAGCGAAAGGCTTCTTGAGGGGAAACTGTAACTCTATGAGATGATTTCACAGAACACAAAGAAGTTTCTCAGAAAGCTTCTTTCTCTTTGTTATCGGAGGATATTTCCTTTGGCCCTATAGTATTCAAAGGGATCCGAAATATCTGTTCTCAGATTCCACAGAAAAAAGGCTAGGAAAGAGATCCACGAAATACAGATGTAACTCTGTGAGTGGAAGTCACATATCACAGAGCAGTTTCTCAGAGAGCTTCTTTCCAGATTTCATCGGAGGATATTTCCTTTTTCACCATAGCCCTCTATGGGCTTCCAAATATCACTTTGCCAATTCCACAAGAACTGTCTTAGCGAAAGGCTTCTTGAGGGGAAAGCTGTAATTCTGTGAGATGATTTCACAGAACACAAAGAAGTTTCTCAGAAAGCTTCTTTCTCTTTGTTATGGGAGGATATTTCCTTTGGCCCTATAGTCTTCAAAGGGATTCTAAATATCTGCTTTCAGATTCCACAGAAATAAGGCTAGCAAAGAGATCCACGAAATACAGATGTAACTCTGTGAGTGGAAGTGACATATCACAGAGCAGTTTCTCAGAAAGCTTCTTTCCAGAATTCATCGGAGGATATTTCCTTTTTCACCATAGCCCTCTAAGGGCTTCCAAATATCACTTTGCCAATTCCACAAGAACTGTCCTAGCGAAAGGCTTCTTGAGGGGAAAGCTGTAACTCTGTGAGATGATTTCACAGAACACAAAGAAGTTTCTCAGAAAGCTTCTTTCTCTTTGTTATCGGAGGATATTTCCTTTGGCCCTATAGTCTTCAAAGGGATCCGAAATATCTGTTCTCAGACTCCACAGAAATAAGGCTAGCAAAGAGATACACGAAATACAGATGTAACTCTGTGAGTGGAAGTCACATATCACAGAGCAGTTTCTCAGAAAGCTTCTTTCCAGATTTCATCGGAGAATATTTCCTTTTTCACCATAGCCCTCTATGGGCTTCCAAATATCACTTTGCCAATTCCACAAGAACTGTCTTAGCGAAAGGCTTCTTGAGGGGAAAGCTGTAACTCTGTGAGATGATTTCACAGAACACAAAGAAGTTTCTCAGAAAGCTTCTTTCTCTTTGTTATGGGAGGATATTTCCTTTGGCCCTATAGTCTTCAAAGGGATTCTAAATATCTGCTTTCAGATTCCACAGAAATAAGGCTAGCAAAGAGATCCACGAAATACAGATGTAACTCTGTGAGTGGAAGTCACATATCACAGAGCAGTTTCTCAGAAAGCTTCTTTCCAGATTTCATCGGAGGATATTTCCTTTTTCACCATAGCCCTCTATGGGCTTCCAAATATCACTTTGCCAATTCCACAAGAACTGTCCTAGCGAAAGGCTTGTTCAGGGGAAAGCTGTAACTCTGTGAGGTGATTTCACAGAACACAAAGAAGTTTCTCAGAAAGCTTCTTTCTCTTTGTTATCGGAGGATATTATCTTTGGCCCTATAGTCTTCAAAGGGATCCGAAATATCTGTTCTCAGATTCCACAGAAATAAGGCTAGCAAAGAGATCCACGAAATACTGAGGTAACTCTGTGAGTGGAAGTCACATATCACAGAGCAGTTTCTCAGAAAGCTTCTTTCCAGATTTCATCGGAGGATATTTCCTTTTTCACCATAGCCCTCTATGGGCTTCAGAATATCACTTTGCCAATTCCACAAGAACTGTCTTAGCGAAAGGCTTCTTGAGGGGAAAGCTGTAACTCTGTGAGATGATTTCAGAGAACACAAAGAAGTTTCTCAGAAAGCTTCTTTCTCTTTGTGATCGGAAGATATTTCCTTTGGCCCTATAGTCTTCAAAGGGATCCGAAATATCTGTTCTCAGATTCCACAGAAATAAGGCTAGCAAAGAAATCCACGAAATACAGGTGTAACTCTGTGAGTGGAAGGCACATATCACAGAGCAGTTTCTCAGAAAGCTTCTTTCCAGATTTCATCGGAGGATATTTCCTTTTTCACCATAGCCCTCTCTGGGCTTCCAAATATCACTTTGCCAATTCCACAAGAACTGTCTTAGCGAAAGGCTTCTTGAAGGGAAAGCTGTAACTCTGTGAGATGATTTCACAGAACACAAAGAAGTTTCTCAGAAAGCTTCTTTCTCTTTGTTATGGGAGGATATTTCCTTTGGCCCTATAGTCTTCAAAGGGATTCTAAATATCTGCTCTCAGACTCCACAGAAATAAGGCTAGCAAAGAGATCCACGAAATACAGATGTAACTCTGTGAGTGGAAATCACATATCACAGAGCAGTTTCTCAGAAAGCTTCTTTCCAGATTTCATCGGAGGATATTTCCTTTTTCACCATAGCCCTCTATGGGCTTCAAAATATCACTTTGCTAATTCCACAAGAACTGTCTTAGCGAAAGGCTTCTTGAGGGGAAAGCTGTAACTCTGTGAGATGATTTCAGAGAACACAAAGAAGTTTCTCAGAAAGCCTCTTTCTCTTTGTTATCGGAAGATATTTCCTTTGGCCCTATAGTCTTCAAAGGGATCCGAAATATCTGTTCTCAGATTCCACAGAAATAAGGCTAGCAAAGAGATCCACGAAATACAGATGTAACTCTGTGAGTGGAAGTTACATATCACAGAGCAGTTTCTCAGAAACTTCTTTCCAGATTTCATCTGAGGATATTTCCTTTTTCACCATAGCCCTCTATGGGCTTCCAAATATCTCTTTGCCAATTCCACAAGAACTGTCTTAGCCAAAGGCTTCTTGAGGGGAAAGCTGTAAATCTGTGAGATGATTTCACAGAACACAAAGAAGTTTCTCAGAAAGCGTCTTTCTCTTTGTTATGGGAGGATATTTCTTTGGCCCTATAGTATTCAAAGGGATCCAAAATATCTGTTCTCAGATTCCACAGAAATAAGGCTAGCAAAGAGATCCACGAAATACAGATGTAACTCTGTGAGTGGAAGTCACATATCACAGAGCAGTTTCTCAGAAAGCTTTTTTCCAGATTTCATCGGAGGATATTTCCTTTTTCACCATCGCCCTCTATGGGCTTCCAAATATCACTTTGCCAATTCCACAAGAACTGTCCTAGCGAAAGGCTTCTTGAGGGGAAAGCTGTAACTCTGTGAGATGATTTCACAAAACACAAAGAATTTTCTCAGAAAGCTTCTTTCTCTTTGTTATAGGAGGATATTTCCTTTGGCCCTATAGTCTTCAAAGGGATCCGAAATATCTGTTCTCAGATTCCACAGAAATAAGGCTAGCAAAGAGATCCACGAAATACAGATGTAACTCTGTGAGTGGAATTCACATATCACAGAGCAGTTTCTCAGAAAGCTTCTTTCCAGATTTCATCGGAGGATATTATCTTTTTCACCATAGCCCTCTATGGGCTTCCAAATATCACTTTGCCAATTCCACAAGAACTGTCTTAGCGAAAGGCTTCTTGAGAGGAAAGCTGTAACTCTGTGAGATGATTTCACAGAACACAAAGAAGTTTCTCAGAAAGCTTCTTTCTCTTTGTTATGGGAGGATATTTCTTTGGCCCTATAGTATTCAAAGGGATCCGAAATATCTGCTCTCAGATTCCACAGAAATAAGGCTAGCAAAGAGATCCACGAAATACAGATGTAACTCTGTGAGTGGAAGGCACATATCACAGAGCAGTTTCTCAGAAAGCTTTTTTCCAGATTTCATCGGAGGATATTTCCTTTTTCACCATCGCCCTCTATGGGCTTCCAAATATCACTTTGCCAATTCCACAAGAACTGTCCTAGCGAAAGGCTTCTTCAGGGGAAAGCTGTAACTCTGTGAGATGATTTCATAGAACACAAAGAAGTTTCTCAGAAAGCTTCTTTCTCTTTGTTATCGGAGGATATTTCCTTTGGCCCTATAGTCTTCAAAGGGATCCGAAATATCTGTTCTCAGATTCCACAGAAATAAGGCTAGCAAAGAGATCCATGAAATACAGATGTAACACTGTGAGTGGAATTCACATATCACAGAGCAGTTTCTCAGAAAGCTTCTTTCCAGATTTCATCGGAGGATATTTCCTTTTTCACCATAGCCCTCTATGGGCTTCCAAATATCACTTTGCCAATTCCACAAGAACTGTCTTAGCGAAAGGCTTCTTGAGGGCAAAGCTGTAACTCTGTGAGATGATTTCACAGAACACAAAGAAGTTTCTCAGAAAGCTTCTTTCTCTTTGTTATGGCAGGATATTTCCTTTGGCCCTATAGTCTTCAAAGGGATTCTAAATATCTGCTCTCAGACTCCACAGAAATAAGGCTAGCAAAGAGATCCACGAAATACAGATGTAACTCTGTGAGTGGAAGTCACATATCACAGAGCAGTTTCTCAGAAAGCTTCTTTCCAGATTTCATTGGAGGATATTTCCTTTTTCTCCATAGCCCTCTCTGGGCTTCCAAATATCACTTTGCCAATTCCACAAGAACTGTCTTAGCGAAAGGCTTCTTGAGGGGAAAGCTGTAACTCTGTGAGATGATTTCACAGAACACAAAGAAGTTTCTCAGAAAGCTTCTTTCTCTTTGTTATGGGAGAATATTTCCTTTGGCCCTATAGACTTCAAAGGGATTCTAAATATCTGCTCTCAGATTCCACAGAAATAAGGCTAGCAAGGAGATCCACGAAATACAGATGTAACTCTGTGAGTGGAAGTCACATATCACAGAGCAGTTTCTCAGAAATCTTCTTTCCAGATTTCATTGGAGGATATTTCCTTTTTCACCATAGCCCTCTATGGGCTTCCAAATATAACTTTGCCAATTCCACAAGAACTATCTTAGCGAAAGGCTTCTTGAGGGGAAAGCTGTAACTCTGTGAGATGATTTCACAGAACACAAAGAAGTTTCTCAGAAAGCTTCTTTCTCTTTGTTATCGGAGGATATTTCCTTTGGACCTATAGTCTTCAAAGGGATCCGAAATATCTGTTCTCAGATTCCAGAGAAATAAGGCTAGCAAAGAGATCCACGAAATACAGATGTAACTCTGTGAGTGGAAGTCACATATCACAGAGCAGTTTCTCAGAAAGCTTCTTTCCAGATTTCATCGGAGGATATTTCCTTTTTCACCATAGCCCTCTAAGGGGTTCGAAATATCACTTTGCCAATTCCACAAGAACTGTCTTAGCGAAAGGCTTCTTGAGGGGAAACTGTAACTCTATGAGATGATTTCACAGAACACAAAGAAGTTTCTCAGAAAGCTTCTTTCTCTTTGTTATCGGAGGATATTTCCTTTGGCCCTATAGTATTCAAAGGGATCCGAAATATCTGTTCTCAGATTCCACAGAAAAAAGGCTAGGAAAGAGATCCACGAAATACAGATGTAACTCTGTGAGTGGAAGTCACATATCACAGAGCAGTTTCTCAGAGAGCTTCTTTCCAGATTTCATCGGAGGATATTTCCTTTTTCACCATAGCCCTCTATGGGCTTCCAAATATCACTTTGCCAATTCCACAAGAACTGTCTTAGCGAAAGGCTTCTTGAGGGGAAAGCTGTAATTCTGTGAGATGATTTCACAGAACACAAAGAAGTTTCTCAGAAAGCTTCTTTCTCTTTGTTATGGGAGGATATTTCCTTTGGCCCTATAGTCTTCAAAGGGATTCTAAATATCTGCTTTCAGATTCCACAGAAATAAGGCTAGCAAAGAGATCCACGAAATACAGATGTAACTCTGTGAGTGGAAGTGACATATCACAGAGCAGTTTCTCAGAAAGCTTCTTTCCAGAATTCATCGGAGGATATTTCCTTTTTCACCATAGCCCTCTAAGGGCTTCCAAATATCACTTTGCCAATTCCACAAGAACTGTCCTAGCGAAAGGCTTCTTGAGGGGAAAGCTGTAACTCTGTGAGATGATTTCACAGAACACAAAGAAGTTTCTCAGAAAGCTTCTTTCTCTTTGTTATCAGAGGATATTATCTTTGGCCCTATAGTCTTCAAAGTGATCCGAAATATCTGTTCTCAGATTCCACAGAAATAAGGCTAGCAAAGAGATCCACGAAATACAGATGTAACTCTGTGAGTGGAAGTCACATATCACAGAGCAGTTTCTCAGAAAGCTTCTTTCCAGATTTCATCGGAGGATATTTCCTTTTGCACCATAGCCCTCTATGGGCTTCCAAATATCACTTTGCCAATTCCACAAGAACTGTCTTAGCGAAAGGCTTCTTGAGGGCAAAGCTGTAACTCTGTGAGACGATTTCACAGAACACAAAGAAGTTTCTCAGAAAGCTTCTTTCTCTTTGTTATGGCGGGATATTTCCTTTGGCCCTATAGTCTTCAAAGGGATTCTAAATATCTGCTAAGACTCCACAGAAATAAGGCTAGCAAAGAGATCCACGAAATAGAGATGTAACTCTGTGAGTGGAAGTCACATATCACCGAGCAGTTTCTCAGAAAGCTTCTTTCCAGATTTCATCGGAGGATATTTCCTTTTTCACCATAGCCCTTTATGGGCTTCCAAATATCACTTTGCCAATTCCACAAGAACTGTCTTAGCCAAAGGCTTCTTGAGGGGAAAGCTGTAACTGTGTGAGATGATTTCACAGAACACAAAGAATTTTCTCAGAAAGCTTCTTTCTCTTTGTTATCGGAGGATATTTCCTTTGGCCCTACAGTCTTCAAAGGGATCCGAAATATCTGTTCTCAGATTCCACAGAAATAAGGCTAGCAAAGAGATACACGAAATACAGATGTAACTCTGTGAGTGGAAGTCACATATCACAGAGTAGTTTCTCAGAAAGCTTCTTTCCAGATTTCATCGGAGGATATTTCCTTTTTCACCGTAGCCCTCTATGGGCTTCCAAATATCACTTTGCCAATTCCACAAGAACTGTCCTAGCGAAAGGCTTCTTGAGGGGAAAGCTGTAATTCTGTGAGATGATTTCACAGAACACAAAGAAGTTTCTCAGAAAGCTTCTTTTTCTTTGTTATGGAAGGATATTTCCTTTGGCCCTATAGTCTTCAAAGGGATTCTAAATATCTGCTTTCAGATTCCACAGAAATAAGGCTAGCAAAGAGATCCACGAAATACAGATGTAACTCTGTGAGTGGAAGTGACATATCACAGAGCAGTTTCTCAGAAAGCTTCTTTCCAGATTTCATCGGAGGATATTTCCTTTTTCACCATAGCCCTCTATGGGCTTCCAAATATCACTTTGTCAATTCCACAAGAACTGTCCTAGGGAAAGGCTTCTTGAGGGGAAAGCTGTAACTCTGTGAGATGATTTCACAGAACACAAAGAAGTTTCTCGGAAAGCTTCTTTCTTTTTGTTATCGGAGGATATTATCTTTGGCCCTATAGTCTTCAAAGTGATCCGAAATATCTGTTCTCAGATTCCACAGAAATAAGGCTAGCAAGGAGATCCACGAAATACAGATATAACTCTGTGAGTGGAAGTTACATATCACAGAGCAGTTTCTCAGAAAGCTTCTTTCCAGATTTCATCGGAGGATATTTCCTTTTTCACCATAGCCCTCTATGGGCTTCCAAATATCACTTTGCCAATTCCACAAGAACTGTCTTAGCGAAAGGCTTCTTGAGGGCAAAGCTGTAACTCTGTGAGATGATTTCACAGAACACAAAGAAGTTTCTCAGAAAGCTTCTTTCTCTTTGTTATGGGAGGATATTTCCTTTGGCCCTATAGTCTTCAAAGGGATTCTAAATATCTGCTTTCAGATTCCACAGAAATAAGGCTAGCAAAGAGATCCACGAAATACAGATGTAACTCTGTGAGTGGAAGTCACATATCACAGAGCAGTTTCTCAGAAAGCTTCTTTCCAGATTTCATCGGAGGATATTTCCTTTTTCACCATAGCCCTCTATGGGCTTCCAAATATCACTTTGCCAATTCCACAAGAACTGTCTTAGCGAAAGGCTTCTTGAGGGGAAAGCTGTAACTCTGTGAGATGATTTCACAGAACACAAAGAAGTTTCTCAGAAAGCTTCTTTCTCTTTGTTATCGGAGGATATTTCCTTTGGCCCTATAGTATTCAAAGGGATCCGAAATATCTGTTCTCAGATTCCACAGAAATAAGGCTAACAAAGAGAGCCACGAAGTTCAGATGTAACTCTGTGAGTGGAAGTCTCATATCACAGAGCAGTTTCTCAGAAAGCTTCTTTCCAGATTTCATCGGAGGATATTTCCTTTTTCACCATAGCCCTCTATGGGCTTCCAAATATCACTTTGCCAATTCCACAAGAACTGTCTTAGCGAAAGGCTTCTTGAGGGGAAACTGTAACTCTATGAGATGATTTCACAGAACACAAAGAAGTTTCTCAGAAAGCTTCTTTCTCTTTGTTATCGGAGGATATTTCCTTTGGCCCTATAGTATTCAAAGGGATCCGAAATATCTGTTCTCAGATTCCACAGAAATAAGGCTAGGAAAGAGATCCACGAAATACAGATGTAACTCTGTGAGTGGAAGTAACATATCACAGAGCAGTTTCTCAGAGAGCTTCTTTCCAGATTTCATCGGAGGATATTTCCTTTTTCACCATAGCCCTCTATGGGCTTCCAAATATCACTTTGCCAATTCCACAAGAACTGTCTTAGCGAAAGGCTTCTTGAGGGGAAAGCTGTAATTCTGTGAGATGATTTCACAGAACACAAAGAAGTTTCTCAGAAAGCTTCTTTCTCTTTGTTATGGGAGGATATTTCCTTTGGCCCTATAGTCTTCAAAGGGATTCTAAATATCTGCTTTCAGATTCCACAGAAATAAGGCTAGGAAAGAGATCCACGAAATACAGATATAACTCTGTGAGTGGAAGTGATATATCACAGAGCAGTTTCTCAGAAAGCTTCTTTCCAGAATTCATCGGAGGATATTTCCTTTTTCACCATAGCCCTCTAAGGGCTTCCAAATATCACTTTGCCAATTCCACAAGAACTGTCCTAGCGAAAGGCTTCTTGAGGGGAAAGCTGTAACTCTGTGAGATGATTTCACAGAACACAAAGAAGTTTCTCAGAAAGCTTCTTTCTCTTTGTTATCAGAGGATATTATCTTTGGCCCTATAGTCTTCAAAGTGATCCGAAATATATGTTCTCAGATTCCACAGAAATAAGGCTAGCAAAGAGATCCACGAAATACAGATGTAACTCTGTGAGTGGAAGTCACATATCACAGAGCAGTTTCTCAGAAAGCTTCTTTCCAGATTTCATCGGAGGATATTTCCTTTTGCACCATAGCCCTCTACGGGCTTCCAAATATCACTTTGCCAATTCCACAAGAACTGTCTTAGCGAAAGGCTTCTTGAGGGCAAAGCTGTAACTCTGTGAGACGATTTCACAGAACACAAAGAAGTTTCTCAGAAAGCTTCTTTCTCTTTGTTATGGGAGGATATTTCCTTTGGCCCTATAGTCTTCAAAGGGATTCTAAATATCTGCTAAGACTCCACAGAAATAAGGCTAGCAAAGAGATCCACGAAATACAGATGTAACTCTGTGAGTGGAAATCACATATCACAGAGCAGTTTCTCAGAAAGCTTCTTTCCAGATTTCATCGGAGGATATTTCCTTTTTCACCATAGCCCTCTATGGGCTTCAAAATATCACTTTGCTAATTCCACAAGAACTGTCTTAGCGAAAGGCTTCTTGAGGGGAAAGCTGTAACTCTGTGAGATGATTTCAGAGAACACAAAGAAGTTTCTCAGAAAGCCTCTTTCTCTTTGTTATCGGAAGATATTTCCTTTGGCCCTATAGTCTTCAAAGGGATCCGAAATATCTGTTCTCAGATTCCACAGAAATAAGGCTAGCAAAGAGAGCCACGAAATACAGATGTAACTCTGTGAGTGGAATTCACATATCACAGAGCAGTTTCTCAGAAAGCTTCTTTCCAGATTTCATCTGAGGATATTTCCTTTTTCACCATAGCCCTCTATGGGCTTCCAAATATCACTTTGCCAATTCCACAAGAACTGTCTTAGCCAAAGGCTTCTTGAGGGGAAAGCTGTAACTCTGTGAGATGATTTCACAGAACACAAAGAAGTTTCTCAGAAAGCTTCTTTCTCTTTGTTATCGGAGGATATTTCCTTTGGCCCTACAGTCTTCAAAGGGATCCGAAATATCTGTTCTCAGATTCCACAGAAATAAGGCTAGCAAAGAGATACACGAAATACAGATGTAACTCTGTGAGTGGAAGTCACATATCACAGAGTAGTTTCTCAGAAAGCTTCTTTCCAGATTTCATCGGAGGATATTTCCTTTTTCACCGTAGCCCTCTATGGGCTTCCAAATATCACTTTGCCAATTCCACAAGAACTGTCCTAGCGAAAGGCTTCTTGAGGGGAAAGCTGTAATTCTGTGAGATGATTTCACAGAACACAAAGAAGTTTCTCAGAAAGCTTCTTTTTCTTTGTTATGGAAGGATATTTCCTTTGGCCCTATAGTCTTCAAAGGGATTCTAAATATCTGCTTTCAGATTCCACAGAAATAAGGCTAGCAAAGAGATCCACGAAATACAGATGTAACTCTGTGAGTGGAAGTGACATATCACAGAGCAGTTTCTCAGAAAGCTTCTTTCCAGATTTCATCGGAGGATATTTCCTTTTTCACCATAGCCCTCTATGGGCTTCCAAATATCACTTTGTCAATTCCACAAGAACTGTCCTAGGGAAAGGCTTCTTGAGGGGAAAGCTGTAACTCTGTGAGATGATTTCACAGAACACAAAGAAGTTTCTCGGAAAGCTTCTTTCTTTTTGTTATCGGAGGATATTATCTTTGGCCCTATAGTCTTCAAAGTGATCCGAAATATCTGTTCTCAGATTCCACAGAAATAAGGCTAGCAAGGAGATCCACGAAATACAGATATAACTCTGTGAGTGGAAGTCACATATCACAGAGCAGTTTCTCAGAAAGCTTCTTTCCAGATTTCATCGGAGGATATTTCCTTTTTCACCATAGCCCTCTATGGGCTTCCAAATATCACTTTGCCAATTCCACAAGAACTGTCTTAGCGAAAGGCTTCTTGAGGACAAAGCTGTAACTCTGTGAGATGATTTCACAGAACACAAAGAAGTTTCTCAGAAAGCTTCTTTCTCTTTGTTATGGGAGGATATTTCCTTTGGCCCTATAGTCTTCAAAGGGATTCTAAATATCTGCTTTCAGATTCCACAGAAATAAGGCTAGCAAAGAGATCCACGAAATACAGATGTAACTCTGTGAGTGGAAGTCACATATCACAGAGCAGTTTCTCAGAAAGCTTCTTTCCAGATTTCATCGGAGGATATTTCCTTTTTCACCATAGCCCTCTATGGGCTTCCAAATATCACTTTGCCAATTCCACAAGAACTGTCTTAGCGAAAGGCTTCTTGAGGGGAAAGCTGTAACTCTGTGAGATGATTTCACAGAACACAAAGAAGTTTCTCAGAAAGCTTCTTTCTCTTTGTTATCGGAGGATATTTCCTTTGGCCCTATAGTATTCAAAGGGATCCGAAATATCTGTTCTCAGATTCCACAGAAATAAGGCTAACAAAGAGAGCCACGAAGTTCAGATGTAACTCTGTGAGTGGAAGTCTCATATCACAGAGCAGTTTCTCAGAAAGCTTCTTTCCAGATTTCATCGGAGGATATTTCCTTTTTCACCATAGCCCTCTATGGGCTTCCAAATATCACTTTGCCAATTCCACAAGAACTGTCTTAGCGAAAGGCTTCTTGAGGGGAAACTGTAACTCTATGAGATGATTTCACAGAACACAAAGAAGTTTCTCAGAAAGCTTCTTTCTCTTTGTTATCGGAGGATATTTCCTTTGGCCCTATAGTATTCAAAGGGATCCGAAATATCTGTTCTCAGATTCCACAGAAATAAGGCTAGGAAAGAGATCCACGAAATACAGATGTAACTCTGTGAGTGGAAGTAACATATCACAGAGCAGTTTCTCAGAGAGCTTCTTTCCAGATTTCATCGGAGGATATTTCCTTTTTCACCATAGCCCTCTATGGGCTTCCAAATATCACTTTGCCAATTCCACAAGAACTGTCTTAGCGAAAGGCTTCTTGAGGGGAAAGCTGTAATTCTGTGAGATGATTTCACAGAACACAAAGAAGTTTCTCAGAAAGCTTCTTTCTCTTTGTTATGGGAGGATATTTCCTTTGGCCCTATAGTCTTCAAAGGGATTCTAAATATCTGCTTTCAGATTCCACAGAAATAAGGCTAGCAAAGAGATCCACGAAATACAGATATAACTCTGTGAGTGGAAGTGATATATCACAGAGCAGTTTCTCAGAAAGCTTCTTTCCAGAATTCATCGGAGGATATTTCCTTTTTCACCATAGCCCTCTAAGGGCTGCCAAATATCACTCTGCCAATTCCACAAGAACTGTCCTAGCGAAAGGCTTCTTGAGGGGAAAGCTGTAACTCTGTGAGATGATTTCACAGAACACAAAGAAGTTTCTCAGAAAGCTTCTTTCTCTTTGTTATCAGAGGATATTATCTTTGGCCCTATAGTCTTCAAAGTGATCCGAAATATATGTTCTCAGATTCCACAGAAATAAGGCTAGCAAAGAGATCCACGAAATACAGATGTAACTCTGTGAGTGGAAGTCACATATCACAGAGCAGTTTCTCAGAAAGCTTCTTTCCAGATTTCATCGGAGGATATTTCCTTTTGCACCATAGCCCTCTACGGGCTTCCAAATATCACTTTGCCAATTCCACAACAACTGTCTTAGCGAAAGGCTTCTTGAGGGCAAAGCTGTAACTCTGTGAGACGATTTCACAGAACACAAAGAAGTTTCTCAGAAAGCTTCTTTCTCTTTGTTATGGGAGGATATTTCCTTTGGCCCTATAGTCTTCAAAGGGATTCTAAATATCTGCTAAGACTCCACAGAAATAAGGCTAGCAAAGAGATCCACGAAATACAGATGTAACTCTGTGAGTGGAAATCACATATCACAGAGCAGTTTCTCAGAAAGCTTCTTTCCAGATTTCATCGGAGGATATTTCCTTTTTCACCGTAGCCCTCTATGGGCTTCAAAATATCACTTTGCTAATTCCACAAGAACTGTCTTAGCGAAAGGCTTCTTGAGGGGAAAGCTGTAACTCTGTGAGATGATTTCAGAGAACACAAAGAAGTTTCTCAGAAAGCCTCTTTCTCTTTGTTATCGGAAGATATTTCCTTTGGCCCTATAGTCTTCAAAGGGATCCGAAATATCTGTTCTCAGATTCCACAGAAATAAGGCTAGCAAAGAGAGCCACGAAATACAGATGTAACTCTGTGAGTGGAATTCACATATCACAGAGCAGTTTCTCAGAAAGCTTCTTTCCAGATTTCATCTGAGGATATTTCCTTTTTCACCATAGCCCTCTATGGGCTTCCAAATATCACTTTGCCAATTCCACAAGAACTGTCTTAGCCAAAGGCTTCTTGAGGGGAAAGCTGTAACTCTGTGAGATGATTTCACAGAACACAAAGAAGTTTCTCAGAAAGCTTCTTTCTCTTTGTTATCGGAGGATATTTCCTTTGGCCCTACAGTCTTCAAAGGGATCCGAAATATCTGTTCTCACATTCCACAGAAATAAGGCTAGCAAAGAGATACACGAAATACAGATGTAACTCTGTGAGTGGAAGTCACATATCACAGAGTAGTTTCTCAGAAAGCTTCTTTCCAGATTTCATCGGAGGATATTTCCTTTTTCACCGTAGCCCTCTATGGGCTTCCAAATATCACTTTGCCAATTCCACAAGAACTGTCCTAGCGAAAGGCTTCTTGAGGGGAAAGCTGTAATTCTGTGAGATGATTTCACAGAACACAAAGAAGTTTCTCAGAAAGCTTCTTTCTCTTTGTTATGGAAGGATATTTCCTTTGGCCCTATAGTCTTCAAAGGGATTCTAAATATCTGCTTTCAGATTCCACAGAAATAAGGCTAGCAAAGAGATCCACGAAATACAGATGTAACTCTGTGAGTGGAAGTGACATATCACAGAGCAGTTTCTCAGAAAGCTTCTTTCCAGATTTCATCGGAGGATATTTCCTTTTTCACCATAGCCCTCTATGGGCTTCCAAATATCACTTTGTCAATTCCACAAGAACTGTCTAGGGAAAGGCTTCTTGAGGGGAAAGCTGTAACTCTGTGAGATGATTTCACAGAACACAAAGAAGTTTCTCGGAAAGCTTCTTTCTTTTTGTTATCGGAGGATATTATCTTTGGCCCTATAGTCTTCAAAGTGATCCGAAATATCTGTTCTCAGATTCCACAGAAATAAGGCTAGCAAGGAGATCCACGAAATACAGATATAACTCTGTGAGTGGAAGTCACATATCACAGAGCAGTTTCTCAGAAAGCTTCTTTCCAGATTTCATCGGAGGATATTTCCTTTTTCACCATAGCCCTCTATGGGCTTCCAAATATCACTTTGCCAATTCCACAAGAACTGTCTTAGCGAAAGGCTTCTTGAGGGCAAAGCTGTAACTCTGTGAGATGATTTCACAGAACACAAAGAAGTTTCTCAGAAAGCTTCTTTCTCTTTGTTATGGGAGGATATTTCCTTTGGCCCTATAGTCTTCAAAGGGATTCTAAATATCTGCTTTCAGATTCCACAGAAATAAGGCTAGCAAAGAGATCCACGAAATACAGATGTAACTCTGTGAGTGGAAGTCACATATCACAGAGCAGTTTCTCAGAAAGCTTCTTTCCAGATTTCATCTGAGGATATTTCCTTTTTCACCATAGCCCTCTATGGGCTTCCAAATATCACTTTGCCAATTCCACAAGAACTGTCTTAGCGAAAGGCTTCTTGAGGGGAAAGCTGTAACTCTGTGAGATGATTTCACAGAACACAAAGAAGTTTCTCAGAAAGCTTCTTTCTCTTTGTTATGGGAGGATATTTCCTTTGGCCCTATAGTATTCAAAGGGATCCGAAATATCTGTTCTCAGATTCCACAGAAATAA
Source organism: Macaca fascicularis (assembly GCF_037993035.2). Lineage (NCBI taxonomy): Eukaryota > Metazoa > Chordata > Mammalia > Primates > Cercopithecidae > Macaca > Macaca fascicularis. Next base: position 29,549,743 of record NC_088386.1, read on the forward strand.
GGCTAGCAAATAGAGCCACGAAGTACAGATGTAACTCTGTGAGTGGAAGTCTCATATCACAGATCAGTTTCTCAGAAAGCTTCTTTCCAGATTTCATCGGAGGATATTTCCTTTTTCACCATAGCCCTCTATGGGCTTCCAAATATCACTTTGCCAATTCCACAAGAACTGTCTTAGCGAAAGGCTTCTTGAGGGAAAAGCTGTAACTCTGTGAGATGATTTCACAGAACACAAAGAAGTTTCTCAGAAAGCTTCTTTCTCTTTGTTATGGATGGATATTTCCTTTGTCCCTATAGTCTTCAAAGGGATTCTAAATATCTGCTTTCAGATTCCACAGAAATAAGGCTAGCAAAGAGATCCACGAAATACAGATGTAACTCTGTGAGTGGAAGGCACATATCACAGAGCAGTTTCTCAGAAAGCTTCTTTCCAGATTTCATCGGAGGATATTTCCTTTTTCACCGTAGCCCTCTATGGGCTTCAGAATATCACTTTGCCAATTCCACAAGAACTGTCTTAGCGAAAGGCTTCTTGAGGGGAAAGCTGTAACTCTGTGAGATGATTTCAGAGAACACAAGGAAGTTTCTCAGAAAGCTTCTTTCTCTTTGTTATCGGAAGATATTTCCTTTGGCCCTATAGTCTTCAAAGGGATCCGAAATATCTGTTCTCAGATTCCACAGAAATAAGGCTAGCAAAGAGATCCACGAAATACAGATGTAACTCTGTGAGTGGAAAGCACATATCACAGAGCAGTTTCTCAGAAAGCTTCTTTCCAGATTTCATCGGAGGATATTTCCTTTTTCACCATAGCCCTCTATGGGCTTCCAAATATCTCTTTTCCAATTCCACAAGAACTGTCTTAGCGAAAGGCTTCTTTAGGGAAAGCTGTAACTCTGTTAGATGATTTCACAGAACACAAAGAAGTTTCTCAGAAAGCTTCTTTCTCTTTGTTATGGGAGGATATTTCTTTGGCCCTATAGTCTTCAAAGGGATCCGAAATATCTGTTCTCAGATTCCACAGAAATAAGGCTAGCAAAGAGATCCACGAAATACAGATGTAACTCTGTGAGTGGAAGGCACATATCACAGAGCAGTTTCTCAGAAAGCTTCTTTCCAGATTTCATCGGAGGATATTTCCTTTTTCACCATAGCCCTCTAAGGGCTTCCAAATATCTCTTTTCCAATTCCACAAGAACTGTCTTAGCGAAAGGCTTCTTGAGGGGAAAGCTGTAACTCTGTGAGATGATTTCACAGAACACAAAGAAGTTTCTCAGAAAGCTTCTTTCTCTTTGTTATGGGAGGATATTTCCTTTGGCCCTATAGTCTTCAAAGGGATCCGAAATATCTGTTCTCAGATTCCACAGAAATAAGGCTAGCAAAGAGATCCACGAAATACAGATGTAACTCTGTGAGTGGAAGTCACATATCACAGAGCAGTTTCTCAGAAAGCTTCTTTCCAGATTTCATCGGAGGATATTTCCTTTTTCACCGTAGCCCTCTATGGGCTTCCAAATATCACTTTGCCAATTCCGCAATAACTGTCTTAGCGAAAGGCTTCTTGAGGGGAAAGCTGTAACTCTGTGAGATGATTTCACAGAACACAAAAAGTTTCTCAGAAAGCTTCTTTCTCTTTGTTATGGGAGGATATTTCCTTTGGCCCTATAATCTTCAAAGGGATTCTAAATATCTGCTTTCAGATTCCACAGAAATAAGGCTAGCAAAGAGATCCACGAAATACAGATGTAACTCTGTGAGTGGAAGTCAAATATCACAGAGCAGTTTCTCAGAAAGCTTCTTTCCAGATTTCATTGGAGGATATTTCCTTTTTCACCATAGCCCTCTATGGGCTTCCAAATATAACTTTGCCAATTCCACAAGAACTATCTTAGCGAAAGGCTTCTTGAGGGGAAAGCTGTAACTCTGTGAGATGATTTCACAGAACACAAAGAAGTTTCTCAGAAAGCTTCTTTCTCTTTGTTATGGGAGGATATTTCCTTTGGACCTATAGTCTTCAAAGGGATCCGAAATATCTGTTCTCAGATTCCACAGAAATAAGGCTAGCAAAGAGATCCACGAAATACAGATGTAACTCTGTGAGTGGAAGTCACATATCACAGAGCAGTTTCTCAGAAAGCTTCTTTCCAGATTTCATCGGAGGATATTTCCTTTTTCACCATAGCCCTCTATGGGCTTCCAAATATCACTTTGCCAATTCCACAAGAACTGTCTTAGCGAAAGGCTTCTTGAGGGCAAAGCTGTAACTCTGTGAGATGATTTCACAGAACACAAAGAAGTTTCTCAGAAAGCTTCTTTCTCTTTGTTATGGGAGGATATTTCCTTTGGCCCTATAGTCTTCAAAGGGATTCTAAATATCTGCTTTCAGATTCCACAGAAATAAGGCTAGCAAAGAGATCCACGAAATACAGATGTAACTCTGTGAGTGGAAGTCACATATCACAGAGCAGTTTCTCAGAAAGCTTCTTTCCAGATTTCATCGGAGGATATTTCCTTTTTCACCATAGCCCTCTATGGGCTTCCAAATATCACTTTGCCAATTCCACAAGAACTGTCTTAGCGAAAGGCTTCTTGAGGGGAAAGCTGTAACTCTGTGAGATGATTTCACAGAACACAAAGAAGTTTCTCAGAAAGCTTCTTTCTCTTTGTTATCGGAGGATATTTCCTTTGGCCCTATAGTATTCAAAGGGATCCGAAATATCTGTTCTCAGATTCCACAGAAATAAGGCTAACAAAGAGAGCCACGAAGTACAGATGTAACTCTGTGAGTGGAAGTCTCATATCACAGAGCAGTTTCTCAGAAAGCTTCTTTCCAGATTTCATCGGAGGATATTTCCTTTTTCACCATAGCCCTCTATGGGCTTCCAAATATCACTTTGCCAATTCCACAAGAACTGTCTTAGCGAAAGGCTTCTTGAGGGGAAACTGTAACTCTATGAGATGATTTCACAGAACACAAAGAAGTTTCTCAGAAAGCTTCTTTCTCTTTGTTATCGGAGGATATTTCCTTTGGCCCTATAGTATTCAAAGGGATCCGAAATATCTGTTCTCAGATTCCACAGAAATAAGGCTAGGAAAGAGATCCACGAAATACAGATGTAACTCTGTGAGTGGAAGTAACATATCACAGAGCAGTTTCTCAGAGAGCTTCTTTCCAGATTTCATCGGAGGATATTTCCTTTTTCACCATAGCCCTCTATGGGCTTCCAAATATCACTTTGCCAATTCCACAAGAACTGTCTTAGCGAAAGGCTTCTTGAGGGGAAAGCTGTAATTCTGTGAGATGATTTCACAGAACACAAAGAAGTTTCTCAGAAAGCTTCTTTCTCTTTGTTATGGGAGGATATTTCCTTTGGCCCTATAGTCTTCAAAGGGATTCTAAATATCTGCTTTCAGATTCCACAGAAATAAGGCTAGCAAAGAGATCCACGAAATACAGATATAACTCTGTGAGTGGAAGTGATATATCACAGAGCAGTTTCTCAGAAAGCTTCTTTCCAGAATTCATCGGAGGATATTTCCTTTTTCACCATAGCCCTCTAAGGGCTTCCAAATATCACTTTGCCAATTCCACAAGAACTGTCCTAGCGAAAGGCTTCTTGAGGGGAAAGCTGTAACTCTGTGAGATGATTTCACAGAACACAAAGAAGTTTCTCAGAAAGCTTCTTTCTCTTTGTTATCAGAGGATATTATCTTTGGCCCTATAGTCTTCAAAGTGATCCGAAATATCTGTTCTCAGATTCCACAGAAATAAGGCTAGCAAAGAGATCCACGAAATACAGATGTAACTCTGTGAGTGGAAGTCACATATCACAGAGCAGTTTCTCAGAAAGCTTCTTTCCAGATTTCATCGGAGGATATTTCCTTTTGCACCATAGCCCTCTACGGGCTTCCAAATATCACTTTGCCAATTCCACAAGAACTGTCTTAGCGAAAGGCTTCTTGAGGGCAAAGCTGTAACTCTGTGAGACGATTTCACAGAACACAAAGAAGTTTCTCAGAAAGCTTCTTTCTCTTTGTTATGGGAGGATATTTCCTTTGGCCCTATAGTCTTCAAAGGGATTCTAAATATCTGCTAAGACTCCACAGAAATAAGGCTAGCAAAGAGATCCACGAAATACAGATGTAACTCTGTGAGTGGAAATCACATATCACAGAGCAGTTTCTCAGAAAGCTTCTTTCCAGATTTCATCGGAGGATATTTCCTTTTTCACCATAGCCCTCTATGGGCTTCAAAATATCACTTTGCTAATTCCACAAGAACTGTCTTAGCGAAAGGCTTCTTGAGGGGAAAGCTGTAACTCTGTGAGATGATTTCAGAGAACACAAAGAAGTTTCTCAGAAAGCCTCTTTCTCTTTGTTATCGGAAGATATTTCCTTTGGCCCTATAGTCTTCAAAGGGATCCGAAATATCTGTTCTCAGATTCCACAGAAATAAGGCTAGCAAAGAGATCCACGAAATACAGATGTAACTCTGTGAGTGGAATTCACATATCACAGAGCAGTTTCTCAGAAAGCTTCTTTCCAGATTTCATCTGAGGATATTTCCTTTTTCACCATAGCCCTCTATGGGCTTCCAAATATCACTTTGCCAATTCCACAAGAACTGTCTTAGCCAAAGGCTTCTTGAGGGGAAAGCTGTAACTCTGTGAGATGATTTCACAGAACACAAAGAAGTTTCTCAGAAAGCTTCTTTCTCTTTGTTATCGGAGGATATTTCCTTTGGCCCTACAGTCTTCAAAGGGATCCGAAATATCTGTTCTCACATTCCACAGAAATAAGGCTAGCAAAGAGATACACGAAATACAGATGTAACTCTGTGAGTGGAAGTCACATATCACAGAGTAGTTTCTCAGAAAGCTTCTTTCCAGATTTCATCGGAGGATATTTCCTTTTTCACCGTAGCCCACTATGGGCTTCCAAATATCACTTTGCCAATTCCACAAGAACTGTCCTAGCGAAAGGCTTCTTGAGGGGAAAGCTGTAATTCTGTGAGATGATTTCACAGAACACAAAGAAGTTTCTCAGAAAGCTTCTTTCTCTTTGTTATGGAAGGATATTTCCTTTGGCCCTATAGTCTTCAAAGGGATTCTAAATATCTGCTTTCAGATTCCACAGAAATAAGGCTAGCAAAGAGATCCACGAAATACAGATGTAACTCTGTGAGTGGAAGTGACATATCACAGAGCAGTTTCTCAGAAAGCTTCTTTCCAGATTTCATCGGAGGATATTTCCTTTTTCACCATAGCCCTCTATGGGCTTCCAAATATCACTTTGTCAATTCCACAAGAACTGTCTAAGGAAAGGCTTCTTGAGGGGAAAGCTGTAACTCTGTGAGATGATTTCACAGAACACAAAGAAGTTTCTCGGAAAGCTTCTTTCTTTTTGTTATCGGAGGATATTATCTTTGGCCCTATAGTCTTCAAAGTGATCCGAAATATCTGTTCTCAGATTCCACAGAAATAAGGCTAGCAAGGAGATCCACGAAATACAGATATAACTCTGTGAGTGGAAGTCACATATCACAGAGCAGTTTCTCAGAAAGCTTCTTTCCAGATTTCATCGGAGGATATTTCCTTTTTCACCATAGCCCTCTATGGGCTTCCAAATATCACTTTGCCAATTCCACAAGAACTGTCTTAGCGAAAGGCTTCTTGAGGGCAAAGCTGTAACTCTGTGAGATGATTTCACAGAACACAAAGAAGTTTCTCAGAAAGCTTCTTTCTCTTTGTTATGGGAGGATATTTCCTTTGGCCCTATAGTATTCAAAGGGATCCGAAATATCTGTTCTCAGATTCCACAGAAATAAGGCTAACAAAGAGAGCCACGAAGTACAGATGTAACTCTGTGAGTGGAAGTCTCATATCACAGATCAGTTTCTCAGAAAGCTTCTTTCCAGATTTCATCGGAGGATATTTCCTTTTTCACCATAGCCCTCTATGGGCTTCCAAATATCACTTTGCCAATTCCACAAGAACTGTCTTAGCGAAAGGCTTCTTGAGGGAAAAGCTGTAACTCTGTGAGATGATTTCACAGAACACAAAGAAGTTTCTCAGAAAGCTTCTTTCTCTTTGTTATGGATGGATATTTCCTTTGTCCCTATAGTCTTCAAAGGGATTCTAAATATCTGCTTTCAGATTCCACAGAAATAAGGCTAGCAAAGAGATCCACGAAATACAGATGTAACTCTGTGAGTGGAAGGCACATATCACAGAGCAGTTTCTCAGAAAGCTTCTTTCCAGATTTCATCGGAGGATATTTCCTTTTTCACCGTAGCCCTCTATGGGCTTCAGAATATCACTTTGCCAATTCCACAAGAACTGTCTTAGCGAAAGGCTTCTTGAGGGGAAAGCTGTAACTCTGTGAGATGATTTCAGAGAACACAAGGAAGTTTCTCAGAAAGCTTCTTTCTCTTTGTTATCGGAAGATATTTCCTTTGGCCCTATAGTCTTCAAAGGGATCCGAAATATCTGTTCTCAGATTCCACAGAAATAAGGCTAGCAAAGAGATCCACGAAATACAGATGTAACTCTGTGAGTGGAAAGCACATATCACAGAGCAGTTTCTCAGAAAGCTTCTTTCCAGATTTCATCGGAGGATATTTCCTTTTTCACCATAGCCCTCTATGGGCTTCCAAATATCTCTTTTCCAATTCCACAAGAACTGTCTTAGCGAAAGGCTTCTTTAGGGAAAGCTGTAACTCTGTTAGATGATTTCACAGAACACAAAGAAGTTTCTCAGAAAGCTTCTTTCTCTTTGTTATGGGAGGATATTTCTTTGGCCCTATAGTCTTCAAAGGGATCCGAAATATCTGTTCTCAGATTCCACAGAAATAAGGCTAGCAAAGAGATCCACGAAATACAGATGTAACTCTGTGAGTGGAAGGCACATATCACAGAGCAGTTTCTCAGAAAGCTTCTTTCCAGATTTCATTGGAGGATATTTCCTTTTTCACCATAGCCCTCTATGGGCTTCCAAATATAACTTTGCCAATTCCACAAGAACTATCTTAGCGAAAGGCTTCTTGAGGGGAAAGCTGTAACTCTGTGAGATGATTTCACAGAACACAAAGAAGTTTCTCAGAAAGCTTCTTTCTCTTTGTTATGGGAGGATATTTCCTTTGGACCTATAGTCTTCAAAGGGATCCGAAATATCTGTTCTCAGATTCCACAGAAATAAGGCTAGCAAAGAGATCCACGAAATACAGATGTAACTCTGTGAGTGGAAGTCACATATCACAGAGCAGTTTCTCAGAAAGCTTCTTTCCAGATTTCATCGGAGGATATTTCCTTTTTCACCATAGCCCTCTATGGGCTTCCAAATATCACTTTGCCAATTCCACAAGAACTGTCTTAGCGAAAGGCTTCTTGAGGGGAAACTGTAACTCTATGAGATGATTTCACAGAACACAAAGAAGTTTCTCAGAAAGCTTCTTTCTCTTTGTTATCGGAGGATATTTCCTTTGGCCCTATAGTGTTCAAAGGGATCCGAAATATCTGTTCTCAGATTCCACAGAAATAAGGCTAGGAAAGAGATCCACGAAATACAGATGTAACTCTGTGAGTGGAAGTCACATATCACAGAGCAGTTTCTCAGAAAGCTTCTTTCCAGATTTCATCGGAGGATATTTCCTTTTTCACCATAGCCCTCTATGGGCTTCCAAATATCACTTTGCCAATTCCACAAGAACTGTCTTAGCGAAAGGCTTCTTGAGGGGAAAGCTGTAATTCTGTGAGATGATTTCACAGAACACAAAGAAGTTTCTCAGAAAGCTTCTTTCTCTTTGTTATGGGAGGATATTTCCTTTGGCCCTATAGTCTTCAAAGGGATTCTAAATATCTGCTTTCAGATTCCACAGAAATAAGGCTAGCAAAGAGATCCACGAAATACAGATGTAACTCTGTGAGTGGAAGTGACATATCACAGAGCAGTTTCTCAGAAAGCTTCTTTCCAGAATTCATCGGAGGATATTTCCTTTTTCACCATAGCCCTTTATGGGCTTCCAAATATCACTTTGCCAATTCCACAAGAACTGTCCTAGCGAAAGGCTTCTTGAGGGGAAAGCTGTAACTCTGTGAGATGATTTCACAGAACACAAAGAAGTTTCTCAGAAAGCTTCTTTCTCTTTGTTATCGGAGGATATTATCTTTGGCCCTATAGTCTTCAAAGTGATCCGAAATATCTGCTCTCAGATTCCACAGAAATAAGGCTAGCAAAGAGATCCACGAAATACAGATGTAACTCTGTGAGTGGAAGTCACATATCACAGAGCAGTTTCTCAGAAAGCTTCTTTCCAGATTTCATCGGAGGATATTTCCTTTTGCACCATAGCCCTCTATGGGCTTCCAAATATCACTTTGCCAATTCCACAAGAACTGTCTTAGCGAAAGGCTTCTTGAGGGCAAAGCTGTAACTCTGTGAGACGATTTCACAGAACACAAAGAAGTTTCTCAGAAAGCTTCTTTCTCTTTGTTATGGGAGGATATTTCCTTTGGCCCTATAGTCTTCAAAGGGATTCTAAATATCTGCTCTCAGACTCCACAGAAATAAGGCTAGCAAAGAGATCCACGAAATACAGATGTAACTCTGTGAGTGGAAATCACATATCACAGAGCAGTTTCTCAGAAAGCTTCTTTCCAGATTTCATCGGAGGATATTTCCTTTTTCACCATAGCCCTCTATGGGCTTCAAAATATCACTTTGCTAATTACACAAGAACTGTCTTAGCGAAAGGCTTCTTGAGGGGAAAGCTGTAACTCTGTGAGATGATTTCAGAGAACACAAAGAAGTTTCTCAGAAAGCCTCTTTCTCTTTGTTATCGGAAGATATTTCCTTTGGCCCTATAGTCTTCAAAGGGATCCGAAATATCTGTTCTCAGATTCCACAGAAATAAGGCTAGCAAAGAGATCCACGAAATACAGATGTAACTCTGTGAGTGGAAGTCACAGATCACAGAGCAGTTTCTCAGAAAGCTTCTTTCCAGATTTCATCTGAGGATATTTCCTTTTTCACCATAGCCCTCTATGGGCTTCCAAATATCACTTTGCCAATTCCACAAGAACTGTCTTAGCCAAAGGCTTCTTGAGGGGAAAGCTGTAACTCTGTGAGATGATTTCACAGAACACAAAGAAGTTTCTCAGAAAACTTCTTTCTCTTTGTTATGGGAGGATATTTCTTTGGCCCTATAGTATTCAAAGGGATCCGAAATATCTGTTCTCAGATTCCACAGAAATAAGGCTAGCAAAGAGATCCACGAAATACAGATGTAACTCTGTGAGTGGAAGTCACATATCACAGAGCAGTTTCTCAGAAAGCTTTTTTCCAGATTTCATCGGAGGATATTTCCTTTTTCACCATCGCCCTCTATGGGCTTCCAAATATCACTTTGCCAATTCCACAAGAACTGTCCTAGCGAAAGGCTTCTTGAGGGGAAAGCTGTAACTCTGTGAGATGATTTCACAGAACACAAAGAAGTTTCTCAGAAAGCTTCTTTCTCTTTGTTATAGGAGGATATTTCCTTTGGCCCTATAGTCTTCAAAGGGATCCGAAATATCTGTTCTCAGATTCCACAGAAATAAGGCTAGCAAAGAGATCCACGAAATACAGATGTAACTCTGTGAGTGGAATTCACATATCACAGAGCAGTTTCTCAGAAATCTTCTTTCCAGATTTAATCGGAGGATATTTCCTTTTTCACCATAGCCGTCTATGGGCTTCCAAATATCACTTTGCCAATTCCACAAGAACTGTCTTAGCGAAAGGCTTCTTGAGGGGAAAGCTGTAACTCTGTGAGATGATTTCACAGAACACAAAGAAGTTTCTCAGAAAGCTTCTTTCTCTTTGTTATGGGAGGATATTTCTTTGGCCCTATAGTATTCAGAGGGATCCGAAATATCTGTTCTCAGATTCCACAGAAATAAGGCTAGCAAAGAGATCCACGAAATACAGATGTAACTCTGTGAGTGGAAGTCACATATCACAGAGCAGTTTCTCAGAAAGCTTTTTTCCAGATTTCATCGGAGGATATTTCCTTTTTCACCATCGCCCTCTATGGGCTTCCAAATATCACTTTGCCAATTCCACAAGAACTGTCCTAGCGAAAGGCTTCTTGAGGGGAAAGCTGTAACTCTGTGAGATGATTTCATAGAACACAAAGAAGTTTCTCAGAAAGCTTCTTTCTCTTTGTTATCGGAGGATATTTCCTTTGGCCCTATAGTATTCAAAGGGATCCGAAATATCTGTTCTCAGATTCCACAGAAATAAGGCTAGCAAAGAGATCCACGAAATACAGATGTAACTCTGTGAGTGAAATTCACATATCACAGAGCAGTTTCTCAGAAAGCTTCTTTCCAGATTTCATCGGAGGATATTTCCTTTTTCACCATAGCCCTCTATGGGCTTCCAAATATCACTTTGCCAATTCCACAAGAACTGTCTTATCGAAAGGCTTCTTGAGGGGAAAGCTGTAACTCTGTGAGATGATTTCACAGAACACAAAGAAGTTTCTCAGAAAGCTTCTTTCTCTTTGTTATGGATGGATATTTCCTTTGTCCCTATAGTCTTCAAAGGGATTCTAAATATCTGCTTTCAGATTCCACAGAAATAAGGCTAGCAAAGAGATCCACGAAATACAGATGTAACTCTGTGAGTGGAAGGCACATATCACAGAGCAGTTTCTCAGAAAGCTTCTTTCCAGATTTCATCGGAGGATATTTCCTTTTTCACCGTAGCCCTCTATGGGCTTCAGAATATCACTTTGCCAATTCCACAAGAACTGTCTTAGCGAAAGGCTTCTTGAGGGGAAAGCTGTAACTCTGTTAGATGATTTCACAGAACACAAGGAAGTTTCTCAGAAAGCCTCTTTCTCTTTGTTATCGGAAGATATTTCCTTTGGCCCTATAGTCTTCAAAGGGATCCGAAATATCTGTTCTCAGATTCCACAGAAATAAGGCTAGCAAAGAGATCCACGAAATACAGATGTAACTCTGTGAGTGGAAGTCACAGATCACAGAGCAGTTTCTCAGAAAGCTTCTTTCCAGATTTCATCTGAGGATATTTCCTTTTTCACCATAGCCCTCTATGGGCTTCCAAATATCACTTTGCCAATTCCACAAGAACTGTCTTAGCCAAAGGCTTCTTGAGGGGAAAGCTGTAACTCTGTGAGATGATTTCACAGAACACAAAGAAGTTTCTCAGAAAACTTCTTTCTCTTTGTTATGGGAGGATATTTCTTTGGCCCTAGAGTATTCAAAGGGATCCGAAATATCTGTTCTCAGATTCCACAGAAATAAGGCTAGCAAAGAGATCCACGAAATACAGATGTAACTCTGTGAGTGGAAGTCACATATCACAGAGCAGTTTCTCAGAAAGCTTTTTTCCAGATTTCATCTGAGGATATTTCCTTTTTCACCATAGCCCTCTATGGGCTTCCAAATATCACTTTGCCAATTCCACAAGAACTGTCCTAGCGAAAGGCTTCTTGAGGGGAAAGCTGTAACTCTGTTAGATGATTTCACAGAACACAAAGAAGTTTCTCAGAAAGCTTCTTTCTCTTTGTTATGGGAGGATATTTCCTTTGTCCCTATAGTCTTCAAAGGGATTCTAAATATCTGCTTTCAGATTCCACAGAAATAAGGCTAGCAAAGAGATCCACGAAATACAGATGTAACTCTGTGAGTGGAAGGCACATATCACAGAGCAGTTTCTCAGAAAGCTTCTTTCCAGATTTCATCGGAGGATATTTCCTTTTTCACCGTAGCCCACTATGGGCTTCAGAATATCACTTTGCCAATTCCACAAGAACTGTCTTAGCGAAAGGCTTCTTGAGGGGAAAGCTGTAACTCTGTGAGATGATTTCAGAGAACACAAGGAAGTTTCTCAGAAAGCTTCTTTCTCTTTGTTTTCGGAAGATATTTCCTTTGGCCCTATAGTCTTCAAAGGGATCCGAAATATCTGTTCTCAGATTCCACAGAAATAAGGCTAGCAAAGAGATCCACGAAATACAGATGTAACTCTGTGAGTGGAAAGCACATATCACAGAGCAGTTTTTCAGAAAGCTTCTTTCCAGATTTCATCGGAGGATATTTCCTTTTTCACCATAGCCCTCTATGGGCTTCCAAATATCTCTTTGCCAATTCCACAAGAACTGTCTTAGCGAAAGGCTTCTTTAGGGTAAGCTGTAACTCTGTGAGATGATTTCACAGAACACAAAGAAGTTTCTCAGAAAGCCTCTTTCTCTTTGTTATCGGAGGATATTTCCTTTGGCCCTATAGTATTCAAAGGAATCCGAAATATCTGTTCTCAGATTCCACAGAAATAAGGCTAGCAAAGAGATCCACGAAATACAGATGTAACTCTGTGAGTGGAAGTCACATATCACAGAGCAGTTTCTCAGAAAGCTTCTTTCCAGATTTCATCTGAGGATATTTCCTTTTTCACCATAGCCCTCTATGGGCTTCCAAATATCACTTTGCCAATTCCACAAGAACTGTCTTAGCCAAAGGCTTCTTGAGGGGAAAACTGTAACTCTGTGAGATGATTTCACAGAACACAAAGAAGTTTCTCAGAAAACTTCTTTCTCTTTGTTATGGGAGGATATTTCTTTGGCCCTATAGTATTCAAAGGGATCCGAAATATCTGTTCTCAGATTCCACAGAAATAAGGCTAGCAAAGAGATCCACGAAATACAGATGTAACTCTGTGAGAGGAAGTCACATATCACAGAGCAGTTTCTCAGAAAGCTTTTTTTCCAGATTTCATCGGAGGATATTTCCTTTTTCACCATCGCCCTCTATGGGCTTCCAAATATCACTTTGCCAATTCCACAAGAACTGTCCTAGCGAAAGGCTTCTTGAGGGGAAAGCTGTAACTCTGTGAGATGATTTCACAGAACACAAAGAAGTTTCTCAGAAAGCTTCTTTCTCTTTGTTATAGGAGGATATTTCCTTTGGCCCTATAGTCTTCAAAGGGATCCGAAATATCTGTTCTCAGATTCCACAGAAATAAGGCTAGCAAAGAGATCCACGAAATACAGATGTAACTCTGTGAGTGGAAGTCACATATCACAGAGCAGTTTCTCAGAAAGCTTCTTTCCAGATTTCATCTGAGGATATTTCCTTTTTCACCATAGCCCTCTATGGGTTTCCAAATATCACTTTGCCAATTCCACAAGAACTGTCTTCGCGAAAGGCTTCTTGAGGGGAAAGCTGTAACTCTGTGAGATGATTTCACAGAACACAAAGAAGTTTCTCAGAAAGCTTCTTTCTCTTTGTTATGGGAGGATATTTCCTTTGTCCCTATAGTCTTCAAAGGGATTCTAAATATCTGCTTTCAGATTCCACAGAAATAAGGCTAGCAAAGAGATCCACGAAATACAGATGTAACTCTGTGAGTGGAAGGCACATATCACAGAGCAGTTTCTCAGAAAGCTTCTTTCCAGATTTCATCGGAGGATATTTCCTTTTTCACCGTAGCCCTCTATGGGCTTCAGAATATCACTTTGCCAATTCCACAAGAACTGTCTTAGCGAAAGGCTTCTTGAGGGGAAAGCTGTAACTCTGTGAGATGATTTCAGAGAACACAAGGAAGTTTCTCAGAAAGCTTCTTTCTCTTTGTTTTCGGAAGATATTTCCTTTGGCCCTATAGTCTTCAAAGGGATCCGAAATATCTGTTCTCAGATTCCACAGAAATAAGGCTAGCAAAGAGATCCACGAAATACAGATGTAACTCTGTGAGTGGAAAGCACATATCACAGAGCAGTTTTTCAGAAAGCTTCTTTCCAGATTTCATCGGAGGATATATCCTTTTTCACCATAGCCCTCTATGGGCTTCCAAATATCTCTTTTCCAATTCCACAAGAACTGTCTTAGCGAAAGGCTTCTTTAGGGTAAGCTGTAACTCTGTAAGATGATTTCACAGAACACAAAGAAGTTTCTCAGAAAGCTTCTTTCTCTTTGTTATGGGAGGATATTTCTTTGGCCCTATAGTCTTCAAAGGGATCCGAAATATCTGTTCTCAGATTCCACAGAAATAAGGCTAGCAAAGAGATCCACGAAATACAGATGTAACTCTGTGAGTGGAAGGCACATATCACAGAGCAGTTTCTCAGAAAGCTTCTTTCCAGATTTCATCGGAGGATATTTCCTTTTTCACCATAGCCCTCTATGGGCTTCCAAATATCTCTTTTCCAATTCCACAAGAACTGTCCTAGCGAAAGGCTTCTTGAGGGGAAAGCTGTAACTCTGTGAGATGATTTCACAGAACACAAAGAAGTTTCTCAGAAAGCTTCTTTCTCTTTGTTATCGGAGGTTATTTCCTTTGGCCCTATAGTCTTCAAAGGGATTCTAAATATCTGCTTTCAGATTCCACAGAAATAAGGCTAGCAAAGAGATCCACGAATTACAGATGTAACTCTGTGAGTGGAAGTGACATATCACAGAGCAGTTTCTCAGAAAGCTTCTTTCCAGAATTCATCGGAGGATATTTCCTTTTTCACCATAGCCCTCTATGGGCTTCCAAATATCACTTTGCCAATTCCACAAGAACTGTCCTAGCGAAAGGCTTCTTGAGGGGAAAGCTGTAACTCTGTGAGATGATTTCACAGAACACAAAGAAGTTTCTCAGAAAGCTTCTTTCTCTTTGTTATCGGAGGATATTAACTTTGGCCCTATAGTCTTCAAAGTGATCCGAAATATCTGTTCTCAGATTCCACAGAAATAAGGCTAGCAAAGAGATCCACGAAATACAGATGTAACTCTGTGAGTGGAAGTCACATATCACAGAGCAGTTTCTCAGAAAGCTTCTTTCCAGATTTCATCGGAGGATATTTCCTTTTGCACCATAGCCCTCTATGGGCTTCCAAATATCACTTTGACAATTCCACAAGAACTGTCTTAGCGAAAGGCTTCTTGAGGGCAAAGCTGTAACTCTGTGAGACGATTTCACTGAACACAAAGAAGTTTCTCAGAAAGCTTCTTTCTCTTTGTTATGGGAGGATATTTCCTTTGGCCCTATAGTCTTCAAAGGGATTCTAAATATCTGCTCTCAGACTCCACAGAAATAAGGCTAGCAAAGAGATCCACGAAATACAGATGTAACTCTGTGAGTGGAAATCACATATCACAGAGCAGTTTCTCAGAAAGCTTCTTTCCAGATTTCATCGGAGGATATTTCCTTTTTCACCATAGCCCTCTATGGGCTTCTAAATATCACTGTGCTAATTCCACAAGAACTGTCTTAGCGAAAGGCTTCTCGAGGGGAAAGCTGTAACTCTGTGAGATGATTTCAGAGAACACAAAGAAGTTTCTCAGAAAGCCTCTTTCTCTTTGTTATCGGAAGATATTTCCTTTGGCCCTATAGTCTTCAAAGGGATCCGAAATATCTGTTCTCAGATTCCACAGAAATAAGGCTAGCAAAGAGATCCACGAAATACAGATGTAACTCTGTGAGTGGAAGTCACATATCACAGAGCAGTTTCTCAGAAAGCTTTTTTCCAGATTTCATCGGAGGATATTTCCTTTTTCACCATCGCCCTCTATGGGCTTCCAAATATCACATTGCCAATTCCACAAGAACTGTCCTAGCGAAAGGCTTCTTGAGGGGAAAGCTGTAACTCTGTGAGATGATTTCACAGAACACAAAGAAGTTTCTCAGAAAACTTCTTTCTCTTTGTTATGGGAGGATATTTCTTTGGCCCTATAGTATTCAAAGGGATCCGAAATATCTGTTCTCAGATTCCACAGAAATAAGGCTAGCAAAGAGATCCACGAAATACAGATGTAACTCTGTGAGTGGAATTCACATATCACAGAGCAGTTTCTCAGAAAGCTTCTTTCCAGATTTCATCGGAGGATATTTCCTTTTTCACCATAGCCGTCTATGGGCTTCCAAATATCACTTTGCCAATTCCAAAAGAACTGTCTTAGCGAAAGGCTTCTGGAGGGGAAAGCTGTAACTCTGTGAGATGATTTCACAGAACACAAAGAAGTTTCTCAGAAAGCTTCTTTCTCTTTGTTATGGGAGGATATTTCTTTGGCCCTATAGTATTCAGAGGGATCCGAAATATCTGTTCTCAGATTCCACAGAAATAAGGCTAGCAAAGAGATCCACGAAATACAGATGTAACTCTGTGAGTGGAAGTCACATATCACAGAGCAGTTTCTCAGAAAGCTTTTTTCCAGATTTCATCGGAGGATATTTCCTTTTTCACCATCGCCCTCTATGGGCTTCCAAATATCACTTTGCCAATTCCACAAGAACTGTCCTAGCGAAAGGCTTCTTGAGGGTAAAGCTGTAACTCTTTGAGATGATTTCATAGAACACAAAGAAGTTTCTCAGAAAGCTTCTTTCTCTTTGTTATCGGAGGATATTTCCTTTGGCCCTATAGTCTTCAAAGGGATCCGAAATATCTGTTCTCAGATTCCACAGAAATAAGGCTAGCAAAGAGATCCACGAAATACAGATGTAACTCTGTGAGTGAAATTCACATTTCACAGAGCAGTTTCTCAGAAAGCTTCTTTCCAGATTTCATCGGAGGATATTTCCTTTTTCACCATAGCCCTCTATGGGCTTCCAAATATCACTTTGCCAATTCCACAAGAACTGTCTTAGCGAAAGGCTTCTTGAGGGGAAAGCTGTAACTCTGTGAGATGATTTCACAGAACACAAAGAAGTTTCTCAGAAAGCTTCTTTCTCTTTGTTATCGGAGGATATTTCCTTTGGCCCTATAGTATTCAAAGGAATCCGAAATATCTGTTCTCAGATTCCACAGAAATAAGGCTAGCAAAGACATACACGATATACAGATGTAACTCTGTGAGTGGAAGTCTCATATCACAGAGCAGTTTCTCAGAAAGATTCTTTCCAGATTTCATCGGAGGATATTTCCTTTTTCACCATAGCCCTCTAAGGGCTTCCAAATATCACTTTGCCAATTCCACAAGAACTGTCTTAGCGAAAGGCTTCTTGAGGGGAAAGCTGTAACTCTGTGAGATGATTACACAGAACACAAAGAAGTTTCTCGGAAAGCTTCTTTCTCTTTGTTATCGGAGGATATTTCCTTTGGCCCTATAGTCTTCAAAGGGATCCGAAATATCTGTTCTCAGATTCCACAGAAATAAGGCTAGCAAAGAGACCCACGAAATACAGATGTAATCCCGTGAGTGGAAGTTACATATCACAGAGCAGTTTCTCAGAAAGCTTCTTTCCAGATTTCATCGGAGGATATTTCCTTTTTCACCATCGCCCTCTATGGGCTTCCAAATATCACTTTGCGAATTCCACAAGAACTGTCTTAGCGAAAGGCTTCTTGAGGGGAAAGCTGTAACTCTGTGAGATGATTTCACAGAACACAAAGAAGTTTCTCAGAAAGCTTCTTTCTCTTTGTTATCGGAGGATATTTCCTTTGGCCCTATAGTCTTCAAAGGGATCCGAAATATCTGTTCTCAGATTCCACAGAAATAAGGCTAGCAAAGAGATCCACGAAATACAGATGTAACTCTGTGAGTGGAAGTCACATATCACAGAGCAGTTTCTGAGAAAGCTTCTTTCCAGATTTCATCGGAGGATATTTCCTTTGCACCATAGCCCTCTAGGGGCTTCCAAATATCACTTTGCCAATTCCACAAGAACTGTCTTAGCGAAAGGCTTCTTGAGGGCAAAGCTGTAACTCTGTGAGACGATTTCACAGAACACAAAGAAGTTTCTCAGAAATCTTCTTTCTCTTTGTTATGGGAGGATATTTCCTTTGGCCCTATAGTCTTCAAAGGGATTCTAAATATCTGCTCTCAGACTCCACAGAAATAAGGCTAGCAAAGAGATCCACGAAATACAGATGTAACTCTGTGAGTGGAAATCACATATCACAGAGCAGTTTCTCAGAAAGCTTCTTTCCAGATTTCAACGGAGGATATTTCCTTTTTCACCATAGCCCTCTATGGTCTTCAAAATATCACTTTGCTAATTCCACAAGAACTGTCTTAGCGAAAGGCTTCTTGAGGGGAAAGCTGTAACTCTGTGAGATGATTTCAGAGAACACAAGGAAGTTTCTCAGAAAGCCTCTTTCTCTTTGTTATCGGAAGATATTTCCTTTGGCCCTATAGTCTTCAAAGGGATCCGAAATATCTGTTCTCAGATTCCACAGAAATAAGGCTAGCAAAGAGATCCACGAAATAAAGATGTAACTCTGTGAGTGGAAGTCACATATCACAGAGCATTTTCTCAGAAAGCTTCTTTCCAGATTTCATCTGAGGATATTTCCTTTTTCACCATAGCCCTCTAAGGGCTTCCAAATATCACTTTGCCAATTCCACAAGAACTGTCTTAGCCAAAGGCTTCTTGAGGGGAAAGCTGTAACTCTGTGAGATGATTTCACAGAACACAAAGAAGTTTCTCAGAAAACTTCTTTCTCTTTGTTATGGGAGGATATTTCTTTGGCCCTATAGTATTCAAAGGGATCCGAAATATCTGTTCTCAGATTCCACAGAAATAAGGCTAGCAAAGAGATCCACGAAATACAGATGTAACTCTGTGAGTGGAAGTCACATATCACAGAGCAGTTTCTCAGAAAGCTTTTTTCCAGATTTCATCGGAGGATATTTCCTTTTTCACCATCGCCCTCTATGGGCTTCCAAATATCACTTTGCCAATTCCACAAGAACTGTCCTAGCGAAAGGCTTCTTGAGGGGAAAGCTGTAACTCTGTGAGATGATTTCACAGAACACAAAGAAGTTTCTCAGAAAGCTTCTTTCTCTTTGTTATAGGAGGATATTTCCTTTGGCCCTATAGTCTTCAAAGGGATCCGAAATATCTGTTCTCAGATTCCACAGAAATAAGGCTAGCAAAGGGATCCACGAAATACAGATGTAAGTCTGTGAGTGGAAGTCACATATCACAGAGCAGTTTCTCAGAAAGCTTTTTTCCAGATTTCATCGGAGGATATTTCCTTTTTCACCATCGCCCTCTATGGGCTTCCAAATATCACTTTGCCATTTCCACAAGAACTGTCCTAGCGAAAGGCTTCTTGAGGGGAAAGCTGTAACTCTGTGAGATGATTTCATAGAACACAAAGAAGTTTCTCAGAAAGCTTCTTTCTCTTTGTTATCGGAGGATATTTCCTTTGGCCCTATAGTCTTCAAAGGGATCCGAAATATCTGTTCTCAGATTCCACAGAAATAAGGCTAGCAAAGAGATCCACGAAATACAGATGTAACTCTGTGAGTGGAATTCACATATCACAGAGCAGTTTCTCAGAAAGCTTCTTTCCAGATTTCATCGGAGGATATTTCCTTTTTCACCATAGCCCTCTATGGGCTTCAAAATATCACTTTGCCAATTCCACAAGAACTGTCTTAGCGAAAGGCTTCTTGAGGGGAAAGCTGTAACTCTGTGAGATGATTTCACAGAACACAAAGAAGTTTCTCAGAAAGCTTCTTTCTCTTTGTTATCGGAGGATATTTCCTTTGGCCCTATAGTATTCAAAGGGATCCGAAATATCTGTTCTCAGATTCCACAGAAATAAGGCTAGCAAAGAGATCCACGAAATACAGATGTAACTCTGTGAGTGGAAGTCTCATATCACAGAGCAGTTTCTCAGAAAGCTTCTTTCCAGATTTCATCGGAGGATATTTCCTTTTTCACCATAGCCCTCTAAGGGCTTCCAAATATCACTTTACCAATTCCACAAGAACTGTCTTAGCGAAAGGCTTCTTGAGCGGAAAGCTGTAACTCTGTGAGATGATTACACAGAACACAAAGAAGTTTCTCGGAAAGCTTCTTTCTCTTTGTTATCGGAGGATATTTCCTTTGGCCCTATAGTCTTCAAAGGGATCCGAAATATCTGTTCTCAGATTCCACAGAAATAAGGCTAGCAAAGAGATCCACGAAATACAGATGTAACCCTGTGAGTGGAAGATACATATCACAGAGCAGTTTCTCAGAAAGCTTCTTTCCAGATTTCATCGGAGGATATTTCCTTTTTCACCATCGCCCTCTAAGGACTTCCAAATATCATTTTGCGAATTCCACAAGAACTGTCTTAGCGAAAGGCTTCTTGAGGGGAAAGCTGTAACTCTGTGAGATGATTTCACAGAACACAAAGAAGTTTCTCAGAATGCTTCTTTCTCTTTGTTATCGGAGGATATTTCCTTTGGCCCTATAGTCTTCAAAGGGATCCGAAATATCTGTTCTCAGATTCCACAGAAATAAGGCTAGCAAAGAGATACACGAAATACAGATGTAACTCTGTGAGTGGAAGTCACATATCACAGAGCAGTTTCTCAGAAAGCTTCTTTCCAGATTTCATCGGAGGATATTTCCTTTTTCACCATAGCCCTCTATGGGCTTCCAAATATCACTTTGCCAATTCCACAAGAACTGTCCTAGGGAAAGGCTTCTTGAGGGGAAAGCTGTAACTCTGTGAGATGATTTCACAGAACACAAAGAAGTTTCTCAGAAAGCTTCTTTCTTTTTGTTATCGGAGGATATTATCTTTGGCCCTATAGTCTTCAAAGTGATCCGAAATATCTGTTCTCAGATTCCACAGAAATAAGGCTAGCAAAGAGATCCAGGAAATACAGATGTAACTCTGTGAGTGGAAGTCACGTATCACAGAGCAGTTTCTCAGAAAGCTTCTTTCCAGATTTCATCGGAGGATATTTCCTTTTTCACCATAGCCCTCTATGGGCTTCAAAATATCACTTTGCCAATTCCACAAGAACTGTCTTAGCGAAAGGCTTCTTGAGGGCAAAGCTGTAACTCTGTGAGATGATTTCAGAGAACACAAAAAGTTTCTCAGAAAGCTTCTTTCTCTTTGTTATGGGAGGATATTTCCTTTGGCCCTATAGTCTTCAAAGGGATTCTAAATATCTGTTTTCAGATTCCACAGAAATAAGGCTAGCAAAGAGATCCACGAAATTCAGATGTAACTCTGTGAGTGGAAGTCACATATCACAGAGCAGTTTCTCAGAAAGCTTCTTTCCAGATTTCATCGGAGGATATTTCCTTTTTCACCATAGCCCTCTCTGGGCTTCCAAATATCACTTTGCCAATTCCACAAGAACTGTCTTAGCGAAAGTCTTCTTGAGGGGAAAGCTGTAACTCTGTGAGATGATTTCACAGAACACAAAGAAGTTTCTCAGAAATCTTCTTTCTCTTTGTTATCGGAGGATATTTCCTTTGGCCCTATAGTCTTCAAAGGGATCCGAAATATCTGTTCTCAGATTCCACAGAAATAAGGCTAGCAAAGAGATCCACGAAATACAGATGTAACTCTGTGAGTGGAAGTCACATATCACAGAGTAGTTTCTCAGAAAGCTTCTTTCCAGATTTCATCTGAGGATATTTCCTTTTTCACCGTAGCCCTCTATGGGCTTCCAAATATCACTTTGCCAATTCCACAAGAACTGTCTTAGCGAAAGGCTTCTTGAGGGGAAAGCTGTAATTCTGTGAGATGATTTCACAGAACACAAAGAAGTTTCTCAGAAAGCTTCTTTCTCTTTGTTATGGAAGGATATTTCCTTTGGCCCTATAGTCTTCAAAGGGATTCAAATATCTTCTTTCAGATTCCACAGAAATAAGGCTAGCAAAGAGATCCACGAAATACAGATGTAACTCTGTGAGTGGAAGTGACATATCACAGAGCAGTTTCTCAGAAAGCTTCTTTCCAGATTTCATCGGATGATATTTCCTTTTTCACCATAGCCCTCTATGGGCTTCCAAATATCACTTTGCCAATTCCACAAGAACTGTCCTAGGTAAAGGCTTCTTGAGGGGAAAGCTGTAACTTTGTGAGATGATTTCACAGAACACAAAGAAGTTTCTCGGAAAGCTTCTTTCTTTTTGTTATCGGAGGATATTATCTTTGGCCCTATAGTCTTCAAAGTGATCCGAAATATCTGTTCTCAGATTCCACAGAAATAAGGGTAGCAAGGAGATCCACGAAATACAGATATAACTCTGTGAGTGGAAGTCACATATCACAGAGCAGTTTCTCAGAAAGCTTCTTTCCAGATTTCATCGGAGGATATTTCCTTTTTCACCATAGCCCTCTATGGGCTTCCAAATATCACTTTGCCAATTCCACAAGAACTGTCTTAGCGAAAGGCTTCTTGAGAGCAAAGCTGTAACTCTGTGAGATGATTTCACAGAACACAAAGAAGTTTCTCAGAAAGCTTCTTTCTCTTTGTTATGGGAGGATATTTCCTTTGGCCCTATAGTCTTCAAAGGGATTCTAAATATCTGCTTTCAGATTCCACAGAAATAAGGCTAGCAAAGAGATCCACGAAATACAGATGTAACTCTGTGAGTGGAAGTCACATATCACAGAGCAGTTTCTCAGAAAGCTTCTTTCCAGATTTCATCGGAGGATATTTCCTTTTTCACCATAGCCCTCTATGGGCTTCCAAATATCACTTTGCCAATTCCACAAGAACTGTCTTAGCGAAAGGCTTCTGGAGGGCAAAGCTGTAACTCTGTGAGATGATTTCACAGAACACAAAGAAGTTTCTCAGAAAGCTTCTTTCTCTTTGTTATCGGAGGATATTTCCTTTGGCCCTATAGTATTCAAAGGGATCCGAAATATCTGTTCTGAGATTCCACAGAAATAAGGCTAGCAAAGAGATCCACGAAGTACAGATGTAACTCTGTGAGTGGAAGTCTCATATCACAGAGCAGTTTCTCAGAAAGCTTCTTTCCAGATTTCATCGGAGGATATTTCCTTTTTCACCATAGCCCTCTATGGGCTTCCAAATATCACTTTGCCAATTCCACAAGAACTGTCTTAGCGAAAGGCTTCTTGAGGGGAAAGCTGTAACTCTGTGAGATGATTTCACAGAACACAAAGAAGTTTCTCAGAAAGCTTCTTTCTCTTTGTTATGGGAGGATATTTCTTTTGTCCCTATAGTCTTCAAAGGGATTCTAAATATCTGCTTTCAGATTCCACAGAAATAAGGCTAGCAAAGAGATCCACGAAATACAGATGTAACTCTGTGATTGGAAGGCACATATCACAGAGCAGTTTCTCAGAAAGCTTCTTTCCAGATTTCATCGGAGGATATTTCCTTTTTCACCGCAGCCCTCTATGGGCTTCAGAATATCACTTTGCCAATTCCACAAGAACTGTCTTAGCGAAAGGCTTCTTGAGGGGAAAGCTGTAACTCTGTGAGATGATTTCAGAGAACACAAGGAAGTTTCTCAGAAAGCTTCTTTCGATTTGTTATCGGAAGATATTTCCTTTGGCCCTGTAGTCTTCAAAGGGATCCGAAATATCTGTTCTCAGATTCCACAGAAATAAGGCTAGCAAAGAGATCCACGAAATACAGATGTAACTCTGTGAGTGGAAAGCACATATCACAGAGCAGTTTCTCAGAAAGCTTCTTTCCAGATTTCATCGGAGGATATTTCCTTTTTCACCATAGCCCTCTATGGGCTTCCAAATATCTCTTTTCCAATTCCACAAGAACTGTCTCAGCGAAAGGCTTCTTTAGGGGAAAGCTGTAACTCTGTTAGATGATTTCACAGAACACAAAGAAGTTTCTCAGAAAGCTTCTTTCTCTTTGTTATGGGAGGATATTTCTTTGGCCCTATAGTCTTCAAAGGGATCCGAAATATCTGTTCTCAGATTCCACAGAAATAAGGCTAGCAAAGAGATCCACGAAATACAGATGTAACTCTGTGAGTGGAAGGCACATATCACAGAGCAGTTTCTCAGAAAGCTTCTTTCCAGATTTCATCGGAGGATATTTCCTTTTTCACCATAGCCCTCTACGGGCTTCCAAATATCTCTTTTCCAATTCCACAAGAACTGTCTTAGCGAAAGCCTTCTTGAGGGGAAAGCTGTAACTCTGTTAGATGATTTCACAGAACACAAAGAAGTTTCTCAGAAAGCTTCTTTCTCTTTGCTATGGGAGGATATTTCTTTGGCCCTATAGTATTCAAAGGGATCCGAAATATCTGTTCTCAGATTCCACAGAAATAAGGCTAGCAAAGAGATCCACGAAATACAGATGTAACTCTGTGAGTGGAAGTCACATATCACAGAGCAGTTTCTCAGAAAGCTTCTTTCCAGATTTCATCGGAGGATATTTCCTTTTTCACAATAGCCCTCTATGGGCTTCCAAATATCACTTTGCCAATTCCGCAAGAACTGTCTTAGCGAAAGGCTTCTTGAGGGGAAAGCTGTAACTCTGTGAGATGATTTCACAGAACACAAAGAAGTTTCTCAGAAAGCTTCTTTCTCTTTGTTATGGGAGGATATTTCCTTTGGCCCTATAGTCTTCAAAGGGATTCTAAATATCTGCTTTCAGATTCCACAGAAATAAGGCTAGCAAAGAGATCCACGAAATACTGATGTAACTCTGTGAGTGGAAGTCACATATCACAGAGCAGTTTCTCAGAAAGCTTCTTTCCAGATTTCATCGGAGGATATTTCCTTTCTCACCATAGCCCTCTATGGGCTTCCAAATATCACTTTGCCAATTCCACAAGAACTGTCTTAGCGAAAGGCTTCTTGAGGGGAAAGCTGTAACTCTGTGAGATGATTTCACAGACCACAAAGAAGTTTCTCAGAAAGCTTCTTTCTCTTTGTTATCGGAAGATATTTCCTTTGGCCCTATAGTATTCAAAGGGATCCGAAATATCTGTTCTCAGATTCCACAGAAATAAGGCTAGCAAAGAGATCCACGAAATACAGATGTAACTCTGTGAGTGGAAGGCACATATCACAGAGCAGTTTCTCAGAAAGCTTCTTTCCAGATTTCATCGGAGGATATTTCCTTTTTCACCATCGCCCTCTATGGGCTTCCAAATATCTCTTTTCCAATTCCACAAGAACTGTCTTAGCGAAAGGCTTCTTGAGGGGAAAGCTGTAACTCTGTTAGATGATTTCACAGAACACAAAGAAGTTTCTCAGAAAGATTCTTTCTCTTTGTTATGGGAGGATATTTCTTTGGCCCTATAGTCTTCAAAGGGATCCGAAATATCTGTTCTCAGATGCCACAGAAATAAGGCTAGCAAAGAGATCCACGAAATACAGATGTAACTCTGTGAGTGGAAGGCACATATCACAGAGCAGTTTCTCAGAAAGCTTCTTTCCAGATTTCATCGGAGGATATTTCCTTTTTCACCATAGCCCTCTATGGGCTTCCAAATATCTCTTTTCCAATTCCACAAGAACTGTCTTAGCGAAAGGCTTCTTGAGGGGAAAGCTGTAACTCTGTTAGATGATTTCACAGAACACAAAGAAGTTTCTCAGAAAGCTTCTTTCTCTTTGCTATGGGAGGATATTTCTTTGGCCCTATAGTATTCAAAGGGATCCGAAATATCTGTTCTCAGATTCCACAGAAATAAGGCTAGCAAAGAGATCCACGAAATACAGATGTAACTCTGTGAGTGGAAGTCACATATCACAGAGCAGTTTCTCAGAAAGCTTCTTTCCAGATTTCATCGGAGGATATTTCCTTTTTCACCCTAGCCCTCTATGGGCTTCCAAATATCACTTTGCCAATTCCACAAGAACTGTCTTAGCGAAAGGCTTCTTGAGGGGAAAGCTGTAACTCTGTGAGATGATTTCACAGAACACAAAGAAGTTTCTCAGAAAGCTTCTTTCTCTTTGTTATCGGAGAATATTTCCTTTGGCCCTATAGTCTTCAAGGGGATCCGAAATATCTGTTCTCAGATTCCACAGAAATAAGGCTAGCAAAGAGATCCACGAAATACAGATGTAACTCTCTGAGTGGAAGTCACATATCACAGAGCAGTTTCTCAGAAAGCTTTTTTCCAGATTTCATCGGAGGATATTTCCTTTTTCACCGTCGCCCTCTATGGGCTTCCAAATATCACTTTGCCAATTCCACAAAAACTGTCTCGCGAAAGGCTTCTTGAGGGGAAAGCTGTAACTCTGTGAGATGATTTCACAGAACACAAAGAAGTTTCTCAGAAAGCTTCTTTCTCTTTGTTATGGGAGGATATTTCCTTTGGCCCTATAATCTTCAAAGGGATTCTGAATATCTGCTTTCAGATTCCACAGAAATAAGGCTAGCAAAGAGATCCACGAAATACAGATGTAACTCTGTGAGTGGAAGTCACATATCACAGAGCAGTTTCTCAGAAAGCTTCTTTCCAGATTTCATCGGAGGATATTTCCTTTTTACCATAGCCCTCTATGGGCTTCCAAATATCACTTTGCCAATTCCACAAGAACTGTCCTAGCGAAAGGCTTCTTGAGGGGAAAGCTGTAACTCTGTGAGATGATTTCACAGAACACAAAGAAGTTTCTCAGAAAGCTTCTTTCTCTTTGTTATGGGAGGATATTTCTTTTGGCCCTATAGTCTTCAAAGGGATCCGAAATATCTGTTCTCAGATTCCACAGAAATAAGGCTAGCAAAGTGATCCAGGAAATACAGATGTAACTCTGTGAGTGGAAGTCTCATATCACAGAGCAGTTTCTCAGAAAGCTTCTTTCCAGATTTCATCGGAGGATATTTCCTTTTTCACCATAGCCCTCTATGGACTTCCAAATATCACTTTGCCAATTCCACAAGAACTGTCTTAGCGAAAGGCTTCTTGAGGGGAAAGCTGTAACTCTGTGACATGATTTCACAGACCACAAAGAAGTTTCTCAGAAAGCTTCTTTCTCTTTGTTATCGGAAGATATTTCCTTTGGCCCTATAGTATTCAAAGGGATCCGAAATATCTGTTCTCAGATTCCACAGAAATAAGGCTAGCAAAGAGATCCACGAAATACAGATGTAACTCTGTGAGTGGAAGTCACATATCACGGAGCAGTTTCTCAGAAAGCTTCTTTCCAGATTTCATCGGAGGATATTTCCTTTTTACCATAGCCCTCTATGGGCTTCCAAATATCACTTTGCCAATTCCACAAGAACTGTCCTAGCGAAAGGCTTCTTGAGGGGAAAGCTGTAACTCTGTGAGATGATTTCACAGAACACAAAGAAGTTTCTCAGAAAGCTTCTTTCTCTTTGTTATGGGAAGATATTTCCTTTGGCCGTATAGTCTTCAAAGGGATTCTAAATATCTGCTTTCAGATTCCACAGAAATAAGGCTAGCAAAGAGATCCACGAAATACAGATGTAACTCTGTGAGTGAAAGGAACATATCACAGAGCAGTTTCTCAGAAAGCTTCTTTCCAGATTTCATCGGAGGATATTTCCTTTTTCACCATTGCCCTCTACGGGCTTCCAAATATCACTTTGCCAAATCCACAAGAACTGTCCTAGCGAAAGGCTTCTTGAAGGGAAAGCTGTAACTCTGTGAGATGATTTCACAGAACACAAAGAAGTTTCTCAGAAAGCTTCTTTCTCTTTGTTATCGGAGGATATTTCCTTTGGCCCTATAGACTTCAAAGGGATCCGAAATATCTGTTCTCAGATTCCACAGAAATAAGGCTAGCAAAGAGATCCAGGAAATACAGATGTAACTCTGTGAGTGGAAGTCTCATATCACAGAGCAGTTTCTCAGAAAGCTTCTTTCCAGATTTCATCGGAGGATATTTCCTTTTTCACCATAGCCCTCTAAGGGCTTCGAAATATCACTTTGCCAATTCCACAAGAACTGTCTTAGCGAAAGGCTTCTTGAGGGGAAAGCTGTAACTCTGTGAGATGATTACACAAAACACAAAGAAGTTTCTCGGAAAGCTTCTTTCTCTTTGTTATCGGAGGATATTTCCTTTGGCCCTATAGTCTTCAAAGGGATCCGAAATATCTGTTCTCAGATTCCACAAAAATAAGGCTAGCAAAGAGATCCACGAAATACAGATGTAACTCTGTGAGTGGAAGTTACGTATCACAGAGCAGTTTCTCAGAAAGCTTCTTTCCAGATTTCATCGGAGGATACTTCCTTTTTCACCATCGCCCTCTATGGGCTTCCAAATATCACTTTGCGAATTCCAAAAGAACTGTCTTAGCGAAAGGCTTCTTGACGGGAAAGCTGTAACTATGTGAGATGATTTCACAGAACACAAAGAAGTTTCTCAGAAAGCTTCTTTCTCTTTGTTATCGGAGGATATTTCCTTTGGCCTTATAGTCTTCAAAGGGATCTGAAATATCTGTTCTCAGAGTCCACAGAAATAAGGCTAGCAAAGAGATACACGAAATACAGATGTAACTCTGTGAGTGGAAGTCACATATCACAGAGCAGTTTCTCAGAAAGCTTCTTTCCAGATTTCATCGGAGGATATTTCCTTTTTCACCATAGCCCTCTATGGGCTTCCAAATATCACTTTGCCAATTCCACAAGAACTGTCTTAGCGAAAGGCTTCTTGAGGGGAAAGCTGTAACTCTGTGAGATGATTTCAGAGAACACAAAGAAGTTTCTCAGAAAGCTTCTTTCTCTTTGTTATGGGGGGATATTTCCTTTGGCCCTATAGTCTTCAAAGGGATTCTAAATATCTGCTTTCAGATTCCACAGAAATAAGGCTAGCAAAGAGATCCACGAAATACAGATGTAACTCTGTGAGTGGAAGTGACATATCACAGAGCAGTTTCTCAGAAAGCTTCTTTCCAGATTTCATCGGAGGATATTTCCTTTTTCACCATAGCCCTCTATGGGCTTCCAAATATCACTTTGCCAATTCCACAAGAACTGTCTTAGCGAAAGGCTTCTTGAGGGCAAAGCTGTAACTCTGTGAGATGATTTCACAGAACACAAAGAAGTTTCTCAGAAAGCTTCTTTCTCTCTGTTATGGGAGGATATTTCCTCTGGCCCTGTAGTCTTCAAAGGGATTCTAAATATCTGCTCTCAGACTCCACAGAAATAAGGCTAGCAAAGAGATCCACGAAATACAGATGTAACTCTGTGAGTGGAAGTCACATATCACAGAGTAGTTTCTCAGAAAGCTTCTTTCCAGATTTCATTGG
Organism: Macaca fascicularis; assembly: GCF_037993035.2. NCBI lineage: Eukaryota > Metazoa > Chordata > Mammalia > Primates > Cercopithecidae > Macaca > Macaca fascicularis. The sequence goes on from NC_088386.1 coordinate 29,578,626, forward strand.
AGGATATTTCCTTTTTCTCCATAGCCCTCTCTGGGCTTCCAAATATCACTTTGCCAATTCCACAAGAACTGTCTTAGCGAAAGGCTTCTTGAGGGGAAAGCTGTAACTCTGTGAGATGATTTCACAGAACACAAAGAAGTTTCTCAGAAAGCTTCTTTCTCTTTGTTATGGGAGGATATTTACTTTGGCCCTATAGTCTTCAAAGGGATTCTAAATAACTGCTCTAAGATTCCACAGAAATAAGGCTAGCAAAGAAATCCACGAAATACAGATGTAACTCTGTGAGTGGAAGTCACATATAACAGAGCAGTTTCTCAGAAAGCTTCTTTCCAGATTTCATTGGAGGATATTTCCTTTTTCACCATAGCCCTCTATGGGCTTCCAAATATCACTTTGCCAATTCCACAAGAACTATCTTAGCGAAAGGCTTCTTGAGGGGAAAGCTGTAACTCTGTGAGATGATTTCACAGAACACAAAGAAGTTTCTCAGAAAGCTTCTTTCTCTTTGTTATGGGAGGATATTTCCTTTGGACCTATAGTCTTCAAAGGGATCCGAAATATTTGTTCTCAGATTCCACAGAAATAAGGCTAGCAAAGAGATCCACGAAATACAGATGTAACTCTGTGAGTGCAAGTCACATATCACAGAGCAGTTTCTCAGAAAGCTTCTTTCCAGTATTCATCGGAGGATATTTCCTTTTTCACCATAGCCCTCTATGGGCTTCCAAATATCACTTTGCCAATTCCACAAGAACTGTCTTAGCGAGAGGCATCTTGAGGGGAAAGCTGTAACTCTATGAGATGATTTCACAGAACACAAAGAAGTTTCTCAGAAAGCTTCTTTCTCTTTGTTATCGGAGGATATTTCCTTCGGCCCTATAGTATTCAAAGGGATCCGAAATATCTGTTCTCAGATTCCACAGAAATAAGGCTAGCAAAGAGATCCACGAAATACAGATGTAACTCTGTGAGTGGAAGTCACATATCACAGAGCAGTTTCTCAGAAAGCTTCTTTCCAGATTTCATCGGAGGATATTTCCTTTTTCACCATAGCCCTCTAAGGGTTTCCAAATATCACTTTGCCAATTCCACAAGAACTGTCTTAGCGAAAGGCTTCTTGAGGGGAAAGCTGTAACTCTGTGAGATGATTACACAGAACACAAAGAAGTTTCTCGGAAAGCTTCTTTCTCTTTGTTATCGGAGGATATTTCCTTTGGCCCTATAGTCTTCAAAGGGATCCGAAATATCTGTTCTCAGATTCCACAGAAATAAGGCTAGCAAAGAGATCCACGAAATACAGATGTAACTCTGTGAGTGGAAGTTACATATCACAGAGCAGTTTCTCAGAAAGCTTCTTTCCAGATTTCATCGGAGGATATTTCCTTTTTCACCATCGCCCTCTATGGGCTTCCAAATATCACTAGGCGAATTCCACAAGAACTGTCATAGCGAAAGGCTTCTTGAGGGGAAAGCTGTAACTCTGTGAGACGATTTCACAGAACACAAAGAAGTTTCTCAGAAAGCTTCTTTCTCTTTGTTATCGGATGATATTTCCTTTGGCCCTATAGTCTTCAAAGGGATCCGAAATATCTGTTCTCAGATTCCACAGAAATAAGGCTAGCAAAGAGATACACGAAATGCAGATGTAACTCTGTGAGTGGAAGTCACATATCATAGAGCAGTTTCTCAGAAAGCTTCTTTCCAGATTTCATCGGAGGATATTTCCTTTTTCACCATAGCCCTCTATGGGCTTCCAAATATCACTTTGCCAATTCCACAAGAACTGTCTTAGCGAAAGGCTTCTTGAGGGGAAAGGGGTAATTCTGTGAGATGATTTCACAGAACACAAAGAAGTTTCTCAGAAAGCTTCTTTCTCTTTGTTATGGGAGGATATTTCCTTTGGCCCTATAGTCTTCAAAGGGATTCTAAATATCTGCTTTCAGATTCCACAGAAATAAGGCTAGCAAAGAGATCCACGAAATACAGATGTAGCTCTGTGAGTGGAAGTGACATCTCACAGAGCAGTTTCTCAGAAAGCTTCTTTCCAGATTTCATCGGAGGATATTTCCTTTTTCACAATAGCCCTCTATGGGCTTCCAAATATCACTTTGCCAATTCCACAAGAACTGTCCTAGCGAAAGGCTTCTTGAGGGGAAAGCTGTAACTCTGTGAGATGATTTCACAGAACACAAAGAAGTTTCTCAGAAAGCTTCTTTCTCTTTGTTATCGGAGGATATTATCTTTGGCCCTATAGTCTTCAAAGTGATCCGAAATATCTGTTCTCAGATACCACAGAAATAAGGCTAGCAAAGAGATCCACGAAATACAGATGTAACTCTGTGAGTGGAAGTCACATATCACAGAGCAGTTCCTCAGAAAGCTTCTTTCCAGATTTCATCGGAGGATTTTTCCTTTTGTACCATAGCCCTCTATGGGCTTCCAAATATCACTTTGCCAATTCCACAAGAACTGTCTTAGCGAAAGGCTTCTTGAGGGCAAAGCTGTAACTCTGTGAGATGATTTCACAGAACACAAAGAAGTTTCTCAGAAAGCTTCTTTCCCTTTGTTATGGGAGGATATTTCCTTTGGCCCTATAGTCTTCAAAGGGATTCTAAATATCTGCTCTCAGACTCCACAGAAATAAGGCTAGCAAAGAGATCCACGAAATACAGATGTAACTCTATGAGTGGAAGTCACATATCACAGAGCAGTTTCTCAGAAAGCTTCTTTCCAGATTTCATCTGAGGATATTTCCTTTTTCAACATAGCCCTCTATGGGCTTCCAAATATCACTTTGCCAATTCCACAAGAACTGTCTTAGCCAAAGGCTTCTTGAGGGGAAAGCTGTAACTCTGTGAGATGATTTCACAGAACACAAAGAAGTTTCTCAGAAAGCTTCTTTCTCTTTGTTATGGGAGGATATTTCTTTGGCCCTATAGTATTCAAAGGGATCCGAAATATCTGTTCTCAGATTCCACAGAAATAAGGCTAGCAAAGAGATCCACGAAATACAGATGTAACTCTGTGAGTGGAAGTCACATATCACAGAGCAGTTTCTCAGAAAGCTTTTTTCCAGATTTCATCAGAGGATATTTCCTTTTTCACCATCGCCCTCTACGGGCTTACAAATATCACTTTGCTAATTCCACAAGAACTGTCCTAGCGAAATGCTTCTTGAGGGGATAGCTGTAACTCTGTGAGATGATTTCACAGAACACAAAGAAGTTTCTCAGAAAGCTTCTTTATCTTTGTTATCGGAGGATATTTCCTTTGTCCCTATAGTCTTCAAAGGGATCCGAAATATCTGTTCTCAGATTCCACAGAAATAAGGCTAGCAAAGAGATCCACGAAATACAGATGTAACTCTGTGAGTGGAATTCACATATCACAGAGCAGTTTCTCAGAAAGCTTCTTTCCAGATTTCATCGGAGGATATTTCCTTTTTCACCATAGCCGTCTATGGGCTTCCAAATATCACTTTGCCAATTCCACAAGAACTGTCTTAGCGAAAGGCTTCCTGAGGGGAAAGCTGTAACTCTGTGAGATGATTTCACAGAACACAAAGAAGTTTCTCAGAAAGCTTCTTTCTCTTTGTTATGGGAGGATATTTCTTTGGCCCTATAGTATTCAAAGGGATCCGAAATATCTGTTCTCAGATTCCACAGAAATAAGGCTAGCAAAGAGATCCACGAAATACAGATGTAACTCTGTGAGTGGAAGTCACATATCACAGAGCAGTTTCTCAGAAACTTTTTTCCAGATTTCATCGGAGGATATTTCCTTTTTCACCATCGCCCTCTATGGGCTTCCAAATATCACTTTGCCAATTCCACAAGAACTGTCCTAGCGAAAGGCTTCTTGAGGGGAAAGCTGTAACTCTGTGAGATGATTTCACAGAACACAAAGAAGTTTCTCAGAAAGCTTCTTTCTCTTTGTTATCGGAGGATATTTCCTTTGGCCCTATAGTCTTCAAAGGGATCCGAAATATCTGTTCTCAGATTCCACAGAAATAAGGCTAGCAAAGAGATCCTCGAAATACAGATGTAACTCTGTGAGTGGAATTCACATATCACAGAGCAGTTTCTCAGAAAGCTTCTTTCCAGATTTCATCGGAGGATATTTCCTTTTTCACCATAGCCCTCTATGGGCTTCCAAATATCACTTTGCCAATTCCACAAGAACTGTCTTAGCGAAAGGCTTCTTGAGGGGAAAGCTGTAACTCTGTGAGATGATTTCACAGAACACAAAGAAGTTTCTCAGAAAGCTTCTTTCTCTTTGTTATCGGAGGATATTTCCTTTGGCCCTATAGTATTCAAAGGGATCCGAAATATCTGTTCTCAGATTCCACAGAAATAAGGCTAGCAAAGAGATCCACGAAATACAGATGTAAGTCTGTGAGTGGAAGTCTCATACCACAGAGCAGTTTCTCAGAAAGCTTCTTTCCAGATTTCATCGGAGGATATTTCCTTTTTCACCATAGCCCTCTAAGGGCTTCCAAATATCACTTTGCCAATTCCACAAGAACTGTCTTAGCGAAAGGCTTTTTGAGGGGAAAGCTGTAACTCTGCGAGATGATTACACAGAACACAAAGAAGTTTCTCGGAAAGCTCCTTTCTCTTTGTTATCGGAGGATATTTCTTTTGGCCCTATAGTCTTCAAAGGGATCCGAAATATCTGTTCTCAGATTCCACAGAAATAAGGCTAGCAAAGAGATCCACGAAATACAGATGTAACCCTGTGAGTGGAAGTTACATATCACAGAGCAGTTTCTCAGAAAGCTTCTTTCCAGATTTCATCGGAGGATATTTCCTTTTTCACCATAGCCCTCTATGGGCTTCCAAATATCACTTTGCGAATTCCACAAGAACTGTCTTAGCGAAAGGCTTCTTGAGGGGAAAGCTGTAACTCTGTGAGATGATTTCACAGAACACAAAGAAGTTTCTCAGAAAGCTTCCTTCTCTTTGTTATCGGAGGATATTTCCTTTGGCCCTATAGTCTTCAAAGGGATCCGAAATCTCTGTTCTCAGATTCCACAAAAATAAGGCTAGCAAAGAGATCCACGAAATACAGATGTAACTCTGTGAGTGGAAGTCACATATCACAGAGCAGTTTCTCAGAAAGCTTCTTTCCAGATTTCATCGGAGGATATTTCCTTTTTCACCATAGCCCTCTATGGGCTTCCAAATATCACTTTGCCAATTCCACAAGAACTGTCTTAGCGAAAGGCTTCTTGAGGGGAAAGCTGTAATTCTGTGAGATGATTTCACAGAACACAAAGAAGTTTCTCAGAAAGCTTCTTTCTCTTTGTTATGGAAGGATATTTCCTTTGGCCCTATAGTCTTCAAAGGGATTCTAAATATCTGCTTTCAGATTCCACAGAAATAAGGCTAGCAAAGAGATCCACGAAATACAGATGTAACTCTGTGAGTGGAAGTGACATCACAGAGCAGTTTCTCAGAAAGCTTCTTTCCAGATTTCATCGGAGGATATTTCCTTTTTCACCATAGCCCTCTATGGGCTTCCAAATATCACTTTGCCAATTCCACAAGAACTGTCCTAGGGAAAGGCTTCTTGAGGGGAAAGCTGTAACTCTGTGAGATGATTTCACAGAACACAAAGAAGTTTCTCAGAAAGCTTCTTTCTCTTTGTTATGGGAGGATATTTCCTTTGGCCCTATAATCTTCAAAGGGATTCTGAATATCTGCTTTCAGATTCCACAGAAATAAGGCTAGCAAAGAGATCCACGAAATACAGATGTAACTCTGTGAGTGGAAGTCACATATCACAGAGCAGTTTCTCAGAAAGCTTCTTTCCAGATTTCATCGGAGGATATTTCCTTTTTACCATAGCCCTCTATGGGCTTCCAAATATCACTTTGCCAATTCCACAAGAACTGTCTTAGCGAAAGGCTTCTTGAGGGGAAAGCTGTAACTCTGTGAGATGATTTCACAGAACACAAAGAAGTTTCTCAGAAAGCTTCTTTCTCTTTGTTATGGGAGGATATTTCTTTTGGCCCTATAGTCTTCAAAGGGATTCTAAATATCTGCTTTCAGATTCCACAGAAATAAGGCTAGCAAAGAGATCCACGAAATACAGATGTAACTCTGTGAGTGGAAGGCACATATCACAGAGCAGTTTCTCAGAAAGCTTCTTTCCAGATTTCATCGGAGGATATTTCCTTTTTCACCATTGCCCTCTACGGGCTTCCAAATATCACTTTGCCAAATCCACAAGAACTGTCCTAGCGAAAGGCTTCTTGAAGGGAAAGCTGTAACTCTGTGAGATGATTTCACAGAACACAAAGAAGTTTCTCAGAAAGCTTCTTTCTCTTTGTTATCGGAGGATATTTCCTTTGGCCCTATAGACTTCAAAGGGATCCGAAATATCTGTTCTCAGATTCCACAGAAATAAGGCTAGCAAAGTGATCCAGGAAATACAGATGTAACTCTGTGAGTGGAAGTCTCATATCACAGAGCAGTTTCTCAGAAAGCTTCTTTCCAGATTTCATCGGAGGATATTTCCTTTTTCACCATAGCCCTCTATGGGCTTCCAAATATCACTTTGCCAATTCCACAAGAACTGTCTTAGCGAAAGGCTTCTTGAGGGCAAAGCTGTAACTCTGTGACATGATTTCACAGACCACAAAGAAGTTTCTCAGAAAGCTTCTTTCTCTTTGTTATCGGAAGATATTTCCTTTGGCCCTATAGTATTCAAAGGGATCCGAAATATCTGTTCTCAGATTCCACAGAAATAAGGCTAGCAAAGAGATCCGCGAAATACAGATGTAACTCTGTGAGTGGAAGTCACATATCACAGAGCAGTTTCTCAGAAAGCTTCTTTCCAGATTTCATCGGAGGATATTTCCTTTTTACCATAGCCCTCTATGGGCTTCCAAATATCACTTTGCCAATTCCACAAGAACTGTCCTAGCGAAAGGCTTCTTGAGGGGAAAGCTGTAACTCTGTGAGATGATTTCACAGAACACAAAGAAGTTTCTCAGAAAGCTTCTTTCTCTTTGTTATGGGAGGATATTTCCGTTGGCCCTATAGTCTTCAAAGGGATTCTAAATATCTGCTTTCAGATTCCACAGAAATAAGGCTAGCAAAGAGATCCACGAAATACAGATGTAACTCTGTGAGTGAAAGGCACATATCACAGAGCAGTTTCTCAGAAAGCTTCTTTCCAGATTTCATCGGAGGATATTTCCTTTTTCACCATTGCCCTCTACGGGCTTCCAAATATCACTTTGCCAAATCCACAAGAACTGTCCTAGCGAAAGGCTTCTTGAAGGGAAAGCTGTAACTCTGTGAGATGATTACACAGAACACAAAGAAGTTTCTCAGAAAGCTTCTTTCTCTTTGTTATCGGAGGATATTTCCTTTGGCCCTATAGACTTCAAAGGGATCCGAAATATCTGTTCTCAGATTCCACAGAAATAAGGCTAGCAAAGAGATCCAGGAAATACAGATGTAACTCTGTGAGTGGAAGTCTCATATCACAGAGCAGTTTCTCAGAAAGCTTCTTTCCAGATTTCATCGGAGGATATTTCCTTTTTCACCATAGCCCTCTAAGGGCTTCGAAATATCACTTTGCCAATTCCACAAGAACTGTCTTAGCGAAAGGCTTCTTGAGGGGAAAGCTGTAACTATGTGAGATGATTACACAGAACACAACGAAGTTTCTCGGAAAGCTTCTTTCTCTTTGTTATCGGAGGATATTTCCTTTGGCCCTATAGTCTTCAAAGGGATCCGAAATATCTGTTCTCAGATTCCACAGAAATAAGGCTAGCAAAGAGATCCACGAAATACAGATGTAACTCTGTGAGTGGAAGTTACGTATCACAGAGCAGTTTCTCAGAAAGCTTCTTTCCAGATTTCATCGGAGGATACTTCCTTTTTCACCATCGCCCTCTATGGGCTTCCAAATATCACTTTGCGAATTCCAAAAGAACTGTCTTAGCGAAAGGCTTCTTGAGGGGTAAGCTGTAACTATGTGAGATGATTTCACAGAACACAAAGAAGTTTCTCAGAAAGCTTCTTTCTCTTTGTTATCGGAGGATATTTCCTTTGGCCTTATAGTCTTCAAAGGGATCTGAAATATCTGTTCTCAGAGTCCACAGAAATAAGGCTAGCAAAGAGATACACGAAATACAGATGTAACTCTGTGAGTGGAAGTCACATATCACAGAGCAGTTTCTCAGAAAGCTTCTTTCCAGATTTCATCGGAGGATATTTCCTTTTTCACCATAGCCCTCTATGGGCTTCCAAATATCACTTTGCCAATTCCACAAGAACTGTCTTAGCGAAATGCTTCTTGAGGGGAAAGCTGTAACTCTGTGAGATGATTTCACAGAACACAAAGAAGTTTCTCAGAAAGCTTCTTTCTCTTTGTTATGGGGGGATATTTCCTTTGGCCCTATAGTCTTCAAAGGGATTCTAAATATCTGCTTTCAGATTCCACAGAAATAAGGCTAGCAAAGAGATCCACGAAATACAGATGTAACTCTGTGAGTGGAGGTGACATATCACAGAGCAGTTTCTCAGAAAGCTTCTTTCCAGATTTCATCGGAGGATATTTCCTTTTTCACCATAGCCCTCTATGGGCTTCCAAATATCACTTTGCCAATTCCACAAGAACTGTCTTAGCGAAAGGCTTCTTGAGGGCAAAGCTGTAACTCTGTGAGATGATTTCACAGAACACAAAGAAGTTTCTCAGAAAGCTTCTTTCTCTTTGTTATGGGAGGATATTTCCTTTGGCCCTATAGTCTTCAAAGGGATTCTAAATATCTGGTCTCAGACTCCACAGAAATAAGGCTAGCAAAGAGATCCACGAAATACAGATGTAACTCTGTGAGTGGAAGTCACATATCACAGAGTAGTTTCTCAGAAAGCTTCTTTCCAGATTTCATTGGAGGATATTTCCTTTTTCTCCATAGCCCTCTCTGGGCTTCCAAATATCACTTTGCCAATTCCACAAGAACTGTCTTAGCGAAAGGCTTCTTGAGGGGAAAGCTGTAACTCTGTGAGATGATTTCACAGAACACAAAGAAGTTTCTCAGAAAGCTTCTTTCTCTTTGTTATGGGAGGATATTTCCTTTGGCCCTATAGTCTTCAAAGGGATTCTAAATAACTGCTCTAAGATTCCACAGAAATAAGGCTAGCAAAGAGATCCACGAAATACAGATGTAACTCTGTGAGTGGAAGTCACATATAACAGAGCAGTTTCTCAGAAAGCTTCTTTCCAGATTTCATTGGAGGATATTTCCTTTTTCACCATAGCCCTCTATGGGCTTCCAAATATCACTTTGCCAATTCCACAAGAACTATCTTAGCGAAAGGCTTCTTGAGGGGAAAGCTGTAACTCTGTGAGATGATTTCACAGAACACAAAGAAGTTTCTCAGAAAGCTTCTTTCTCTTTGTTATGGGAGGATATTTCCTTTGGACCTATAGTCTTCAAAGGGATCCGAAATATTTGTTCTCAGATTCCACAGAAATAAGGCTAGCAAAGAGATCCACGAAATACAGATGTAACTCTGTGAGTGGAAGTCACATATCACAGAGCAGTTTCTCAGAAAGCTTCTTTCCAGTATTCATCGGAGGATATTTCCTTTTTCACCATAGCCCTCTATGGGCTTCCAAATATCACTTTGCCAATTCCACAAGAACTGTCTTAGCGAGAGGCATCTTGAGGGGAAAGCTGTAACTCTATGAGATGATTTCACAGAACACAAAGAAGTTTCTCAGAAAGCTTCTTTCTCTTTGTTATCGGAGGATATTTCCTTCGGCCCTATAGTATTCAAAGGGATCCGAAATATCTGTTCTCAGATTCCACAGAAATAAGGCTAGCAAAGAGATCCACGAAATACAGATGTAACTCTGTGAGTGGAAGTCACATATCACAGAGCAGTTTCTCAGAAAGCTTCTTTCCAGATTTCATCGGAGGATATTTCCTTTTTCACCATAGCCCTCTAAGGGTTTCCAAATATCACTTTGCCAATTCCACAAGAACTGTCTTAGCGAAAGGCTTCTTGAGGGGAAAGCTGTAACTCTGTGAGATGATTACACAGAACACAAAGAAGTTTCTCGGAAAGCTTCTTTCTCTTTGTTATCGGAGGATATTTCCTTTGGCCCTATAGTCTTCAAAGGGATCCGAAATATCTGTTCTCAGATTCCACAGAAATAAGGCTAGCAAAGAGATCCACGAAATACAGATGTAACTCTGTGAGTGGAAGTTACATATCACAGAGCAGTTTCTCAGAAAGCTTCTTTCCAGATTTCATCGGAGGATATTTCCTTTTTCACCATCGCCCTCTATGGGCTTCCAAATATCACTAGGCGAATTCCACAAGAACTGTCTTAGCGAAAGGCTTCTTGAGGGGAAAGCTGTAACTCTGTGAGATGATTTCACAGAACACAAAGAAGTTTCTCAGAAAGCTTCTTTCTCTTTGTTATCGGAGGATATTATCTTTGGCCCTATAGTCTTCAAAGGGATCCGAAATATCTGTTCTCAGATACCACAGAAATAAGGCTAGCAAACAGATCCACGAAATACAGATGTAACTCTGTGAGTGGAAGTCACATATCACAGAGCAGTTTCTCAGAAAGCTTCTTTCCAGATTTCATCGGAGGATTTTTCCTTTTGTACCATAGCCCTCTATGGGCTTCCAAATATCACTTTGCCAATTCCACAAGAACTGTCTTAGCGAAAGGCTTCTTGAGGGCAAAGCTGTAACTCTGTGAGATGATTTCACAGAACACAAAGAAGTTTCTCAGAAAGCTTCTTTCCCTTTGTTATGGGAGGATATTTCCTTTGGCCCTATAGTCTTCAAAGGGATTCTAAATATCTGCTCTCAGACTCCACAGAAATAAGGCTAGCAAAGAGATCCACGAAATACAGATGTAACTCTATGAGTGGAAGTCACATATCACAGAGCAGTTTCTCAGAAATCTTCTTTCCAGATTTCATCTGAGGATATTTCCTTTTTCACCATAGCCCTCTATGGGCTTCCAAATATCACTTTGCCAATTCCACAAGAACTGTCTTAGCCAAAGGCTTCTTGAGGGGAAAGCTGTAACTCTGTGAGATGATTTCACAGAACACAAAGAAGTTTCTCAGAAAGCTTCTTTCTCTTTGTTATGGGAGGATATTTCTTTGGCCCTATAGTATTCAAAGGGATCCGAAATATCTGTTCTCAGATTCCACAGAAATAAGGCTAGCAAAGAGATCCAAGAAATACAGATGTAACTCTGTGAGTGGAAGTCACATATCACAGAGCAGTTTCTCAGAAAGCTTTTTTCCAGATTTCATCAGAGGATATTTCCTTTTTCACCATCGCCCTCTACGGGCTTCCAAATATCACTTTGCTAATTCCACAAGAACTGTCCTAGCGAAATGCTTCTTGAGGGGAAAGCTGTAACTCTGTGAGATGATTTCACAGAACACAAAGAAGTTTCTCAGAAAGCTTCTTTATCTTTGTTATCGGAGGATATTTCCTTTGTCCCTATAGTCTTCAAAGGGATCCGAAATATCTGTTCTCAGATTCCACAGAAATAAGGCTAGCAAAGAGATCCACGAAATACAGATGTAACTCTGTGAGTGGAATTCACATATCACAGAGCAGTTTCTCAGAAAGCTTCTTTCCAGATTTCATAGGAGGATATTTCCTTTTTCACCATAGCCGTCTATGGGCTTCCAAATATCACTTTGCCAATTCCACAAGAACTGTCTTAGCGAAAGGCTTTTTGGGGGAAAACTGTAACTCTGTGAGATGATTTCACAGAACACAAAGAAGTTTCTCAGAAAGCTTCTTTCTCTTTGTTATGGGAGGATATTTCTTTGGCCCTATAGTATTCAAAGGGATCCGAAATATCTGTTCTCAGATTCCACAGAAATAAGGCTAGCAAAGAGATCCACGAAATACAGATGTAACTCTGTGAGTGGAAGTCACATATCACAGAGCAGTTTCTCAGAAACTTTTTTCCAGATTTCATCGGAGGATATTTCCTTTTTCACAATCGCCCTCTATGGGCTTCCAAATATCACTTTGCCAATTCCACAAGAACTGTCCTAGCGAAAGGCTTCTTGAGGGGAAAGCTGTAACTCTGTGAGATGATTTCACAGAACACAAAGAAGTTTCTCAGAAAGCTTCTTTCTCTTTGTTATCGGAGGATATTTCCTTTGGCCCTATAGTCTTCAAAGGGATCCGAAATATCTGTTCTCAGATTCCACAGAAATAAGGCTAGCAAAGAGATCCTCGAAATACAGATGTAACTCTGTGAGTGGAATTCACATATCACAGAGCAGTTTCTCAGAAAGCTTCTTTCCAGATTTCATCGGAGGATATTTCCTTTTTCACCATAGCCCTCTATGGGCTTCCAAATATCACTTTGCCAATTCCACAAGAACTGTCTTAGCGAAAGGCTTCTTGAGGGGAAAGCTGTAACTCTGTGAGATGATTTCACAGAACACAAAGAAGTTTCTCAGAAAGCTTCTTTCTCTTTGCTATGGGAGGATATTTCTTTGGCCCTATAGTATTCAAAGGGATCCGAAATATCTGTTCTCAGATTCCACAGAAATAAGGCTAGCAAAGAGATCCACGAAATACAGATGTAACTCTGTGAGTGGAAGTCACATATCACAGAGCAGTTTCTCAGAAAGCTTCTTTCCAGATTTCATCGGAGGATATTTCCTTTTTCACCATAGCCCTCTAAGGGCTTCCAAATATCACTTTGCCAATTCCACAAGAACTGTCTTAGCGAAAGGCTTCTTGAGGGGAAAGCTGTAACTCTGCGAGGTGATTACACAGAACACAAAGAAATTTCTCGGAAAGCTTCTTTCTCTTTGTTATCGGAGGATATTTCCTTTGGCCCTATAGTCTTCAAAGGGATCCGAAATATCTGTTCTCAGATTCCACAGAAATAAGGCTAGCAAAGAGATCCACGAAATACAGATGTAACCCTGTGAGTGGAAATTACATATCACAGAGCAGTTTCTCAGAAAGCTTCTTTCCAGATTTCATCGGAGGATATTTCCTTTTTCACCATCGCCCTCTATGGGCTTCCAAATATCACTTTGAGAATTCCACAAGAACTGTCTTAGCGAAAGGCTTCTTGAGGGGAAAGCTGTAACTCTGTGAGATGATTTCACAGAACACAAAGAAGTTTCTCAGAAAGCTTCTTTCTCTTTGTTATCGGAGGATATTTCCTTTGGCCCTATAGTCTTCAAAGGGATCCGAAATATCTGTTCTCAGATTCCACAGAAATAAGGCTAGCAAAGAGATCCACGAAATACAGATGTAACTCTGTGAGTGGAAGTGACATATCACAGAGCAGTTTCTCAGAAAGCTTCTTTCCAGATTTCATCGGAGGATATTTCCTTTTTCACCATAGCCCTCTATGGGCTTCCAAATATCACTTTGCCAATTCCACAAGAACTGTCTTAGCGAAAGGCTTCTTGAGGGGAAAGCTGTAACTCTGTTAGATGATTTCACAGAACACAAAGAAGTTTCTCAGAAAGCTTCTTTCTCTTTGTTATGGGAGGATATTTCTTTGGCCCTATAGTCTTCAAAGGGATCCGAAATATCTGTTCTCAGATTCCACAGAAATAAGGCTAGCAAAGAGATCCACGAAATACAGATGTAACTCTGTGAGTGGAAGGCACATATCACAGAGCAGTTTCTCAGAAAGCTTCTTTCCAGATTTCATAGGAGGATATTTCCTTTTTCACCATAGCCCTCTATGGGCTTCCAAATATCACTTTGCCAATTCCACAAGAACTGTCTTAGCGAAAGGCTTCTTGAGGGGAAAGCTGTAACTCTGTTAGATGATTTCACAGAACACAAAGAAGTTTCTCAGAAAGCTTCTTTCTCTTTGCTATGGGAGGATATTTCTTTGGCCCTATAGTATTCAAAGGGATCCGAAATATCTGTTCTCAGATTCCACAGAAATAAGGCTAGCAAAGAGATCCACGAAATTCAGATGTAACTCTGTGATTGGAAGTCACATATCACAGAGCAGTTTCTCAGAAAGCTTCTTTCCAGATTTCATCGGAGGATATTTCCTTTTTCACCCTAGACCTCTATGGGCTTCCAAATATCACTTTGCCAATTCCACAAGCACTGTCTTAGCGATAGGCTTCTTGAGGGGAAAGCTGTAACTCTATGAGATGATTTCACAGAACACAAAGAAGTTTCTCAGAAAGCTTCTTTCTCTTTGTTATCGGAGGATATTTCCTTTGGCCCTATAGTATTCAAAGGGATCCGAAATATCTGTTCTCAGATTCCACAGAAATAAGGCTAGCAAAGAGATCCACGAAGTACAGATGTAACTCTGTGAGTGGAAGTCTCATATCACAGAGCAGGTTCTCAGAAAGCTTCTTTCCAGATTTCATCGGAGGATATTTCCTTTTTCACCATAGACCTCTATGGGCTTCCAAATATCACTTTGCCAATTCCACAAGAACTGTCTTAGCGAAAGGCTTCTTGAGGGGAAAGCTGTAACTCTGTGAGATGATTTCACAGAACACAAAGAAGTTTCTCAGAAAGCTTCTTTCTCTTTGTTATGGGAGGATATTTCCTTTGGCCCTATAGTCTTCAAAGGGATTCTAAATATCTGCTTTCAGATTCCACAGAAATAAGGCTAGCAAAGAGATCCACGAAATACAGATGTAACTCTGTGAGTGGAAGGCACATATCACAGAGCAGTTTCTCAGAAAGCTTCTTTCCAGATTTCATCGGAGGATATTTCCTTTTTCACCTTAGCCCTCTATGGGCTTCCATATATCACTTTGCCAATTCCACAAGATCTGTCTTAGCGAAAGGCTTCTTGAGGGGAATGCTGTAACTCTGTGAGATGATTTCACAGAACACAAAGAAGTTTCTCAGAAAGCTTCTTTCTCTTTGTTATCGGAAGATATTTCCTTTGGCCCTATAGTCTTCAAAGGGATCCGAAATATCTGTTCTCAGATTCCACAGAAATAAGGCTAGCAAAGAGATCCACGAAATACAGATGTAACTCTGTGAGTGGAAAGCACATATCACAGAGCAGTTTCTCAGAAAGCTTCTTTCCAGATTTCATCGGAGGATATTTCCTTTTTCACCATAGCCCTCTATGGGCTTCCAATTATCTCTTTTCCAATTCCACAAGAACTGTCTTAGCGAAAGGCTTCTTTAGGGGAAAGCTGTAACTCTGTTAGATGATTTCACAGAACACAAAGAAGTTTCTCAGAAAGCTTCTTTCTCTTTGTTATGGGAGGATATTTCTTTGGCCCTATAGTCTTCAAAGGGATCCGAAATATCTGTTCTCAGATTCCACAGAAATAAGGCTAGCAAAGAGATCCACGAAATACAGATGTAACTCTGTGAGTGGAAGGCGCATTTCACAGAGCAGTTTCTCAGAAAGCTTCTTTCCAGATTTCATCGGAGGATATTTCCTTTTTCACCATAGCCCTCTATGGGCTTCCAAATATCTCTTTTCCAATTCCACAAGAACTGTCTTAGCGAAAGGCTTCTTGAGGGGAAAGCTGTAACTCTGTTAGATGATTTCACAAAACACAAAGAAGTTTCTCAGAAAGCTTCTTTCTCTTTGTTATGGGAGGATATTTCTTTGGCCCTATAGTATTCAAAGGGATCCGAAATATCTGTTCTCAGATTCCACAGAAATAAGGCTAGCAAAGAGATCCACGAAATACAGATATAACTCTGTGAGTGTTAGTCACATATCACAGAGCAGTTTCTCAGAAAGCTTCTTTCCAGATTTCATCGGAGGATATTTCCTTTTTCACCCTAGCCCTCTATGGGCTTCCAAATATCACTTTGCCAATTCCACAAGAACTGTCTTAGCGAAAGGCTTCTTGAGGGGAAAGCTGTAACTCTATGAGATGATTTCACAGAACACAAAGAAGTTTCTCAGAAAGCTTCTTTCTCTTTGTTATCGGAGGATATTTCCTTTGGCCCTATGATCTTCAAAGGGATCCGAAATATCTGTTCTCAGATTCCACAGAAATAAGGCTAGCAAAGAGATCCACGAAGTACAGATGTAACTCTGTGAGTGGAAGTCTCATATCACAGAGCAGTTTCTCAGAAAGCTTCTTTCCAGATTTCATCGGAGGATATTTCCTTTTTCACCATCGCCCTCTATGGGCTTCCAAATATCACTTTGCGAATTCCACAAGAACTGTCTTAGCGAAAGGCTTCTTGAGGGGAAAGCTGTAACTCTGTGAGATGATTTCACAGAACACAAAGAAGTTTCTCAGAAAGCTTCTTTCTCTTTGTTATCGGAGGATATTTCCTTTTTCACCATAGCCCTCTATGGGCTTCCAAATATCACTTTGCCAATTCCACAAGAACTGTCTTAGCGAAAGGCTTCTTGAGGGGAAAGCTGTAACTCTGTTAGATGATTTCACAGAACACAAAGAAGTTTCTCAGAAAGCTTCTTTCTCTTTGTTATGGGAGGATATTTCTTTGGCCCTATAGTCTTCAAAGGGATCCGAAATATCTGTTCTCAGATTCCACAGAAATAAGGCTAGCAAAGAGATCCACGAAATACAGATGTAACTCTGTGAGTGGAAGGCACATATCACAGAGCAGTTTCTCAGAAAGCTTCTTTCCAGATTTCATAGGAGGATATTTCCTTTTTCACCATAGCCCTCTATGGGCTTCCAAATATCTCTTTTCCAATTCCACAAGAACTGTCTTAGCGAAAGGCTTCTTGAGGGGAAAGCTGTAACTCTGTTAGATGATTTCACAGAACACAAAGAAGTTTCTCAGAAAGCTTCTTTCTCTTTGCTATGGGAGGATATTTCTTTGGCCCTATAGTCTTCAAAGGGATCCGAAATATCTGTTCTCAGATTCCACAGAAATAAGGCTAGCAAAGAGATCCACGAAATACAGATGTAACTCTGTGAGTGGAAGGCACATATCACAGAGCAGTTTCTCAGAAAGCTTCTTTCCAGATTTCATAGGAGGATATTTCCTTTTTCACCATAGCCCTCTATGGGCTTCCAAATATCTCTTTTCCAATTCCACAAGAACTGTCTTAGCGAAAGGCTTCTTGAGGGGAAAGCTGTAACTCTGTTAGATGATTTCACAGAACACAAAGAAGTTTCTCAGAAAGCTTCTTTCTCTTTGCTATGGGAGGATATTTCTTTGGCCCTATAGTATTCAAAGGGATCCGAAATATCTGTTCTCAGATTCCACAGAAATAAGGCTAGGAAAGAGATCCACGAAATACAGATGTAACTCTGTGATTGGAAGTCACATATCACAGAGCAGTTTCTCAGAAAGCTTCTTTCCAGATTTCATCGGAGGATATTTCCTTTTTCACCATAGCCCTCTATGGGCTTCCAAATATCACTTTGCCAATTCCACAAGAACTGTCTTAGCGAAAGGCTTCTTGAGGGGAAAGCTGTAACTCTGTGAGATGATTTCACAGAACACAAAGAAGTTTCTCAGAAAGCTTCTTTCTCTTTGTTATGAGAGGATATTTCCTTTGGCCCTATAGTCTTCAAAGGGATTCTAAATATCTGCTTTCAGATTCCACAGAAATAAGGCTAGCAAAGAGATCCACGAAATACAGATGTAACTCTGTGAGTGGAAGTCACATATCACAGAGCAGTTTCTCAGAAAGCTTCTTTCCAGATTTCATCGGAGGATATTTCCTTTTTCACCTTAGCCCTCTATGGGCTTCCAAATATCACTTTGCCAATTCCACAAGATCTGTCTTAGCGAAAGGCTTCTTGAGGGGAAAGCTGTAACTCTGTGAGATGATTTCACAGAACACAAAGAAGTTTCTCAGAAAGCTTCTTTCTCTTTGTTATCGGAAGATATTTCCTTTGGCCCTATAGTCTTCAAAGGGATCCGAAATATCTGTTCTCAGATTCCACAGAAATAAGGCTAGCAAAGAGATCCACGAAATACAGATGTAACTCTGTGAGTGGAAAGCACATATCACAGAGCAGTTTCTCAGAAAGCTTCTTTCCAGATTTCATCGGAGGATATTTCCTTTTTCACCATAGCCCTCTATGGGCTTCCAATTATCTCTTTTCCAATTCCACAAGAACTGTCTTAGCGAAAGGCTTCTTGAGGGGAAAGCTGTAACTCTGTTAGATGATTTCACAGAACACAAAGAAGTTTCTCAGAAAGCTTCTTTCTCTTTGTTATGGGAGGATATTTCTTTGGCCCTATAGTCTTCAAAGGGATCCGAAATATCTGTTCTCAGATTCCACAGAAATAAGGCTAGCAAAGAGATCCACGAAATACAGATGTAACTCTATGAGTGGAAGGCACATATCACAGAGCAGTTTCTCAGAAAGCTTCTTTCCAGATTTCATCGGAGGATATTTCCTTTTTCACCATAGCCCTCTATGGGCTTCCAAATATCTCTTTTCCAATTCCACAAGAACTGTCTTAGCGAAAGGCTTCTTGAGGGGAAAGCTGTAACTCTGTTAGATGATTTCACAGAACACAAAGAAGTTTCTCAGAAAGCTTCTTTCTCTTTGCTATGGGAGGATATTTCTTTGGCCCTATAGTATTCAAATGGATCCGAAATATCTGTTCTCAGATTCCACAGAAATAAGGCTAGCAAAGAGATGCACGAAATACAGATATAACTCTGTGAGTGTTAGTCACGTATCACAGAGCAGTTTCTCAGAAAGCTTCTTTCCAGATTTCATCGGAGGATATTTCCTTTTTCACCCTAGCCCTCTATGGGCTTCCAAATATCACTTTGCCAATTCCACAAGAACTGTCTTAGCGAAAGGCTTCTTGAGGGGAAAGCTGTAACTCTATGATATGATTTCACAGAACACAAAGAAGTTTCTCAGAAAGCTTCTTTCTCTTTGTTATGGGAGGATATTTCCTTTGGCCCTATAATTTTCAAAGGGATTCTGAATATCTGCATTCAGATTCCACAGAAATAAGGCTAGCAAAGAGATCCACGAAATACAGATGTAACTCTGTGAGTGGAAGTCACATATCACAGAGCAGTTTCTCAGAAAGCTTCTTTCCAGATTTCATCGGAGGATATTTCCTTTTACCATAGCCCTCTATGGGCTTCCAAATATCACTTTGCCAATTCCACAAGAACTATCCTAGCGAAAGGCTTCTTGAGGGGAAAGCTGTAACTCTGTGAGATGATTTCACAGAACACAAAGAAGTTTCTCAGAAAGCTTCTTTCTCTTTGTTATGGGAGGATATTTCCTTTGGCCCTATAGTCTTCAAAGGGATTCTAAATATCTGCTTTCAGATTCCACAGAAATAAGGCTAGCAAAGAGATCCACGAAATACAGATGTAACTCTGTGAGTGGAAGGCACATATCACAGAGCAGTTTCTCAGAAAGCTTCTTTCCAGATTTCATCGGAGGATATTTCCTTTTTCACCATAGCCCTCTATGGGCTTCCAAATATCACTTTGCCAATTCCACAAGAACTGTCTTAGCGAAAGGCTTCTTGAGGGGAAAGCTGTAACTCTGTGAGATGATTTCACAGAACACAAAGAAGTTTCTCAGAAAGCTTCTTTCTCTTTGTTATCGGAAGATATTTCCTTTGGCCCTATAGTCTTCAAAGGGATCCGAAATATCTGTTCTCAGATTCCACAGAAATAAGGCTAGCAAAGAGATCCACGAAATACAGATGTAACTCTGTGAGTGGAAGTCACATATCACAGAGCAGTTTCTCAGAAAGCTTCTTTCCAGATTTCATCGGAGGATATTTCCTTTTTCACCATAGCCCTCTATGGGCTTCCAAATATCTCTTTTCCAATTCCACAAGAACTGTCTTAGCGAAAGGCTTCTTTAGGGGAAAGCTGTAACTCTGTTAGATGATTTCACAGAACACAAAGAAGTTTCTCAGAAAGCTTCTTTCTGTTTGTTATGGGAGGATAGTTCTTTGGCCCTATAGTCTTCAAAGGGATCCGAAATATCTGTTCTCAGATTCCACAGAAATAAGGCTAGCAAAGAGATCCACGAAATACAGATGTAACACTGTGAGTGGAAGGCACATATCACAGAGCAGTTTCTCAGAAAGCTTCTTTCCAGATTTCATCGGAGGATATTTCCTTTTTCACCATAGCCCTCTATGGGCTTCCAAATATCTCTTTTCCAATTCCACAAGAACTGTCTTAGCGAAAGGCTTCTTGAGGGGAAAGCTGTAACTCTGTTAGATGATTTCACAGAACACAAAGAAGTTTCTCAGAAAGCTTCTTTCTCTTTGCTATGGGAGGATATTTCTTTGGCCCTATAGTCTTCAAAGGGATCCGAAATATCTGTTCTCAGATTCCACAGAAATAAGGCTAGCAAAGAGATCCACGAAATACAGATGTAACACTGTGAGTGGAAGGCACATATCACAGAGCAGTTTCTCAGAAAGCTTCTTTCCAGATTTCATCGGAGGATATTTCCTTTTTCACCATAGCCCTCTATGGGCTTCCAAATATCTCTTTTCCAATTCCACAAGAACTGTCTTAGCGAAAGGCTTCTTGAGGGGAAAGCTGTAACTCTGTTAGATGATTTCACAGAACACAAAGAAGTTTCTCAGAAAGCTTCTTTCTCTTTGCTATGGGAGGATATTTCTTTGGCCCTATAGTATTCAAAGGGATCCGAAATATCTGTTCTCAGATTCCACAGAAATAAGGCTAGCAAAGAGATCCACGAAATACAGATGTAGCTCTGTGAGTGGAATTCACATATCACAGAGCAGTTTCTCAGAAAGCTTCTTTCCAGATTTCATCGGAGGATATTTCCTTTTTCACCATAGCCCTCTATGGGCTTCCAAATATCACTTTGCCAATTCCACAAGAACTGTCTTAGCGAAAGGCTTCTTGAGGGGAAAGCTGTAACTTTGTGAGATGATTTCACAGAACACAAAGAAGTTTCTCAGAAAGCTTCTTTCTCTTTGTTATGGGAGGATATTTCCTTTGGCCCTATAATCTTCAAAGGGATTCTAAATATGTGCTTTCAGATTCCACAGAAATAAGGCTAGCAAAGAGATCCACGAAATACAGATGTAACTCTGTGAGTGGAAGTCACATATCACAGAGCAGTTTCTCAGAAAGCTTCTTTCCAGATTTCATCTGAGGATATTTCCTTTTTCACAATAGCCCTCTCTGGGCTTCCAAATATCACTTTGCCAATTCCACAAGAACTGTCCTAGCGAAAGGCCTCTTAAGGGGAAAGCTGTAACTCTGTGAGATGATTTCACAGAACACAAAGAAGTTTCTCAGAAAGCTTCTTTCTCTTTGTTATGGGAGGATATTTCCTTTGGCCCTATAGTATTCCAAGGGATTCTAAATATCTGCTTTCAGATTCCACAGAAATAAGGCTAGGAAAGAGATCCACGAAATACAGATGTAACTCTGTGAGTGGAAGTCACATATCACAGAGCAGTTTCTCAGAAATCTTCTTTCCAGATTTCATCGGAGGATATTTCCTTTTTCACCATAGCCCTCTACGGGCTTCCAAATATCACTTTGCCAAATCCACAAGAACTGTCCTAGCGAAAGGTTTCTTGAAGGGAAAGCTGTAACTCTGTGAGATGATTTCACAGAACACAAAGAAGTTTCTCAGAAAGCTTCTTTCTCTTTGTTATCGGAGGATATTTCCTTTGGCCCTATAGACTTCAAAGGGATCCGAAATATCTGTTCTCAGATTCCACAGAAATAAGGCTAGCAAAGAGATCCACGAAATACAGATGTAACTCTGTGAGTGGAAGGCACATATCACAGAGCAGTTTCTCAGAAAGCTTCTTTCCAAATTTCATCGGAGGATATTTGCTTTTTCACCATAGCCCTCTATGGGCTTCCAAATATCTCTTTTCCAATTCCACAAGAACTGTCATAGCGAAAGGCTTCTTGAGGGGAAAGCTGTAACTCTGTTAGATGATTTCACAGAACACAAAGAAGTTTCTCAGAAAGCTTCTTTCTCTTTGCTATGGGAGGATATTTCTTTGGCCCTATAGTCTTCAAAGGGATCCGAAATATCTGTTCTCAGATTCCACAGAAATAAGGCTAGCAAAGAGATCCACGAAATACAGATGTAACTCTGTGAGTGGAACTCACATATCACAGAGCAGTTTCTCAGAAAGCTTCTTTCCAGATTTCATCGGAGGATATTTCCTTTTACCATAGCCCTCTATGGGCTTCCAAATATCACTTTGCCAATTCCACAAGAACTGTCCTAGCGAAAGGCTTCATGAGGGGAAAGCTGTAACTCTGTGAGATGATTTTACAGAACACAAAGAAGTTTCTCAGAAAGCTTCTTTCTCTTTGTTATGGGAGGATATTTCCTTTGGCCCTATAGTCTTCAAAGGGATTCTAAATATCTGCTTTCAGATTCCACAGAAATAAGGCTAGCAAAGAGATCCACGAAATACAGATGTAACTCAGTGAGTGGAAGGCACATATCACAGAGCAGTTTCTCAGAAAGCTTCTTTCCAGATTTCATCGGAGGATATTTCCTTTTTCACCATAGCCCTCTATGGGCTTCCAAATATCACTTTGCCAATTCCACAAGAACTGTCTTAGCGAAAGGCTTCTTGAGGGGAAAGCTGTAACTCTGTGAGATGATTTCACAGAACACAAAGAAGTTTCTCAGAAAGCTTCTTTCTCTTTGTTATCGGAAGATATTTCCTTTGGCCCTATAGTCTTCAAAGGGATCCGAAATATCTGTTCTCAGATTCCACAGAAATAAGGCTACCAAAGAGATCCACGAAATACAGATGTAACTCTGTGAGTGGAAAGCACATATCACAGAGCAGTTTCTCAGAAAGCTTCTTTCCAGATTTCATCGGAGGATATTTCCTTTTTCACCATAGCCCTCTATGGGCTTCCAAATATCTCTTTTCCAATTCCACAAGAACTGTCTTAGCGAAAGGCTTCTTTAGGGGAAAGCTGTAACTCTGTTAGATGATTTCACAGAACACAAAGAAGTTTCTCAGAAAGCTTCTTTCTCTTTGTTATGGGAGGATATTTCTTTGGCCCTATAGTCTTCAAAGGGATCCGAAATATCTGTTCTCAGATTCCACAGAAATAAGGCTAGCAAAGAGATCCACGAAATACAGATGTAACTCTGTGAGTGGAAGGCACATATCACAGAGCAGTTTCTCAGAAAGCTTCTTTCCAGATTTCATCGGAGGATATTTCCTTTTTCACCATAGCCCTCTAGGGGCTTCCAAATATCTCTTTTCCAATTCCACAAGAACTGTCTTAGCGAAAGGCTTCTTGAGGGGAAAGCTGTAACTCTGTTAGATGATTTCACAGAGCACAAAGAAGTTTCTCAGAAAGCTTCTTTCTCTTTGCTATGGGAGGATATTTCTTTGGCCCAATAGTATTCAAAGGGATCCGAAATATCTGTTCTCAGATTCCACAGAAATAAGGCTAGCAAAGAGATCCACGAAATACAGATGTAACTCTGTGAGTGGAATTCACATATCACAGAGCAGTTTCTCAGAAAGCTTCTTTCCAGATTTCATCGGAGGATATTTCCTTTTTCACCATAGCCCTCTATGGGCTTCCAAATATCACTTTGCCAATTCCACAAGAACTGTCTTAGCGAAAGGCTTCTTGAGGGGAAAGCTGTAACTCTGTGAGATGATTTCACAGAACACAAAGAAGTTTCTCAGAAAGCTTCTTTCTCTTTGCTATGGGAGGATATTTCCTTTGGCCCTATAGTCTGCAAAGGGATTCTAAATATCTACTTTCAGATTGCACAGAAATAAGGCTAGCAAAGAGATCCACGAAATACAGATGTAACTCTGTGAGTGGAAGTCACATATCACAGAGCAGTTTCTCAGAAAGCTTCTTTCCAGATTTCATCGGAGGATATTTCCTTTTTCACCATAGCCCTCTATGGGCTTCCAAATATCACTTTGCCAATTCCACAAGAACTGTCCTAGCGAAAGGCTTCCTGAGGGGAAAGCTGTAACTCTGTGAGATGATTTCACAGAACACAAAGAAGTTTCTCAGAAAGCTTCTTTCTCTTTGTTATCGGAAGATATTTCCTTTGGCCCTATAGTCTTCAAAGGGATCCGAAATATCTGTTCTCAGATTCCACAGAAATAAGGCTAGCAAAGAGATCCACGAAATACAGAAGTAACTCTGTGAGTGGAATTCACATATCACAGAGCAGTTTCTCAGAAAGCTTCTTTCCAGATTTCATCGGAGGATATTTCCTTTTTCACCATAGCCCTCTATGGGCTTCCAAATATCCCTTTCCAATTCCACAAGAACTGTCTTAGCGAAAGGCTTCTTGAGGGGAAAGCTGTAACTCTGTGAGATGATTTCACAGAACACAAAGAAGTTTCTCAGAAAGCTTCTTTCTCTTTGTTATGGGAGGATATTTCCTTTGGCCCTATAATCTTCAATGGGATTCTGAATATCTGCTTTCAGATTCCACAGAAATAAGGCTAGCAAAGAGATCCACGAAATAGAGATGTAACTCCTTGAGTGGAAGTCACATATCACAGAGCAGTTTCTCAGAAAGCTTCTTTCCAGATTTCATCGGAGGATATTTCCTTTTTCACCATAGCCCTCTATGGGCTTCCAAATATCACTTTGCCAATTCCACAAGAACTGTCTTAGCGAAAGGCTTCTTGAGGGGAAAGCTGTAACTCTGTGAGATGATTTCACAGAACACAAAGAAGTTTCTCAGAAAGCTTCTTTCTCTTTGTTATCGGAAGATATTTCCTTTGGCCCTATAGTCTTCAAAGGGATCCGAAATATCTGTTCTCAGATTCCACAGAAATAAGGCTACCAAAGAGATCCACGAAATACAGATGTAACTCTGTGAGTGGAAAGCACATATCACAGAGCAGTTTCTCAGAAAGCTTCTTTCCAGATTTCATCGGAGGATATTTCCTTTTTCACCATAGCCCTCTATGGGCTTCCAAATATCTCTTTTCCAATTCCACAAGAACTGTCTTAGCGAAAGGCTTCTTTAGGTGAAAGCTGTAACTCTGTTAGACGATTTCACAGAACACAAAGAAGTTTCTCAGAAAGCTTCTTTCTCTTTGTTATGGGAGGATATTTCTTTGGCCCTATAGTCTTCAAAGGGATCCGAAATATCTGTTCTCAGATTCCACAGAAATAAGGCTAGCAAAGAGATCCACGAAATACAGATGTAACTCTGTGAGTGGAAGGCACATATCACAGAGCAGTTTCTCAGAAAGCTTCTTTCCAGATTTCATCGGAGGATATTTCCTTTTTCACCATAGCCCTCTATGGGCTTCCAAATATCTCTTTTCCAATTCCACAAGAACTGTCTTAGCGAAAGGCTTCTTGAGGGGAAAGCTGTAACTCTGTTAGATGATTTCACAGAACACAAAGAAGTTTCTCAGAAAGCTTCTTTCTCTTTGCTATGGGAGGATATTTCTTTGGCCCTATAGTATTCAAAGGGATCCGAAATATCTGTTCTCAGATTCCACAGAAATAAGGCTAGCAAAGAGATCCACGAAATACAGATGTAACTCTGTGAGTGGAATTCACATATCACAGAGCAGTTTCTCAGAAAGCTTCTTTCCAGATTTCATCGGAGGATATTTCCTTTTTCACCATAGCCCTCTATGGGCTTCCAAATATCACTTTGCCAATTCCACAAGAACTGTCTTAGCGAAAGGCTTCTTGAGGGGAAAGCTGTAACTCTGTGACAAGATTTCACAGAACACAAAGAAGTTTCTCAGAAAGCTTCTTTCTCTTTGTTATGGGAGGATATTTCCTTTGGCCCTATAATCTTCAAAGGGATTCTAAATATGTGCTTTCAGAATCCACAGAAATAAGGCTAGCAAAGAGATCCACGAAATACAGATGTAACTCTGTGAGTGGAAGTCACATATCACAGAGCAGTTTCTCAGAAAGCTTCTTTCCAGATTTCATCTGAGGATATTTCCTTTTTCACAATAGCCCTCTCTGGGCTTCCAAATATCACTTTGCAATTCCACAAGAACTGTCCTAGCGAAAGGCTTCTTGAGGGGAAAGCTGTAACTCTGTGAGATGATTTCACAGACCACAAAGAAGTTTCTCAGAAAGCTTCTTTCTCTTTGTTATCGGAAGATATTTCCTTTGGCCCTATAGTCTTCAAAGGGATCCGAAATATCTGTTCTCAGATTCCACAGAAATAAGGCTAGCAAAGAGATCCACGAAATACAGATGTAACTCTGTGAGTGGAATTCACATATCACAGAGCAGTTTCTCAGAAAGCTTCTTTCCAGATTTCATCGGAGGATATTTCCTTTTTCACCATAGCCCTCTATGGGCTTCCAAATATCCCTTTCCAATTCCACAAGAACTGTCTTAGCGAAAGGCTTCTTGAGGGGAAAGCTGTAACTCTGTGAGATGATTTCACAGAACACAAAGAAGTTTCTCAGAAAGCTTCTTTCTCTTTGCTATGGGAGGATATTTCTTTGGCCCTATAGTATTCAAAGGGATCCGAAATATCTGTTCTCAGATTCCACAGAAATAAGGCTAGCAAAGAGATCCATGAAATACAGATGTAACTCTGTGAGTGGAATTCACATATCACAGAGCAGTTTCTCAGAAAGCTTCTTTCCAGATTTCATCGGAGGATATTTCCTTTTTCACCATAGCCCTCTATGGGCTTCCAAATATCACTTTGCCAATTCCACAAGAACTGTCTTAGCGAAAGGCTTCTTGAGGGAAAAGCTGTAACTCTGTGAGATGATTTCACAGAACACAAAGAAGTTTCTCAGAAAGCTTCTTTCTCTTTGTTATGGGAGGATATTTCCTTTGGCCCTATAATCTTCAAAGGGATTCTAAATATCTGCTTTCAGATTCCACAGAAATAAGGCTAGCAAAGAGATCCACGAAATACAGATGTAACTCTGTGAGTGGAAGTAACATATCACAGAGCAGTTTCTCAGAAAGCTTCTTTCCATATTTCATCTGAGGATATTTCCTTTTTCACAATAGCCCTTTCTGGGCTTCCAAATATCACTTTGCCAATTCCACAAGAACTGTCCTAGCGAAAGGCTTCTTGAGGGGAAAGCTGTAACTCTGTGAGATGATTTCACAGAACACAAAGATGTTTCTCAGAAAGCTTCTTTCTCTTTGTTATCGGAGGATATTTCCTTTGTCCCTATAGTATTCAAAGGGATCCGAAATATCTGTTCTCAGATTCCACAGAAATAAGGCTAGCAAAGAGATCCACGAAATACAGATGTAACTCTGTGAGTGGAAGTCACATATCACAGAGCAGTTTCTCAGAAAGCTTCTTTCCAGATTTCATCGGAGGATATTTCCTTTTTCACCATAGCCCTCTACGGGCTTCCAAATATCACTTTGCCAAATCCACAAGAACTGTCCTAGCGAAAGGCTTCTTGAAGGGAAAGCTGTAACTCTGTGAGATGATTTCACAGAACACAAAGAAGTTTCTCAGAAAGCTTCTTTCTCTTTGTTATGGGAGGATATTTCCTTTGGCCCTATAGTCTTCAAAGGGATTCTAAATATCTGCTTTAAGATTCCACAGAAATAAGGCTAGCAAAGAGATCCTCGAAATACAGATGTAACTCTGTGAGTGGAAGGCACATATCACAGAGCAGTTTCTCAGAAAGCTTCTTTCCATATTTCATCTGAGGATATTTCCTTTTTCACCATAGCCCTCTATGGGCTTCCAAATATCACTTTGCCAATTCCACAAGAACTGTCTTAGCGAAAGGCTTCTTGAGGGGAAAGCTGTAACTCTGTGAGATGATTTCACAGAACACAAAGAAGTTTCTCAGAAAGCTTCTTTCTCTTTGTTATCGGAAGATATTTCCTTTGGCCCTATAGTCTTCAAAGGGATCCGAAATATCTGTTCTCAGATTCCACAGAAATAAGGCTACCAAAGAGATCCACGAAATACAGATGTAACTCTGTGAGTGGAAAGCACATATCACAGAGCAGTTTCTCAGAAAGCTTCTTTCCAGATTTCATCGGAGGATATTTCCTTTTTCACCATAGCCCTCTATGGGCTTCCAAATATCTCTTTTCCAATTCCACAAGAACTGTCTTAGCGAAAGGCTTCTTTAGGGGAAAGCTGTAACTCTGTTAGATGATTTCACAGAACACAAAGAAGTTTCTCAGAAAGCTTCTTTCTCTTTGTTATGGGAGGATATTTCTTTGGCCCTATAGTCTTCAAAGGGATCCGAAATATCTGTTCTCAGATTCCACAGAAATAAGGCTAGCAAAGAGATCCACGAAATAAATACAGATGTAACTCTGTGAGTGGAAGGCACATATCACAGAGCAGTTTCTCAGAAAGCTTCTTTCCAGATTTCATCGGAGGATATTTCCTTTTTCACCATAGCCCTCTAGGGGCTTCCAAATATCTCTTTAACAATTCCACAAGAACTGTCTTAGCGAAAGGCTTCTTGAGGGGAAAGCTGTAACTCTGTTAGATGATTTCACAGAACACAAAGAAGTTTCTCAGAAAGCTTCTTTCTCTTTGCTATGGGAGGATATTTCTTTGGCCCAATAGTATTCAAAGGGATCCGAAATATCTGTTCTCAGATTCCACAGAAATAAGGCTAGCAAAGAGATCCACGAAATACAGATGTAACTCTGTGAGTGGAATTCACATATCACAGAGCAGTTTCTCAGAAAGCTTCTTTCCAGATTTCATCGGAGGATATTTCCTTTTTCACCATAGCCCTCTATGGGCTTCCAAATATCACTTTGCCAATTCCACAAGAACTGTCTTAGCGAAAGGCTTCTTGAGGGGAAAGCTGTAACTCTGTGAGATGATTTCACAGAACACAAAGAAGTTTCTCAGAAAGCTTCTTTCTCTTTGTTATGGGAGGATATTTCCTTTGGCCCTATAGTCTGCAAAGGGATTCTAAATATCTACTTTCAGATTCCACAGAAATAAGGCTAGCAAAGAGATCCACGAAATACAGATGTAACTCTGTGAGTGGAAGTCACATATCACAGAGCAGTTTCTCAGAAAGCTTCTTTCCAGATTTCATCGGAGGATATTTCCTTTTTCAAAATAGCCCTCTATGGGCTTCCAAATATCACTTTGCCAATTCCACAAGAACTGTCCTAGCGAAAGGCTTCCTGAGGGGAAAGCTGTAACTCTGTGAGATGATTTCACAGACCACAAAGAAGTTTCTCAGAAAGCTTCTTTCTCTTTGTTATCGGAAGATATTTCCTTTGGCCCTATAGTCTTCAAAGGGATCCGAAATATCTGTTCTCAGATTCCACAGAAATAAGGCTAGCAAAGAGATCCACGAAATACAGATGTAACTCTGTGAGTGGAATTCACATATCACAGAGCAGTTTCTCAGAAAGCTTCTTTCCAGATTTCATCGGAGGATATTTCCTTTTTCACCATAGCCCTCTATGGGCTTCCAAATATCCCTTTCCAATTCCACAAGAACTGTCTTAGCGAAAGGCTTCTTGAGGGGAAAGCTGTAACTCTGTGAGATGATTTCACAGAACACAAAGAAGTTTCTCAGAAAGCTTCTTTCTCTTTGTTATGGGAGGATATTTCCTTTGGCCCTATAATCTTCAAAGGGATTCTGAATATCTGCTTTCAGATTCCACAGAAATAAGGCTAGCAAAGAGATCCAAGAAATACAGATGTAACTCTGTGAGTGGAAGTCACATATCACAGAGCAGTTTCTCAGAAAGCTTCTTTCCAGATTTCATCGGAGGATATTTCCTTTTAACATAGCCCACTATGGGCTTCCAAATATCACTTTGCCAATTCTACAAGAACTGTCCTAGCGAAAGGCTTCATGAGGGGAAAGCTGTAACACTCTGAGATGATTTCAGAGAACACAAAGAAGTTTCTCAGAAAGCTTCTTTCTCTTTGTTATGGGAGGATATATCTTTGGCCCTATAGTCTTCAAAGGGATCCGAAATATCTGTTCTCAGATTCCACAGAAATAAGGCTAGCAAAGAGATCCACGAAATACAGATGTAACTCTGTGAGTGGAAGACACATATCACAGAGCAGTTTCTCAGAAAGCTTCCTTCCAGATTTCATCGGAGGATATTTCCTTTTTCACCATAGCCCTCTATGGGCTTCCAAATATCTCTTTTCCAATTCCACAAGAACTGTCTTAGCGAAAGGCTTCTTGAGGGGAAAGCTGTAACTCTGTTAGATGATTTCACAGAACACAAAGAAGTTTCTCAGAAAGCTTCTTTCTCTTTGTTATGGGAGGATATTTCTTTGGCCTTATAGTATTCAAAGGGATCCGAAATATCTGTTCTCAGATTCCACAGAAATAAGGATAGCAAAGAGATCCACGAAATACAGATGTAACTCTGTGAGTGGAAGTCACATATCACAGAGCAATTTCTCAGAAATCTTCTTTCCAGATTTCATCGGAGGATATTTCCTTTTTCACCATAGCCCTCTACGGGCTTCCAAATATCACTTTGCCAAATCCACAAGAACTGTCCTAGCGAAAGGCTTCTTGAAGGGAAAGCTGTATCTCTGTGAGATGATTTCACAGAACACAAAGAAGTTTCTCAGAAAGCTTCTTTCTCTTTGTTTTCGGAGGATATTTCCTTTGGCCCTATAGTCTTCAAAGAGATCCGAAATATCTGATCTCAGATTCCACAGAAATAAGGCTAGCAAAGAGATCCACGAAATACAGATGTAACTCTGTGAGTGGAAGTCACATATCACAGAGCAGTTTCTCAGAAAGCTTCTTTCCAGATTTCATCGGAGGATATTTCCTTTTTCACCATAGCCCTCTATGGGCTTCCAAATATCACTTTGCCAATTCCACAAGAACTGTCTTAGCGAAAGGCTTCTTGAGGGGAAAGCTGTAACTCTGTGAGATGATTTCACAGAACACAAAGAAGTTTCTCAGATAGCTTCTTTCTCTTTGTTATGGGAGGATATTTCCTTTCGCCCTATAGTCTTCAAAGGGATTCTAAATATCTGCTTTCAGATTCCACAGAAATAAGGCTAGCAAAGAGATCCACGAAATACAGATGTAACTCTATGAGTGGAAGGCACATATCACAGAGCAGTTTCTCAGAAAGCTTCTTTCCAGATTTCATCGGAGGATATTTCCTTTTTCACCATAGCCCTCTCTGGGCTTCCAAATATCACTTTGCCAATTCCACAAGAACTGTCTTAGCGAAAGGCTTCTTGAGGGGAAAGCTGTAACTCTATGAGATGATTTCACAGAACACAAAGAAGTTTCTCAGAAAGCTTCTTTCTCTTTGTTATGGGAGGATATTTCCTTTGGCCCTATAGTCTTCAAAGGGATCCGAAATATCTGTTCTCAGATTCCACAGAAATAAGGCTAGCAAAGAGATCCACGAAATACAGATGTAACTCTGTGAGTGGAAGTCACATATCACAGAGCAGTTTCTCAGAAAGCTTCTTTCCAGATTTCTTCGGAGGATATTTCCTTTTTCACCATAGCCCTCTCTGGGCTTCCAAATATCACTTTGCCAATTCCACAAGAACTGTCTTAGCGAAAGGCTTCTTGAGGGGAAAGCTGTAACTCTGTGAGATGATTTCACAGAACACAAAGAAGTTTCTCAGAAAGCTTCTTTCTCTTTGTTATCGGAGGATATTTCCTTTGGCCCTGTAGTCTTCAAAGGGATCCAAAATATCTGTTCTCAGATTCCACAGAAATAAGGCTAGCAAAGAGATCCAGGAAATACAGATGTAACTCTGTGAGTGGAAGTCACATATCACAGAGCAGTTTCTCAGAAAGCTTCTTTCCAGATTTCATCGGAGGATATTTCCTTTTTCACCATAGCCCTCTCTGGGCTTCCAAAAATGACTTTGCCAATTCCACAAGAACTGTCTTAGCGAAAGGCTTCTTGAGGGGAAAGCTGTAACTCTGTGAGATGATTTCACAGAACACAAAGAAGTTTCTCAGAAAGCTTCTTTCTCTTTGTTATGGGAGAATATTTCCTTTGGCCCTATAGTCTTCAAAGGGATTCTAAATATCTGCTTTCAGATTCCATAGAAATAAGGCTAGCAAAGAGATCCACGAAACACAGATGTAACTCTGTGAGTGGAAGTCACATATCACAGAGCAGTTTCTCAGAAAGCTTCTTTCCAGATTTCATCGGAGGATATTTCCTTTTTCACCATAGCCCTCTACGGGCTTCCAAATATCACTTTGCCAAACCCACAAGAAGTGTCCTAGCGAAAGGCTTCTTGAAGGGAAAGCTGTAACTCTGTGAGATGATTTCACAGAACACAAAGAAGTTTCTCAGAAAGCTTCTTTCTCTTTGTTATCGGAGGATATTTCCTTTGGCCCTATAGTCTTCAAAGGGATCCGAAATATCTGTTCTCAGATTCCACAGAAATAAGGCTAGCAAAGAGATCCACGAAATACAGATGTAACTCTGTGAGTGGAAGTCACATATCACAGAGCAGTTTCTCAGAAAGCTTCTTTCCAGATTTCATCGGAGGATATTTCCTTTTTCACCGTAGCCCTCTATGGGCTTCCAAATATCACTTTGCCAATTCCACAAGAACTGTCTTAGCGAAAGGCTTCTTGAGGGGAAAGCTGTAACTCTGTGAGATGGTTTCACAGAACACAAAGAAGTTTTTAATATAGCTTCTTTCTCTTTGTTTTCGGAGGATATTTCCTTTGGCCCTATAATCTTCAAAGGGATTCTAAATATCTGCTTTCAGATTCCACAGAAATAAGGCTAGCAAAGAGATCCACGAAATACAGATGTAACTCTGTGAGTGGAAGTCACATATCACAGAGCAGTTTCTCAGAAAGCTTCTTTCCAGATTTCATCTGAGGATATTTCCTTTTTCACCATAGCCGTCTATGGGCTTCCAAATATCACTTTGCCAATTCCACAAGAACTGTCTTAGCGAAAGGCTTCTTGAGGGGAAAGCTGTAACTCTGTGATATGATTTCACAGAACACAAAGAAGTTTCTCCGAAAGCTTCTTTCTCTTTGTTATAGGAGGATATTTCCTTTGGCCCTATCGTCTTCAAAGGGATTCTAAATATCTGCTTTCAGATTCCATAGAAATCAGGCTAGCAAAGAGATCCACGAAATACAGAGGTAACTCTGTGTGTGGAAGTCACATATCACAGAGCAGTTTCTCAGAAAGCTTCTTTCCAGATTTCATCGGAGGATATTTCCTTTTTCACCATAGCCCTCTATGGGCTTCCAAATATCACTTTGCCAGTTCCACAAGAACTGTCCTAGCGAAAGGCTTCTTGAGGGGAAAGCTGTAACTCTGTGAGATGATTTCACAGAACACAAAGAAGTTTCTCAGAAAGCTTCTTTCTCTTTGTTATCGGAGGATATTTCCTTTGGCCCTATAGTCTTCAAAGGGATCCGAAATATCTGTTGTCAGATTCCACAGAAATAAGGCTAGCAAAGAGATCCACGAAATACAGATGTAACTCTGTGAGTGGAAGGCACATATCACAGAGCAGTTTCTCAGAAAGCTTCTTTCCAGATTTCATCGGAGGATATTTCCTTTTTCACCATCGCCCTCTCTGGGCTTCCAAATATCACTTTGCCAATTCCACAAGAACTGTCTTAGCGAAAGGCTTCTTGAGGGGAAAGCTGTAACTCTGTGAGATGATTTCACAGAACACAAAGAAGTTTCTCAGAAAGCTTCTTTCTCTTTGTTATGGGGGGATATTTCCTTTGGCCCTATAGTCTTCAAAGGGATTCTAAATATCTGCTTTCAGATTCCACAGAAATAAGGCTAGCAAAGAGATCCACGAAATACAGATATGACTCTGTGAGTGGAAGTGACATATCACAGAGCAGTTTCTCAGAAAGCTTCTTTCCAGATTTCATCGGAGGATATTTCCTTTTTCACCATAGCCCTCTATGGGCTTCCAAATATCACTTTGCCAATTCCACAAGAACTGTCTTAGCGAAAGGCTTCTTGAGGGCAAAGCTGTAACTCTGTGAGATGATTTCACAGAACACAAAGAAGTTTCTCAGAAAGCTTCTTTCTCTTTGTTATGGGAGGATATTTCCTTTGGCCCTATAGTCTTCAAAGGGATTCTAAATATCTGCTCTCAGACTCCACAGAAATAAGGCTAGCAAAGAGATCCACGAAATACAGATGTAACTCTGTGAGTGGAGTCACATATCACAGAGCAGTTTCTCAGAAAGCTTCTTTCCAGATTTCATTGGAGGATATTTCCTTTTTCTCCATAGCCCTCTCTGGGCTTCCAAATATCACTTTGCCAATTCCACAAGAACTGTCTTAGCGAAAGGCTTCTTGAGTGGAAAGCTGTAACTCTGTGAGATGATTTCACAGAACACAAAGAAGTTTCTCAGAAAGCTTTTTTCTCTTTGTTATGGGAGGATATTTCCTTTGGCCCTATAGTCTTCAAAGGGATTCTAAATATCTGCTCTCAGATTCCACAGAAATAAGGCTAGCAAAGAGATCCAAGAAATACAGATGTAACTCTGTGAGTGGAAGTCACATATAACAGAGCAGTTTCTCAGAAAGCTTCTTTCCAGATTTCATTGGAGGATATTTCCTTTTTCACCATAGCACTCTAAGGGCTTTCAAATATCACTTTGCCAATTCCACAAGAACTATCTTAGCGAAAGGCTTCTTGAGGGGAAAGCTGTAACTCTGTGAGATGATTTCACAGAACACAAAGAAGTTTCTCAGAAAGCTTCTTTCTCTTTGTTATGGGAGGATATTTCCTTTGGCCCTATAGTCTTCAAAGGGATCCGAAATATCTGTTCTCAGATTCCACAGAAATAAGGCTAGCAAAGAGATCCACGAAATACAGATGTAACTCTGTGAGTGGAAGTCACATATCACAGAGCAGTTTCTCAGAAAGCTTCTTTCCAGATTTCATCGGAGGATATTTCTTTTTTCACCATAGCCCTCTATGGGCTTCCAAATATCACTTTGCCAATTCCACAAGAACTGTCTTAGCGAAAGGCTTCTTGAGGGGAAAGCTGTAACTCCGTGAGAAGATTTCACAGAACACAAAGAAGTTTCTCAGAAAGCTTCTTTCTCTTTGTTATGGGAGGATATTTCCTTTGGCCCTATAATCTTCAAAGGGATTCTGAATATCTGCTTTCAGATTCCACAGAAATAAGGTTAGCAAAGAGATCCACGAAATACAGATGTAACTCTGTGAGTGGAAGGCACATATCACAGAGCAGTTTCTCAGAAAGCTTCTTTCCAGATTTCATCGGAGGATATTTCCTTTTTCACCATTGCCCTCTACGGGCTTCCAAATATCACTTTGCCAAATCCACAAGAACTGTCCTAGCGAAAGGCTTCTTGAAGGGAAAGCTGTAACTCTGTGAGATGATTTCACAGAACACAAAGAAGTTTCTCAGAAAGCTTCTTTCTCTTTGTTATCGGAGGATATTTCCTTTGGCCCTATAGACTTCAAAGGGATCCGAAATATCTGTTCTCAGATTCCACAGAAATAAGGCTAGCAAAGTGATCCAGGAAATACAGATGTAACTCTGTGAGTGGAAGTCTCATATCACAGAGCAGTTTCTCAGAAAGCTTCTTTCCAGATTTCATCGGAGGATATTTCCTTTTTCACCATAGCCCTCTATGGGCTTCCAAATATCACTTTGCCGATTCCACAAGAACTGTCTTAGCGAAAGGCTTCTTGAGGGGAAAGCTGTAACTCTGTGACATGATTTCACAGACCACAAAGAAGTTTCTCAGAAAGCTTCTTTCTCTTTGTTATCGGAAGATATTTCCTTTGGCCCTATAGTATTTAAAGGGATCCGAAATATCTGTTCTCAGATTCCACAGAAATAAGGCTAGCAAAGAGATCCGCGAAATACAGATGTAACTCTGTGAGTGGAAGTCACATATCACAGAGCAGTTTCTCAGAAAGCTTCTTTCCAGATTTCATCGGAGGATATTTCCTTTTTACCATAGCCCTCTATGGGCTTCCAAATATCACTTTGCCAATTCCACAAGAACTGTCCTAGCGAAAGGCTTCTTGAGGGGAAAGCTGTAACTCTGTGAGATGATTTCACAGAACACAAAGAAGTTTCTCAGAAAGCTTCTTTCTCTTTCTTATGGGAGGATATTTCCTTTGGCCCTATAGTCTTCAAAGGGATTCTAAATATCTGCTTTCAGATTCCACAGAAATAAGGCTAGCAAAGAGATCCACGAAATACAGATGTAACTCTGTGAGTGAAAGGCACATATCACAGAGCAGTTTCTCAGAAAGCTTCTTTCCAGATTTCATCGGAGGATATTTCCTTTTTCACCATTGCCCTCTACGGGCTTCCAAATATCACTTTGCCAAATCCACAAGAACTGTCCTAGCGAAAGGCTTCTTGAAGGGAAAGCTGTAACTCTGTGAGATGATTTCACAGAACACAAAGAAGTTTCTCAGAAAGCTTCTTTCTCTTTGTTATCGGAGGATATTTCCTTTGGCCCTATAGACTTCAAAGGGATCCGAAATATCTGTTCTCAGATTCCACAGAAATAAGGCTAGCAAAGAGATCCAGGAAATACAGATGTAACTCTGTGAGTGGAAGTCTCATATCACAGAGCAGTTGCTCAGAAAGCTTCTTTCCAGATTTCATCGGAGGATATTTCCTTTTTCACCATAGCCCTCTAAGGGCTTCGAAATATCACTTTGCCAATTCCACAAGAACTGTCTTAGCGAAAGGCTTCTT
This sequence comes from Macaca fascicularis, assembly GCF_037993035.2. Taxonomy (NCBI): domain Eukaryota; kingdom Metazoa; phylum Chordata; class Mammalia; order Primates; family Cercopithecidae; genus Macaca; species Macaca fascicularis. The sequence continues at coordinate 29,615,204 of NC_088386.1, forward strand.
GAGGGGAAAGCTGTAACTCTGTGAGATGATTACACAGAACACAAAGAAGTTTCTCGGAAAGCTTCTTTCTCTTTGTTATCGGAGGATATTTCCTTTGGCCCTATAGTCTTCAAAGGGATCCGAAATATCTGTTCTCAGATTCCACAGAAATAAGGCTAGCAAAGAGATCCACGAAATACAGATGTAACTCTGTGAGTGGAAGTTACGTATCACAGAGCAGTTTCTCAGAAAGCTTCTTTCCAGATTTCATCGGAGGATACTTCCTTTTTCACCATCGCCCTCTATGGGCTTCCAAATATCACTTTGCGAATTCCAAAAGAACTGTCTTAGCGAAAGGCTTCTTGAGGGGAAAGCTGTAACTATGTGAGATGATTTCACAGAACACAAAGAAGTTTCTCAGAAAGCTTCTTTCTCTTTGTTATCGGAGGATATTTCCTTTGGCCTTATAGTCTTCAAAGGGATCTGAAATATCTGTTCTCAGAGTCCACAGAAATAAGGCTAGCAAAGAGATACACGAAATACAGATGTAACTCTGTGAGTGGAAGTCACATATCACAGAGCAGTTTCTCAGAAAGCTTCTTTCCAGATTTCATCGGAGGATATTTCCTTTTTCACCATAGCCCTCTATGGGCTTCCAAATATCACTTTGCCAATTCCACAAGAACTGTCTTAGCGAAAGGCTTCTTGAGGGGAAAGCTGTAACTCTGTGAGATGATTTCACAGAACACAAAGAAGTTTCTCAGAAAGCTTCTTTCTCTTTGTTATGGGGGGATAATTCCTTTGGCCCTATAGTCTTCAAAGGGATTCTAAATATCTGCTTTCAGATTCCACAGAAATAAGGCTAGCAAAGAGATCCACAAAATACAGATGTAACTCTGTGAGTGGAAGTGACATATCACAGAGCAGTTTCTCAGAAAGCTTCTTTCCAGATTTCATCGGAGGATATTTCCTTTTTCACCATAGCCCTCTATGGGCTTCCAAATATCACTTTGCCAATTCCACAAGAACTGTCTTAGCGAAAGGCTTCTTGAGGCGAAAGCTGTAACTCTGTGAGATGATTTCACAGAACACAAAGAAGTTTCTCAGAAAGCTTCTTTCTCTTTGTTATGGGAGGATATTTCCTTTGGCCCTATAGTATTCAAAGGGATTCTAAATATCTGCTCTCAGACTCCACAGAAATAAGGCTAGCAAAGAGATCCACGAAATACAGATGTAACTCAGTGAGTGGAAGTCACATATCACAGAGTAGTTTCTCAGAAAGCTTCTTTCCAGATTTCATTGGAGGATATTTCCTTTTTCTCCATAGCCCTCTCTGGGCTTCCAAATATCACTTTGCCAATTCCACAAGAACTGTCTTAGCGAAAGGCTTCTTGAGGGGAAAGCTGTAACTCTGTGAGATGATTTCACAGAACACAAAGAAGTTTCTCAGAAAGCTTCTTTCTCTTTGTTATGGGAGGATATTTCCTTTGGACCTATAGTCTTCAAAGGGATCCGAAATATTTGTTCTCAGATTCCACAGAAATAAGGCTAGCAAAGAGATCCACGAAATACAGATGTAAATCTGTGAGTGGAAGTCACATATCACAGAGCAGTTTCTCAGAAAGCTTCTTTCCAGTTTTCATCGGAGGATATTTCCTTTTTCACCATAGCCCTCTATGGGCTTCCAAATATCACTTTGCCAATTCCACAAGAACTGTCTTAGCGAGAGGCATCTTGAGGGGAAAGCTGTAACTCTATGAGATGATTTCACAGAACACAAAGAAGTTTCTCAGAAAGCTTCTTTCTCTTTGTTATCGGAGGATATTTCCTTTGGCCCTATAGTATTCAAAGGGATCCGAAATATCTGTTCTCAGATTCCACAGAAATAAGGCTAGCAAAGAGATCCACGAAATACAGATGTAACTCTGTGAGTGGAAGTCACATATCACAGAGCAGTTTCTCAGAAAGCTTCTTTCCAGATTTCATCGGAGGATATTTCCTTTTTCACCATAGCCCTCTAAGGGTTTCCAAATATCACTTTGCCAATTCCACAAGAACTGTCTTAGCGAAAGGCTTCTTGAGGGGAAAGCTGTAACTCTGTGAGATGATTACACAGAACACAAAGAAGTTTCTCGGAAAGCTTCTTTCTCTTTGTTATCGGAGGATATTTCCTTTGGCCCTATAGTCTTCAAAGGGATCCGAAATATCTGTTCTCACATTCCACAGAAATAAGGCTAGCAAAGAGATCCACGAAATACAGATGTAACTCTGTGAGTGGAAGTTACATATCACAGAGCAGTTTCTCAGAAAGCTTCTTTCCAGATTTCATCGGAGGATATTTCCTTTTTCACCATCGCCCTCTATGGGCTTCCAAATATCACCAGGCGAATTCCACAAGAACTGTCTTAGCGAAAGGCTTCTTGAGGGGAAAGCTGTAACTCTGTGAGATGATTTCACAGAACACAAAGAAGTTTCTCAGAAAGCTTCTTTCTCTTCGTTATCGGATGATATTTCCTTTGTCCCTATAGTCTTCAAAGGGATACGAAATATCTGTTCTCAGATTCCACAGAAATAAGGCTAGCAAAGAGATACACGAAATACAGATGTAACTCTGTGAGTGGAAGTCACTTATCATAGAGCAGTTTCTCAGAAAGCTTCTTTCCAGATTTCATCGGAGGATATTTCCTTTTTCACCATAGCCCTCTATGGGCTTCCAAATATCACTTTGCCAATTCCACAAGAACTGTCTTAGCGAAAGGCTTCTTGAGGGGAAAGGGGTAATTCTGTGAGATGATTTCACAGAACACAAAGAAGTTTCTCAGAAAGCTTCTTTCTCTTTGTTATGGGAGGATATTTCCTTTGACCCTATAGTCTTCAAAGGGATTCTAAATATCTGCTTTCAGATTCCACAGAAATAAGGCTAGCAAAGAGATCCACGAAATACAGATGTAACTCTGTGAGTGGAAGTGACATCTCACAGAGCAGTTTCTCAGAAAGCTTCTTTCCAGATTTCATCGGAGGATATTTCCTTTTTCACCATAGCCCTCTATGGGCTTCCAAATATCACTTTGCCAATTCCACAAGAACTGTCCTAGCGAAAGGCTTCTTGAGGGGAAAGCTGTAACTCTGTGAGATGATTTCACAGAACACAAAGAAGTTTCTCAGAAAGCTTCTTTCTCTTTGTTATCGGAGGATATTATCTTTGGCCCTATAGTCTTCAAAGTGATCCGAAATATCTGTTCTCAGATACCACAGAAATAAGGCTAGCAAAGAGATCCACGAAATACAGATGTAACTCTGTGAGTGGAAGTCACATATCACAGAGCAGTTTCTCAGAAAGCTTCTTTCCAGATTTCATCGGAGGATTTTTCCTTTTGCACCATAGCCCTCTATGGGCTTCCAAATATCACTTTGCCAATTCCACAAGAACTGTCTTAGCGAAAGGCTTCTTGAGGGCAAAGCTGTAACTCTGTCAGATGATTTCACAGAACACAAAGAAGTTTCTCAGAAAGCTTCTTTCTCTTTGTTATGGGAGGATATTTCCTTTGGCCCTATAGTCTTCAAAGGGATTCTAAATATCTGCTCTCAGACTCCACAGAAATAAGGCTAGCAAAGAGATCCACGAAATACAGATGTAACTCTATGAGTGGAAGTCACATATCACAGAGCAGTTTCTCAGAAAGCTTCTTTCCAGATTTCATCTGAGGATATTTCCTTTTTCACCATAGCCCTCTACGGGCTTCCAAATATCACTTTGCCAATTCCACAAGAACTGTCTTAGCCAAAGGCTTCTTGAGGGGAAAGCTGTAACTCTGTGAGATGGTTTCACAGAACACAAAGAAGTTTCTCAGAAAGCTTCTTTCTCTTTGTTATGGGAGAATATTTCTTTGGCCCTATAGTATTCAAAGGGATCCGAAATATCTGTTCTCAGATTCCACAGAAATAAGGCTAGCAAAGAGATCCACGAAATACAGATGTAACTCTGTGAGTGGAAGTCACATATCACAGAGTAGTTTCTCAGAAAGCTTTTTTCCAGATTTCATCAGAGGATATTTCCTTTTTCACCATCGCCCTCTACGGGCTTCCAAATATCACTTTGCTAATTCCACAAGAACTGTCCTAGCGAAATGCTTCTTGAGGGGATAGCTGTAACTCTGTGAGATGATTTCACAGAACACAAAGAAGTTTCTCAGAAAGCTTCTTTATCTTTGTTATCGGAGGATATTTCCTTTGTCCCTATAGTCTTCAAAGGGATCCGAAATATCTGTTCTCAGATTCCACAGAAATAAGGCTAGCAAAGAGATCCACGAAATACAGATATAACTCTGTGAGTGGAATTCACATATCACAGAGCAGTTTCTCAGAAAGCTTCTTTCCAGATTTCATCGGAGGATATTTCCTTTTTCACCATAGCCGTCTATGGGCTTCCAAATATCACTTTGCCAATTCCCCAAGAACTGTCTTAGCGAAAGGCTTCTTGAGGGGAAAGCTGTAACTCTGTGAGATGATTTCACAGAACACAAAGAAGTTTCTCAGAAAGCTTCTTTCTCTTTGTTATGGGAGGATATTTCTTTGGCCCTATAGTCTTCAAAGGGATCCGAAATATCTGTTCTCAGATTCCACAGAAATAAGGCTAGCAAAGAGATCCACGAAGTACAGATGTAACTCTGTGAGTGGAAGTCTCATATCACAGAGCAGTTTCTCAGAAAGCTTCTTTCCAGATTTCATCGGAGGATATTTCCTTTTTCACCATCGCCCTCTATGGGCTTCCAAATATCACTTTGCGAATTCCACAAGAACTGTCTTAGCGAAAGGCTTCTTGAGGGGAAAGCTGTAACTCTGTGAGATGATTTCACAGAACACAAAGAAGTTTCTCAGAAAGCTTCTTTCTCTTTGTTATCGGAGGATATTTCCTTTGGCCCTATAGTCTTCAAAGGGATCCGAAATATCTGTTCTCAGATTCCACAGAAATAAGGCTAGCAAAGAGATCCTCGAAATACAGATGTAACTCTGTGAGTGGAAGTCACATATCACAGAGCAGTTTCTCAGAAAGCTTCTTTCCAGATTTCATCGGAGGATATTTCCTTTTTCACCATAGCCCTCTAAGGGCTTCCAAATATCACTTTGCCAATTCCACAAGAACTGTCTTAGCGAAAGGCTTTTTGAGGGGAAAGCTGTAACTCTGCGAGATGATTACACAGAACACAAAGAAGTTTCTCAGAAAGCTTCCTTCTCTTTGTTATCGGAGGATATTTCCTTTGGCCCTATAGTCTTCAAAGGGATCCGAAATATCTGTTCTCAGATTCCACAAAAATAAGGCTAGCAAAGAGATACACGAAATACAGATGTAACTCTGTGAGTGGAAGTCACATATCACAGAGCAGTTTCTCAGAAAGTTTCTTTCCAGATTTCATCGGAGGATATTTCCTTTTTCACCATAGCCCTCTATGGGCTTCCAAATATCACTTTGCCAATTCCACAAGAACTGTCTTAGCGAAAGGCTTCTTGAGGGGAAAGCTGTAATTCTGTGAGATGATTTCACAGAACACAAAGAAGTTTCTCAGAAAGCTTCTTTCTCTTTGTTATGGAAGGATATTTCCTTTGGCCCTATAGTCTTCAAAGGGATTCTAAATATCTGCTTTCAGATTCCACAGAAATAAGGCTAGCAAAGAGATCCACGAAATACAGATGTAACTCTGTGAGTGGAAGAGACATCACAGAGCAGTTTCTCAGAAAGCTTCTTTCCAGATTTCATCGGAGGATATTTCCTTTTTCACCATAGCCCTCTATGGGCTTCCAAATATCACTTTGCCAATTCCACAAGAACTGTCCTAGGGAAAGGCTTCTTGAGGGGAAAGCTGTAACTCTGTGAGATGATTTCACAGAACACAAAGAAGTTTCTCAGAAAGCTTCTTTCTCTTTGTTATCGGAGGATATTTCCTTTGTCCCTATAGTCTTCAAAGGGATCCGAAATGTCTGTTCTCAGATTCCACAGAAATAAGGCTAGCAAAGAGATCCACGAAATACAGATGTAACTCTGTGAGTGGAATTCACATATCACAGAGCAGTTTCTCAGAAAGCTTCTTTCCAGATTTCGTCGGAGGATATTTCCTTTTTCACCGTAGCCGTCTATGGGCTTCCAAATATCACTTTGCCAATTCCACAAGAACTGTCTTAGCGAAAGGCTTCTTGAGGGGAAAGCTGTAACTCTGTGAGATGATTTCACAGAACACAAAGAAGTTTCTCAGAAAGCTTCTTTCTCTTTGTTATCGGAGGATATTTCCTTTGGCCCTATAGTCTTCAAAGGGATCCGAAATATCTGTTCTCAGATTCCACAGAAATAAGGCTAGCAAAGAGATCCTCGAAATACAGATGTAACTCTGTGAGTGGAAGTCACATATCACAGAGCAGTTTCTCAGAAAGCTTCTTTCCAGATTTCATCGGAGGATATTTCCTTTTTCACCATAGCCCTCTAAGGGCTTCCAAATATCACTTTGCCAATTCCACAAGAACTGTCTTAGCGAAAGGCTTTTTGAGGGGAAAGCTGTAACTCTGCGAGATGATTACACAGAACACAAAGAAGTTTCTCAGAAAGCTTCCTTCTCTTTGTTATCGGAGGATATTTCCTTTGGCCCTATAGTCTTCAAAGGGATCCGAAATATCTGTTCTCAGATTCCACAAAAATAAGGCTAGCAAAGAGATACACGAAATACAGATGTAACTCTGTGAGTGGAAGTCACATATCACAGAGCAGTTTCTCAGAAAGTTTCTTTCCAGATTTCATCGGAGGATATTTCCTTTTTCACCATAGCCCTCTATGGGCTTCCAAATATCACTTTGCCAATTCCACAAGAACTGTCTTAGCGAAAGGCTTCTTGAGGGGAAAGCTGTAATTCTGTGAGATGATTTCACAGAACACAAAGAAGTTTCTCAGAAAGCTTCTTTCTCTTTGTTATGGAAGGATATTTCCTTTGGCCCTATAGTCTTCAAAGGGATTCTAAATATCTGCTTTCAGATTCCACAGAAATAAGGCTAGCAAAGAGATCCACGAAATACAGATGTAACTCTGTGAGTGGAAGAGACATCACAGAGCAGTTTCTCAGAAAGCTTCTTTCCAGATTTCATCGGAGGATATTTCCTTTTTCACCATCGCCCTCTATGGGCTTCCAAATATCACTTTGCGAATTCCACAAGAACTGTCTTAGCGAAAGGCTTCTTGAGGGGAAAGCTGTAACTCTGTGAGATGATTTCACAGAACACAAAGAAGTTTCTCAGAAAGCTTCTTTCTCTTTGTTATCGGAGGATATTTCCTTTGGCCCTATAGTCTTCAAAGGGATCCGAAATATCTGTTCTCAGATTCCACAGAAATAAGGCTAGCAAAGAGATCCACGAAATACAGATGTAACTCTGTGAGTGGAAGTCACATATCACAGAGCAGTTTCTCAGAAAGCTTCTTTCCAGATTTCATCGGAGGATATTTCCTTTTTCACCATAGCCCTCTATGGGCTTCCAAATATCACTTTGCCAATTCCACAAGAACTGTCTTAGCGAAAGGCTTCTTGAGGGGAAAGCTGTAACTCTGTTAGATGATTTCACAGAACACAAAGAAGTTTCTCAGAAAGCTTCTTTCTCTTTGTTATGGGAGGATATTTCTTTGTCCCTATAGTCTTCAAAGGGATCCGAAATATCTGTTCTCAGATTCCACAGAAATAAGGCTAGCAAAGAGATCCACGAAATACAGATGTAACTCTGTGAGTGGAAGGCACATATCAGAGAGCAGTTTCTCAGAAAGCTTCTTTCCAGATTTCATAGGAGGATATTTCCTTTTTCACCATAGCCCTCTATGGGCTTCCAAATATCTCTTTTCCAATTCCACAAGAACTGTCTTAGCGAAAGGCTTCTTGAGGGGAAAGCTGTAACTCTGTTAGATGATTTCACAGAACACAAAGAAGTTTCTCAGAAAGCTTCTTTCTCTTTGCTATGGGAGGATATTTCTTTGGCCCTATAGTATTCAAAGGAATCCGAAATATCTGTTCTCAGATTCCACAGAAATAAGGCTAGCAAAGAGATCCACGAAATACAGATGTAACTCTGTGATTGGAAGTCACATATCACAGAGCAGTTTCTCAGAAAGCTTCTTTCCAGATTTCATCGGAGGATATTTCCTTTTTCACCCTAGACCTCTATGGGCTTCCAAATATCAGTTTGCCAATTCCACAAGCACTGTCTTAGCGATAGGCTTCTTGAGGGGAAAGCTGTAACTCTATGAGATGATTTCACAGAACACAAAGAAGTTTCTCAGAAAGCTTCTTTCTCTTTGTTATCGGAGGATATTTCCTTTGGCCCTGTAGTCTTCAAAGGGATCCGAAATATCTGTTCTCAGATTCCACAGAAATAAGGCTAGCAAAGAGATCCACGAAGTACAGATGTAACTCTGTGAGTGGAAGTCTCATATCACAGAGCAGTTTCTCAGAAAGCTTCTTTCCAGATTTCATCGGAGGATATTTCCTTTTTCACCATAGCCCTCTATGGGCTTCCAAATATCACTTTGCCAATTCCACAAGAACTGTCTTAGCGAAAGGCTTCTTGAGGGGAAAGCTGTAACTCTGTGAGATGATTTCACAGAACACAAAGAAGTTTCTCAGAAAGCTTCTTTCTCTTTGTTATGGGAGGATATTTCCTTTGGCCCTATAGTCTTCAAAGGGATTCTAAATATCTGCTTTCAGATTCCACAGAAATAAGGCTAGCAAAGAGATCCACGAAATACAGATGTAACTCTGTGAGTGGAAGGCACATATCACAGAGCAGTTTCTCAGAAAGCTTCTTTCCAGATTTCATCGGAGGATATTTCCTTTTTCACCTTAGCCCTCTATGGGCTTCCAAATATCACTTTGCCAATTCCACAAGATCTGTCTTAGCGAAAGGCTTCTTGAGGGGAAAGCTGTAACTCTGTGAGATGATTTCACAGAACACAAAGAAGTTTCTCAGAAAGCTTCTTTCTCTTTGTTATCGGAGGATATTTCCTTTGGCCCTATAGTCTTCAAAGGGATCCGAAATATCTGTTCTCAGATTCCACAGAAATAAGGCTAGCAAAGAGATCCACGAAATACAGATGTAACTCTGTGAGTGGAAAGCACATATCACAGAGCAGTTTCTCAGAAAGCTTCTTTCCAGATTTCATCGGAGGATATTTCCTTTTTCACCATAGCCCTCTATGGGCTTCCAATTATCTCTTTTCCAATTCCACAAGAACTGTCTTAGCGAAAGGCTTCTTTAGGGGAAAGCTGTAACTCTGTTAGATGATTTCACAGAACACAAAGAAGTTTCTCAGAAAGCTTCTTTCTCTTTGTTATGGGAGGATATTTCTTTGGCCCTATAGTCTTCAAAGGGATCCGAAATATCTGTTCTCAGATTCCACAGAAATAAGGCTAGCAAAGAGATCCACGAAATACAGATGTAACTCTGTGAGTGGAAGGCACATATCACAGAGCAGTTTCTCAGAAAGCTTCTTTCCAGATTTCATCGGAGGATATTTCCTTTTTCACCATAGCCCTCTATGGGCTTCCAAATATCTCTTTTCCAATTCCACAAGAACTGTCTTAGCGAAAGGCTTCTTGAGGGGAAAGCTGTAACTCTGTTAGATGATTTCACAGAACACAAAGAAGTTTCTCAGAAAGCTTCTTTCTCTTTGCTATGGGAGGATATTTCTTTGGCCCTATAGTATTCAAAGGGATCCGAAATATCTGTTCTCAGATTCCACAGAAATAAGGCTAGCAAAGAGATCCACGAAATACAGATATAACTCTGTGAGTGTTAGTCACATATCACAGAGCAGTTTCTCAGAAAGCTTCTTTCCAGATTTCATCGGAGGATATTTCCTTTTTCACCCTAGCCCTCTATGGGCTTCCAAATATCACTTTGCCAATTCCACAAGAACTGTCTTAGCGAAAGGCTTCTTGAGGGGAAAGCTGTAACTCTATGAGATGATTTCACAGAACACAAAGAAGTTTCTCAGAAAGCTTCTTTCTCTTTGTTATCGGAGGATATTTCCTTTGGCCCTATAGTCTTCAAAGGGATCCGAAATATCTGTTCTCAGATTCCACAGAAATAAGGCTAGCAAAGAGATCCACGAAGTACAGATGTAACTCTGTGAGTGGAAGTCTCATATCACAGAGCAGTTTCTCAGAAAGCTTCTTTCCAGATTTCATCGGAGGATATTTCCTTTTCCACCATAGCCCTCTATGGGCTTCCAAATATCACTTTGCCAATTCCACAAGAACTGTCTTAGCGAAAGGCTTCTTGAGGGGAAAGCTGTAACTCTGTGAGATGATTTCACAGAACACAAAGAAGTTTCTCAGAAAGCTTCTTTCTCTTTGTTATGGGAGGATATTTCCTTTGGCCCTATAGTCTTCAAAGGGATTCTAAATATCTGCTTTCAGATTCCACAGAAATAAGGCTACCAAAGAGATCCACGAAATACAGATGTAACTCTGTGAGTGGAAGTCACATATCACAGAGCAGTTTCTCAGAAAGCTTCTTTCCAGATTTCATCGGAGGATATTTCCTTTTTCACCATAGCCCTCTATGGGCTTCCAAATATCACTTTGCCAATTCCACAAGAACTGTCTTAGCGAAAGGCTTCTTGAGGGGAAAGCTGTAACTCTGTGAGATGATTTCACAGACCACAAAGAAGTTTCTCAGAAAGCTTCTTTCTCTTTGTTATGGGAGGATATTTCCTTTGGCCCTATAGTCTTCAAAGGGATTCTAAATATCTGCTTTCAGATTCCACAGAAATAAGGCTACCAAAGAGATCCACGAAATACAGATGTAACTCTGTGAGTGGAAGTCACATATCACAGAGCAGTTTCTCAGAAAGCTTCTTTCCAGATTTCATCCGAGGATATTTCCTTTTTCACCATAGCCCTCTAGGGGCTTCCAAATATCACTTTGCCAATTCCACAAGAACTGTCCTAGCGAAAGGCTTCTTGAGGGGAAAGCTGTAACTCTGTGAGATGATTTCACAGACCACAAAGATGTTTCTCAGAAAGCTTCTTTCTCTTTGTCATCGGAAGATATTTCCTTTGGCCCTATAGTCTTCAAAGGGATCCGAAATATCTGTTCTCAGATTCGACAGAAATAAGGCTAGCAAAGAGATCCACGAAATACAGATGTAACTCTGTGAGTGGAAGGCACATATCACAGAGCAGTTTCTCAGAAAGCTTCTTTCCAGATTTCATCGGAGGATATTTCCTTTTTCACCATAGCCCTCTATGGGCTTCCAAATATCTCTTTTCCAATTCCACAAGAACTGTCTTAGCGAAAGGCTTCTTGAGGGGAAAGCTGTAACTCTGTCAGATGATTTCACAGAACACAAAGAAGTTTCTCAGAAGGATTCTTTCTCTTTGTTATGGGAGGATATTTCTTTGGCCCTATAGTCTTCAAAGGGATCCGAAATATCTGTTCTCAGATTCCACAGAAATAAGGCTAGCAAAGAGATCCACGAAATACGGATGTAACTCCGTGAGTGGAAGGCACATATCACAGAGCAGTTTCTCAGAAAGCTTCTTTCCAGATTTCATCGGAGGATATTTCCTTTTTCACCATAGCCCTCTACGGGCTTCCAAATATCTCTTTTCCAATTCCACAAGAACTGTCTTAGCGAAAGGCTTCTTGAGGGGAAAGCTGTAACTCTGTTAGATGATTTCACAGAACACAAAGAACTTTCTCAGAAAGCTTCTTTCTCTTTGCTATGGGAGGATATTTCTTTGGCCCTATAGTATTCAAAGGGATCCGAAATATCTGTTCTCAGATTCCACAGAAATAAGGCTAGCAAAGAGATCCACGAAATACAGACGTAACTCTGTGAGTGGAAGTCACATATCAAAGAGCAGTTTCTCAGAAAGCTTCTTTCCAGATTTCATCGGAGGATATTTCCTTTTTCACCCTAGCCCTCTATGGGCTTCCAAATATCACTTTGCCAATTCCACAAAAACTGTCCTAGCGAAAGGCTTCTTGAGGGGAAAGCTGTAACTCTGTGAGATGATTTCACAGAACACAAAGAAGTTTCTCAGAAAGCTTCTTTCTCTTTGTTATCGGAGGATATTTCCTTTGGCCCTATAGTCTTCAAAGGGATCCGAAATATCTGTTCTCAGATGCCACAGAAATAAGGCTAGCAAAGAGATCCACGAAATACAGATGTAACTCTGTGAGTGGAATTCACATATCACAGAGCAGTTTCTCAGAAAGCTTCTTTCCAGATTTCATCGGAGGATATTTCCTTTTTCACCATAGCCCTCTATGGGCTTCCAAATATCCCTTTCCAATTCCACAAGAACTGTCTTAGCGAAAGGCTTCTTGAGGGGAAAGCTGTAACTCTGTGAGATGATTTCACAGAACACAAAGAAGTTTCTCAGAAAGCTTCTTTCTCTTTGTTATGGGAGGATATTTCCTTTGGCCCTATAATTTTCAAAGGGATTCTGAATATCTGCTTTCAGATTCCACAGAAATAAGGCTAGCAAAGAGATCCACGAAATACAGATGTAACTCTGTGAGTGGAAGTCACATATCACAGAGCAGTTTCTCAGAAAGCTTCTTTCCAGATTTCATCTGAGGATATTTCCTTTTACCATAGCCCTCTATGGGCTTCCAAATATCACTTTGCCAATTCCACAAGAACTATCCTAGCGAAAGGCTTCTTGAGGGGAAAGCTGTAACTCTGTGAGATGATTTCACAGAACACAAAGAAGTTTCTCAGAAAGCTTCTTTCTCTTTGTTATGGGAGGATATTTCCTTTGGCCCTACAGTCTTCAGAGGGATTCTAAATATCTGCTTTCAGATTCCACAGAAATAAGGCTAGCAAAGAGATCCACGAAATACAGATGTAACTCTGTGAGTGGAAGGCACATATCACAGAGCAGTTTCTCAGAAAGCTTCTTTCCAGATTTCATCGGAGGATATTTCCTTTTTCACCATAGCCCTCTATGGGCTTCCAAATATCACTTTGCCAATTCCACAAGAACTGTCTTAGCGAAAGGCTTCTTGAGGGGAAAGCTGTAACTCTGTGAGATGATTTCACAGAACACAAAGAAGTTTCTCAGAAAGCTTCTTTCTCTTTGTTATGGGAGGATATTTCCTTTGGCCCTATAGTCTTCAAAGGGATTCTAAATATCTGCTTTCAGATTCCACAGAAATAAGGCTACCAAAGAGATCCACGAAATACAGATGTAACTCTGTGAGTGGAAGTCACATATCACAGAGCAGTTTCTCAGAAAGCTTCTTTCCAGATTTCATCGGAGGATATTTCCTTTTTCACCATAGCCCTCTATGGGCTTCCAAATATCACTTTGCCAATTCCACAAGAACTGTCTTAGCGAAAGGCTTCTTGAGGGGAAAGCTCTAACTCTGTGAGATGATTTCACAGACCACAAAGAAGTTTCTCAGAAAGCTTCTTTCTCTTTGTTATCAGAGGATATTTCCTTTGGCCCTATAGTATTCAAAGGGATCCGAAATATCTGTTCTCAGATTCCACAGAAATAAGGCTAGCAAAGAGATCCACGAAGTACAGATGTAACTCTGTGAGTGGAAGTCTCATATCACAGAGCAGTTTCTCAGAAAGCTTCTTTCCAGATTTCATCGGAGGATATTTCCTTTTCCACCATAGCCCTGTATGGGCTTCCAAATATCACTTTGCCAATTCCACAAGAACTGTCTTAGCGAAAGGCTTCTTGAGGGGAAAGCTGTAACTCTGTGAGATGATTTCAGAGAACACAAAGAAGTTTCTCAGAAAGCTTCTTTCTCTTTGTTATGGGAGGATATTTCCTTTGGCCCTATAGTCTTCAAAGGGATTCTAAATATCTACTTTCAGATTCCACAGAAATAAGGCTAGCAAAGAGATCCACGAAATACAGATGTAACTCTGTGAGTGGAAGTCACATATCACAGAGCAGTTTCTCAGAAAGATTCTTTCCAGATTTCATCGGAGGATATTTCCTTTTTCACCATAGCCCTCTATGGGCTTCCAAATATCACTTTGCCAATTCCACAAGAACTGTCCTAGCGAAAGGCTTCTTGAGGGGAAAGCTGTAACTCTGTGAGATGATTTCACAGACCACAAAGATGTTTCTCAGAAAGCTTCTTTCTCTTTGTCATCGGAAGATATTTCCTTTGGCCCTATAGTCTTCAAAGGGATCCGAAATATCTGTTCTCAGGTTCGACAGAAATAAGGCTAGCAAAGAGATCCACGAAATACAGATGTAACTCTGTGAGTGGAAGGCACATATCACAGAGCAGTTTCTCAGAAAGCTTCTTTCCAGATTTCATCGGAGGATATTTCCTTTTTCACCATAGCCCTCTATGGGCTTCCAAATATCTCTTTTCCAATTCCACAAGAACTGTCTTAGCGAAAGGCTTCTTGAGGGGAAAGCTGTAACTCTGTCAGATGATTTCACAGAACACAAAGAAGTTTCTCAGAAGGATTCTTTCTCTTTGTTATGGGAGGATATTTCTTTGGCCCTATAGTCTTCAAAGGGATCCGAAATATCTGTTCTCAGATTCCACAGAAATAAGGCTAGCAAAGAGATCCACGAAATACGGATGTAACTCCGTGAGTGGAAGGCACATATCACAGAGCAGTTTCTCAGAAAGCTTCTTTCCAGATTTCATCGGAGGATATTTCCTTTTTCACCATAGCCCTCTATGGGCTTCCAAATATCTCTTTTCCAATTCCACAAGAACTGTCTTAGCGAAAGGCTTCTTGAGGGGAAAGCTGTAACTCTGTTAGATGATTTCACAGAACACAAAGAACTTTCTCAGAAAGCTTCTTTCTCTTTGCTATGGGAGGATATTTCTTTGGCCCTATAGTATTCAAAGGGATCCGAAATATCTGTTCTCAGATTCCACAGAAATAAGGCTAGCAAAGAGATCCACGAAATACAGACGTAACTCTGTGAGTGGAAGTCACATATCAAAGAGCAGTTTCTCAGAAAGCTTCTTTCCAGATTTCATCGGAGGATATTTCCTTTTTCACCCTAGCCCTCTATGGGCTTCCAAATATCACTTTGCCAATTCCACAAAAACTGTCCTAGCGAAAGGCTTCTTGAGGGGAAAGCTGTAACTCTGTGAGATGATTTCACAGAACACAAAGAAGTTTCTCAGAAAGCTTCTTTCTCTTTGTTATCGGAGGATATTTCCTTTGGCCCTATAGTCTTCAAAGGGATCCGAAATATCTGTTCTCAGATGCCACAGAAATAAGGCTAGCAAAGAGATCCACGAAATACAGATGTAACTCTGTGAGTGGAATTCACATATCACAGAGCAGTTTCTCAGAAAGCTTCTTTCCAGATTTCATCGGAGGATATTTCCTTTTTCACCATAGCCCTCTATGGGCTTCCAAATATCCCTTTCCAATTCCACAAGAACTGTCTTAGCGAAAGGCTTCTTGAGGGGAAAGCTGTAACTCTGTGAGATGATTTCACAGAACACAAAGAAGTTTCTCAGAAAGCTTCTTTCTCTTTGTTATGGGAGGATATTTCCTTTGGCCCTATAATTTTCAAAGGGATTCTGAATATTTGCTTTCAGATTCCACAGAAATAAGGCTAGCAAAGAGATCCACGAAATACAGATGTAACTCTGTGAGTGGAAGTCACATATCACAGAGCAGTTTCTCAGAAAGCTTCTTTCC
Organism: Macaca fascicularis; assembly: GCF_037993035.2. NCBI lineage: Eukaryota > Metazoa > Chordata > Mammalia > Primates > Cercopithecidae > Macaca > Macaca fascicularis. The sequence goes on from NC_088386.1 coordinate 29,630,862, forward strand.
AGATTTCATCTGAGGATATTTCCTTTTACCATAGCCCTCTATGGGCTTCCAAATATCACTTTGCCAATTCCACAAGAACTATCCTAGCGAAAGGCTTCTTGAGGGGAAAGCTGTAACTCTGTGAGATGATTTCACAGAACACAAAGAAGTTTCTCAGAAAGCTTCTTTCTCTTTGTTATGGGAGGATATTTCCTTTGGCCCTACAGTCTTCAAAGGGATTCTAAATATCTGCTTTCAGATTCCACAGAAATAAGGCTAGCAAAGAGATCCACGAAATACAGATGTAACTCTGTGAGTGGAAGGCACATATCACAGAGCAGTTTCTCAGAAAGCTTCTTTCCAGATTTCATCGGAGGATATTTCCTTTTTCACCATAGCCCTCTATGGGCTTCCAAATATCACTTTGCCAATTCCACAAGAACTGTCTTAGCGAAAGGCTTCTTGAGGGGAAAGCTGTAACTCTGTGAGATGATTTCACAGAACACAAAGAAGTTTCTCAGAAAGCTTCTTTCTCTTTGTTATCGGAAGATATTTCCTTTGGCCCTATAGTCTTCAAAGGGATCCGAAATATCTGTTCTCAGATTCCACAGAAATAAGGCTAGCAAAGAGATCCACGAAATACAGATGTAACTCTGTGAGTGGAAAGCACATATCACAGAGCAGTTTCTCAGAAAGCTTCTTTCCAGATTTCATCGGAGGATATTTCCTTTTTCACCATAGCCCTCTATGGGCTTCCAAATATCTCTTTTCCAATTCCACAAGAACTGTCTTAGCGAAAGGCTTCTTTAGGGGAAAGCTGTAACTCTGTTAGATGATTTCACAGAACACAAAGAAGTTTCTCAGAAAGCTTCTTTCTCTTTGTTATGGGAGGATATTTCTTTGGCCCTATAGTCTTCAAAGGGATCCGAAATATCTGTTCTCAGATTCCACAGAAATAAGGCTAGCAAAGAGATCCACGAAATACAGATGTAACTCTGTGAGTGGAAGGCACATATCACAGAGCAGTTTCTCAGAAAGCTTCTTTCCAGATTTCATCGGAGGATATTTCCTTTTTCACCATAGCCCTCTATGGGCTTCCAAATATCTCTTTTCCAATTCCACAAGAACTGTCTTAGCGAAAGGCTTCTTGAGGGGAAAGCTGTAACTCTGTTAGATGATTTCACAGAACACAAAGAAGTTTCTCAGAAAGCTTCTTTCTCTTTGCTATGGGAGGATATTTCTTTGGCCCTATAGTATTCAAAGGGATCCGAAATATCTGTTCTCAGATTCCACAGAAATAAGGCTAGCAAAGAGATCCACGAAATACAGATGTAACTCTGTGAGTGGAATTCACATATCACAGAGCAGTTTCTCAGAAAGCTTCTTTCCAGATTTCATCGGAGGATATTTCCTTTTTCACCATAGCCCTCTATGGACTTCCAAATATCACTTTGCCAATTCCACAAGAACTGTCTTAGCGAAAGGCTTCTTGAGGGGAAAGCTGTAACTCTGTGAGATGATTTCACAGAACACAAAGAAGTTTCTCAGAAAGCTTCTTTCTCTTTGTTATGGGAGGATATTTCCTTTGGCCCTATAGTCTTCAAAGGGATTCTAAATATGTGCTTTCAGATTCCAGAGAAATAAGGCTAGCAAAGAGATCCACGAAATACAGATGTAACTCTGTGAGTGGAAGTCACATATCACAGAGCAGTTTCTCAGAAAGCTTCTTTCCAGATTTCATCGGAGGATATTTCCTTTTTCACAATAGCCCTCTCTGGGCTTCCAAATATCACTTTGCCAATTCCACAAGAACTGTCCTAGCGAAAGGCTTCTTAAGGGGAAAGCTGTAACTCTGTGAGATGATTTCACAGAACACAAAGAAGTTTCTCAGAAAGCTTCTTTCTCTTTGTTATGGGAGGATATTTCCTTTGGCCCTATAGTATTCAAAGGGATTCTAAATATCTGCTTGCAGATTCCACAGAAATAAGGCTAGGAAAGAGATCCACGAAATACAGATGTAACTCTGTGAGTGGAAGTCACATATCACAGAGCAGTTTCTCAGAAATCTTCTTTCCAGATTTCATCGGAGGATATTTCCTTTTTCACCATAGCCCTCTACGGGCTTCCAAATATCACTTTGCCAAATCTCAAGAACTGTCCTAGCGAAAGGCTTCTTGAAGGGAAAGCTGTAACTCTGTGAGATGATTTCACAGAACACAAAGAAGTTTCTCAGAAAGCTTCTTTCTCTTTGTTATCCGAGGATATTTCCTTTGGCCCTATAGACTTCAAAGGGATCCGAAATATCTGTTCTCAGATTCCACAGAAATAAGGCTAGCAAAGAGATCCACGAAATACAGATGTAACTCTGTGAGTGGAAGGCACATATCACAGAGAAGTTTCTCAGAAAGCTTCTTTCCAAATTTCATCGGAGGATATTTGCTTTTTCACCATAGCCCTCTATGGGCTTCCAAATATCTCTTTTCCAATTCCACAAGAACTGTCCTAGCGAAAGGCTTCTTGAGGGGAAAGCTGTAACTCTGTTAGATGATTTCACAGAACACAAAGAAGTTTCTCAGAAAGCTTCTTTCTCTTTGCTATGGGAGGATATTTCTTTGGCCCTATAGTCTACAAAGGGATCCGAAATATCTGTTCTCAGATTCCACAGAAATAAGGCTAGCAAAGAGATCCACGAAATACAGATGTAACTCTGTGAGTGGAACTCACATATCACAGAGCAGTTTCTCAGAAAGCTTCTTTCCAGATTTCATCTGAGGATATTTCCTTTTTCACCATAGCCCTCTATGGGCTTCCAAATATCCCTTTCCAATTCCACAAGAACTGTCTTAGCGAAAGGCTTCTTGAGGGGAAAGCTGTAACTTTGTGAGATGATTTCACAGAACACAAAGAAGTTTCTCAGAAAGCTTCTTTCTCTTTGTTATGGGAGGATATTTCCTTTGGCCCTATAATCTTCAATGGGATTCTGAATATCTGCTTTCAGATTCCACAGAAATAAGGCTAGCAAAGAGATCCACGAAATAGAGATGTAACTCCGTGAGTGGAAGTCACATATCACAGAGCAGTTTCTCAGAAAGCTTCTTTCCAGATTTCATCGGAGGATATTTCCTTTTTCACCATAGCCCTCTATGGGCTTCCAAATATCACTTTGCCAATTCCACAAGAACTGTCTTAGCGAAAGGCTTCTTGAGGGGAAAGCTGTAACTCTGTGAGATGATTTCACAGAACACAAAGAAGTTTCTCAGAAAGCTTCTTTCTCTTTGTTATGGGAGGATATTTCTTTGGCCCTATAGTCTTCAAAGGGATCCGAAATATCTGTTCTCAGATTCCACAAAAATAAGGCTAGCAAAGAGATCCACGAAATACAGATGTAACTCTGTGAGTGGAAGGCACATATCACAGAGCAGTTTCTCAGAAAGCTTCTTTCCAGATTTCATCGGAGGATATTTCCTTTTTCACCATAGCCCTCTATGGGCTTCCAAATATCTCTTTTCCAATTCCACAAGAACTGTCTTAGCGAAAGGCTTCTTGAGGGGAAAGCTGTAACTCTGTTAGATGATTTCACAGAACACAAAGAAGTTTCTCAGAAAGCTTCTTTCTCTTTGCTATGGGAGGATATTTCTTTGGCCCTATAGTATTCAAAGGGATCCGAAATATCTGTTCTCAGATTCCACAGAAATAAGGCTAGCAAAGAGATCCACGAAATACAGATGTAACTCTGTGAGTGGAATTCACATATCACAGAGCAGTTTCTCAGAAAGCTTCTTTCCAGATTTCATCGGAGGATATTTCTTTTTTCACCATAGCCCTCTATGGGCTTCCAAATATCACTTTGCCAATTCCACAAGAACTGTCTTAGCGAAAGGCTTCTTGAGGGGAAAGCTGTAACTCTGTGACAAGATTTCACAGAACACAAAGAAGTTTCTCAGAAAGCTTCTTTCTCTTTGTTATGGGAGGATATTTCCTTTGGCCCTATAATCTTCAAAGGGATTCTAAATATGTGCTTTCAGATTCCACAGAAATAAGGCTAGCAAAGAGATCCACGAAATACACATGTAACTCTGTGAGTGGAAGTCACATATCACAGAGCAGTTTCTCAGAAAGCTTCTTTCCAGATTTCATCTGAGGATATTTCCTTTTTCACAATAGCCCTCTCTGGGCTTCCAAATATCACTTTGCCAATTCCACAAGAACTGTCCTAGCGAAAGGCTTCTTGAGGGGAAAGCTGTAACTCTGTGAGATGATTTCACAGAACACAAAGAAGTTTCTCAGAAAGCTTCTTTCTCTTTGTTATGGGAGGATATTTCCTTTGGCCCTATAGTCTTCAAAGGGATTCTAAATATCTGCTTTCAGATTCCACAGAAATAAGGCTACCAAAGAGATCCACGAAATACAGATGTAACTCTGTGAGTGGAAGTCACATATCACAGAGCAGTTTCTCAGAAAGCTTCTTTCCAGATTTCATCGGAGGATATTTCCTTTTTCACCATAGCCCTCTATGGGCTTCCAAATATCACTTTGCCAATTCCACAAGAACTGTCTTAGCGAAAGGCTTCTTGAGGGGAAAGCTGTAACTCTGTGAGATGATTTCACAGACCACAAAGATGTTTCTCCGAAAGCTTCTTTCTCTTTGTCATCGGAAGATATTTCCTTTGGCCCTATAGTCTTCAAAGGGATCCGAAATATCTGTTCTCAGATTCCACAGAAATAAGGCTAGCAAAGAGATCCACGAAATACAGATGTAACTCTGTGAGTGGAAGGCACATATCACAGAGCAGTTTCTCAGAAAGCTTCTTTCCAGATTTCATCGGAGGATATTTCCTTTTTCACCATAGCCCTCTATGGGCTTCCAAATATCTCTTTTCCAATTCCACAAGAACTGTCTTAGCGAAAGGCTTCTTGAGGGGAAAGCTGTAACTCTGTCAGATGATTTCACAGAACACAAAGAAGTTTCTCAGAAGGATTCTTTCTCTTTGTTATGGGAGGATATTTCTTTGGCCCTATAGTCTTCAAAGGGATCCGAAATATCTGTTCTCAGATTCCACAGAAAAAAGGCTAGCAAAGAGATCCACGAAATACGGATGTAACTCCGTGAGTGGAAGGCACATATCACAGAGCAGTTTCTCAGAAAGCTTCTTTCCAGATTTCATCGGAGGATATTTCCTTTTTCACCATAGCCCTCTATGGGCTTCCAAATATCACTTTGCCAATTCCACAAGAACTGTCTTAGCGAAAGGCTTCTTGAGGGGAAAGCTGTAACTCTGTGAGATGATTTCACAGACCACAAAGAAGTTTCTCAGAAAGCTTCTTTCTCTTTGTTATGGGAGGATATTTCCTTTGGCCCTATAGTCTTCAAAGGGATTCTAAATATCTACTTTCAGATTCCACAGAAATAAGGCTAGCAAAGAGATCCACGAAATACAGATGTAACTCTGTGAGTGGAAGTCACATATCACAGAGCAGTTTCTCAGAAAGCTTCTTTCCAGATTTCATCGGAGGATATTTCCTTTTTCACCATAGCCCTCTATGGGCTTCCAAATATCACTTTGCTAATTCCACAAGAACTGTCCTAGCGAAAGGCTTCTTGAGGGGAAAGCTGTAACTCTGTGAGATGATTTCACAGACCACAAAGATGTTTCTCCGAAAGCTTCTTTCTCTTTGTCATCGGAAGATATTTCCTTTGGCCCTATAGTCTTCAAAGGGATCCGAAATATCTGTTCTCAGATTCCACAGAAATAAGGCTAGCAAAGAGATCCACGAAATACAGATGTAACTCTGTGAGTGGAAGGCACATATCACAGAGCAGTTTCTCAGAAAGCTTCTTTCCAGATTTCATCGGAGGATATTTCCTTTTTCACCATAGCCCTCTATGGGCTTCCAAATATCTCTTTTCCAATTCCACAAGAACTGTCTTAGCGAAAGGCTTCTTGAGGGGAAAGCTGTAACTCTGTCAGATGATTTCACAGAACACAAAGAAGTTTCTCAGAAGGATTCTTTCTCTTTGTTATGGGAGGATATTTCTTTGGCCCTATAGTCTTCAAAGGGATCCGAAATATCTGTTCTCAGATTCCACAGAAAAAAGGCTAGCAAAGAGATCCACGAAATACGGATGTAACTCCGTGAGTGGAAGGCACATATCACAGAGCAGTTTCTCAGAAAGCTTCTTTCCAGATTTCATCGGAGGATATTTCCTTTTTCACCATAGCCCTCTATGGGCTTCCAAATATCTCTTTTCCAATTCCACAAGAACTGTCTTAGCGAAAGGCTTCTTGAGGGGAAAGCTGTAACTCTGTTAGATGATTTCACAGAACACAAAGAACTTTCTCAGAAAGCTTCTTTCTCTTTGCTATGGGAGGATATTTCTTTGGCCCTATAGTATTCAAAGGGATCCGAAATATCTGTTCTCAGATTCCACAGAAATAAGGCTAGCAAAGAGATCCACGAAATACAGACGTAACTCTGTGAGTGGAAGTCACATATCAAAGAGCAGTTTCTCAGAAAGCTTCTTTCCAGATTTCATCGGAGGATATTTCCTTTTTCACCCTAGCCCTCTATGGGCTTCCAAATATCACTTTGCCAATTCCACAAAAACTGTCCTAGCGAAAGGCTTCTTGAGGGGAAAGCTGTAACTCTGTGAGATGATTTCACAGAACACAAAGAAGTTTCTCAGAAAGCTTCTTTCTCTTTGTTATCGGAGGATATTTCCTTTGGCCCTATAGTCTTCAAAGGGATCCGAAATATCTGTTCTCAGATGCCACAGAAATAAGGCTAGCAAAGAGATCCACGAAACACAGATGTAACTCTGTGAGTGGAATTCACATATCACAGAGCAGTTTCTCAGAAAGCTTCTTTCCAGATTTCATCGGAGGATATTTCCTTTTTCACCATAGCCCTCTATGGGCTTCCAAATATCCCTTTCCAATTCCACAAGAACTGTCTTAGCGAAAGGCTTCTTGAGGGGAAAGCTGTAACTCTGTGAGATGATTTCACAGAACACAAAGAAGTTTCTCAGAAAGCTTCTTTCTCTTTGTTATGGGAGGATATTTCCTTTGGCCCTATAATTTTCAAAGGGATTCTGAATATCTGCTTTCAGATTCCACAGAAATAAGGCTAGCAAAGAGATCCACGAAATACAGATGTAACTCTGTGAGTGGAAGTCCCATATCACAGAGCAGTTTCTCAGAAAGCTTCTTTCCAGATTTCATCTGAGGATATTTCCTTTTACCATAGCCCTCTATGGGCTTCCAAATATCACTTTGCCAATTCCACAAGAACTATCCTAGCGAAAGGCTTCTTGAGGGGAAAGCTGTAACTCTGTGAGATGATTTCACAGAACACAAAGAAGTTTCTCAGAAAGCTTCTTTCTCTTTGTTATGGGAGGATATTTCCTTTGGCCCTATAGTCTTCAAAGGGATTCTAAATATCTGCTTTCAGATTCCACAGAAATAAGGCTAGCAAAGAGATCCACGAAATACAGATGTAACTCTGTGAGTGGAAGGCACATATCACAGAGCAGTTTCTCAGAAAGCTTCTTTCCAGATTTCATCGGAGGATATTTCCTTTTACCATAGCCCTCTATGGGCTTCCAAATATCACTTTGCCAATTCCACAAGAACTATCCTAGCGAAAGGCTTCTTGAGGGGAAAGCTGTAACTCTGTGAGATGATTTCACAGACCACAAAGAAGTTTCTCAGAAAGCTTCTTTCTCTTTGTTATGGGAGGATATTTCCTTTGGCCCTATAGTCTTCAAAGGGATTCTAAATATCTGCTTTCAGATTCCACAGAAATAAGGCTAGCAAAGAGATCCACGAAATACAGATGTAACTCTGTGAGTGGAAGGCACATATCACAGAGCAGTTTCTCAGAAAGCTTCTTTCCAGATTTCATCGGAGGATATTTCCTTTTTCACCATAGCCCTCTATGGGCTTCCAAATATCTCTTTTCCAATTCCACAAGAACTGTCTTAGCGAAAGGCTTCTTGAGGGGAAAGCTGTAACTCTGTTAGATGATTTCACAGAACACAAAGAAGTTTCTCAGAAAGCTTCTTTCTCTTTGCTATGGGAGGATATTTCTTTGGCCCTATAGTCTACAAAGGGATCCGAAATATCTGTTCTCAGATTCCACAGAAATAAGGCTAGCAAAGAGATCCACGAAATACAGATGTAACTCTGTGAGTGGAACTCACATATCACAGAGCAGTTTCTCAGAAAGCTTCTTTCCAGATTTCATCGGAGGATATTTCCTTTTTCACCATAGCCCTCTATGGGCTTCCAAATATCCCTTTCCAATTCCACAAGAACTGTCTTAGGGAAACGCTTCTTGAGGGGAAAGCTGTAACTTTGTGAGATGATTTCACAGAACACAAAGAAGTTTCTCAGAAAGCTTCTTTCTCTTTGTTATGGGAGGATATTTCCTTTGGCCCTATAATCTTCAATGGGATTCTGAATATCTGCTTTCAGATTCCACAGAAATAAGGCTAGCAAAGAGATCCACGAAATAGAGATGTAACTCCGTGAGTGGAAGTCACATATCACAGAGCAGTTTCTCAGAAAGCTTCTTTCCAGATTTCATCGGAGGATATTTCCTTTTTCACCATAGCCCTCTATGGGCTTCCAAATATCACTTTGCCAATTCCACAAGAACTGTCTTAGCGAAAGGCTTCTTGAGGGGAAAGCTGTAACTCTGTGAGATGATTTCACAGAACACAAAGAAGTTTCTCAGAAAGCTTCTTTCTCTTTGTTATGGGAGGATATTTCCTTTGGCCCTATAATCTTCAAAGGGATTCTAAATATGTGCTTTCAGATTCCACAGAAATAAGGCTAGCAAAGAGATCCACGAAATACAGATGTAACTCTGTGAGTGGAAGTCACATATCACAGAGCAGTTTCTCAGAAAGCTTCTTTCCAGATTTCATCTGAGGATATTTCCTTTTTCACAATAGCCCTCTCTGGGCTTCCAAATATCACTTTGCCAATTCCACAAGAACTGTCCTAGCGAAAGGCTTCTTGAGGGGAAAGCTGTAACTCTGTGAGATGATTTCACAGAACACAAAGAAGTTTCTCAGAAAGCTTCTTTCTCTTTGTTATGGGAGGATATTTCCTTTGGCCCTATAGTATTCAAAGGGATTCTAAATATCTGCTTTCAGATTCCACAGAAATAAGGCTAGCAAAGAGATCCACGAAATACAGATGTAACTCTGTGAGTGGAAGTCACATATCACAGAGCAGTTTCTCAGAAAGCTTCTTTCCAGATTTCATCGGAGGATATTTCCTTTTTCACCATAGCCCTCTACGGGCTTCCAAATATCACTTTGCCAAATCCACAAGAACTGTCCTAGCGAAAGGCTTCTTGAAGGGAAAGCTGTAACTCTGTGAGATGATTTCACAGAACACAAAGAAGTTTCTCAGAAAGCTTCTTTCTCTTTGTTATCGGAGGATATTTCCTTTGGCCCTATAGACTTCAAAGGGATCCGAAATATCTGTTCTCAGATTCCACAGAAATAAGGCTAGCAAAGAGATCCACGAAATACAGATGTAACTCTGTGAGTGGAAGTCACATATCACAGAGCAGTTTCTCAGAAAGCTTCTTTCCAGATTTCATCGGAGGATATTTCCTTTTTCACCCTAGCCCTCTACGGGCTTCCAAATATCACTTTGCCAATTCCACAAGAACTGTCTTAGCGAAAGGCTTCTTGAGGGGAAAGCTGTAACTCTGTGAGATGATTTCACAGAACACAAAGAAGTTTCTCAGAAAGCTTCTTTCTCTTTGTTATGGGAGGATATTTCCTTTGGCCCTATAGTCTTCAAAGGGATTCTAAATATCTACTTTCAGATTCCACAGAAATAAGGCTAGCAAAGAGATCCACGAAATACAGATGTAACTCTGTGAGTGGAAGTCACATATCACAGAGCAGTTTCTCAGAAAGCTTCTTTCCAGATTTCATCGGAGGATATTTCCTTTTTCACCATAGCCCTCTATGGGCTTCCAAATATCACTTTGCCAATTCCACAAGAACTGTCCTAGCGAAAGGCTTCTTGAGGGGAAAGCTGTAACTCTGTGAGATGATTTCACAGACCACAAAGAAGTTTCTCAGAAAGCTTCTTTCTCTTTGTTATCGGAAGATATTTCCTTTGGCCCTATAGTCTTCAAAGGGATCCGAAATATCTGTTCTCAGATTCCACAGAAATAAGGCTAGCAAAGAGATCCACGAAATACAGATGTAACTCTGTGAGTGGAAAGCACATATCACAGAGCAGTTTCTCAGAAAGCTTCTTTCCAGATTTCATCGGAGGATATTTCCATTTTCACCATAGCCCTCTATGGGCTTCCAAATATCTCTTTTCCAATTCCACAAGAACTGTCTTAGCGAAAGGCTTCTTTAGGGGAAAGCTGTAACTCTGTTAGATGATTTCACAGAACACAAAGAAGTTTCTCAGAAAGCTTCTTTCTCTTTGTTATGGGAGGATATTTCTTTGGCCCTATAGTCTTCAAAGGGATCCGAAATATCTGTTCTCAGATTCCACAGAAATAAGGCTAGCAAAGAGATCCACGAAATACAGATGTAACTCTGTGAGTGGAAGGCACATATCACAGAGCAGTTTCTCAGAAAGCTTCTTTCCAGATTTCATCGGAGGATATTTCCTTTTTCACCATAGCCCTCTATGGGCTTCCAAATATCTCTTTTCCAATTCCACAAGAACTGTCTTAGCGAAAGGCTTCTTGAGGGGAAAGCTGTAACTCTGTTAGATGATTTCACAGAACACAAAGAAGTTTCTCAGAAAGCCTCTTTCTCTTTGCTATGGGAGAATATTTCTTTGGCCCTATAGTATTCAAAGGGATCCGAAATATCTGTTCTCAGATTCCACAGAAATAAGGCTAGCAAAGAGATCCACGAAATACAGATGTAACTCTGTGAGTGGAATTCACATATCACAGAGCAGTTTCTCAGAAAGCTTCTTTCCAGATTTCATCGGAGGATATTTCCTTTTTCACCATAGCCCTCTATGGGCTTCCAAATATCACTTTGCCAATTCCACAAGAACTGTCTTAGCGAAAGGCTTCTTGAGGGGAAAGCTGTAACTCTGTGAGATGATTTCACAGAACACAATGAAGTTTCTCAGAAAGCTTCTTTCTCCTTGTTATGGGAGGATATTTCCTTTGGCCCTATAATCTTCAAAGGGATTATAAATATGTGCTTTCAGATTCCACAGAAATAAGGCTAGCAAAGAGATCCACGAAATACAGATGTAACTCTGTGAGTGGAAGTCACATATCACAGAGCAGTTTCTCAGAAAGCTTCTTTCCAGATTTCATCTGAGGATATTTCCTTTTTCACAATAGCCCTCTCTGGGCTTCCAAATATCACTTTGCCAATTCCACAAGAACTGTCCTAGCGAAAGGCTTCTTAAGGGGAAAGCTGTAACTCTGTGAGATGATTTCACAGAACACAAAGAAGTTTCTCAGAAAGCTTCTTTCTCTTTGTTATGGGAGGATATTTCCTTTGGCCCTATAGTATTCAAAGGGATTCTAAATATCTGCTTTCAGATTCCACAGAAATAAGGCTAGGAAAGAGATCCACGAAATACAGATGTAACTCTGTGAGTGGAAGTCACATATCACAGAGCAGTTTCTCAGAAATCTTCTTTCCAGATTTCATCGGAGGATATTTCCTTTTTCACCATAGCCCTCTACGGGCTTCCAAATATCACTTTGCCAAATCCACAAGAACTGTCCTAGCGAAAGGCTTCTTGAAGGGAAAGCTGTAACTCTGTGAGATGATTTCACAGAACACAAAGAAGTTTCTCAGAAAGCTTCTTTCTCTTTGTTATCGGAGGATATTTCCTTTGGCCCTATAGACTTCAAAGGGATCCGAAATATCTGTTCTCAGATTCCACAGAAATAAGGCTAGCAAAGAGATCCACGAAATACAGATGTAACTCTGTGAGTGGAAGGCACATATCACAGAGCAGTTTCTCAGAAAGCTTCTTTCCAAATTTCATCGGAGGATATTTGCTTTTTCACCATAGCCCTCTATGGGCTTCCAAATATCTCTTTTCCAATTCCACAAGAACTGTCTTAGCGAAAGGCTTCTTTAGGTGAAAGCTGTAACTCTGTTAGATGATTTCACAGAACACAAAGAAGTTTCTCAGAAAGCTTCTTTCTCTTTGTTATCGGAGGATATTTCTTTGGCCCTATAGTCTTCAAAGGGATCCGAAATATCTGTTCTCAGATTCCACAGAAATAAGGCTAGCAAAGAGATCCACGAAATACAGATGTAACTCTGTGAGTGGAAGGCACGTATCACAGAGCAGTTTCTCAGAAAGCTTCTTTCCAGATTTCATCGGAGGATATTTCCTTTTTCACCATAGCCCTCTATGGGCTTCCAAATATCTCTTTTCCAATTCCACAAGAACTGTCTTAGCGAAAGGCTTCTTGAGGGGAAAGCTGTAACTCTGTTAGATGATTTCACAGAACACAAAGAAGTTTCTCAGAAAGCTTCTTTCTCTTTGCTATGGGAGGATATTTCTTTGGCCCTATAGTATTCAAAGGGATCCGAAATATCTGTTCTCAGATTCCACAGAAATAAGGCTAGCAAAGAGATCCACGAAATACAGATGTAACTCTGTGAGTGGAATTCACATATCACAGAGCAGTTTCTCAGAAAGCTTCTTTCCAGATTTCATCGGAGGATATTTCCTTTTTCACCATAGCCCTCTATGGGCTTCCAAATATCACTTTGCCAATTCCACAAGAACTGTCTTAGCGAAAGGCTTCTTGAGGGGAAAGCTGTAACTCTGTGACAAGATTTCACAGAACACAAAGAAGTTTCTCAGAAAGCTTCTTTCTCTTTGTTATGGGAGGATATTTCCTTTGGCCCTATAATCTTCAAAGGGATTCTAAATATGTGCTTTCAGATTCCACAGAAATAAGGCTAGCAAAGAGATCCACGAAATACAGATGTAACTCTGTGAGTGGAAGTCACATATCACAGAGCAGTTTCTCAGAAAGCTTCTTTCCAGATTTCATCGGAGGATATTTCCTTTTTCACCATAGCCCTCTATGGGCTTCCAAATATCACTTTGCCAATTCCACAAGAACTGTCTTAGCGAAAGGCTTCTTGAGGGGAAAGCTGTAACTCTGTGACAAGATTTCACAGAACACAAAGAAGTTTCTCAGAAAGCTTCTTTCTCTTTGTTATGGGAGGATATTTCCGTTGGCCCTATAATCTTCAAAGGGATTCTAAATATGTGCTTTCAGATTCCACAGAAATAAGGCTAGCAAAGAGATCCACGAAATACAGATGTAACTCTGTGAGTGGAAGTCACATATCACAGAGCAGTTTCTCAGAAAGCTTCTTTCCAGATTTCATCTGAGGATAATTCCTTTTTCACAATAGCCCTCTCTGGGCTTCCAAATATCACTTTGCCAATTCCACAAGAACTGTCCTAGCAAAAGGCTTCTTGAGGGGAAAGCTGTAACTCTGTGAGATGATTTCACAGAACACAAAGAAGTTTCTCAGAAAGCTTCTTTCTCTTTGCTATGGGAGGATATTTCTTTGGCCCTATAGTATTCAAAGGGATCCGAAATATCTGCTTTCAGATTCCACAGAAATAAGGCTAGCAAAGAGATCCACGAAATACAGATGTAACTCTGTGAGTGGAAGTCACATATCACAGAGCAGTTTCTCAGAAAGCTTCTTTCCAGATTTCATCGGAGGATATTTCCTTTTCACCATAGCCCTCTACGGGCTTCCAAATATCACTTTGCCAAATCCACAAGAACTGTCCTAGCGAAAGGCTTCTTGAAGGGAAAGCTGTAACTCTGTGAGATGATTTCACAGAACACAAAGAAGTTTCTCAGAAAGCTTCTTTCTCTTTGTTATCGGAGGATATTTCCTTTGGCCCTATAGACTTCAAAGGGATCCGAAATATCTGTTCTCAGATTCCACAGAAATAAGGCTAGCAAAGAGATCCACGAAATACAGATGTAACTCTGTGAGTGGAAGTCACATATCACAGAGCAGTTTCTCAGAAAGCTTCTTTCCAGATTTCATTGGAGGATATTTCCTTTTTCACCCTAGCCCTCTATGGGCTTCCAAATATCACTTTGCCAATTCCACAAGAACTGTCTTAGCGAAAGGCTTCTTGAGGGGAAAGCTGTAACTCTGTGAGATGATTTCACAGAACACAAAGAAGTTTCTCAGAAAGCTTCTTTCTCTTTGTTATGGGAGGATATTTCCTTTGGCCCTATAGTCTTCAAAGGGATTCTAAATATCTACTTTCAGATTCCACAGAAATAAGGCTAGCAAAGAGATCCACGAAATACAGATGTAACTCTGTGAGTGGAAGTCACATATCACAGAGCAGTTTCTCAGAAAGCTTCTTTCCAGATTTCATCGGAGGATATTTCCTTTTTCACCATAGCCCTCTATGGGCTTCCAAATATCACTTTGCCAATTCCACAAGAACTGTCCTAGCGAAAGGCTTCTTGAGGGGAAAGCTGTAACTCTGTGAGATGATTTCACAGACCACAAAGATGTTTCTCCGAAAGCTTCTTTCTCTTTGTCATCGGAAGATATTTCCTTTGGCCCTATAGTCTTCAAAGGGATCCGAAATATCTGTTCTCAGATTCCACAGAAATAAGGCTAGCAAAGAGATCCACGAAATACAGATGTAACTCTGTGAGTGGAAGGCACATATCACAGAGCAGTTTCTCAGAAAGCTTCTTTCCAGATTTCATCGGAGGATATTTCCTTTTTCACCATAGCCCTCTATGGGCTTCCAAATATCTCTTTTCCAATTCCACAAGAACTGTCTTAGCGAAAGGCTTCTTGAGGGGAAAGCTGTAACTCTGTCAGATGATTTCACAGAACACAAAGAAGTTTCTCAGAAGGATTCTTTCTCTTTGTTATGGGAGGATATTTCTTTGGCCCTATAGTCTTCAAAGGGATCCGAAATATCTGTTCTCAGATTCCACAGAAAAAAGGCTAGCAAAGAGATCCACGAAATACGGATGTAACTCCGTGAGTGGAAGGCACATATCACAGAGCAGTTTCTCAGAAAGCTTCTTTCCAGATTTCATCGGAGGATATTTCCTTTTTCACCATAGCCCTCTATGGGCTTCCAAATATCTCTTTTCCAATTCCACAAGAACTGTCTTAGCGAAAGGCTTCTTGAGGGGAAAGCTGTAACTCTGTTAGATGATTTCACAGAACACAAAGAACTTTCTCAGAAAGCTTCTTTCTCTTTGCTATGGGAGGATATTTCTTTGGCCCTATAGTATTCAAAGGGATCCGAAATATCTGTTCTCAGATTCCACAGAAATAAGGCTAGCAAAGAGATCCACGAAATACAGACGTAACTCTGTGAGTGGAAGTCACATATCAAAGAGCAGTTTCTCAGAAAGCTTCTTTCCAGATTTCATCGGAGGATATTTCCTTTTTCACCCTAGCCCTCTATGGGCTTCCAAATATCACTTTGCCAATTCCACAAAAACTGTCCTAGCGAAAGGCTTCTTGAGGGGAAAGCTGTAACTCTGTGAGATGATTTCACAGAACACAAAGAAGTTTCTCAGAAAGCTTCTTTCTCTTTGTTATCGGAGGATATTTCCTTTGGCCCTATAGTCTTCAAAGGGATCCGAAATATCTGTTCTCAGATGCCACAGAAATAAGGCTAGCAAAGAGATCCACGAAACACAGATGTAACTCTGTGAGTGGAATTCACATATCACAGAGCAGTTTCTCAGAAAGCTTCTTTCCAGATTTCATCGGAGGATATTTCCTTTTTCACCATAGCCCTCTATGGGCTTCCAAATATCCCTTTCCAATTCCACAAGAACTGTCTTAGCGAAAGGCTTCTTGAGGGGAAAGCTGTAACTCTGTGAGATGATTTCACAGAACACAAAGAAGTTTCTCAGAAAGCTTCTTTCTCTTTGTTATGGGAGGATATTTCCTTTGGCCCTATAATTTTCAAAGGGATTCTGAATATCTGCTTTCAGATTCCACAGAAATAAGGCTAGCAAAGAGATCCACGAAATACAGATGTAACTCTGTGAGTGGAAGTCCCATATCACAGAGCAGTTTCTCAGAAAGCTTCTTTCCAGATTTCATCTGAGGATATTTCCTTTTACCATAGCCCTCTATGGGCTTCCAAATATCACTTTGCCAATTCCACAAGAACTATCCTAGCGAAAGGCTTCTTGAGGGGAAAGCTGTAACTCTGTGAGATGATTTCACAGAACACAAAGAAGTTTCTCAGAAAGCTTCTTTCTCTTTGTTATGGGAGGATATTTCCTTTGGCCCTATAGTCTTCAAAGGGATTCTAAATATCTGCTTTCAGATTCCACAGAAATAAGGCTAGCAAAGAGATCCACGAAATACAGATGTAACTCTGTGAGTGGAAGGCACATATCACAGAGCAGTTTCTCAGAAAGCTTCTTTCCAGATTTCATCGGAGGATATTTCCTTTTACCATAGCCCTCTATGGGCTTCCAAATATCACTTTGCCAATTCCACAAGAACTATCCTAGCGAAAGGCTTCTTGAGGGGAAAGCTGTAACTCTGTGAGATGATTTCACAGACCACAAAGAAGTTTCTCACAAAGCTTCTTTCTCTTTGTTATGGGAGGATATTTCCTTTGGCCCTATAGTCTTCAAAGGGATTCTAAATATCTGCTTTCAGATTCCACAGAAATAAGGCTAGCAAAGAGATCCACGAAATACAGATGTAACTCTGTGAGTGGAAGGCACATATCACAGAGCAGTTTCTCAGAAAGCTTCTTTCCAGATTTCATCGGAGGATATTTCCTTTTTCACCATAGCCCTCTATGGGCTTCCAAATATCTCTTTTCCAATTCCACAAGAACTGTCTTAGCGAAAGGCTTCTTGAGGGGAAAGCTGTAACTCTGTTAGATGATTTCACAGAACACAAAGAAGTTTCTCAGAAAGCTTCTTTCTCTTTGCTATGGGAGGATATTTCTTTGGCCCTATAGTCTACAAAGGGATCCGAAATATCTGTTCTCAGATTCCACAGAAATAAGGCTAGCAAAGAGATCCACGAAATACAGATGTAACTCTGTGAGTGGAACTCACATATCACAGAGCAGTTTCTCAGAAAGCTTCTTTCCAGATTTCATCGGAGGATATTTCCTTTTTCACCATAGCCCTCTATGGGCTTCCAAATATCCCTTTCCAATTCCACAAGAACTGTCTTAGGGAAACGCTTCTTGAGGGGAAAGCTGTAACTTTGTGAGATGATTTCACAGAACACAAAGAAGTTTCTCAGAAAGCTTCTTTCTCTTTGTTATGGGAGGATATTTCCTTTGGCCCTATAATCTTCAATGGGATTCTGAATATCTGCTTTCAGATTCCACAGAAATAAGGCTAGCAAAGAGATCCACGAAATAGAGATGTAACTCCGTGAGTGGAAGTCACATATCACAGAGCAGTTTCTCAGAAAGCTTCTTTCCAGATTTCATCGGAGGATATTTCCTTTTTCACCATAGCCCTCTATGGGCTTCCAAATATCACTTTGCCAATTCCACAAGAACTGTCTTAGCGAAAGGCTTCTTGAGGGGAAAGCTGTAACTCTGTGAGATGATTTCACAGAACACAAAGAAGTTTCTCAGAAAGCTTCTTTCTCTTTGTTATGGGAGGATATTTCCTTTGGCCCTATAATCTTCAAAGGGATTCTAAATATGTGCTTTCAGATTCCACAGAAATAAGGCTAGCAAAGAGATCCACGAAATACAGATGTAACTCTGTGAGTGGAAGTCACATATCACAGAGCAGTTTCTCAGAAAGCTTCTTTCCAGATTTCATCTGAGGATATTTCCTTTTTCACAATAGCCCTCTCTGGGCTTCCAAATATCACTTTGCCAATTCCACAAGAACTGTCCTAGCGAAAGGCTTCTTGAGGGGAAAGCTGTAACTCTGTGAGATGATTTCACAGAACACAAAGAAGTTTCTCAGAAAGCTTCTTTCTCTTTGTTATGGGAGGATATTTCCTTTGGCCCTATAGTATTCAAAGGGATTCTAAATATCTGCTTTCAGATTCCACAGAAATAAGGCTAGCAAAGAGATCCACGAAATACAGATGTAACTCTGTGAGTGGAAGTCACATATCACAGAGCAGTTTCTCAGAAAGCTTCTTTCCAGATTTCATCGGAGGATATTTCCTTTTTCACCATAGCCCTCTACGGGCTTCCAAATATCACTTTGCCAAATCCACAAGAACTGTCCTAGCGAAAGGCTTCTTGAAGGGAAAGCTGTAACTCTGTGAGATGATTTCACAGAACACAAAGAAGTTTCTCAGAAAGCTTCTTTCTCTTTGTTATCGGAGGATATTTCCTTTGGCCCTATAGACTTCAAAGGGATCCGAAATATCTGTTCTCAGATTCCACAGAAATAAGGCTAGCAAAGAGATCCACGAAATACAGATGTAACTCTGTGAGTGGAAGTCACATATCACAGAGCAGTTTCTCAGAAAGCTTCTTTCCAGATTTCATCTGAGGATATTTCCTTTTTCACAATAGCCCTCTCTGGGCTTCCAAATATCACTTTGCCAATTCCACAAGAACTGTCCTAGCGAAAGGCTTCTTAAGGGGAAAGCTGTAACTCTGTGAGATGATTTCACAGAACACAAAGAAGTTTCTCAGAAAGCTTCTTTCTCTTTGTTATGGGAGGATATTTCCTTTGGCCCTATAGTATTCAAAGGGATTCTAAATATCTGCTTTCAGATTCCACAGAAATAAGGCTAGGAAAGAGATCCACGAAATACAGATGTAACTCTGTGAGTGGAAGTCACATATCACAGAGCAGTTTCTCAGAAATCTTCTTTCCAGATTTCATCGGAGGATATTTCCTTTTTCACCATAGCCCTCTACGGGCTTCCAAATATCACTTTGCCAAATCCACAAGAACTGTCCTAGCGAAAGGCTTCTTGAAGGGAAAGCTGTAACTCTGTGAGATGATTTCACAGAACACAAAGAAGTTTCTCAGAAAGCTTCTTTCTCTTTGTTATCGGAGGATATTTCCTTTGGCCCTATAGACTTCAAAGGGATCCGAAATATCTGTTCTCAGATTCCACAGAAATAAGGCTAGCAAAGAGATCCACGAAATACAGATGTAACTCTGTGAGTGGAAGGCACATATCACAGAGCAGTTTCTCAGAAAGCTTCTTTCCAAATTTCATCGGAGGATATTTGCTTTTTCACCATAGCCCTCTATGGGCTTCCAAATATCTCTTTTCCAATTCCACAAGAACTGTCTTAGCGAAAGGCTTCTTTAGGTGAAAGCTGTAACTCTGTTAGATGATTTCACAGAACACAAAGAAGTTTCTCAGAAAGCTTCTTTCTCTTTGTTATGGGAGGATATTTCTTTGGCCCTATAGTCTTCAAAGGGATCCGAAATATCTGTTCTCAGATTCCACAGAAATAAGGCTAGCAAAGAGATCCACGAAATACAGATGTAACTCTGTGAGTGGAAGGCACGTATCACAGAGCAGTTTCTCAGAAAGCTTCTTTCCAGATTTCATCGGAGGATATTTCCTTTTTCACCATAGCCCTCTATGGGCTTCCAAATATCTCTTTTCCAATTCCACAAGAACTGTCTTAGCGAAAGGCTTCTTGAGGGGAAAGCTGTAACTCTGTTAGATGATTTCACAGAACACAAAGAAGTTTCTCAGAAAGCTTCTTTCTCTTTGCTATGGGAGGATATTTCTTTGGCCCTATAGTATTCAAAGGGATCCGAAATATCTGTTCTCAGATTCCACAGAAATAAGGCTAGCAAAGAGATCCACGAAATACAGATGTAACTCTGTGAGTGGAATTCACATATCACAGAGCAGTTTCTCAGAAAGCTTCTTTCCAGATTTCATCGGAGGATATTTCCTTTTTCACCATAGCCCTCTATGGGCTTCCAAATATCACTTTGCCAATTCCACAAGAACTGTCTTAGCGAAAGGCTTCTTGAGGGGAAAGCTGTAACTCTGTGACAAGATTTCACAGAACACAAAGAAGTTTCTCAGAAAGCTTCTTTCTCTTTGTTATGGGAGGATATTTCCTTTGGCCCTATAATCTTCAAAGGGATTCTAAATATGTGCTTTCAGATTCCACAGAAATAAGGCTAGCAAAGAGATCCACGAAATACAGATGTAACTCTGTGAGTGGAAGTCACATATCACAGAGCAGTTTCTCAGAAAGCTTCTTTCCAGATTTCATCGGAGGATATTTCCTTTTTCACCATAGCCCTCTATGGGCTTCCAAATATCACTTTGCCAATTCCACAAGAACTGTCTTAGCGAAAGGCTTCTTGAGGGGAAAGCTGTAACTCTGTGACAAGATTTCACAGAACACAAAGAAGTTTCTCAGAAAGCTTCTTTCTCTTTGTTATGGGAGGATATTTCCTTTGGCCCTATAATCTTCAAAGGGATTCTAAATATGTGCTTTCAGATTCCACAGAAATAAGGCTAGCAAAGAG
Source organism: Macaca fascicularis (assembly GCF_037993035.2). Classification (NCBI taxonomy): domain Eukaryota; kingdom Metazoa; phylum Chordata; class Mammalia; order Primates; family Cercopithecidae; genus Macaca; species Macaca fascicularis. The sequence continues at coordinate 29,651,331 of NC_088386.1, forward strand.
ATCCACGAAATACAGATGTAACTCTGTGAGTGGAAGTCACATATCACAGAGCAGTTTCTCAGAAAGCTTCTTTCCAGATTTCATCTGAGGATAATTCCTTTTTCACAATAGCCCTCTCTGGGCTTCCAAATATCACTTTGCCAATTCCACAAGAACTGTCCTAGCAAAAGGCTTCTTGAGGGGAAAGCTGTAACTCTGTGAGATGATTTCACAGAACACAAAGAAGTTTCTCAGAAAGCTTCTTTCTCTTTGCTATGGGAGGATATTTCTTTGGCCCTATAGTATTCAAAGGGATCCGAAATATCTGCTTTCAGATTCCACAGAAATAAGGCTAGCAAAGAGATCCACGAAATACAGATGTAACTCTGTGAGTGGAAGTCACATATCACAGAGCAGTTTCTCAGAAAGCTTCTTTCCAGATTTCATCGGAGGATATTTCCTTTTTCACCATAGCCCTCTACGGGCTTCCAAATATCACTTTGCCAAATCCACAAGAACTGTCTTAGCGAAAGGCTTCTTGAAGGGAAAGCTGTAACTCTGTGAGATGATTTCACAGAACACAAAGAAGTTTCTCAGAAAGCTTCTTTCTCTTTGTTATCGGAGGATATTTCCTTTGGCCCTATAGACTTCAAAGGGATCCGAAATATCTGTTCTCAGATTCCACAGAAATAAGGCTAGCAAAGAGATCCACGAAATACAGATGTAACTCTGTGAGTGGAAGTCACATATCACAGAGCAGTTTCTCAGAAATCTTCTTTCCAGATTTCATTGGAGGATATTTCCTTTTTCACCCTAGCCCTCTATGGGCTTCCAAATATCACTTTGCCAATTCCACAAGAACTGTCTTAGCGAAAGGCTTCTTGAGGGGAAAGCTGTAACTCTGTGAGATGATTTCACAGAACACAAAGAAGTTTCTCAGAAAGCTTCTTTCTCTTTGTTATGGGAGGATATTTCCTTTGGCCCTATAGTCTTCAAAGGGATTATAAATATCTACTTTCAGATTCCACAGAAATAAGGCTAGCAAAGAGATCCACGAAATACAGATGTAACTCTGTGAGTGGAAGTCACATATCACAGAGCAGCTTCTCAGAAAGCTTCTTTCCAGATTTCATCGGAGGATATTTCCTTTTTCACCATAGCCCTCTATGGGCTTCCAAATATCACTTTGCCAATTCCACAAGAACTGTCCTAGCGAAAGGCTTCTTGAGGGGAAAGCTGTAACTCTGTGAGATGATTTCACAGACCACAAAGAAGTTTCTCAGAAAGCTTCTTTCTCTTTGTTATCGGAAGATATTTCCTTTGGCCCTATAGTCTTCAAAGGGATCCGAAATATCTGTTCTCAGATTCCACAGAAATAAGGCTAGCAAAGAGATCCACGAAATACAGATGTAACTCTGTGAGTGGAAAGCACATATCACAGAGCAGTTTCTCAGAAAGCTTCTTTCCAGATTTCATCGGAGGATATTTCCTTTTTCACCATAGCCCTCTATGGGCTTCCAAATATCTCTTTTCCAATTCCACAAGAACTGTCTTAGCGAAAGGCTTCTTTAGGTGAAAGCTGTAACTCTGTTAGATGATTTCACAGAACACAAAGAAGTTTCTCAGAAAGCTTCTTTCTCTTTGTTATGGGAGGATATTTCTTTGGCCCTATAGTCTTCAAGAGATCCGAAATATCTGTTCTCAGATTCCACAGAAATAAGGCTACCAAAGAGATCCACGAAATACAGATGTAACTCTGTGAGTGGAAGGCACATATCACAGAGCAGTTTCTCAGAAAGCTTCTTTCCAGATTTCATCGGAGGATATTTCCTTTTTCACCATAGCCCTCTATGGGCTTCCAAATATCTCTTTTCCAATTCCACAAGAACTGTCTTAGCGAAAGGCTTCTTGAGGGGAAAGCTGTAACTCTGTTAGATGATTTCACAGAACACAAAGAAGTTTCTCAGAAAGCTTCTTTCTCTTTGCTATGGGAGGATATTTCTTTGGCCCTATAGTATTCAAAGGGATCCGAAATATCTGTTCTCAGATTCCACAGAAATAAGGCTAGCAAAGAGATCCACGAAATACAGATGTAACTCTGTGAGTGGAATTCACATATCACAGAGCAGTTTCTCAGAAAGCTTCTTTCCAGATTTCATCGGAGGATATTTCCTTTTTCACCATAGCCCTCTATGGGCTTCCAAATATCACTTTGCCAATTCCACAAGAACTGTCTTAGCGAAAGGCTTCTTGAGGGGAAAGCTGTAACTCTGTGACAAGATTTCACAGAACACAAAGAAGTTTCTCAGAAAGCTTCTTTCTCTTTGTTATGGGAGGATATTTCCTTTGGCCCTATAATCTTCAAAGGGATTCTAAATATGTGCTTTCAGATTCCACAGAAATAAGGCTAGCAAAGAGATCCACGAAATACAGATGTAACTCTGTGAGTGGAAGTCACATATCACAGAGCAGTTTCTCAGAAAGCTTCTTTCCAGATTTCATCGGAGGATAATTCCTTTTTCACCATAGCCCTCTATGGGCTTCCAAATATCACTTTGCCAATTCCACAAGAACTGTCTTAGCGAAAGGCTTCTTGAGGGGAAAGCTGTAACTCTGTGACAAGATTTCACAGAACACAAAGAAGTTTCTCAGAAAGCTTCTTTCTCTTTGTTATGGGAGGATATTTCCTTTGGCCCTATAATCTTCAAAGGGATTCTAAATATGTGCTTTCAGATTCCACAGAAATAAGGCTAGCAAAGAGATCCACGAAATACAGATGTAACTCTGTGAGTGGAAGGCACATATCACAGAGCAGTTTCTCAGAAAGCTTCTTTCCAGATTTCATCGGAGGATATTTCCTTTTTCACCATAGCCCTCTATGGGCTTCCAAATATCTCTTTTCCAATTCCACAAGAACTGTCTTAGCGAAAGACTTCTTGAGGGGAAAGCTGTAACTCTGTCAGATGATTTCACAGAACACAAAGAAGTTTCTCAGAAGGATTCTTTCTCTTTGTTATGGGAGGATATTTCTTTGGCCCTATAGTCTTCAAAGGGATCCGAAATATCTGTTCTCAGATTCCACAGAAAAAAGGCTAGCAAAGAGATCCACGAAATACGGATGTAACTCCGTGAGTGGAAGGCACATATCACAGAGCAGTTTCTCAGAAAGCTTCTTTCCAGATTTCATCGGAGGATATTTCCTTTTTCACCATAGCCCTCTATGGGCTTCCAAATATCACTTTGCCAATTCCACAAGAACTGTCTTAGCGAAAGGCTTCTTGAGGGGAAAGCTGTAACTCTGTGAGATGATTTCACAGACCACAAAGAAGTTTCTCAGAAAGCTTCTTTCTCTTTGTTATGGGAGGATATTTCCTTTGGCCCTATAGTCTTCAAAGGGATTCTAAATATCTACTTTCAGATTCCACAGAAATAAGGCTAGCAAAGAGATCCACGAAATACAGATGTAACTCTGTGAGTGGAAGTCACATATCACAGAGCAGTTTCTCAGAAAGCTTCTTTCCAGATTTCATCGGAGGATATTTCCTTTTTCACCATAGCCCTCTATGGGTTTCCAAATATCACTTTGCCAATTCCACAAGAACTGTCCTAGCGAAAGGCTTCTTGAGGGGAAAGCTGTAACTCTGTGAGATGATTTCACAGACCACAAAGATGTTTCTCCGAAAGCTTCTTTCTCTTTGTCATCGGAAGATATTTCCTTTGGCCCTATAGTCTTCAAAGGGATCCGAAATATCTGTTCTCAGATTCCACAGAAATAAGGCTAGCAAAGAGATCCACGAAATACAGATGTAACTCTGTGAGTGGAAGGCACATATCACAGAGCAGTTTCTCAGAAAGCTTCTTTCCAGATTTCATCGGAGGATATTTCCTTTTTCACCATAGCCCTCTATGGGCTTCCAAATATCTCTTTTCCAATTCCACAAGAACTGTCTTAGCGAAAGGCTTCTTGAGGGGAAAGCTGTAACTCTGTCAGATGATTTCACAGAACACAAAGAAGTTTCTCAGAAGGATTCTTTCTCTTTGTTATGGGAGGATATTTCTTTGGCCCTATAGTCTTCAAAGGGATCCGAAATATCTGTTCTCAGATTCCACAGAAAAAAGGCTAGCAAAGAGATCCACGAAATACGGATGTAACTCCGTGAGTGGAAGGCACATATCACAGAGCAGTTTCTCAGAAAGCTTCTTTCCAGATTTCATCGGAGGATATTTCCTTTTTCACCATAGCCCTCTATGGGCTTCCAAATATCTCTTTTCCAATTCCACAAGAACTGTCTTAGCGAAAGGCTTCTTGAGGGGAAAGCTGTAACTCTGTTAGATGATTTCACAGAACACAAAGAAGTTTCTCAGAAAGCTTCTTTCTCTTTGCTATGGGAGGATATTTCTTTGGCCCTATAGTATTCAAAGGGATCCGAAATATCTGTTCTCAGATTCCACAGAAATAAGGCTAGCAAAGAGATCCACGAAATACAGACGTAACTCTGTGAGTGGAAGTCACATATCAAAGAGCAGTTTCTCAGAAAGCTTCTTTCCAGATTTCATCGGAGGATATTTCCTTTTTCACCCTAGCCCTCTATGGGCTTCCAAATATCACTTTGCCAATTCCACAAAAACTGTCCTAGCGAAAGGCTTCTTGAGGGGAAAGCTGTAACTCTGTGAGATGATTTCACAGAACACAAAGAAGTTTCTCAGAAAGCTTCTTTCTCTTTGTTATCGGAGGATATTTCCTTTGGCCCTATAGTCTTCAAAGGGATCCGAAATATCTGTTCTCAGATGCCACAGAAATAAGGCTAGCAAAGAGATCCACGAAACACAGATGTAACTCTGTGAGTGGAATTCACATATCACAGAGCAGTTTCTCAGAAAGCTTCTTTCCAGATTTCATCGGAGGATATTTCCTTTTTCACCATAGCCCTCTATGGGCTTCCAAATATCCCTTTCCAATTCCACAAGAACTGTCTTACCGAAAGGCTTCTTGAGTGGAAAGCTGTAACTCTGTGAGATGATTTCACAGAACACAAAGAAGTTTCTCAGAAAGCTTCTTTCTCTTTGTTATGGGAGGATATTTCCTTTGGCCCTATAATTTTCAAAGGGATTCTGAATATCTGCTTTCAGATTCCACAGAAATAAGGCTAGCAAAGAGATCCACGAAATACAGATGTAACTCTGTGATTGGAAGTCCCATATCACAGAGCAGTTTCTCAGAAAGCTTCTTTCCAGATTTCATCTGAGGATATTTCCTTTTACCATAGCCCTCTATGGGCTTCCAAATATCACTTTGCCAATTCCACAAGAACTATCCTAGCGAAAGGCTTCTTGAGGGGAAAGCTGTAACTCTGTGAGATGATTTCACAGAACACAAAGAAGTTTCTCAGAAAGCTTCTTTCTCTTTGTTATGGGAGGATATTTCCTTTGGCCCTATAGTCTTCAAAGGGATTCTAAATATCTGCTTTCAGATTCCACAGAAATAAGGCTAGCAAAGAGATCCACGAAATACAGATGTAACTCTGTGAGTGGAAGGCACATATCACAGAGCAGTTTCTCAGAAAGCTTCTTTCCAGATTTCATCGGAGGATATTTCCTTTTACCATAGCCCTCTATGGGCTTCCAAATATCACTTTGCCAATTCCACAAGAACTATCCTAGCGAAAGGCTTCTTGAGGGGAAAGCTGTAACTCTGTGAGATGATTTCACAGAACACAAAGAAGTTTCTCAGAAAGCTTCTTTCTCTTTGTTATGGGAGGATATTTCCTTTGGCCCTATAGTCTTCAAAGGGATTCTAAATATCTGCTTTCAGATTCCACAGAAATAAGGCTAGCAAAGAGATCCACGAAATACAGATGTAACTCTGTGAGTGGAAGGCACATATCACAGAGCAGTTTCTCAGAAAGCTTCTTTCCAGATTTCATCGGAGGATATTTCCTTTTTCACCATAGCCCTCTATGGGCTTCCAAATATCACTTTGCCAATTCCACAAGAACTGTCTTAGCGAAAGGCTTCTTGAGGGGAAAGCTGTAACTCTGTGAGATGATTTCACAGAACACAAAGAAGTTTCTCAGAAAGCTTCTTTCTCTTTGTTATCGGAAGATATTTCCTTTGGCCCTATAGTCTTCAAAGGGATCCGAAATATCTGTTCTCAGATTCCACAGAAATAAGGCTAGCAAAGAGATCCACGAAATACAGATGTAACTCTGTGAGTGGAAAGCACATATCACAGAGCAGTTTCTCAGAAAGCTTCTTTCCAGATTTCATCGGAGGATATTTCCTTTTTCACCATAGCCCTCTATGGGCTTCCAAATATCTCTTTTCCAATTCCACAAGAACTGTCTTAGCGAAAGGCTTCTTTAGGGGAAAGCTGTAACTCTGTTAGATGATTTCACAGAACACAAAGAAGTTTCTCAGAAAGCTTCTTTCTCTTTGTTATGGGAGGATATTTCTTTGGCCCTATAGTCTTCAAAGGGATCCGAAATATCTGTTCTCAGATTCCACAGAAATAAGGCTAGCAAAGAGATCCACGAAATACAGATGTAACTCTGTGAGTGGAAGGCACATATCACAGAGCAGTTTCTCAGAAAGCTTCTTTCCAGATTTCATCGGAGGATATTTCCTTTTTCACCATAGCCCTCTATGGGCTTCCAAATATCTCTTTTCCAATTCCACAAGAACTGTCTTAGCGAAAGGCTTCTTGAGGGGAAAGCTGTAACTCTGTTAGATGATTTCACAGAACACAAAGAAGTTTCTCAGAAAGCTTCTTTCTCTTTGCTATGGGAGGATATTTCTTTGGCCCTATAGTATTCAAAGGGATCCGAAATATCTGTTCTCAGATTCCACAGAAATAAGGCTAGCAAAGAGATCCACGAAATACAGATGTAACTCTGTGAGTGGAATTCACATATCACAGAGCAGTTTCTCAGAAAGCTTCTTTCCAGATTTCATCGGAGGATATTTCCTTTTTCACCATAGCCCTCTATGGGCTTCCAAATATCACTTTGCCAATTCCACAAGAACTGTCTTAGCGAAAGGCTTCTTGAGGGGAAAGCTGTAACTCTGTCAGATGATTTCACAGAACACAAAGAAGTTTCTCAGAAAGCTTCTTTCTCTTTGTTATGGGAGGATATTTCCTTTGGCCCTATAATCTTCAAAGGGATTCTAAATATGTGCTTTCAGATTCCACAGAAATAAGGCTAGCAAAGAGATCCACGAAATACAGATGTAACTCTGTGAGTGGAAGTCACATATCACAGAGCAGTTTCTCAGAAAGCTTCTTTCCAGATTTCATCGGAGGATATTTCCTTTTTCACAATAGCCCTCTCTGGGCTTCCAAATATCACTTTGCCAATTCCACAAGAACTGTCCTAGCGAAAGGCTTCTTAAGGGGAAAGCTGTAATTCTGTGAGATGATTTCACAGAACACAAAGAAGTTTCTCAGAAAGCTTCTTTCTCTTTGTTATGGGAGGATATTTCCTTTGGCCCTATAGTATTCAAAGGGATTCTAAATATCTGCTTTCAGATTCCACAGAAATAAGGCTAGGAAAGAGATCCACGAAATACAGATGTAACTCTGTGAGTGGAAGTCACATATCACAGAGCAGTTTCTCAGAAATCTTCTTTCCAGATTTCATCGGAGGATATTTCCTTTTTCACCATAGCCCTCTACGGGCTTCCAAATATCACTTTGCCAAATCCACAAGAACTGTCCTAGCGAAAGGCTTCTTGAAGGGAAAGCTGTAACTCTGTGAGATGATTTCACAGAACACAAAGAAGTTTCTCAGAAAGCTTCTTTCTCTTTGTTATCGGAGGATATTTCCTTTGGCCCTATAGACTTCAAAGGGATCCGAAATATCTGTTCTCAGATTCCACAGAAATAAGGCTAGCAAAGAGATCCACGAAATAGAGATGTAACTCTGTGAGTGGAAGGCACATATCACAGAGCAGTTTCTCAGAAAGCTTCTTTCCAAATTTCATCGGAGGATATTTGCTTTTTCACCATAGCCCTCTATGGGCTTCCAAATATCTCTTTTCCAATTCCACAAGAACTGTCCTAGCGAAAGGCTTCTTGAGGGGAAAGCTGTAACTCTGTTAGATGATTTCACAGAACACAAAGAAGTTTCTCAGAAAGCTTCTTTCTCTTTGCTATGGGAGGATATTTCTTTGGCCCTATAGTCTACAAAGGGATCCGAAATATCTGTTCTCAGATTCCACAGAAATAAGGCTAGCAAAGAGATCCACGAAATACAGATGTAACTCTGTGAGTGGAACTCACATATCACAGAGCAGTTTCTCAGAAAGCTTCTTTCCAGATTTCATCGGAGGATATTTCCTTTTTCACCATAGCCCTCTATGGGCTTCCAAATATCCCTTTCCAATTCCACAAGAACTGTCTTAGGGAAAGGCTTCTTGAGGGGAAAGCTGTAACTTTGTGAGATGATTTCACAGAACACAAAGAAGTTTCTCAGAAAGCTTCTTTCTCTTTGTTATGGGAGGATATTTCCTTTGGCCCTATAATCTTCAATGGGATTCTGAATATCTGCTTTCAGATTCCACAGAAATAAGGCTAGCAAAGAGATCCACGAAATAGAGATGTAACTCCGTGAGTGGAAGTCACATATCACAGAGCAGTTTCTCAGAAAGCTTCTTTCCAGATTTCATCGGAGGATATTTCCTTTTTCACCATAGCCCTCTATGGGCTTCCAAATATCACTTTGCCAATTCCACAAGAACTGTCTTAGCGAAAGGCTTCTTGAGGGGAAAGCTGTAACTCTGTGAGATGATTTCACAGAACACAAAGAAGTTTCTCAGAAAGCTTCTTTCTCTTTGTTATCGGAAGATATTTCCTTTGGCCCTATAGTCTTCAAAGGGATCCGAAATATGTGTTCTCAGATTCCACAGAAATAAGGCTACCAAAGAGATCCACGAAATACAGATGTAACTCTGTGAGTGGAATTCACATATCACAGAGCAGTTTCTCAGAAAGCTTCTTTCCAGATTTCATCGGAGGATATTTCCTTTTTCACCATAGCCCTCTATGGGCTTCCAAATATCACTTTGCCAATTCCACAAGAACTGTCTTAGCGAAAGGCTTCTTGAGGGGAAAGCTGTAACTCTGTGACAAGATTTCACAGAACACAAAGAAGTTTCTCAGAAAGCTTCTTTCTCTTTGTTATGGGAGGATATTTCCTTTGGCCCTATAATCTTCAAAGGGATTCTAAATATGTGCTTTCAGATTCCACAGAAATAAGGCTAGCAAAGAGATCCACGAAATACAGATGTAACTCTGTGAGTGGAAGTCACATATCACAGAGCAGTTTCTCAGAAAGCTTCTTTCCAGATTTCATCTGAGGATATTTCCTTTTTCACAATAGCCCTCTCTGGGCTTCCAAATATCACTTTGCCAATTCCACAAGAACTGTCCTAGCGAAAGGCTTCTTGAGGGGAAAGCTGTAACTCTGTGAGATGATTTCACAGAACACAAAGAAGTTTCTCAGAAAGCTTCTTTCTCTTTGTTATGGGAGGATATTTCCTTTGGCCCTATAGTATTCAAAGGGATTCTAAATATCTGCTTTCAGATTCCACAGAAATAAGGCTAGCAAAGAGATCCACGAAATACAGATGTAACTCTGTGAGTGGAAGTCACATATCACAGAGCAGTTTCTCAGAAAGCTTCTTTCCAGATTTCATCGGAGGATATTTCCTTTTTCACCATAGCCCTCTACGGGCTTCCAAATATCACTTTGCCAAATCCACAAGAACTGTCCTAGCGAAAGGCTTCTTGAAGGGAAAGCTGTAACTCTGTGAGATGATTTCACAGAACACAAAGAAGTTTCTCAGAAAGCTTCTTTCTCTTTGTTATCGGAGGATATTTCCTTTGGCCCTATAGACTTCAAAGGGATCCGAAATATCTGTTCTCAGATTCCACAGAAATAAGGCTAGCAAAGAGATCCACGAAATACAGATGTAACTCTGTGAGTGGAAGTCACATATCACAGAGCAGTTTCTCAGAAAGCTTCTTTCCATATTTCATCGGAGGATATTTCCTTTTTCACCCTAGCCCTCTACGGGCTTCCAAATATCACTTTGCCAATTCCACAAGAACTGTCTTAGCGAAAGGCTTCTTGAGGGGAAAGCTGTAACTCTGTGAGATGATTTCACAGAACACAAAGAAGTTTCTCAGAAAGCTTCTTTCTCTTTGTTATGGGAGGATATTTCCTTTGGCCCTATAGTCTTCAAAGGGATTCTAAATATCTACTTTCAGATTCCACAGAAATAAGGCTAGCAAAGAGATCCACGAAATACAGATGTAACTCTGTGAGTGGAAGTCACATATCACAGAGCAGTTTCTCAGAAAGCTTCTTTCCAGATTTCATCGGAGGATATTTCCTTTTTCACCATAGCCCTCTATGGGCTTCCAAATATCACTTTGCCAATTCCACAAGAACTGTCCTAGCGAAAGGCTTCTTGAGGGGAAAGCTGTAACTCTGTGAGATGATTTCACAGACCACAAAGAAGTTTCTCAGAAAGCTTCTTTCTCTTTGTTATCGGAAGATATTTCCTTTGGCCCTATAGTCTTCAAAGGGATCCGAAATATCTGTTCTCAGATTCCACAGAAATAAGGCTAGCAAAGAGATCCACGAAATACAGATGTAACTCTGTGAGTGGAAAGCACATATCACAGAGCAGTTTCTCAGAAAGCTTCTTTCCAGCTTTCATCGGAGGATATTTCCTTTTTCACCATAGCCCTCTATGGGCTTCCAAATATCTCTTTTCCAATTCCACAAGAACTGTCTTAGCGAAAGGCTTCTTTAGGGGAAAGCTGTAACTCTGTTAGATGATTTCACAGAACACAAAGAAGTTTCTCAGAAAGCTTCTTTCTCTTTGTTATGGGATGATATTTCTTTGGCCCTATAGTCTTCAAAGGGATCCGAAATATCTGTTCTCAGATTCCACAGAAATAAGGCTAGCAAAGAGATCCACGAAATACAGATGTAACTCTGTGAGTGGAAGGCACATATCACAGAGCAGTTTCTCAGAAAGCTTCTTTCCAGATTTCATCGGAGGATATTTCCTTTTTCACCATAGCCCTCTATGGGCTTCCAAATATCTCTTTTCCAATTCCACAAGAACTGTCTTAGCGAAAGGCTTCTTGAGGGGAAAGCTGTAACTCTGTTAGATGATTTCACAGAACACAAAGAAGTTTCTCAGAAAGCCTCTTTCTCTTTGCTATGGGAGAATATTTCTTTGGCCCTATAGTATTCAAAGGGATCCGAAATATCTGTTCTCAGATTCCACAGAAATAAGGCTAGCAAAGAGATCCACGAAATACAGATGTAACTCTGTGAGTGGAATTCACATATCACAGAGCAGTTTCTCAGAAAGCTTCTTTCCAGATTTCATCGGAGGATATTTCCTTTTTCACCATAGCCCTCTATGGGCTTCCAAATATCACTTTGCCAATTCCACAAGAACTGTCTTAGCGAAAGGCTTCTTGAGGGGAAAGCTGTAACTCTGTGAGATGATTTCACAGAACACAATGAAGTTTCTCAGAAAGCTTCTTTCTCTTTGTTATGGGAGGATATTTCCTTTGGCCCTATAATCTTCAAAGGGATTATAAATATGTGCTTTCAGATTCCACAGAAATAAGGCTAGCAAAGAGATCCACGAAATACAGATGTAACTCTGTGAGTGGAAGTCACATATCACAGAGCAGTTTCTCAGAAAGCTTCTTTCCAGATTTCATCTGAGGATATTTCCTTTTTCACAATAGCCCTCTCTGGGCTTCCAAATATCACTTTGCCAATTCCACAAGAACTGTCCTAGCGAAAGGCTTCTTAAGGGGAAAGCTGTAACTCTGTGAGATGATTTCACAGAACACAAAGAAGTTTCTCAGAAAGCTTCTTTCTCTTTGTTATGGGAGGATATTTCCTTTGGCCCTATAGTATTCAAAGGGATTCTAAATATCTGCTTTCAGATTCCACAGAAATAAGGCTAGGAAAGAGATCCACGAAATACAGATGTAACTCTGTGAGTGGAAGTCACATATCACAGAGCAGTTTCTCAGAAATCTTCTTTCCAGATTTCATCGGAGGATATTTCCTTTTTCACCATAGCCCTCTACGGGCTTCCAAATATCACTTTGCCAAATCCACAAGAACTGTCCTAGCGAAAGGCTTCTTGAAGGGAAAGCTGTAACTCTGTGAGATGATTTCACAGAACACAAAGAAGTTTCTCAGAAAGCTTCTTTCTCTTTGTTATCGGAGGATATTTCCTTTGGCCCTATAGACTTCAAAGGGATCCGAAATATCTGTTCTCAGATTCCACAGAAATAAGGCTAGCAAAGAGATCCACGAAATACAGATGTAACTCTGTGAGTGGAAGGCACATATCACAGAGCAGTTTCTCAGAAAGCTTCTTTCCAAATTTCATCGGAGGATATTTGCTTTTTCACCATAGCCCTCTATGGGCTTCCAAATATCTCTTTTCCAATTCCACAAGAACTGTCTTAGCGAAAGGCTTCTTTAGGTGAAAGCTGTAACTCTGTTAGATGATTTCACAGAACACAAAGAGGTTTCTCAGAAAGCTTCTTTCTCTTTGTTATGGGAGGATATTTCTTTGGCCCTATAGTCTTCAAAGGGATCCGAAATATCTGTTCTCAGATTCCACAGAAATAAGGCTAGCAAAGAGATCCACGAAATACAGATGTAACTCTGTGAGTGGAAGGCACATATCACAGAGCAGTTTCTCAGAAAGCTTCTTTCCAGATTTCATCGGAGGATATTTCCTTTTTCACCATAGCCCTCTATGGGCTTCCAAATATCTCTTTTCCAATTCCACAAGAACTGTCTTAGCGAAAGGCTTCTTGAGGGGAAAGCTGTAACTCTGTTAGATGATTTCACAGAACACAAAGAAGTTTCTCAGAAAGCTTCTTTCTCTTTGCTATGGGAGGATATTTCTTTGGCCCTATAGTATTCAAAGGGATCCGAAATATCTGTTCTCAGATTCCACAGAAATAAGGCTAGCAAAGAGATCCACGAAATACAGATGTAACTCTGTGAGTGGAATTCACATATCACAGAGCAGTTTCTCAGAAAGCTTCTTTCCAGATTTCATCGGAGGATATTTCCTTTTTCACCATAGCCCTCTATGGGCTTCCAAATATCACTTTGCCAATTCCACAAGAACTGTCTTAGCGAAAGGCTTCTTGAGGGGAAAGCTGTAACTCTGTGACAAGATTTCACAGAACACAAAGAAGTTTTTCAGAAAGCTTCTTTCTCTTTGTTATGGGAGGATATTTCCTTTGGCCCTATAATCTTCAAAGAGATTCTAAATATGTGCTTTCAGATTCCACAGAAATAAGGCTAGCAAAGAGATCCACGAAATACAGATGTAACTCTGTGAGTGGAAGTCACATATCACAGAGCAGTTTCTCAGAAAGCTTCTTTCCAGATTTCATCGGAGGATATTTCCTTTTTCACCATAGCCCTCTACGGGCTTCCAAATATCACTTTGCCAAATCCACAAGAACTGTCCTAGCGAAAGGCTTCTTGAAGGGAAAGCTGTAACTCTGTGAGATGATTTCACAGAACACAAAGAAGTTTCTCAGAAAGCTTCTTTCTCTTTGTTATCGGAGGATATTTCCTTTGGCCCTATAGACTTCAAAGGGATCCGAAATATCTGTTCTCAGATTCCACAGAAATAAGGCTAGCAAAGAGATCCACGAAATACAGATGTAACTCTGTGAGTGGAAGTCACATATCACAGAGCAGTTTCTCAGAAAGCTTCTTTCCAGATTTCATTGGAGGATATTTCCTTTTTCACCCTAGCCCTCTATGGGCTTCCAAATATCACTTTGCCAATTCCACAAGAACTGTCTTAGCGAAAGGCTTCTTGAGGGGAAAGCTGTAACTCTGTGAGATGATTTCACAGAACACAAAGAAGTTTCTCAGAAAGCTTCTTTCTCTTTGTTATGGGAGGATATTTCCTTTGGCCCCATAGTCTTCACAGGGATTCTAAATATCTACTTTCAGATTCCACAGAAATAAGGCTAGCAAAGAGATCCACGAAATACAGATGTAACTCTGTGAGTGGAAGTCACATATCACAGAGCAGCTTCTCAGAAAGCTTCTTTCCAGATTTCATCGGAGGATATTTCCTTTTTCACCATAGCCCTCTATGGGCTTCCAAATATCACTTTGCCAATTCCACAAGAACTGTCCTAGCGAAAGGCTTCTTGAGGGGAAAGCTGTAACTCTGTGAGATGATTTCACAGACCACAAAGAAGTTTCTCAGAAAGCTTCTTTCTCTTTGTTATCGGAAGATATTTCCTTTGGCCCTATAGTCTTCAAAGGGATCCGAAATATCTGTTCTCAGATTCCACAGAAATAAGGCTAGCAAACAGATCCACGAAATACAGATGTAACTCTGTGAGTGGAAGTCACATATCACAGAGCAGTTTCTCAGAAAGCTTCTTTCCAGATTTCATCGGAGGATATTTCCTTTTTCACCATAGCCCTCTATGGGCTTCCAAATATCTCTTTTCCAATTCCACAAGAACTGTCTTAGCGAAAGGCTTCTTTAGGTGAAAGCTGTAACTCTGTTAGATGATTTCACAGAACACAAAGAAGTTTCTCAGAAAGCTTCTTTCTCTTTGTTATGGGAGGATATTTCTTTGGCCCTATAGTCTTCAAGAGATCCGAAATATCTGTTCTCAGATTCCACAGAAATAAGGCTACCAAAGAGATCCACGAAATACAGATGTAACTCTGTGAGTGGAAGGCACATATCACAGAGCAGTTTCTCAGAAAGCTTCTTTCCAGATTTCATCGGAGGATATTTCCTTTTTCACCATAGCCCTCTATGGGCTTCCAAATATCTCTTTTCCAATTCCACAAGAACTGTCTTAGCGAAAGGCTTCTTGAGGGGAAAGCTGTAACTCTGTTAGATGATTTCACAGAACACAAAGAAGTTTCTCAGAAAGCTTCTTTCTCTTTGCTATGGGAGGATATTTCTTTGGCCCTATAGTATTCAAAGGGATCCGAAATATCTGTTCTCAGATTCCACAGAAATAAGGCTAGCAAAGAGATCCACGAAATACAGATGTAACTCTGAGAGTGGAATTCACATATCACAGAGCAGTTTCTCAGAAAGCTTCTTTCCAGATTTCATCGGAGGATATTTCCTTTTTCACCATAGCCCTCTATGGGCTTCCAAATATCACTTTGCCAATTCCACAAGAACTGTCTTAGCGAAAGGCTTCTTGAGGGGAAAGCTGTAACTCTGTGACAAGATTTCACAGAACACAAAGAAGTTTCTCAGAAAGCTTCTTTCTCTTTGTTATGGGAGGATATTTCCTTTGGCCCTATAATCTTCAAAGGGATTCTAAATATGTGCTTTCAGATTCCACAGAAATAAGGCTAGCAAAGAGATCCACGAAATACAGATGTAACTCTGTGAGTGGAAGTCACATATCACAGAGCAGTTTCTCAGAAAGCTTCTTTCCAGATTTCATCGGAGGATATTTCCTTTTTCACCATAGCCCTCTATGGGCTTCCAAATATCACTTTGCCAATTCCACAAGAACTGTCTTAGCGAAAGGCTTCTTGAGGGGAAAGCTGTAACTCTGTGACAAGATTTCACAGAACACAAAGAAGTTTCTCAGAAAGCTTCTTTCTCTTTGTTATGGGAGGATATTTCCTTTGGCCCTATAATCTTCAAAGGGATTCTAAATATGTGCTTTCAGATTCCACAGAAATAAGGCTAGCAAAGAGATCCACGAAATACAGATGTAACTCTGTGAGTGGAAGTCACATATCACAGAGCAGTTTCTCAGAAAGCTTCTTTCCAGATTTCATCTGAGGATAATTCCTTTTTCACAATAGCCCTCTCTGGGCTTCCAAATATCACTTTGCCAATTCCACAAGAACTGTCCTAGCAAAAGGCTTCTTGAGGGGAAAGCTGTAACTCTGTGAGATGATTTCACAGAACACAAAGAAGTTTCTCAGAAAGCTTCTTTCTCTTTGTTATGGGAGGATATTTCCTTTGGCCCTATAGTATTCAAAGGGATTCTAAATATCTGCTTTCAGATTCCACAGAAATAAGGCTAGCAAAGAGATCCACGAAATACAGATGTAACTCTGTGAGTGGAATTCACATATCACAGAGCAGTTTCTCAGAAAGCTTCTTTCCAGATTTCATCGGAGGATATTTCCTTTTTCACCATAGCCCTCTACGGGCTTCCAAATATCACTTTGCCAAATCCACAAGAACTGTCCTAGCGAAAGGCTTCTTGAAGGGAAAGCTGTAACTCTGTGAGATGATTTCACAGAACACAAAGAAGTTTCTCAGAAAGCTTCTTTCTCTTTGTTATCGGAGGATATTTCCTTTGGCCCTATAGACTTCAAAGGGATCCGAAATATCTGTTCTCAGATTCCACAGAAATAAGGCTAGCAAAGAGATCCACGAAATACAGATGTAACTCTGTGAGTGGAAGTCACATATCACAGAGCAGTTTCTCAGAAAGCTTCTTTCCAGATTTCATCGGAGGATATTTCCTTTTTCACCCTAGCCCTCTATGGGCTTCCAAATATCACTTTGCCAATTTCACAAGAACTGTCTTAGCGAAAGGCTTCTTGAGGGGAAAGCTGTAACTCTGTGAGATGATTTCACAGAACACAAAGAAGTTTCTCAGAAAGCTTCTTTCTCTTTGTTATGGGAGGATATTTCCTTTGGCCCTATAGTCTTCAAAGGGATTCTAAATATCTACTTTCAGATTCCACAGAAATAAGGCTAGCAAAGAGATCCACGAAATACAGATGTAACTCTGTGAGTGGAAGTCACATATCACAGAGCAGTTTCTCAGAAAGCTTCTTTCCAGATTTCATCGGAGGATATTTCCTTTTTCACCATAGCCCTCTATGGGCTTCCAAATATCACTTTGCCAATTACACAAGAACTGTCCTAGCGAAAGGCTTCTTGAGGGGAAAGCTGTAACTCTGTGAGATGATTTCACAGACCACAAAGAAGTTTCTCAGAAAGCTTCTTTCTCTTTGTTATCGGAAGTTATTTCCTTTGGCCCTATAGTCTTCAAAGGGATCCGAAATATCTGTTCTCAGATTCCACAGAAATAAGGCTAGCAAAGAGATCCACGAAATACAGATGTAACTCTGTGAGTGGAAAGCACATATCACAGAGCAGTTTCTCAGAAAGCTTCTTTCCAGATTTCATCGGAGGATATTTCCTTTTTCACCATAGCCCTCTATGGGCTTCCAAATATCTCTTTTCCAATTCCACAAGAACTGTCTTAGCGAAAGGCTTCTTTAGGGGAAAGCTGTAACTCTGTTAGATGATTTCACAGAACACAAAGAAGTTTCTCAGAAAGCTTCTTTCTCTTTGTTATGGGAGGATATTTCTTTGGCCCTATAAGCTTCAAAGGGATCCGAAATATCTGTTCTCAGATTCCACAGAAATAAGGCTAGCAAAGAGATCCACGAAATACAGATGTAACTCTGTGAGTGGAAGGCACATATCACAGAGCAGTTTCTCAGAAAGCTTCTTTCCAGATTTCATCGGAGGATATTTCCTTTTTCACCATAGCCCTCTATGGGCTTCCAAATATCTCTTTTCCAATTCCACAAGAACTGTCTTAGCGAAAGGCTTCTTGAGGGGAAAGCTGTAACTCTGTTAGATGATTTCACAGAACACAAAGAAGTTTCTCAGAAAGCCTCTTTCTCTTTGCTATGGGAGAATATTTCTTTGGCCCTATAGTATTCAAAGGGATCCGAAATATCTGTTCTCAGATTCCACAGAAATAAGGCTAGCAAAGAGATCCACGAAATACAGATGTAACTCTGTGAGTGGAATTCACATATCACAGAGCAGTTTCTCAGAAAGCTTCTTTCCAGATTTCATCGGAGGATATTTCCTTTTTCACCATAGCCCTCTATGGGCTTCCAAATATCACTTTGCCAATTCCACAAGAACTGTCTTAGCGAAAGGCTTCTTGAGGGGAAAGCTGTAACTCTGTGAGATGATTTCACAGAACACAAAGAAGTTTCTCAGAAAGCTTCTTTCTCTTTGTTATGGGAGGATATTTCCTTTGGCCCTATAATCTTCAAAGGGATTCTAAATATGTGCTTTCAGATTCCACAGAAATAAGGCTAGCAAAGAGATCCACGAAATACAGATGTAACTCTGTGAGTGGAAGTCACATATCACAGAGCAGTTTCTCAGAAAGCTTCTTTCCAGATTTCATCTGAGGATATTTCCTTTTTCACAATAGCCCTCTCTGGGCTTCCAAATATCACTTTGCCAATTCCACAAGAACTGTCCTAGCGAAAGGCTTCTTAAGGGGAAAGCTGTAACTCTGTGAGATGATTTCACAGAACACAAAGAAGTTTCTCAGAAAGCTTCTTTCTCTTTGTTATGGGAGGATATTTCCTTTGGCCCTATAGTATTCAAAGGGATTCTAAATATGTGCTTTCAGATTCCACAGAAATAAGGCTAGGAAAGAGATCCACGAAATACAGATGTAACTCTGTGAGTGGAAGTCACATATCACAGAGCAGTTTCTCAGAAAGCTTCTTTCCAGATTTCATCGGAGGATATTTCCTTTTTCACCATAGCCCTCTACGGGCTTCCAAATATCACTTTGCCAAATCCACAAGAACTGTCCTAGCGAAAGGCTTCTTGAAGGGAAAGATGTAACTCTGTGAGATGATTTCACAGAACACAAAGAAGTTTCTCAGAAAGCTTCTTTCTCTTTGTTATCGGAGGATATTTCCTTTGGCCCTATAGACTTCAAATGGATCCGAAATATCTGTTCTCAGATTCCACAGAAATAAGGCTAGCAAAGAGATCCACGAAATACAGATGTAACTCTGTGAGTGGAAGGCACATATCACAGAGCAGTTTCTCAGAAAGCTTCTTTCCAAATTTCATCGGAGGATATTTGCTTTTTCACCATAGCCCTCTATGGGCTTCCAAATATCTCTTTTACAATTCCACAAGAACAGTCATAGCGAAAGGCTTCTTGAGGGGAAAGCTGTAACTCTGTGAGATGATTTCACAGAACACAAAGAAGTTTCTCAGAAAGCTTCTTTCTCTTTGCTATGGGAGGATATTTCTTTGGCCCTATAGTCTTCAAAGGGATCCGAAATATCTGTTCTCAGATTCCACAGAAATAAGGCTAGCAAAGAGATCCACGAAATACAGATGTAACTCTGTGAGTGGAAGTCACATATCACAGAGCAGTTTCTCAGAAAGCTTCTTTCCAGATTTCATCGGAGGATATTTCCTTTTTCACCATAGCCCTCTATGGGCTTCCAAATATCCCTTTCCAATTCCACAAGAACTGTCTTAGCGAAATGCTTCTTGAGGGGAAAGCTGTAACTCTGTGAGATGATTTCACAGAACACAAAGAAGTTTCTCAGAAAGCTTCTTTCTCTTTGTTATGGGAGGATATTTCCTTTGGCCCTATAATCTTCAATGGGATTCTGAATATCTGCTTTCAGATTCCACAGAAATAACGCTAGCAAAGAGATCCACGAAATAGAGATGTAACTCCGTGAGTGGAAGTCACATATCACAGAGCAGTTTCTCAGAAAGCTTCTTTCCAGATTTCATCGGAGGATATTTCCTTTTTCACCCTAGCCCTCTATGGGCTTCCAAATATCACTTTGCCAATTCCACAAGAACTGTCTTAGCGAAAGGCTTCTTGAGGGGAAAGCTGTAACTCTGTGAGATGATTTCACAGAACACAAAGAAGTTTCTCAGAAAGCTTCTTTCTCTTTGTTATGGGAGTATATTTCCTTTGGCCCTATAGTCTTCAAAGGGATTCTAAATATCTACTTTCAGATTCCACAGAAATAAGGCTAGCAAAGAGATCCACGAAATACAGATGTAACTCTGTGAGTGGAAGTCACATATCACAGAGCAGTTTCTCAGAAAGCTTCTTTCCAGATTTCATCGGAGGATATTTCCTTTTTCACCATAGCCCTCTATGGGCTTCCAAATATCACTTTGCCAATTCCACAAGAACTGTCCTAGCGAAAGGCTTCTTGAGGGGAAAGCTGTAACTCTGTGAGATGATTTCACAGACCACAAAGAAGTTTCTCAGAAAGCTTCTTTCTCTTTGTTATCGGAAGATATTTCCTTTGGCCCTATAGTCTTCAAAGGGATCCGAAATATCTGTTCTCAGATTCCACAGAAATAAGGCTAGCAAAGAGATCCACGAAATACAGATGTAACTCTGTGAGTGGAATTCACATATCACAGAGCAGTTTCTCAGAAAGCTTCTTTCCAGATTTCATCGGAGGATATTTCCTTTTTCACCATAGCCCTCTATGGGCTTCCAAATATCCCTTTCCAATTCCACAAGAACTGTCTTAGCGAAAGGCTTCTTGAGGGGAAAGCTGTAACTCTGTGAGATGATTTCACAGAACACAAAGAAGTTTCTCAGAAAGCTTCTTTCTCTTTGTTATGGGAGGATATTTCCTTTGGCCCTATAATCTTCAAAGGGATTCTGAATATCTGCTTTCAGATTCCACAGAAATAAGGCTAGCAAAGAGATCCACGAAATACAGATGTAACTCTGTGAGTGGAAGTCACATATCACAGAGCAGTTTCTCAGAAAGCTTCTTTCCAGATTTCATCGGAGGATATTTCCTTTTTCACCATAGCCCTCTATGGGCTTCCAAATATCTCTTTTCCAATTCCACAAGAACTGTCTTAGCGAAAGGCTTCTTGAGGGGAAAGCTGTAACTCTGTTAGATGATTTCACAGAACACAAAGAAGTTTCTCAGAAAGCTTCTTTCTCTTTGCTATGGGAGGATATTTCTTTGGCCCTATAGTATTCAAAGGGATCCGAAATATCTGTTCTCAGATTCCACAGAAATAAGGCTAGCAAAGAGATCCACGAAATACAGATGTAACTCTGTGAGTGGAAGTCACATATCACAGAGCAGTTTCTCAGAAAGCTTCTTTCCAGATTTCATCGGAGGATATTTCCTTTTTCACCCTAGCCCTCTATGGGCTTCCAAATATCACTTTGCCAATTCCACAAGAACTGTCTTAGCGAAAGGTTTCTTGAGGGGAAAGCTGTAACTCTGTGAGATGATTTCACAGAACACAAAGAAGTTTCTCAGAAAGCTTCTTTCTCTTTGTTATGGGAGGATATTTTCTTTGGCCCTATAGTCTTCAAAGGGATTCTAAATATCTACTTTCAGATTCCACAGAAATAAGGCTAGCAAAGAGATCCACGAAATACAGATGTAACTCTGTGAGTGGAAGTCACATATCACAGAGCAGTTTCTCAGAAAGCTTCTTTCCAGATTTCATCGGAGGATATTTCCTTTTTCACCATAGCCCTCTATGGGCTTCCAAATATCACTTTGCCAATTCCACAAGAACTGTCCTAGCGAAAGGCTTCTTGAGGGGAAAGCTGTAACTCTGTGAGATGATTTCACAGACCACAAAGAAGTTTCTCAGAAAGCTTCTTTCTCTTTGTTATCGGAAGATATTTCCTTTGGCCCTCTATTCTTCAAAGGGATCCGAAATATCTGTTCTCAGATTCCACAGAAATAAGGCTAGCAAAGAGATCCACGAAATACAGATGTAACTCTGTGAGTGGAATTCACATATCACAGAGCAGTTTCTCAGAAAGCTTCTTTCCAGATTTCATCGGAGGATATTTCCTTTTTCACCATAGCCCTCTATGGGCTTCCAAATATCCCTTTCCAATTCCACAAGAACTGTCTTAGCGAAAGGCTTCTTGAGGGGAAAGCTGTAACTCTGTGAGATGATTTCACAGAACACAAAGAAGTTTCTCAGAAAGCTTCCCTCTCTTTGTTATGGGAGGATATTTCCTTTGGCCCTATAATCTTCAAAGGGATTCTGAATATCTGCTTTCAGATTCCACAGAAATAAGGCTAGCAAAGAGATCCACGAAATACAGATGTAACTCTGTGAGTGGAAGTCACATATCACAGAGCAGTTTCTCAGAAAGCTTCTTTCCAGATTTCATCGGAGGATATTTCCTTTTACCATAGCCCTCTGTGGGCTTCCAAATATCACTTTGCCAATTCCACAAGAACTGTCCTAGCGAAAGGCTTCATGAGGGGAAAGCTGTAACTCTGTGAGATGATTTCACAGAACACAAAGAAGTTTCTCAGAAACCTTCTTTCTCTTTGTTATGGGAGGATATTTCCTTTGGCCCTATAGTCTTCAAAGGGATTCTAAATATCTGCTTTCAGATTCCACAGAAATAAGGCTAGCAAAGAGATCCACGAAATACAGATGTAACTCTGTGAGTGGAAGGCACATATCACAGAGCAGTTTCTCAGAAAGCTTCTTTCCAGATTTCATCGGAGGATATTTCCTTTTTCACCATAGCCCTCTATGGGCTTCCAAATATCACTTTGCCAATTCCACAAGAACTGTCTTAGCGAAAGGCTTCTTGAGGGGAAAGCTGTAACTCTGTGAGATGATTTCACAGAACACAAAGAAGTTTCTCAGAAAGCTTCTTTCTCTTTGTTATCGGAAGATATTTCCTTTGGCCCTATAGTCTTCAAAGGGATCCGAAATATCTGTTCTCAGATTCCACAGAAATAAGGCTACCAAAGAGATCCACGAAATACAGATGTAACTCTGTGAGTGGAAAGCACATATCACAGAGCAGTTTCTCAGAAAGCTTCTTTCCAGATTTCATCGGAGGATATTTCCTTTTTCACCATAGCCCTCTATGGGCTTCCAAATATCTCTTTTCCAATTCCACAAGAACTGTCTTAGCGAAAGGCTTCTTGAGGGGAAAGCTGTAACTCTGTTAGATGATTTCACAGAACACAAAGAAGTTTCTCAGAAAGCTTCTTTCTCTTTGTTATGGGAGGATATTTCTTTGGCCCTATAGTCTTCAAAGGGATCCGAAATATCTGTTCTCAGATTCCACAGAAATAAGGCTAGCAAAGAGATCCACGAAATACAGATGTAACTCTGTGAGTGGAAGGCACATATCACAGAGCAGTTTCTCAGAAAGCTTCTTTCCAGATTTCATCGGAGGATATTTCCTTTTTCACCATAGCCCTCTAGGGGCTTCCAAATATCTCTTTTCCAATTCCACAAGAACTGTCTTAGCGAAAGGCTTCTTGAGGGGAAAGCTGTAACTCTGTTAGATGATTTCACAGAGCACAAAGAAGTTTCTCAGAAAGCTTCTTTCTCTTTGCTATGGGAGGATATTTCTTTGGCCCAATAGTATTCAAAGGGATCCGAAATATCTGTTCTCAGATTCCACAGAAATAAGGCTAGCAAAGAGATCCACGAAATACAGATGTAACTCTGTGAGTGGAATTCACATATCACAGAGCAGTTTCTCAGAAAGCTTCTTTCCAGATTTCATCGGAGGATATTTCCTTTTTCACCATAGCCCTCTATGGGCTTCCAAATATCACTTTGCCAATTCCACAAGAACTGTCTTAGCGAAAGGCTTCTTGAGGGGAAAGCTGTAACTCTGTGAGATGATTTCACAGAACACAAAGAAGTTTCTCAGAAAGCTTCTTTCTCTTTGTTATGGGAGGATATTTCCTTTGGCCCTATAGTCTGCAAAGGGATTCTAAATATCTACTTTCAGATTCCACAGAAATAAGGCTAGCAAAGAGATCCACGAAATACAGATGTAACTCTGTGAGTGGAAGTCACATATCACAGAGCAGTTTCTCAGAAAGCTTCTTTCCAGATTTCATCGGAGGATATTTCCTTTTTCAAAATAGCCCTCTATGGGCTTCCAAATATCACTTTGCCAATTCCACAAGAACTGTCCTAGCGAAAGGCTTCCTGAGGGGAAAGCTGTAACTCTGTGAGATGATTTCACAGACCACAAAGAAGTTTCTCAGAAAGCTTCTTTCTCTTTGTTATCGGAAGATATTTCCTTTGGCCCTATAGTCTTCAAAGGGATCCGAAATATCTGTTCTCAGATTCCACAGAAATAAGGCTAGCAAAGAGATCCACGAAATACAGATGTAACTCTGTGAGTGGAATTCACATATCACAGAGCAGTTTCTCAGAAAGCTTCTTTCCAGATTTCATCGGAGGATATTTCCTTTTTCACCATAGCCCTCTATGGGCTTCCAAATATCCCTTTCCAATTCCACAAGAACTGTCTTAGCGAAAGGCTTCTTGAGGGGAAAGCTGTAACTCTGTGAGATGATTTCACAGAACACAAAGAAGTTTCTCAGAAAGCTTCTTTCTCTTTGTTATGGGAGGATATTTCCTTTGGCCCTATAATCTTCAAAGGGATTCTGAATATCTGCTTTCAGATTCCACAGAAATAAGGCTAGCAAAGAGATCCAAGAAATACAGATGTAACTCCGTGAGTGGAAGTCACATATCACAGAGCAGTTTCTCAGAAAGCTTCTTTCCAGATTTCATCGGAGGATATTTCCTTTTAACATAGCCCACTATGGGCTTCCAAATATCACTTTGCCAATTCTACAAGAACTGTCCTAGCGAAAGGCTTCATGAGGGGAAAGCTGTAACTCTCTGAGATGATTTCACAGAACACAAAGAAGTTTCTCAGAAAGCTTCTTTCTCTTTGTTATGGGAGGATATTTCCTTTGGCCCTATAGTCTTCAAAGGGATTCTAAATATCTGCTTTCAGTTTCCACAGAAATAAGGCTAGCAAAGAGATCCACGAAATACAGATGTAACTCTGTGAGTGGAAGGCACATATCACAGAGCAGTTTCTCAGAAAGCTTCTTTCCAGATTTCATCGGAGGATATTTCCTTTTTCACCATAGCCCTCTATGGGCTTCCAAATATCTCTTTTCCAATTCCACAAGAACTGTCTTAGCGAAAGGCTTCTTTAGGGGAAAGCTGTAACTCTGTTAGATGATTTCACAGAACACAAAGAAGTTTCTCAGAAAACTTCTTTCTCTTTGCTATGGGAGGATATTTCTTTGGCCCTATAGTCTTCAAAGGGATCCGAAATATCTGTTCTCAGATTCCACAGAAATAAGGCTAGCAAAGAGATCCACGAAATACAGATGTAACTCTGTGAGTGGAAGGCACATATCACAGAGCAGTTTCTCAGAAAGCTTCTTTCCAGATTTCATCGGAGGATATTTCCTTTTTCACCATAGCCCTCTAGGGGCTTCCAAATATCTCTTTTCCAATTCCACAAGAACTGTCTTAGCGAAAGGCTTCTTGAGGGGAAAGCTGTAACTCTGTTAGATGATTTCACAGAACACAAAGAAGTTTCTCAGAAAGCTTCTTTCTCTTTGCTATGGGAGGATATTTCTTTGGCCCTATAGTATTCAAAGGGATCCGAAATATCTGTTCTCAGATTCCACAGAAATAAGGCTAGCAAAGAGATCCATGAAATACAGATGTAACTCTGTGAGTGGAATTCACATATCACAGAGCAGTTTCTCAGAAAGCTTCTTTCCAGATTTCATCGGAGGATATTTCCTTTTTCACCATAGCCCTCTATGGGCTTCCAAATATCACTTTGCCAATTCCACAAGAACTGTCTTAGCGAAAGGCTTCTTGAGGGGAAAGCTGTAACTCTGTGAGATGATTTCACAGACCACAAAGAAGTTTCTCAGAAAGCTTCTTTCTCTTTGTTATCGGAAGATATTTCCTTTGGCCCTATAGTCTTCAAAGGGATCCGAAATATCTGTTCTCAGATTCCACAGAAATAAGGCTAGCAAAGAGATCCACGAAATACAGATGTAACTCTGTGAGTGGAATTCACATATCACAGAGCAGTTTCTCAGAAAGCTTCTTTCCAGATTTCATCGGAGGATATTTCCTTTTTCACCATAGCCCTCTATGGGCTTCCAAATATCCCTTTCCAATTCCACAAGAACTGTCTTAGCGAAAGGCTTCTTGAGGGGAAAGCTGTAACTCTGTGAGATGATTTCACAGAACACAAAGAAGTTTCTCAGAAAGCTTCTTTCTCTTTGTTATGGGAGGATATTTCCTTTGGCCCTATAATCTTCAAAGGGATTCTGAATATCTGCTTTCAGATTCCACAGAAATAAGGCTAGCAAAGAGATCCACGAAATACAGATGTAACTCTGTGAGTGGAAGTCACATATCACAGAGCAGTTTCTCAGAAAGCTTCTTTCCAGATTTCATCGGAGGATATTTCCTTTTTCACCATAGCCCTCTATGGGCTTCCAAATATCTCTTTTCCAATTCCACAAGAACTGTCTTAGCGAAAGGCTTCTTGAGGGGAAAGCTGTAACTCTGTTAGATGATTTCACAGAACACAAAGAAGTTTCTCAGAAAGCTTCTTTCTCTTTGCTATGGGAGGATATTTCTTTGGCCCTATAGTATTCAAAGGGATCCGAAATATCTGTTCTCAGATTCCACAGAAATAAGGCTAGCAAAGAGATCCACGAAATACAGATGTAACTCTGTGAGTGGAAGTCACATATCACAGAGCAGTTTCTCAGAAAGCTTCTTTCCAGATTTCATCGGAGGATATTTCCTTTTTCACCCTAGCCCTCTATGGGCTTCCAAATATCACTTTGCCAATTCCACAAGAACTGTCTTAGCGAAAGGTTTCTTGAGGGGAAAGCTGAAACTCTGTGAGATGATTTCACACAACACAAAGAAGTTTCTCAGAAAGCTTCTTTCTCTTTGTTATGGGAGGATATTTCCTTTGGCCCTATAGTCTTCAAAGGGATTCTAAATATCTACTTTCAGATTCCACAGAAATAAGGCTAGCAAAGAGATCCACGAAATACAGATGTAACTCTGTGAGTGGAAGTCACATATCACAGAGCAGTTTCTCAGAAAGCTTCTTTCCAGATTTCATCGGAGGATATTTCCTTTTTCACCATAGCCCTCTATGGGCTTCCAAATATCACTTTGCCAATTCCACAAAAACTGTCCTAGCGAAAGGCTTCTTGAGGGGAAAGCTGTAACTCTGTGAGATGATTTCACAGACCACAAAGAAGTTTCTCAGAAAGCTTCTTTCTCTTTGTTATCGGAAGATATTTCCTTTGGCCCTATAGTCTTCAAAGGGATCCGAAATATCTGTTCTCAGATTCCACAGAAAAAAAAGGCTAGCAAAGAGATCCACGAAATACAGATGTAACTCTGTGAGTGGAATTCACATATCACAGAGCAGTTTCTCAGAAAGCTTCTTTCCAGATTTCATCGGAGGATATTTCCTTTTTCACCATAGCCCTCTATGGGCTTCCAAATATCCCTTTCCAATTCCACAAGAACTGTCTTAGCGAAAGGCTTCTTGAGGGGAAAGCTGTAACTCTGTGAGATGATTTCACAGAACACAAAGAAGTTTCTCAGAAAGCTTCTTTCTCTTTGTTATGGGAGGATATTTCCTTTGGCCCTATAATCTTCAAAGGGATTCTGAATATCTGCTTTCAGATTCCACAGAAATAAGGCTAGCAAAGAGATCCACGAAATACAGATGTAACTCTGTGAGTGGAAGTCACATATCACAGAGCAGTTTCTCAGAAAGCTTCTTTCCAGATTTCATCGGAGGATATTTCCTTTTACCATAGCCCTCTGTGGGCTTCCAAATATCATTTTGCCAATTCCACAAGAACTGTCCTAGCGAAAGGCTTCATGAGGGGAAAGCTGTAACTCTGTGAGATGATTTCACAGAACACAAAGAAGTTTCTCAGAAAGCTTCTTTCTCTTTGTTATGGGAGGATATTTCCTTTGGCCCTATAGTCTTCAAAGGGATTCTAAATATCTGCTTTCAGATTCCACAGAAATAAGGCTAGCAAAGAGATCCACGAAATACAGATGTAACTCTGTGAGTGGAAGGCACATATCACAGAGCAGTTTCTCAGAAAGCTTCTTTCCAGATTTCATCGGAGGATATTTCCTTTTTCACCATAGCCCTCTATGGGCTTCCAAATATCACTTTGCCAGTTCCACAAGAACTGTCTTAGCGAAAGGCTTCTTGAGGGGAAAGCTGTAACTCTGTGAGATGATATCACAGAACACAAAGAAGTTTCTCAGAAAGCTTCTTTCTCTTTGTTATCGGAAGATATTTCCTTTGGCCCTATAGTCTTCAAAGGGATCCGAAATATCTGTTCTCAGATTCCACAGAAATAAGGCTACCAAAGAGATCCACGAAATACAGATGTAACTCTGTGAGTGGAAAGCACATATCACAGAGCAGTTTCTCAGAAAGCTTCTTTCCAGATTTCATCGGAGGATATTTCCTTTTTCACCATAGCCCTCTATGGGCTTCCAAATATCTCTTTTCCAATTCCACAAGAACTGTCTTAGCGAAAGGCTTCTTGAGGGGAAAGCTGTAACTCTGTTAGATGATTTCACAGAACACAAAGAAGTTTCTCAGAAAGCTTCTTTCTCTTTGTTATGGGAGGATATTTCTTTGGCCCTATAGTCTTCAAAGGGATCCGAAATATCTGTTCTCAGATTCCACAGAAATAAGGCTAGCAAAGAGATCCACGAAATACAGATGTAACTCTGTGAGTGGAATTCATATATCACAGAGCAGTTTCTCAGAAAGCTTCTTTCCAGATTTCATCAGAGGATATTTCCTTTTTCACCATAGCCCTCTATGGGCTTCCAAATATCACTTTGCCAATTCCACAAGAACTGTCTTAGCGAAAGGCTTCTTGAGGGGAAAGCTGTAACTCTGTGAGATGATTTCACAGAACACAAAGAAGTTTCTCAGAAAGCTTCTTTCTCTTTGTTATGGGAGGATATTTCCTTTGGCCCTATAGTCTGCAAAGGGATTCTAAATATCTACTTTCAGATTCCACAGAAATAAGGCTAGCAAAGAGATCCACGAAATACAGATGTAACTCTGTGAGTGGAAGTCACATATCACAGAGCAGTTTCTCAGAAAGCTTCTTTCCAGATTTCATCGGAGGATATTTCCTTTTTCAAAATAGCCCTCTATGGGCTTCCAAATATCACTTTGCCAATTCCACAAGAACTGTCCTAGCGAAAGGCTTCCTGAGGGGAAAGCTGTAACTCTGTGAGATGATTTCACAGACCACAAAGAAGTTTCTCAGAAAGCTTCTTTCTCTTTGTTATCGGAAGATATTTCCTTTGGCCCTATAGTCTTCAAAGGGATCCGAAATATCTGTTCTCAGATTCCACAGAAATAAGGCTAGCAAAGAGATCCACGAAATACGGATGTAACTCTGTGAGTGGAATTCACATATCACAGAGCAGTTTCTCAGAAAGCTTCTTTCCAGATTTCATCGGAGGATATTTCCTTTTTCACCATAGCCCTCTATGGGCTTCCAAATATCCCTTTCCAATTCCACAAGAACTGTCTTAGCGAAAGGCTTCTTGAGGGGAAAGCTGTAACTCTGTGAGATGATTTCACAGAACACAAAGAAGTTTCTCAGAAAGCTTCTTTCTCTTTGTTATGGGAGGATATTTCCTTTGGCCCTATAATCTTCAAAGGGATTCTGAATATCTGCTTTCAGATTCCACAGAAATAAGGCTAGCAAAGAGATCCAAGAAATACAGATGTAACTCTGTGAGTGGAAGTCACATATCACAGAGCAGTTTCTCAGAAAGCTTCTTTCCAGATTTCATCGGAGGATATTTCCTTTTAACATAGCCCACTATGGGCTTCCAAATATCACTTTGCCAATTCTACAAGAACTGTCCTAGCGAAAGGCTTCATGAGGGGAAAGCTGTAACTCTCTGAGATGATTTCACAGAACACAAAGAAGTTTCTCAGAAAGCTTCTTTCTCTTTGTTATGGGAGGATATTTCCTTTGGCCCTATAGTCTTCAAAGGGATTCTAAATATCTGCTTTCAGATTCCACAGAAATAAGGCTAGCAAAGAGATCCACGAAATACAGATGTAACTCTGTGAGTGGAAGTCACATATCACAGAGCGGTTTCTCAGAAAGCTTCTTTCCAGATTTCATCGGAGGATATTTCCTTTTTCACCATAGCCCTCTATGGGCTTCCAAATATCTCTTTTCCAATTCCACAAGAACTGTCTTAGCGAAAGGCTTCTTTAGGGGAAAGCTGTATCTCTGTTAGATGATTTCACAGAACACAAAGAAGTTTCTCAGAAAGCTTCTTTCTCTTTGCTATGGGAGGATATTTCTTTGGCCCTATAGTCTTCAAAGGGATCCGAAATATCTGTTCTCAGATTCCACAGAAATAAGGCTAGCAAAGAGATCCACGAAATACAGATGTAACTCTGTGAGTGGAAGTCACATATCACAGAGCAGTTTCTCAGAAAGCTTCTTTCCAGATTTCATCGGAGGATATTTCCTTTTTCACCATAGCCCTCTATGGGCTTCCAAATTTCTCTTTTCCAATTCCACAAGAACTGTCTTAGCGAAAGGCTTCTTGAGGGGAAAGCTGTAACTCTGTTAGATGATTTCACAGAACACAAAGAAGTTTCTCAGAAAGCTTCTTTCTCTTTGTTATGGGAGGATATTTCCTTTGGCCCTATAATCTTCAAAGGGATTCTAAATATCTGCTTTCAGATTCCACAGAAATAAGGCTAGCAAAGAGATCCACGAAATACAGATGTAACTCTGTGAGTGGAAGTAACATATCACAGAGCAGTTTCTCAGAAAGCTTCTTTCCATATTTCATCTGAGGATATTTCCTTTTTCACAATAGCCCTCTCTGGGCTTCCAAATATCACTTTGCCAATTCCACAAGAACTGTCCTAGCGAAAGGCTTCTTGAGGGGAAAGCTGTTACTCTGTGAGATGATTTCACAGAACACAAAGAAGTTTCTCACAAAGCTTCTTTCTCTTTGTTATCGGAGGATATTTCCTTTGGCCCTATAGACTTTCAAGGGATCCGAAATATCTGTTCTCAGATTCCACAGAAATAAGGCTAGCAAAGAGATCCACGAAATACAGAAGTAACTCTGTGAGTGGAAGGCACATATCACAGAGCAGTTTCTCAGAAAGCTTCTTTCCAGATTTCATCGGAGGATATTTCCTTTTTCACCATAGCCCTCTATGGGCTTCCAAATATCTCTTTTCCAATTCCACAAGAACTGTCTTAGCGAAAGGCTTCTTGAGGGGAAAGCTGTAACTCTGTTAGATGATTTCACAGAACACAAAGAAGTTTCTCAGAAAGCTTCTTTCTCTTTGCTATGGGAGGATATTTCTTTGGCCCTATAGTATTCAAAGGGATCGGAAATATCTGTTCTCAGATTCCACAGAAATAAGGCTAGCAAAGAGATCCACGAAATACAGATGTAACTCTGTGAGTGGAAGTCACATATCACAGAGCAATTTCTCAGAAATCTTCTTTCCAGATTTCATCGGAGGATATTTCCTTTTTCACCATAGCCCTCTACGGGCTTCCAAATATCACTTTGCCAGTTCCACAAGAACTGTCCTAGCGAAAGGCTTCTTGAAGGGAAAGCTGTATCTCTGTGAGATGATTTCACAGAACACAAAGAAGTTTCTCAGAAAGCTTCTTTCTCTTTGTTATCGGAGGATATTTCCTTTGGCCCTATAGTCGTCAAAGGGATCCGAAATATCTGATCTCAGATTCCACAGAAATAAGGCTAGCAAAGAGATCCACGAAATACAGATGTAACTCTGTGAGTGGAAGTCACATATCACAGAGCAGTTTCTCAGAAAGCTTCTTTCCAGATTTCATCGGAGGATATTTCCTTTTTCACCATAGCCCTCTATGGGCTTCCAAATATCTCTTTTCCAATTCCACAAGAACTGTCTTAGCGAAAGGCTTCTTGAGGGGAAAGCTGTAACTCTGTTAGATGATTTCACAGAACACAAAGAAGTTTCTCAGAAAGCTTCTTTCTCTTTGCTATGGGAGGATATTTCTTTGGCCCTATAGTATTCAAAGGGATCCGAAATATCTGTTCTCAGATTCCACAGAAATAAGGCTAGCAAAGAGATCCACGAAATACAGATGTAACTCTGTGAGTGGAAGTCACATATCACAGAGCAGTTTCTCAGAAAGCTTCTTTCCAGATTTCATCGGAGGATATTTCCTTTTTCACCCTAGCCCTCTATGGGCTTCCAAATATCACTTTGCCAATTCCACAAGAACTGTCTTAGCGAAAGGTTTCTTGAGGGGAAAGCTGAAACTCTGTGAGATGATTTCACAGAACACAAAGAAGTTTCTCAGAAAGCTTCTTTCTCTTTGTTATGGGAGGATATTTCCTTTGGCCCTATAGTCTTCAAAGGGATTCTAAATATCTACTTTCAGATTCCACAGAAATAAGGCTAGCAAAGAGATCCACGAAATACAGATGTAACTCTGTGAGTGGAAGTCACATATCACAGAGCAGTTTCTCAGAAAGCTTCTTTCCAGATTTCATCGGAGGATATTTCCTTTTTCACCATAGCCCTCTATGGGCTTCCAAATATCACTTTGCCAATTCCACAAAAACTGTCCTAGCGAAAGGCTTCTTGAGGGGAAAGCTGTAACTCTGTGAGATGATTTCACAGACCACAAAGAAGTTTCTCAGAAAGCTTCTTTCTCTTTGTTATCGGAAGATATTTCCTTTGGCCCTATAGTCTTCAAAGGGATCCGAAATATCTGTTCTCAGATTCCACAGAAATAAGGCTAGCAAAGAGATCCACGAAATACAGATGTAACTCTGTGAGTGGAATTCACATATCACAGAGCAGTTTCTCAGAAAGCTTCTTTCCAGATTTCATCGGAGGATATTTCCTTTTTCACCATAGCCCTCTATGGGCTTCCAAATATCCCTTTCCAATTCCACAAGAACTGTCTTAGCGAAAGGCTTCTTGAGGGGAAAGCTGTAACTCTGTGAGATGATTTCACAGAACACAAAGAAGTTTCTCAGAATGCTTCTTTCTCTTTGTTATGGGAGGATATTTCCTTTGGCCCTATAATCTTCAAAGGGATTCTGAATATCTGCTTTCAGATTCCACAGAAATAAGGCTAGCAAAGAGATCCACGAAATACAGATGTAACTCTGTGAGTGGAAGTCACATATCACAGAGCAGTTTCTCAGAAAGCTTCTTTCCAGATTTCATCGGAGGATATTTCCTTTTACCATAGCCCTCTGTGGGCTTCCAAATATCACTTTGCCAATTCCACAAGAACTGTCCTAGCGAAAGGCTTCATGAGGGGAAAGCTGTAACTCTGTGAGATGATTTCACAGAACACAAAGAAGTTTCTCAGAAAGCTTCTTTCTCTTTGTTATGGGAGGATATTTCCTTTGGCCCTATAGTCTTCAAAGGGATTCTAAATATCTGCTTTCAGATTCCACAGAAATAAGGCTAGCAAAGAGATCCACGAAATACAGATGTAACTCTGTGAGTGGAAGGCACATATCACAGAGCAGTTTCTCAGAAAGCTTCTTTCCAGATTTCATCGGAGGATATTTCCTTTTTCACCATAGCCCTCTATGGGCTTCCAAATATCACTTTGCCAATTCCACAAGAACTGTCTTAGCGAAAGGCTTCTTGAGGGGAAAGCTGTAACTCTGTGAGATGATTTCACAGAACACAAAGAAGTTTCTCAGAAAGCTTCTTTCTCTTTGTTATCGGAAGATATTTCCTTTGGCCCTATAGTCTTCAAAGGGATCCGAAATATCTGTTCTCAGATTCCACAGAAATAAGGCTACCAAAGAGATCCACGAAATACAGATGTAACTCTGTGAGTGGAAAGCACATATCACAGAGCAGTTTCTCAGAAAGCTTCTTTCCAGATTTCATCGGAGGATATTTCCTTTTTCACCATAGCCCTCTATGGGCTTCCAAATATCTCTTTTCCAATTCCACAAGAACTGTCTTAGCGAAAGGCTTCTTTAGGGGAAAGCTGTAACTCTGTTAGATGATTTCACAGAACACAAAGAAGTTTCTCAGAAAGCTTCTTTCTCTTTGTTATGGGAGGATATTTCTTTGGCCCTATAGTCTTCAAAGGGATCCGAAATATCTGTTCTCAGATTCCACAGAAATAAGGCTAGCAAAGAGATCCACGAAATACAGATGTAACTCTGTGAGTGGAAGGCACATATCACAGAGCAGTTTCTCAGAAAGCTTCTTTCCAGATTTCATCGGAGGATATTTCCTTTTTCACCATAGCCCTCTAGGGGCTTCCAAATATCTCTTTTCCAATTCCACAAGAACTGTCTTAGCGAAAGCCTTCTTGAGGGGAAAGCTGTAACTCTGTTAGATGATTTCACAGAGCACAAAGAAGTTTCTCAGAAAGCTTCTTTCTCTTTGCTATGGGAGGATATTTCTTTGGCCCAATAGTATTCAAAGGGATCCGAAATATCTGTTCTCAGATTCCACAGAAATAAGGCTAGCAAAGAGATCCACGAAATACAGATGTAACTCTGTGAGTGGAATTCATATATCACAGAGCAGTTTCTCAGAAAGCTTCTTTCCAGATTTCATCGGAGGATATTTCCTTTTTCACCATAGCCCTCTATGGGCTTCCAAATATCACTTTGCCAATTCCACAAGAACTGTCTTAGCGAAAGGCTTCTTGAGGGGAAAGCTGTAACTCTGTGAGATGATTTCACAGAACACAAAGAAGTTTCTCAGAAAGCTTCTTTCTCTTTGTTATGGGAGGATATTTCCTTTGGCCCTATAGTCTGCAAAGGGATTCTAAATATCTACTTTCAGATTCCACAGAAATAAGGCTAGCAAAGAGATCCACGAAATACAGATGTAACTCTGTGAGTGGAAGTCACATATCACAGAGCAGTTTCTCAGAAAGCTTCTTTCCAGATTTCATCGGAGGATATTTCCTTTTTCAAAATAGCCCTCTATGGGCTTCCAAATATCACTTTGCCAATTCCACAAGAACTGTCCTAGCGAAAGGCTTCCTGAGGGGAAAGCTGTAACTCTGTGAGATGATTTCACAGACCACAAAGAAGTTTCTCAGAAAGCTTCTTTCTCTTTGTTATCGGAAGATATTTCCTTTGGCCCTATAGTCTTCAAAGGGATCCGAAATATCTGTTCTCAGATTCCACAGAAATAAGGCTAGCAAAGAGATCCACGAAATACAGATGTAACTCTGTGAGTGGAATTCACATATCACAGAGCAGTTTCTCAGAAAGCTTCTTTCCAGATTTCATCGGAGGATATTTCCTTTTTCACCATAGCCCTCTATGGGCTTCCAAATATCCCTTTCCAATTCCACAAGAACTGTCTTAGCGAAAGGCTTCTTGAGGGGAAAGCTGTAACTCTGTGAGATGATTTCACAGAACACAAAGAAGTTTCTCAGAAAGCTTCTTTCTCTTTGTTATGGGAGGATATTTCCTTTGGCCCTATAATCTTCAAAGGGATTCTGAATATTTGCTTTCAGATTCCACAGAAATAAGGCTAGCAAAGAGATCCAAGAAATACAGATGTAACTCTGTGAGTGGAAGTCACATATCACAGAGCAGTTTCTCAGAAAGCTTCTTTCCAGATTTCATCGGAGGATATTTCCTTTTAACATAGCCCACTATGGGCTTCCAAATATCACTTTGCCAATTCTACAAGAACTGTCCTAGCGAAAGGCTTCATGAGGGGAAAGCTGTAACTCTCTGAGATGATTTCACAGAACACAAAGAAGTTTCTCAGAAAGCTTCTTTCTCTTTGTTATGGGAGGATATTTCCTTTGGCCCTATAGTCTTCAAAGGGATTCTAAATATCTGCTTTCAGATTCCACAGAAATAAGGCTAGCAAAGAGATCCACGAAATACAGATGTAACTCTGTGAGTGGAAGGCACATATCACAGAGCAGTTTCTCAGAAAGCTTCTTTCCAGATTTCATCGGAGGATATTTCCTTTTTCACCATAGCCCTCTATGGGCTTCCAAATATCTCTTTTCCAATTCCACAAGAACTGTCTTAGCGAAAGGCTTCTTTAGGGGAAAGCTGTATCTCTGTTAGATGATTTCACAGAACACAAAGAAGTTTCTCAGAAAGCTTCTTTCTCTTTGCTATGGGAGGATATTTCTTTGGCCCTATAGTCTTCAAAGGGATCCGAAATATCTGTTCTCAGATTCCACAGAAATAAGGCTAGCAAAGAGATCCACGAAATACAGATGTAACTCTGTGATTGGATGTCACATATCACAGAGCAGTTTCTCAGAAAGCTTCTTTCCAGATTTCATCGGAGGATATTTCCTTTTTCACCATTGCCCTCTACGGGCTTCCAAATATCACTTTGCCAAATCCACAAGAACTGTCCTAGCGAAAGGCTTCTTGAAGGGAAAGCTGTAACTCTGTGAGATGATTTCACAGAACACAAAGAAGTTTCTCAGAAAGCTTCTTTCTCTTTGTTATCGGAGGATATTTCCTTTGGCCCTATAGACTTTCAAGGGATCCGAAATATCTGTTCTCAGATTCCACAGAAATAAGGCTAGCAAAGAGATCCACGAAATACAGATGTAACTCTGTGAGTGGAAGGCACATATCACAGAGCAGTTTCTCAGAAAGCTTCTTTCCAGATTTCATCGGAGGATATTTCCTTTTTCACCATAGCCCTCTATGGGCTTCCAAATATCTCTTTTCCAATTCCACAAGAACTGTCTTAGCGAAAGGCTTCTTGAGGGGAAAGCTGTAACTCTGTTAGATGATTTCACAGAACACAAAGAAGTTTCTCAGAAAGCTTCTTTCTCTTTGCTATGGGAGGATATTTCTTTGGCCCTATAGTATTCAAAGGGATCGGAAATATCTGTTCTCAGATTCCACAGAAATAAGGCTAGCAAAGAGATCCACGAAATACAGATGTAACTCTGTGAGTGGAAGTCACATATCACAGAGCAATTTCTCAGAAATCTTCTTTCCAGATTTCATCGGAGGATATTTCCTTTTTCACCATAGCCCTCTACGGGCTTCCAAATATCACTTTGCCAAATCCACAAGAACTGTCCTAGCGAAAGGCTTCTTGAAGGGAAAGCTGTATCTCTGTGAGATGATTTCACAGAACACAAAGAAGTTTCTCAGAAAGCTTCTTTCTCTTTGTTATCGGAGGATATTTCCTTTGGCCCTATAGTCGTCAAAGGGATCCGAAATATCTGATCTCAGATTCCACAGAAATAAGGCTAGCAAAGAGATCCACGAAATACAGATGTAACTCTGTGAGTGGAAGTCACATATCACAGAGCAGTTTCTCAGAAAGCTTCTTTCCAGATTTCATCGGAGGATATTTCCTTTTTCACCATAGCCCTCTATGGGCTTCCAAATATCACTTTGCCAATTCCACAAGAACTGTCTTAGCGAAAGGCTTCTTGAGGGGAAAGCTGTAACTCTGTGAGATGATTTCACAGAACACAAAGAAGTTTCTCAGATAGCTTCTTTCTCTTTGTTATGGGAGGATATTTCCTTTCGCCCTATAGTCTTCAAAGGGATTCTAAATATCTGCTTTCAGATTCCACAGAAATAAGGCTAGCAAAGAGATCCACGAAATACAGATGTAACTCTATGAGTGGAAGGCACATATCACAGAGCAGTTTCTCAGAAAGCTTCTTTCCAGATTTCTTCGGAGGATATTTCCTTTTTCACCATAGCCGTCTATGGGCTTCCAAATATCACTTTGCCAATTCCACAAGAACTGTCTTAGCGAAAGGCTTCTTGAGTAGAAAGCTGTAACTCTGTGAGATGATTTCACAGAACACAAAGAAGTTTCTCAGAAAGCTACTTTCTCTTTGTTATCGGAGGATATTTCCTTTGTCTCTATAGTATTCAAAGGGATCCGAAATATCTGTTCTCAGAGTCCACAGAAATAAGGCTAGCAAAGAGATCCACGAAATACAGATGCAACTCTGTGAGTGGAAGTCCCATATCACAGAGCAGTTTCTCAGAAAGCTTCTTTCCAGATTTCATCGGAGGATATTTCCTTTTTCACCATAGCCCTCTATGGGCTTCCAAATATCACTTTGCCAATTCCAGAAGAACTGTCTTAGCGAAAGGCTTCTTGAAGGGAAAGCTGTAACTCTGTGAGATGATTTCACAGAACACAAAGAAGTTTCTCAGAAAGCTTCTTTCTCTTTGTTATCGGAGGATATTTCCTTTGGCCCTATAGTCTTCAAAGGGATCCGAAATATCTGTTCTCAGATTCCACAGAAATAAGGCTAGCAAAGAGATCCACGAAATACAGATGTAACTCTGTGAGTGGAAGTCACATATCACAGAGCAGTTTCTCAGAAAGCTTCTTTCCAGATTTCTTCGGAGGATATTTCCTTTTTCACCATAGCCCTCTCTGGGCTTCCAAATATGACTTTGCCAATTCCACAAGAACTGTCTTAGCGAAAGGCTTCTTGAGGGGAAAGCTGTAACTCTATGAGATGATTTCACAGAACACAAAGAAGTTTCTCAGAAAGCTTCTTTCTCTTTGTTATGGGAGGATATTTCCTTTGGCCCTATAGTCTTCAAAGGGATCCGAAATATCTGTTCTCAGATTCCACAGAAATAAGGCTAGCAAAGAGATCCACGAAATACAGATGTAACTCTGTGAGTGGAAGTCACATATCACAGAGCAGTTTCTCAGAAAGCTTCTTTCCAGATTTCATCGGAGGATATTTCCTTTTTCACCATAGCCCTCTATGGGCTTCCATATATCACTTTACCAATTCCACAAGAACTGTCTTAGCGAAAGGCTTCTTGAGGGGAACGCTGTAACTCTGTGAGATGATTTCACAGAACACAAAGAAGTTTCTCAGAAAGCTTCTTTCTCTTTGTTATCGGAGGATATTTCCTTTGGCCCTATAGTCTTCAAAGGGATCCAAAATATCTGTTCTCAGATTCCACAGAAATAAGGCTAGCAAAGAGATCCAGGAAATACAGATGTAACTCTGTGAGTGGAAGTCACATATCACAGAGCAGTTTCTCCGAAAGCTTCTTTCCAGATTTCATCGGAGGATATTTCCTTTTTCACCATAGCCCTCTCTGGGCTTCCAAATATCACTTTGCCAATTCCACAAGAACTGTCTTAGCGAAAGGCTTCTTGAGGGGAAAGCTGTAACTCTGTGAGATGATTTCACAGAACACAAAGAAGTTTCTCAGAAAACTTCTTTCTCTTTGTTATGGGAGGATTTTTCCTTTGGCCCTATAGTCTTCAAAGGTATTCTAAATATCTGCTTTCAGATTCCACAGAAATAAGGCTAGCAAAGAGATCCACGAAATACAGATGTAACTCTGTGAGTGGAAGACACATATCACAGAGCAGTTTCTCAGAAAGCTTCCTTCCAGATTTCATCGGAGGATATTTCCTTTTTCACCATAGCCGTCTATGGGCTTCCAAATATCACTTTGCCAATTCCACAAGAACTGTCTTAGCGAAAGGCTTCTTGAGGGGAAAGCTGTAACTCTGTGAGATGATTTCACAGAACACAAAGAAGTTTCTCAGAAAGCTTCTTTCTCTTTGTTATCGGAGGATATTTCCTTTGTCCCTATAGTATTCAAAGGGATCCGAAATATCTGTTCTCAGATTCCACAGAGATAAGGCTAGCAAAGAGATCCACGAAATACAGATGTAACTCTGTGAGTGGAAGTCACATATCACAGAGCAGTTTCTCAGAAAGCTTCTTTCCAGATTTCTTCGGAGGATATTTCCTTTTTCACCATAGCCCTCTCTGGGCTTCCAAATATCACTTTGCCAATTCCACAAGAACTGTCTTAGCGAAAGGCTTCTTGAGGGGAAAGCTGTAACTCTGTGAGATGATTTCACAGAACACAAAGAAGTTTCTCAGAAAGCTTCTTTCTCTTTGTTATGGGAGGATATTTCCTTTGGCCCTGTAGTCTTCAAAGGGATCCAAAATATCTGTTCTCAGATTCCACAGAAATAAGGCTAGCAAAGAGATCCAGGAAATACAGATGTAACTCTGTGAATGGAAGTCACATATCACAGAGCAGTTTCTCAGAAAGCTTCTTTCCAGATTTCATCGGAGGATATTTCCTTTTTCACCATAGCCCTCTTTGGGCTTCCAAATATGACTTTGCCAATTCCAGAAGAACTGTCTTAGCGAAAGGCTTCTTGAGGTGAAAGCTGTAACTCTGTGAGATGATTTCACAGAACACAAAGAAGTTTCTCAGAAAACTTCTTTCTCTTTGTTTTGGGAGGATATTTCCTTTGGCCCTATAGTCTTCAAAGGGATTCTGAATATCTGCTTTCAGATTCCACAGAAATAAGGCTAGCAAAGAGATCCACGAAACACAGATGTAACTCTGTGAGTGGAAGTCACATATCACAGAGCAGTTTCTCAGAAAGCTTCTTTCCAGATTTCATCGGAGGATATTTCCTTTTTCACGATAGCCCTCTACGGGCTTCCAAATATCACTTTGCCAAACCCACAAGAAGTGTCCTAGCGAAAGGCTTCTTGAAGGGAAAGCTGTAACTCTGTGAGATGATTTCACAGAACACAAAGAAGTTTCTCAGAAAGCTTCTTTCTCTTTGTTATCGGAGGATATTTCCTTTGGCCCTATAGTCTTCAAAGGGATCCGAAATATCTGTTCTCAGATTCCACAGAAATAAGGCTAGCAAAGAGATCCACGAAATACAGATGTAACTCTGTGAGTGGAAGTCACATATCACAGAGCAGTTTCTCAGAAAGCTTCTTTCCAGATTTCATCGGAGGATATTTCCTTTTTCACCGTAGCCCTCTATGGGCTTCCAAATATCACTTTGCCAATTCCACAAGAACTGTCTTAGCGAAAGGCTTCTTGAGGGGAAAGCTGTAACTCTGTGAGATGGTTTCACAGAACACAAAGAAGTTTCTCATATAGCTTCTTTCTCTTTGTTTTCGGAGGATATTTCCTTTGGCCCTATAATCTTCAAAGGGATTCTAAATATCTGCTTTCAGATTCCAGAGAAATAAGGCTAGCAAAGAAATCCACGAAATACAGATGTAACTCTGTGAGTGGAAGTCACATATCACAGAGCAGTTTCTCAGAAAGCTTCTTTTCAGATTTCTTCGGAGGATAGTTCCTTTTTCACCATAGCCCTCTATGGGCTTCCAAATATCACTTTGCCAATTCCACAAGAACTGTCTTAGCGAAAGGCTTCTTGAGGTGAAAGCTGTAACTCTGTGAGATGATTTCACAGAACACAAAGAAGTTTCTCCGAAAGCTTCTTTCTCTTTGTTATAGGAGGATATTTCCTTTGGCCCTATAGTCTTCAAAGGGATCCGAAATATCTGTTGTCAGATTCCACAGAAATAAGGCTAGCAAAGAGATCCACGAAATACAGATGTAACTCTGTGAGTGGAAGGCACATATCACAGAGCAGTTTCTCAGAAAGCTTCCTTCCAGATTTCATCGGAGGATATTTCCTTTTTCACCATAGCCGTCTATGGGCTTCCAAATATCACTTTGCCAATTCCACAAGAACTGTCTTAGCGAAAGGCTTCTTGAGGGGAAAGCTGTAACTCTGTGAGATGATTTCACAGAACACAAAGAAGTTTCTCAGAAAGCTTCTTTCTCTTTGTTATCGGAGGATATTTCCTTTGTCCCTACAGTATTCAAAGGGATCCGAAATATCTGTTCTCAGATTCCACAGAAATAAGGCTAGCAAAGAGATCCACGAAATACAGATGTAACTCTGTGAGTGGAAGTCACATATCACAGAGCAGTTTCTCAGAAAGCTTCTTTCCAGATTTCATCGGAGGATATTTCCTTTTTCACCATCGCCCTCTCTGGGCTTCCAAATATCACTTTGCCAATTCCACAAGAACTGTCTTAGCGAAAGGCTTCTTGAGGGAAAAGCTGTAACTCTATGAGATGATTTCACAGAACACAAAGAAGTTTCTCAGAAAGCTTCTTTCTCTTTGTTACGGGAGGATATTTCCTTTGGCCCTATAGTCTTCAAAGGGATCCGAAATATCTGTTCTCAGATTCCACAGAAATAAGGCTAGCAAAGAGATCCACGAAATACAGATGTAACTCTGTGAGTGGAAGTCACATATCACAGAGCAGTTTCTCAGAAAGCTTCTTTCAGATTTCATCGGAGGATATTTCCTTTTTCACCATAGCCCTCTATGGGCTTCCAAATATCACTTTGCCAATTCCACAAGAACTGTCTTAGCGAAAGGCTTCTTGAGGGGAAAGCTGTAACTCTGTGAGATGATTTCACAGAACACAAAGAAGTTTCTCAGAAAGCTTCTTTCTCTTTGTTATCGGAGGATATTTCCTTTGGCCCTATAGTCTTCAAAGGGATCCAAAATATCTGTTCTCAGATTCCACAGAAATAAGGCTAGCAAAGAGATCCAGGAAATACAGATGTAACTCTGTGAGTGGAAGTCACATATCACAGAGCAGTTTATCAGAAAGCTTCTTTCCACATTTCTTCGGAGGATATTTCCTTTTTCACCATAGCCCTTTTTGGGCTTCCAAATATCACTTTGCCAATTCCACAAGAACTGTCTTAGCGAAAGGCTTCTTGAGGGGAAAGCTGTAACTCTATGAGATGATTTCACAGAACACAAAGAAGTTTCTCAGAAAGCTTCTTTCTCTTTGTTAAGGGAGGATATTTCATTTGGCCCTATAGTCTTCAAAGGGATCCGAAATATCTGTTCTCAGATTCCACAGAAATAAGGCTAGCAAAGAGATCCCCGAAATACAGATGTAACTCTGTGAGTGGAATTCACATATCACAGAGCAGTTTCTCAGAAAGCTTCTTTCCAGATTTCATCGGAGGATATTTCCTTTTTCACCATAGCCCTCTATGGGCTTCCAAATATCACTTTGCCAATTCCACAAGAACTGTCTTAGCGAAAGGCTTCTTGAGGGGAAAGCTGTAACTCTGTGAGATGATTTCACAGAACACAAAGAAGTTTCTCAGAAAGCTTCTTTCTCTTTGTTATCGGAGGATATTTCCTTTGGCCCTATAGTCTTCAAAGGGATCCTAAATATCTGTTCTCAGATTCCACAGAAATAAGGCTAGCAAAGAGATCCAGGAAATACAGATGTAACTCTGTGAGTGGAAGTCACATATCACAGAGCAGTTTCTCAGAAAGCTTCTTTCCAGATTTCATCGGGGGATATTTCCTTTTTCACCATAGCCCTCTATGGGCTTCCAAATATCACTTTGTCAATTCCACAAGAATTGTCTTAGCGAAGGCTTCTTGAGGGGAAAGCTGTAACTCCGTGAGATGATTTCACAGAACACAAAGAAGTTTCTCAGAAAACTTCTTTCTCTTTGTTATGGGAGGATATTTCCTTTGGCCCTATAGTCTTCAAAGGGATTCTAAATATCTGCTTTCAGATTCCACAGAAATAAGGCTAGCAAAGAGATCCACGAAATACAGATGTAACTCTGTGAGTGGAAGTCACATATCACAGAGCAGTTTCTCAGAAAGCTTCTTTCCAGATTTCATCGGAGGATATTTCCTTTTTCACCATAGCCCTGTAAGGGCTTCCAAATATCACTTTGCCAATTCCACAAGAACTGTCTTAGCGAAAGGCTTCTTGAGGGGAAAGCTGTAACTCTATGAGATGATTTCACAGAACACAAAGAAGTTTCTCAGAAAGCTTCTTTCTCTTTGTTATCCGAGGATATTTCCTTTGGCACTATAGTATTCAAAGGGATCCGAAATATCTGTTCTCAGATTCCATAGAAATAAGGCTAGCAAAGACATCCACGAAATACAGATGTAACTCTGTGAGTGGAAGTCTCATATCACAGAGCAGTTTCTCAGAAAGCTTCTTTCCAGATTTCATCGGAGGATATTTCCTTTTTCACCATAGCCCTCTAAGGGCTTCCAAATATCACTTTGCCAATTCCACAAGAACTGTCTTAGCGAAAGGCTTCTTGAGGGGAAAGCTGTAACTCTGTGAGATGATTTCACAGAACACAAAGAAGTTTCTCAGAAAGCTTCTTTCTCTTTGTTATCGGAGGATATTTTCTTTGGCCCTATAATCTTCAAAGGGATTCTAAATATCTGCTTTCAGATTCCACAGAAATAAGGCTAGCAAAGAGATCCACGAAATACAGATATAACTCTGTGAGTGGAAGTCACATATCACAGAGCAGTTTCTCAGAAAGCTTCTTTCCAGATTTCATCTGAGGATATTTCCTTTTTCACCATAGCCCTCTCTGGGCTTCCAAATATCACTTTGCCAATTCCACAAGAACTGTCTTAGCGAAAGGCTTCTTGAGGGGAAAGCTGTAACTCTGGGATTTGATTTCACAGAACACAAAGAAGTTTCTCAGAAAGCTTCTTTCTCTTTGTTATCGGAGGATATTTCCTTTGTCCCTATAGTCTTCAAAGGGATCCTAAATATCTGTTCTCAGATTCCACAGAAATAAGGCTAGCAAAGAGATCCACGAAATACAGATGTAACTCTGTGAGTGGAAGGCACATATCACAGAGCAGTTTCTCAGAAAGCTTCTTTCCAGATTTCATCGGAGGATATTTCCTTTTTCACCGTAGCCCTCTATGGGCTTCCAAATATCTCTTTTCCAATTCCACAAGAACTGTCTTAGCAAAAGGCTTCTTGAGGGGAAAGCTGTAACTCTGTGAGATGATTTCACAGAACACAAAGAAGTTTCTCAGAAAGCTTCTTTCTCTTTGCTATGGGAGGATATTTCTTTGGCCTTATAGTATTCAAAGGGATCCGAAATATCTGTTCTCAGATTCCACAGAAATAAGGCTAGCAAAGAGATCCACGAAATACAGATGTAACTCTGTGATTGGAAGTCACATATCACAGAGCAGTTACT
The DNA here is from genome assembly GCF_037993035.2 of Macaca fascicularis. Classification (NCBI taxonomy): domain Eukaryota; kingdom Metazoa; phylum Chordata; class Mammalia; order Primates; family Cercopithecidae; genus Macaca; species Macaca fascicularis. Next base: position 29,695,918 of record NC_088386.1, read on the forward strand.
CAGAAAGCTTCTTTCCAGATTTCATCGGGGATATTTCCTTTTTCACCCTAGCCCTCTATGGGCTTCCAAACATCACTTTGCCAATTCCACAAGAACTGTCTTAGCGAAAGGCTTCTTGAGGGGAAAGCTGTAACTCTATGAGATGATTTCACAGAACTCAAAGAAGTTTCTCAGAAAGCTTCTTTCTCTTTGTTATCGGAGGATATTTCCTTTGGCCGTATAATATTCAAAGGGATCCGAAATATCTGTTCTCAGATTCCAGAGAAATAAGGCTAGCAAAGAGATCCACGAAATACAGATGTAACTCTGTGAGTGGAAGTCACATATCACAGAGCAGTTTCTCAGAGAGCTTTTTTCCAGATTTCATCGGAGGATATTGCCTTTTTCACCATCGCCCTCTATGGGCTTCCAAATATCACTTTGCCAATTCCACAAGAACTGTCCTAGCGAAAGGCTTCTTGAGGGGAAAGCTGTAACTCTGTGAGATGATTTCACAGAACACAAAGAAGTTTCTTAGAAAGCTTCTTTCTCTTTGTTATCGGAGGATATTTCCTTTGGCCCTATAGTCTTCAAAGGGATCCGAAATATCTGTTCTCAGATTCCACAGAAATAAGGCTAGCAAAGAGATCCACGAAATACAGATGTAACTCTGTGAGTGGAATTCACATATCACAGAGCAGTTTCTCAGAAAGCTTCTTTCCAGATTTCATCGGAGGATATTTCCTTTTTCACCATAGCCCTCTATGGGCTTCGAAATATCACTTTGCCAATTCCACAAGAACTGTCTTAGCGAAAGGCTTCTTGAGGGGAAAGCTGTAACTCTGTGAGATGATTTCACAGAACACAAAGAAGTTTCTCAGAAAGCTTCTTTCTCTTTGTTATCGGAGGATATTTCCTTTGGCCCTATAGTCTTCAAAGGGATCCTAAATATCTGTTCTCAGATTCCACAGAAATAAGGCTAGCAAAGAGATCCAGGAAATACAGATGTAACTCTGTGAGTGGAAGTCACATATCACAGAGCAGTTTCTCAGAAAGCTTCTTTCCAGATTTCATCGGGGGATATTTCCTTTTTCACCATAGCCCTCTATGGGCTTCCAAATATCACTTTGTCAATTCCACAAGAACTGTCTTAGCGAAGGCTTCTTGAGGGGAAAGCTGTAACTCTGTGAGATGATTTCACAGAACACAAAGAAGTTTCTCAGAAAACTTCTTTCTCTTTGTTATGGGAGGATATTTCCTTTGGCCCTATAGTCTTCAAAGGGATTCTAAATATCTGCTTTCAGATTCCACAGAAATAAGGCTAGCAAAGAGATCCACGAAATACAGATGTAACTCTGTGAGTGGAAGTCACATATCACAGAGCAGTTTCTCAGAAAGCTTCTTTCCAGATTTCATCGGAGGATATTTCCTTTTTCACCATAGCCCTCTAAGGGCTTCCAAATATCACTTTGCCAATTCCACAAGAACTGTCTTAGCGAAAGGCTTCTTGAGGGGAAAGCTGTAACTCTATGAGATGATTTCACAGAACACAAAGAAGTTTCTCAGAAAGCTTCTTTCTCTTTGTTATCCGAGGATATTTCCTTTGGCACTATAGTATTCAAAGGGATCCGAAATATCTGTTCTCAGATTCCATAGAAATAAGGCTAGCAAAGACATCCACGAAATACAGATGTAACTCTGTGAGTGGAAGTCTCATATCACAGAGCAGTTTCTCAGAAAGCTTCTTTCCAGATTTCATCGGAGGATATTTCCTTTTTCACCATAGCCCTCTAAGGGCTTCCAAATATCACTTTGCCAATTCCACAAGAACTGTCTTAGCGAAAGGCTTCTTGAGGGGAAAGCTGTAACTCTGTGAGATGATTTCACAGAACACAAAGAAGTTTCTCAGAAAGCTTCTTTCTCTTTGTTATCGGAGGATATTTTCTTTGGCCCTATAATCTTCAAAGGGATTCTAAATATCTGCTTTCAGATTCCACAGAAATAAGGCTAGCAAAGAGATCCACGAAATACAGATATAACTCTGTGAGTGAAAGTCACATATCACAGAGCAGTTTCTCAGAAAGCTTCTTTCCAGATTTCATCTGAGGATATTTCCTTTTTCACCATAGCCCTCTCTGGGCTTCCAAATATCACTTTGCCAATTCCACAAGAACTGTCTTAGCGAAAGGCTTCTTGAGGGGAAAGCTGTAACTCTGGGATTTGATTTCACAGAACACAAAGAAGTTTCTCAGAAAGCTTCTTTCTCTTTGTTATCGGAGGATATTTCCTTTGTCCCTATAGTCTTCAAAGGGATCCTAAATATCTGTTCTCAGATTCCACAGAAATAAGGCTAGCAAAGAGATCCACGAAATACAGATGTAACTCTGTGAGTGGAAGGCACATATCACAGAGCAGTTTCTCAGATAGCTTCTTTCCAGATTTCATGGGAGGATATTTCCTTTTTCACCGTAGCCCTCTATGGGCTTCCAAATATCTCTTTTCCAATTCCACAAGAACTGTCTTAGCAAAAGGCTTCTTGAGGGGAAAGCTGTAACTCTGTGAGATGATTTCACAGAACACAAAGAAGTTTCTCAGAAAGCTTCTTTCTCTTTGCTATGGGAGGATATTTCTTTGGCCTTATAGTATTCAAGGGGATCCGAAATATCTGTTCTCAGATTCCACAGAAATAAGGCTAGCAAAGAGATCCACGAAATACAGATGTAACTCTGTGATTGGAAGTCACATATCACAGAGCAGTTACTCAGAAAGCTTCTTTCCAGATTTCATCGGGGATATTTCCTTTTTCACCCTAGCCCTCTATGGGCTTCCAAATATCACTTTGCCAATTCCACAAGAACTGTCTTACCGAAAGGCTTCTTGAGGGGAAAGCTGTAACTCTATGAGATGATTTCACAGAACTCAAAGAAGTTTCTCAGAAAGCTTCTTTCTCTTTGTTATCGGAGGATATTTCCTTTGGCCGTATAATATTCAAAGGGATCCGAAATATCTGTTCTCAGATTCCACAGAAATAAGGCTAGCAAAGAGATCCACGAAATACAGATGTAACTCTGTGTGTGGAAATCACATATCACAGAGCAGTTTCTCAGAGAGCTTTTTTCCAGATTTCATCGGAGGATATTGCCTTTTTCACCATCGCCCTCTATGGGCTTCCAAATATCACTTTGCCAATTCCACAAGAACTGTCCTAGCGAAAGGCTTCTTGAGGGGAAAGCTGTAACTCTGTGAGATGATTTCACAGAACACAAAGAAGTTTCTTAGAAAGCTTCTTTCTCTTTGTTATCGGAGGATATTTCCTTTGGCCCTATAGTCTTCAAAGGGATCCGAAATATCTGTTCTCAGATTCCACAGAAATAAGGCTAGCAAAGAGATCCACGAAATACAGATGTAACTCTGTGAGTGGAATTCACATATCACAGAGCAGTTTCTCAGAAAGCTTCTTTCCAGATTTCATCGGAGGATATTTCCTTTTTCACCCTAGCCCTCTACTGGCTTCCAAATATCACTTTGCCAATTCCACAAGAACTGTCTTAGCGAAAGGCTTCTTGAGGGGAAAGCTGTAACTCTGTGAGATGATTTCACAGAACACAAAGAAGTTTCTCAGAAAGCTTCTTTCTCTTTGTTATCGGAGGATATTTCCTTTGGCCCTATAATCTTCAAAGGGATTCTAAATATCTGCTTTCAGATTCCACAGAAATAAGGCTAGCAAAGAGATTCACGAAATACAGATGTAACTCTGTGAGTGGAAGTCACATATCACAGAGCAGTTTCTCAGAAAGCTTCTTTCCAGATTTCATCGGAGGATATTTCCTTTTTCACCATAGCCCTCTATGGGCTTCCAAATATCACTTTGCCAATTCCACAAGAACTGTCTTAGCGAAAGGCTTCTTGAGGGGAAAGCTGTAACTCTGTGAGATGATTTCACAGAACACAAAGAAGTTTCTCCGAAAGCTTCTTTCTCTTTGTTATAGGAGGATATTTCCTTTGGCCCTATCGTCTTCAAAGGGATTCTAAATATCTGCTTTCAGATTCCATAGAAATAAGGCTAGCAAAGAGATCCACGAAATACAGATGTAACTCTGTGAGTGGAAGTCACATATCACAGAGCAGTTTCTCAGAAAGCTTCTTTCCAGATTTCATTGGAGGATATTTCCTTTTTCACCATAGCCCTCTTTGGGCTTCCAAATATCACTTTGCCAGTTCCACAAGAACTCTCCTAGCGAAAGGCTTCTTGAGGGGAAAGCTGTAACTCTGTGAGATGATTTCACAGAACACAAAGAAGTTTCTCAGAAAGCTTCTTTCTCTTTGTTATCGGAGGATATTTCCTTTGGCCCTATAGTCTTCAAAGGGATCCGAAATATCTGTTCTCAGATTCCACAGAAATAAGGCTAGCAAAGAGATCCACGAAAAACAGATGTAACTCTGTGAGTGGAAGGCACATATCACAGAGCAGTTTCTCAGAAAGCTTCCTTCCAGATTTCATCGGAGGATATTTCCTTTTTCATCATAGCCGTCTATGGGCTTCCAAATATCACTTTGCCAATTCCACAAGAACTGTCTTAGCGAAAGGCTTCTTGAGGGGAAAGCTGTAACTCTGTGAGATGATTTCACAGAACACAAAGAAGTTTCTCAGAAAGCTTCTTTCTCTTTGTTATCGGAGGATATTTCCTTTGTCCCTACAGTATTCAAAGGGATCCGAAATATCTGTTCTCAGATTCCACAGAAATAAGGCTAGCAAAGAGATCCACGAAATACAGATGTAACTCTGTGAGTGGAAGTCACATATCACAGAGCAGTTTCTCAGAAAGCTTCTTTCCAGATTTCTTCGGAGGATATTTCCTTTTTCACCATAGACATCTATGGGCTTCCAAATATCACTTTGCCAATTCCACAAGAACTGTCTTAGCGAAAGGCTTCTTGAGGGGAAAGCTGTAACTCTATGAGATGATTTCACAGAACACAAAGAAGTTTCTCAGAAAGCTTCTTTCTCTTTGTTATGGGAGGATATTTCTTTGGCCCTATAGTCTTCAAAGGGATCCGAAATATCTGTTCTCAGATTCCACAGAAATAAGGCTAGCAAAGAGATCCACGAAATACAGATGTAACTCTGTGAGTGGAAGTCACATATCACAGAGCAGTTTCTCAGAAAGCTTCTTTCCAGATTTCATCGGAGGATATTTCCTTTTTCACCATAGCCCTCTATGGGCTTCCAAATATCTCTTTTCCAATTCCACAAGAACTGTCTTAGCGAAAGGCTTCTTGAGGGGAAAGCTGTAACTCTGTTAGATGATTTCACAGAACACAAAGAAGTTTCTCAGAAAGCTTCTTTCTCTTTGTTATCGGAGGATATTTCCTTTGGCCGTATAGTCTTCAAAGGGATCTAAAATATCTGTTCTCAGATTCCACAGAAATAAGGCTAGCAAAGAGATCCAGGAAATACAGATGTAACTCTGTGAGTGGAAGTCACATATCACAGAGCAGTTTCTCAGAAAGCTTCTTTCCACATTTCATCGGAGGATATTTCCTTTTTCACCATAGCCCTTTTTGGGCTTCCAAATATCACTTTGCCAATTCCACAAGAACTGTCTTAGCGAAAGGCTTCTTGAGGGGAAAGCTGTAACTCTGTGAGATGATTTTACAGAACACAAAGAAGTTTCTCAGAAAACTTCTTTCTCTTTGTTATGGGAGGATATTTCCTTTGGCCCTATAGTCTTCAAAGGGATTCTAAATATCTGCTTTCAGATTCCACAGAAATAAGGCTAGCAAAGAGATCCACGAAATACAGATGTAACTCTGTGAGTGGAAGTCACATATCACAGAGCAGTTTCTCAGAAAGCTTCTTTCCAGATTTCATCGGAGGATATTTCCTTTTTCACCATAGCCCTCTATGGGCTTCCAAATATCACTTTGCCAATTCCACAAGAACTGTCTTAGCGAAAGGCTTCTTGAGGGGAAAGCTGTAACTCTTTGAGATGATTTCACAGAACACAAAGAAGTTTCTCAGAAAGCTTCTTTCTCTTTGTTATGGGAGGATATTTCTTTGGCCTTATAGTATTCAACGGGATCCGAAATATCTGTTCTCAGATTCCACAGAAATAAGGCTAGCAAAGAGATCCACGAAATACAGATGTAACTCTGTGAGTGGAAGTCACATATCACAGAGCAGTTTCTCAGAAAGCCTCTTTCCAGATTTCATCTGAGGATATTTCCTTTTTCACCCTAGCCCTCTATGGGCTTCCAAATATCACTTTGCCAATTCCACAAGAACTGTCTTAGCGAAAGGCTTCTTGAGGGGAAAGCTGTAACTCTATGAGATGATTTCACAGAACACAAAGAAGTTTCTCAGAAAGCTTCTTTCTCTTTGTTATGGGAGGATATTTTCTTTGGCCCTATAATCTTCAAAGGGATTCTAAATATCTGCTTTCAGATTCCACAGAAATAAGGCTAGCAAAGAGATCCACGAAACACAGATGTAACTCTGTGAGTGGAAGTCACATATCATAGAGCAGTTTCTCAGAAAGCTTCTTTCCAGATTTCATCGGAGGATATTTCCTTTTTCACCATAGCCCTCTCTGGGCTTCCAAATATCACTTTGCCAATTCCACAAGAACTGTCTTAGCGAAAGGCTTCTTGAGGGGAAAGCTGTAACTCTGTGAGATGATTTCACAGAACACAAAGAAGTTTCTCAGAAAGCTTCTTTCTCTTTGTTATCGGAGGATATTTCCTTTGTCCCTATAGTCTTCAAAGCGATCCTAAATATCTGTTCTCAGATTCCACAGAAATAAGGCTAGCAAAGAGATCCACGAAATACAGATGTAACTCTGTGAGTGGAAGTCACATATCACAGAGCAGTTTCTCTGAAAGCTTCTTTCCAGATTTCATCGGAGGATATTTCCTTTTTCAAGATAGCCCTCTATGGGCTTCCAAATATCACTTTGCCAATTCCACAAGAACTGTCTTAGCGAAAGACTTCTTGAGGGGAAAGCTGTAACTCTGTGAGATGATTTCACAGAACACAAAGAAGTTTCTCAGAAAGCTTCTTTCTCTTTGTTATGGGAGGATATTTCCTTTGTCCCTATAGTATTCAAAGGGATCCGAAATATCTGTTCTCAGATTCCACAGAAATAAGGCTAGCAAAGAGATCCACGAAATACAGATGTAACTCTGTGAGTGGAAGTCACATATCACAGAGCAGTTTCTCAGAAAGCTTCTTTCCAGATTTCATCGGAGGATATTTCCTTTTTCACCATAGCCCTCTATGGGCTTCCAAATATCTCTTTTCCAATTCCACAAGAACTGTCTTAGCGAAAGGATTCTTGAGGGGAAAGCTGTAACTCTGTGAGATGATTTCACAGAACACAAAGAAGTTTCTCAGAACACTTCTTTCTCTTTGCTATGGGAGGATATTTCTTTGGCCTTATAGTATTCAAAGGGATCCGAAATATCTGTTCTCAGATTCCACAGAAATAAGGCTAGCAAAGAGATCCACGAAATACAGATGTAACTCTGTGAGTGGAAGTCACATATCACAGAGCAGTTACTCAGAAAGCTTCTTTCCAGATTTCATCGGAGGATATTGCCTTTTTCACCATCGCCCTCTATGGGCTTCCAAATATCACTTTGCCAATTCCACAAGAACTGTCCTAGCGAAAGGCTTCTTGAGGGGAAAGCTGTAACTCTGTGAGATGATTTCACAGAACACAAAGAAGTTTCTCCGAAAGCTTCTTTCTCTTTGTTATGGGAGGATATTTCCTTTGGCCCTAGAGTCTTCAAAGGGATTCTAAATATCTGCTTTCAGATTCCACAGAAATAAGGCTAGCAAAGAGATCCACGAAATACAGATGTAACTCTGTGAGTGGAAGTCACATATCACAGAGCAGTTTCTCAGAAAGCTTCTTTCCAGATTTCTTCGGAGGATATTTCCTTTTTCACCATAGCCCTCTACGGGCTTCCAAATATCACTTTGCCAAATCCACAAGAACTGTCCTAGCGAAAGGCTTCTTGAAGGGAAAGCTGTAACTCTGTGAGATGATTTCACAGAACACAAAGAAGTTTCTCAGAAAGCTTCTTTCTCTTTGTTATCGGAGGATATTTCCTTTGGCCCTATAGTCTTCAAAGGGATCCGAAATATCTGTTCTCAGATTCCACAGAAATAAGGCTAGCAAAGAGATCCACGAAATACAGATGTAACTCTGTGAGTGGAAGTCACATATCATAGCGCAGTTTCTCAGAAAGCTTCTTTCCAGATTTCATCGGAGGATATTTCCTTTTTCACCATAACCCTCTATGGGCTTCCAAATATCACTTTGCCAATTCCACAAGAACTGTCTTAGGGAAAGGCTTCTTGAGGGGAAAGCTGTAACTCTGTGAGATGATTTCACAGAACACAAAGAAGATTCTCAGATAGCTTCTTTCTCTTTGTTATGGGAGGATATTTCCTTTGGCCCTATAGTCTTCAAAGGGATTCTAAATATCTGCTTTCAGATTCCACAGAAATAAGGCTAGCAAAGAGATCCACGAAATACAGATGTAACTCTGTGAGTGGAAGTCACATATCACAGAGCAGTTTCTCAGAAAGCTTCTTTCCAGATTTCATCGGAGGATATTTCCTTTTTCACCATAGCCCTCTATGGGCTTCCAAATATCACTTTGCCAATTCCACAGGAACTGTCCTAGCGAAAGGCTTCTTGAGGGGAAAGCTGTAACTCTGTGAGATGATTTCACAGAACACAAAGAAGTTTCTCAGAAAGCTTCTTTCTCTTTGTTATCGGAGGATATTTCCTTTGGCCCTGTAGTCTTCAAAGGGATCCGAAATATCTGTTCTCAGATTCCACAGAAATAAGGCTAGCAAAGAGATCCACGAAATACAGATGTAACTCTGTGAGTGGAAGGCACATATGACAGAGCAGTTTCTCAGAAAGCTTCTTTCCAGATTTCATCGGAGGATATTTCCTTTTTCACCATAGCCGTCTATGGGCTTCCAAATATCACTTTGCCAATTCCACAAGAACTGTCTTAGCGAAAGGCTTCTTGAGGGGAAAGCTGTAACTCTGTGAGATGATTTCACAGAACACAAAGAAGTTTCTCAGAAAGCTTCTTTCTCTTTGTTATCAGAGGATATTTCCTTTGTCCCTATAGTATTCAAAGTGATCCGAAATATCTGTTCTCAGAGTCCACAGAAATAAGGCTAGCAAAGAGATCCACGAAATACAGATGCAACTCTGTGAGTGGAAGTCACATATCACAGAGCAGTTTCTCAGAAAGCTTCTTTCCAGATTTCATCGGAGGATATTTCCTTTTTCACCATAGCCCTCTATGGGCTTCCAAATATCACTTTGCCAATTCCACAAGAACTGTCTTAGCGAAAGGCTTCTTGAAGGGAAAGCTGTAACTCTGTGAGATGATTTCACAGAACACAAAGAAGTTTCTCAGAAAGCTTCTTTCTCTTTGTTATCGGAGGAAATTTCCTTTGGCCCTATAGTCTTCAAAGGGATCCGAAATATCTGTTCTCAGATTCCACAGAAATAAGGCTAGCAAAGAGATCCACGAAATACAGATGTAACTCTGTGAGTGGAAGTCACATATCACAGAGCAGTTTCTCAGAAAGCTTCTTTCCAGATTTCATCGGAGGATATTTCCTTTTTCACCATAGCCCTCTATGGGCTTCCAAATATCTCTTTTCCAATTCCACAAGAACTGTCTTAGCGAAAGGCTTCTTGAGGGGAAAGCTGTAACTCTGTGAGATGATTTCACAGAACACAAAGAAGTTTCTCAGAAAGCTTCTTTCTCTTTGCTATGGGAGGATATTTCTTTGGCCTTATAGTATTCATAGGGATCCGAAATATCTGTTCTCAGATTCCACAGAAATAAGCCTAGCAAAGAGATCCACGAAATACAGATGTAACTCTGTGAGTGGAAGTCACATATCACAGAGCAGTTTCTCAGAAAGCTTCTTTCCAGATTTCATCGGGGATATTTCCTTTTTCACCCTAGCCCTCTATGGGCTTCCAAATATCACTTTGCCAATTCCACAAGAACTGTCTTAGCGAAAGGCTTCTTGAGTGGAAAGCTGTAACTCTGTGAGATGATTTCACAGAACACAAAGAAGTTTCTCAGAAAGCTTCTTTCTCTTTGTTATCGGAGGATATTTCCTTTGTCCCTACAGTATTCAAAGGGATCCGAAATATCTGTTCTCAGATTCCACAGAAATAAGGCTAGCAAAGAGATCCAGGAAATACAGATGTAACTCTGTGAGTGGAAGTCACATATCACAGAGCAGTTTCTCAGAAAGCTTCTTTCCAGATTTCTTCGGAGGATATTTCCTTTTTCACCATAGACCTCTCTGGGCATCAAAATATCACTTTGCCAATTCCACAAGAACTGTCTTAGCGAAAGGCTTCTTGAGGGGAAAGCTGTAACTCTATGAGATGATTTCACAGAACACAAAGAAGTTTCTCAGAAAGCTTCTTTCTCTTTGTTATGGGAGGATATTTCTTTGGCCCTATAGTCTACAAAGGGATCCGAAATATCTGTTCTCAGATTCCACAGAAATAAGGCTAGCTAAGAGATCCACGAAATACAGATGTAACTCTGTGAGTGGAAGTCACATATCACAGAGCAGTTTCTCAGAAAGCTTCTTTCCAGATTTCATCGGAGGATATTTCCTTTTTCACCATAGCCCTCTATGGGCTTCCAAATATCACTTTGCCAATTCCACAAGAACTGTCTTAGCGAAAGGCTTCTTGAGGGGAAAGCTGTAACTCTGTGAGATGATTTCACAGAACACAAAGAAGTTTCTCAGAAAGCTTCTTTCTCTTTGTTATCGGAGGATATTTCCTTTGGCCGTATAGTCTTCAAAGGGATCCAAAATATCTGTTCTCAGATTCCACAGAAATAAGGCTAGCAAAGAGATCCAGGAAATACAGATGTAACTCTGTGAGTGGAAGTCACATATCACAGAGCAGTTTCTCAGAAAGCTTCTTTCCACATTTCTTCGGAGGATATTTCCTTTTTCACCATAGCCCTTTTTGGGCTTCCAAATATCACTTTGCCAATTCCACAAGAACTGTCTTAGCGAAAGGCTTCTTGAGGGGAAAGCTGTAACTCTGTGAGATGATTTTACAGAACACAAAGAAGTTTCTCAGAAAACTTCTTTCTCTTTGTTATGGGAGGATATTTCCTTTGGCCCTATAGTCTTCAAAGGGATTCTAAATATCTGCTTTCAGATTCCACAGAAATAAGGCTAGCAAAGAGATCCACGAAATACAGATGTAACTCTGTGAGTGGAAGTCACATATCACAGAGCAGTTTCTCAGAATGCTTCTTTCCAGATTTCATCGGAGGATATTTCCTTTTTCACCATAGCCCTCTATGGGCTTCCAAATATCACTTTGCCAATTCCACAAGAACTGTCTTAGCGAAAGGCTTCTTGAGGGGAAAGCTGTAACTCTTTGAGATGATTTCACAGAACACAAAGAAGTTTCTCAGAAAGCTTCTTTCTCTTTGTTATGGGAGGATATTTCTTTGGCCTTATAGTATTCAACGGGATCCGAAATATCTGTTCTCAGATTCCACAGAAATAAGGCTAGCAAAGAGATCCACGAAATACAGATGTAACTCTGTGAGTGCAAGTCACATATCACAGAGCAGTTTCTCAGAAAGCCTCTTTCCAGATTTCATCTGAGGATATTTCCTTTTTCACCCTAGCCCTCTATGGGCTTCCAAATATCACTTTGCCAATTCCACAAGAACTGTCTTAGCGAAAGGCTTCTTGAGGGGAAAGCTGTAACTCTATGAGATGATTTCACAGAACACAAAGAAGTTTCTCAGAAAGCTTCTTTCTCTTTGTTATCGGAGGATATTTCCTTTGGCCCTATAGTATTCAAAGGGATCCGAAATATCTGTTCTCAGATTCCACAGAAATAAGGCTAGCAAAGAGATCCACGAAATACAGATGTAACTCTGTGAGTGGAAGTCTCATATCACAGAGCAGTTTCTCAGAAAGCTTCTTTCCAGATTTCATCGGAGGATATTTCCTTTTTCACCATAGCCCTCTAAGGGCTTCCAAATATCACTTTGCCAATTCCACAAGAACTGTCTTAGCGAAAGGCTTCTTGAGGGGAAAGCTGTAACTCTGTGAGATGATTTCACAGAACACAAAGAAGTTTCTCAGAAAGCTTCTTTCTCTTTGTTATGGGAGGATATTTTCTTTGGCCCTATAATCTTCAAAGGGATTCAAAATATCTGCTTTCAGATTCCACAGAAATAAGGCTAGCAAAGGGATCCACGAAATACAGATGTAACTCTGTGAGTGGAAGTCACATATCACAGAGCAGTTTCTCAGAAAGCTTCTTTCCAGATTTCATCGGAGGATATTTCCTTTTCCACCATAGCCCTCTCTGGGCTTCCAAATATCACTTTGCCAATTCCACAAGAACTGTCTTAGCGAAAGGCTTCTTGAGGGGAAAGCTGTAACTCTGTGAGATGATTTCACAGAACACAAAGAAGTTTCTCAGAAAGCTTCTTTCTCTTTGTTATCGGAGGATATTTCCTTTGTCCCTATAGTCTTCAAAGCGATCCTAAATATCTGTTCTCAGATTCCACAGAAATAAGGCTAGCAAAGAGATCCACGAAATACAGATGTAACTCTGTGAGTGGAAGTCACATATCACAGAGCAGTTTCTCTGAAAGCTTCTTTCCAGATTTCATCGGAGGATATTTCCTTTTTCAAGATAGCCCTCTATGGGCTTCCAAATATCACTTTGCCAATTCCACAAGAACTGTCTTAGCGAAAGACTTCTTGAGGGGAAAGCTGTAACTCTGTGAGATGATTTCACAGAACACAAAGAAGTTTCTCAGAAAGCTTCTTTCTCTTTGTTATGGGAGGATATTTCCTTTGTCCCTATAGTATTCAAAGGGATCCGAAATATCTGTTCTCAGATTCCACAGAAATAAGGCTAGCAAAGAGATCCACGAAATACAGATGTAACTCTGTGAGTGGAAGTCACATATCACAGAGCAGTTTCTCAGAAAGCTTCTTTCCAGATTTCATCGGAGGATATTTCCTTTTTCACCATAGCCCTCTATGGGCTTCCAAATATCTCTTTTCCAATTCCACAAGAACTGTCTTAGCGAAAGGCTTCTTGAGGGGAAAGCTGTAACTCTGTGAGATGATTTCACAGAACACAAAGAAGTTTCTCAGAAAGCTTCTTTCTCTTTGCTATGGGAGGATATTTCTTTGGCCTTATAGTATTCAAAGGGATCCGAAATATCTGTTCTCAGATTCCACAGAAATAAGCCTAGCAAAGAGATCCACGAAATACAGATGTAACTCTGTGAGTGGAAGTCACATATCACAGAGCAGTTTCTCAGAAAGCTTCTTTCCAGATTTCATCGGGGATATTTCCTTTTTCACCCTAGCCCTCTATGGGCTTCCAAATATCACTTTGCCAATTCCACAAGAACTGTCTTAGCGAAAGGCTTCTTGAGTGGAAAGCTGTAACTCTGTGAGATGATTTCACAGAACACAAAGAAGTTTCTCAGAAAGCTTCTTTCTCTTTGTTATCGGAGGATATTTCCTTTGTCCCTACAGTATTCAAAGGGATCCGAAATATCTGTTCTCAGATTCCACAGAAATAAGGCTAGCAAAGAGATCCACGAAATACAGATGTAACTCTGTGAGTGGAAGTCACATATCACAGAGCAGTTTCTCAGAAAGCTTCTTTCCAGATTTCTTCGGAGGATATTTCCTTTTTCACCATAGACCTCTCTGGGCTTCAAAATATCACTTTGCCAATTCCACAAGAACTGTCTTAGCGAAAGGCTTCTTGAGGGGAAAGCTGTAACTCTATGAGATGATTTCACAGAACACAAAGAAGTTTCTCAGAAAGCTTCTTTCTCTTTGTTATGGGAGGATATTTCTTTGGCCCTATAGTCTTCAAAGGGATCCGAAATATCTGTTCTCAGATTCCACAGAAATAAGGCTAGCAAAGAGATCCACGAAATACAGATGTAACTCTGTGAGTGGAAGTCACATATCACAGAGCAGTTTCTCAGAAAGCTTCTTTCCAGATTTCATCGGAGGATATTTCCTTTTTCACCATAGCCCTCTATGGGCTTCCAAATATCACTTTGCCAATTCCACAAGAACTATCTTAGCGAAAGGCTTCTTGAGGGGAAAGCTGTAACTCTGTGAGATGATTTCACAGAACACAAAGAAGTTTCTCAGAAAGCTTCTTTCTCTTTGTTATCGGAGGATATTTCCTTTGGCCGTATAGTCTTCAAAGGGATCCAAAATATCTGTTCTCAGATTCCACAGAAATAAGGCTAGCAAAGAGATCCAGGAAATACAGATGTAACTCTGTGAGTGGAAGTCACATATCACAGAGCAGTTTCTCAGAAAGCTTCTTTCCACATTTCATCGGAGGATATTTCCTTTTTCACCATAGCCCTTTTTGGGCTTCCAAATATCACTTTGCCAATTCCACAAGAACTGTCTTAGCGAAAGGCTTCTTGAGGGGAAAGCTGTAACTCTTTGAGATGATTTCACAGAACACAAAGAAGTTTCTCAGAAAGCTTCTTTCTCTTTGTTATGGGAGGATATTTCTTTGGCCTTATAGTATTCAACGGGATCCGAAATATCTGTTCTCAGATTCCACAGAAATAAGGCTAGCAAAGAGATCCACGAAATACAGATGTAACTCTGTGAGTGGAAGTCACATATCACAGAGCAGTTTCTCAGAAAGCCTCTTTCCAGATTTCATCTGAGGATATTTCCTTTTTCACCCAAGCCCTCTATGGGCTTCCAAATATCACTTTGCCAATTCCACAAGAACTGTCTTAGCGAAAGGCTTCTTGAGGGGAAAGCTGTAACTCTATGAGATGATTTCACAGAACACAAAGAAGTTTCTCAGAAAGCTTCTTTCTCTTTGTTATCGGAGGATATTTCCTTTGGCCCTATAGTATTCAAAGGGATCCGAAATATCTGTTCTCAGATTCCACAGAAATAAGGCTAGCAAAGAGATCCACGAAATACAGATGTAACTCTGTGAGTGGAAGTCTCATATCACAGAGCAGTTTCTCAGAAAGCTTCTTTCCAGATTTCATCGGAGGATATTTCCTTTTTCACCATAGCCCTCTAAGGGCTTCCAATATCACTTTGCCAATTCCACAAGAACTGTCTTAGCGAAAGGCTTCTTGAGGGGAAAGCTGTAACTCTGTGAGATGATTTCACAGAACACAAAGAAGTTTCTCAGAAAGCTTCTTTCTCTTTGTTATGGGAGGATATTTTCTTTGGCCCTATAATCTTCAAAGGGATTCAAAATATCTGCTTTCAGATTCCACAGAAATAAGGCTAGCAAAGAGATCCACGAAATACAGATGTAACTCTGTGAGTGGAAGTCACATATCACAGAGCAGTTTCTCAGAAAGCTTCTTTCCAGATTTCTTCGGAGGATATTTCCTTTTCCACCATAGCCCTCTCTGGGCTTCCAAATATCACTTTGCCAATTCCACAAGAACTGTCTTAGCGAAAGGCTTCTTGAGGGGAAAGCTGTAACTCTGTGAGATGATTTCACAGAACACAAAGAAGTTTCTCAGAAAGCTTCTTTCTCTTTGTTATCGGAGGATATTTCCTTTGTCCCTATAGTCTTCAAAGCGATCCTAAATATCTGTTCTCAGATTCCACAGAAATAAGGCTAGCAAAGAGATCCACGAAATACAGATGTAACTCTGTGAGTGGAAGTCACATATCACAGAGCAGTTTCTCTGAAAGCTTCTTTCCAGATTTCATCGGAGGATATTTCCTTTTTCAAGATAGCCCTCTATGGGCTTCCAAATATCACTTTGCCAATTCCACAAGAACTGTCTTAGCGAAAGGCTTCTTGAGGGGAAAGCTGTAACTCTGTGAGATGATTTGACAGAACACAAAGAAGTTTCTCAGAAAGCTTCTTTCTCTTTGTTATGGGAGGATATTTCCTTTGGACCTATAATCTTCAAAGGGATTCTAAATATCTGCTTTCAGATTCCACAGAAATAAGGCTAGCAAAGAGATCCACGAAATACAGATGTAACTCTGTGAGTGGAAGTCACATATCACAGAGCAGTTTCTCAGAAAGCTTCTTTCCAGATTTCATCGGAGGATATTTCCTTTTTCACCATAGCCCTCTATGGGCTTCCAAATATCACTTTGCCAATTCCACAAGAACTGTCTTAGCGAAAGGCTTCTTGAGGGGAAAGCTGTAACTCTGTGAGATGATTTCACAGAACACAAAGAAGTTTCTCAGATAGCTTCTTTCTCTTTGTTATGGGAGGATATTTCCTTTGGCCCTATAGTCTTCAAAGGGATTCTAAATATCTGCTTTCAGATTCCACAGAAATAAGGCTAGCAAAAAGATCCACGAAATACAGATGTAACTCTGTGAGTGGAAGTCACATATCACAGAGCAGTTTCTCAGAAAGCTTCTTTCCAGATTTCATCGGAGGATATTTCCTTTTTCACCATAGCCCTCTATGGGCTTCCAAATATCACTTTGCCAATTCCACAGGAACTGTCCTAGCGAAAGGCTTCTTGAGGGGATAGCTGTAACTCTGTGAGATGATTTCACAGAACACAAAGAAGTTTCTCAGAAAGCTTCTTTCTCTTTGTTATCGGAGGATATTTCCTTTGGCCCTGTAGTCTTCAAAGGGATCCGAAATATCTGTTCTCAGATTCCACAGAAATAAGGCTAGCAAAGAGATCCACGAAATACAGATGTAACTCTGTGAGTGGAAGGCACATATCACAGAGCAGTTTCTCAGAAAGCTTCTTTCCAGATTTCATCGGAGGATATTTCCTTTTTCACCATAGCCGTCTATGGGCTTCCAAATATCACTTTGCCAATTCCACAAGAACTGTCTTAGCGAAAGGCTTCTTGAGGGGAAAGCTGTAACACTGTGAGATGATTTCACAGAACACAAAGAAGTTTCTCAGAAAGCTTCTTTCTCTTTGTTATCAGAGGATATTTCCTTTGTCCCTATAGTATTCAAAGGGATCCGAAATATCTGTTCTCAGAGTCCACAGAAATAAGGCTAGCAAAGAGATCCACGAAATACACATGCAACTCTGTGAGTGGAAGTCACATATCACAGAGCAGTTTCTCAGAAAGCTTCTTTCCAGATTTCATCGGAGGATATTTCCTTTTTCACCATAGCCCTCTATGGGCTTCCAAATATCACTTTGCCAATTCCACAAGAACTGTCTTAGCGAAAGGCTTCTTGAAGGGAAAGCTGTAACTCTGTGAGATGATTTCACAGAACACAAAGAAGTTTCTCAGAAAGCTTCTTTCTCTTTGTTATCGGAGGAAATTTCCTTTGGCCCTATAGTCTTCAAAGGGATCCGAAATATCTGTTCTCAGATTCCACAGAAATAAGGCTAGCAAAGAGATCCACGAAATACAGATGTAACTCTGTGAGTGGAAGTCACATATCACAGAGCAGTTTCTCAGAAAGCTTCTTTCCAGATTTCATCTGAGGATATTTCCTTTTTCACCATAGCCCTCTATGGGCTTCCAAATATCACTTTGCCAATTCCACAAGAACTGTCTTAGCGAAAGGCTTCTTGAGGGGAAAGCTGTAACTCTGTGAGATGATTTGACAGAACACAAAGAAGTTTCTCAGAAAGCTTCTTTCTCTTTGTTATGGGAGGATATTTCCTTTGGACCTATAATCTTCAAAGGGATTCTAAATATCTGCTTTCAGATTCCACAGAAATAAGGCTAGCAAAGAGATCCACGAAATACAGATGTAACTCTGTGAGTGGAAGTCACATATCACAGAGCAGTTTCTCAGAAAGCTTCTTTCCAGATTTCATCTGAGGATATTTCCTTTTTCACCATAGCCCTCTATGGGCTTCCAAATATCACTTTGCCAATTCCACAAGAACTGTCCTAGCGAAAGGCTTCTTGAGGGGAAAGCTGTAACTCTGTGAGATGATTTCACAGAACACAAAGAAGTTTCTCCGAAAGCTTCTTTCTCTTTGTTATGGGAGGATATTTCCTTTGGCCCTAGAGTCTTCAAAGGGATTCTAAATATCTGCTTTCAGATTCCACAGAAATAAGGCTAGCAAAGAGATCCACGAAATGCAGATGTAACTCTGTGAGTGGAAGTCACATATCACAGAGCAGTTTCTCAGAAAGCTTCTTTCCAGATTTCTTCGGAGGATATTTCCTTTTTCACCATAGCCCTCTACGGGCTTCCAAATATCACTTTGCCAAATCCACAAGAACTGTCCTAGCGAAAGGCTTCTTGAAGGGAAAGCTGTAACTCTGTGAGATGATTTCACAGAACACAAAGAAGTTTCTCAGAAAGCTTCTTTCTCTTTGTTATCGGAGGATATTTCCTTTGGCTCTATAGTCTTCAAAGGGATCCGAAATATCTGTTCTCAGATTCCACAGAAATAAGGCTAGCAAAGAGATCCACGAAATACAGATGTAACTCTGTGAGTGGAAGTCACATATCATAGAGCAGTTTCTCAGAAAGCTTCTTTCCAGATTTCATCGGAGGATATTTCCTTTTTCACCATAGCCCTCTATGGGCTTCCAAATATCACTTTGCCAATTCCACAAGAACTGTCTTAGCGAAAGGCTTCTTGAGGGGAAAGCTGTAACTCTGTGAGATGATTTCACAGAACACAAAGAAGTTTCTCAGAAAGCTTCTTTCTCTTTGTTATCAGAGGATATTTCCTTTGTCCCTATAGTATTCAAAGGGATCCGAAATATCTGTTCTCAGAGTCCACAGAAATAAGGCTAGCAAAGAGATCCACGAAATACAGATGCAACTCTGTGAGTGGAAGTCACATATCACAGAGCAGTTTCTCAGAAAGCTTCTTTCCAGATTTCATCGGGGATATTTCCTTTTTCACCCTAGCCCTCTATGGGCTTCCAAATATCACTTTGCCAATTCCACAAGAACTGTCTTAGCGAAAGGCTTCTTGAGTGGAAAGCTGTAACTCTGTGAGATGATTTCACAGAACACAAAGAAGTTTCTCAGAAAGCTTCTTTCTCTTTGTTATCGGAGGATATTTCCTTTGTCCCTACAGTATTCAAAGGGATCCGAAATATCTGTTCTCAGATTCCACAGAAATAAGGCTAGCAAAGAGATCCACGAAATACAGATGTAACTCTGTGAGTGGAAGTCACATATCACAGAGCAGTTTCTCAGAAAGCTTCTTTCCAGATTTCATCTGAGGATATTTCCTTTTTCACCATAGCCCTCTATGGGCTTCCAAATATCACTTTGCCAATTGCACAAGAACTGTCTTAGCGAAAGGCTTCTTGAGGGGAAAGCTGTAACTCTGTGAGATGATTTGACAGAACACAAAGAAGTTTCTCAGAAAGCTTCTTTCTCTTTGTTATGGGAGGATATTTCCTTTGGACCTATAATCTTCAAAGGGATTCTAAATATCTGCTTTCAGATTCCACAGAAATAAGGCTAGCAAAGAGATCCACGAAATACAGATGTAACTCTGTGAGTGGAAGTCACATATCACAGAGCAGTTTCTCAGAAAGCTTCTTTCCAGATTTCATCTGAGGATATTTCCTTTTTCACCATAGCCCTCTATGGGCTTCCAAATATCACTTTGCCAATTCCACAAGAACTGTCCTAGCGAAAGGCTTCTTGAGGGGAAAGCTGTAACTCTGTGAGATGATTTCACAGAACACAAAGAAGTTTCTCCGAAAGCTTCTTTCTCTTTGTTATGGGAGGATATTTCCTTTGGCCCTAGAGTCTTCAAAGGGATTCTAAATATCTGCTTTCAGATTCCACAGAAATAAGGCTAGCAAACAGATCCACGAAATACAGATGTAACTCTGTGAGTGGAAGTCACATATCACAGAGCAGTTTCTCAGAAAGCTTCTTTCCAGATTTCTTCGGAGGATATTTCCTTTTTCACCATAGCCCTCTACGGGCTTCCAAATATCACTTTGCCAAATCCACAAGAACTGTCCTAGCGAAAGGCTTCTTGAAGGGAAAGCTGTAACTCTGTGAGATGATTTCACAGAACACAAAGAAGTTTCTCAGAAAGCTTCTTTCTCTTTGTTATCGGAGGATATTTCCTTTGGCCCTATAGTCTTCAAAGGGATCCGAAATATCTGTTCTCAGATTCCACAGAAATAAGGCTAGCAAAGAGATCCACGAAATACAGATGTAACTCTGTGAGTGGAAGTCACATATCATAGAGCAGTTTCTCAGAAAGCTTCTTTCCAGATTTCATCGGAGGATATTTCCTTTTTCACCATAGCCCTCTATGGGCTTCCAAATATCACTTTGCCAATTCCACAAGAACTGTCTTAGCGAAAGGCTTCTTGAGGGGAAAGCTGTAACTCTGTGAGATGATTTCACAGAACACAAAGAAGTTTCTCAGATAGCTTCTTTCTCTTTGTTATGGGAGGATATTTCCTTTGGCCCTATAGTCGTCAAAGGGATTCTAAATATCTGCTTTCAGATTCCACAGAAATAAGGCTAGCAAAGAGATCCACGAAATACAGATGTAACTCTGTGAGTGGAAGTCACATATCACAGAGCAGTTTCTCAGAAAGCTTCTTTCCAGATTTCATCGGAGGATATTTCCTTTTTCACCATAGCCCTCTATGGGCTTCCAAATATCTCTTTTCCAATTCCACAAGAACTGTCTTAGCGAAAGGCTTCTTGAGGGGAAAGCTGTAACTCTGTGAGATGATTTCACAGAACACAAAGAAGTTTCTCAGAAAGCTTCTTTCTCTTTGCTATGGGAGGATATTTCTTTGGCCTTATAGTATTCATAGGGATCCGAAATATCTGTTCTCAGATTCCACAGAAATAAGCCTAGCAAAGAGATCCACGAAATACAGATGTAACTCTGTGAGTGGAAGTCACATATCACAGAGCAGTTTCTCAGAAAGCTTCTTTCCAGATTTCATCGGGGATATTTCCTTTTTCACCCTAGCCCTCTATGGGCTTCCAAATATCACTTTGCCAATTCCACAAGAACTGTCTTAGCGAAAGGCTTCTTGAGTGGAAAGCTGTAACTCTGTGAGATGATTTCACAGAACACAAAGAAGTTTCTCAGAAAGCTTCTTTCTCTTTGTTATCGGAGGATATTTCCTTTGTCCCTACAGTATTCAAAGGGATCCGAAATATCTGTTCTCAGATTCCACAGAAATAAGGCTAGCAAAGAGATCCACGAAATACAGATGTAACTCTGTGAGTGGAAGTCACATATCACAGAGCAGTTTCTCAGAAAGCTTCTTTCCAGATTTCTTCGGAGGATATTTCCTTTTTCACCATAGACCTCTCTGGGCATCAAAATATCACTTTGCCAATTCCACAAGAACTGTCTTAGCGAAAGGCTTCTTGAGGGGAAAGCTGTAACTCTATGAGATGATTTCACAGAACACAAAGAAGTTTCTCAGAAAGCTTCTTTCTCTTTGTTATGGGAGGATATTTCTTTGGCCCTATAGTCTTCAAAGGGATCCGAAATATCTGTTCTCAGATTCCACAGAAATAAGGCTAGCAAAGAGATCCACGAAATACAGATGTAACTCTGTGAGTGGAAGTCACATATCACAGAGCAGTTTCTCAGAAAGCTTCTTTCCAGATTTCATCGGAGGATATTTCCTTTTTCACCATAGCCCTCTATGGGCTTCCAAATATCACTTTGCCAATTCCACAAGAACTGTCTTAGCGAAAGGCTTCTTGAGGGGAAAGCTGTAACTCTGTGAGATGATTTCACAGAACACAAAGAAGTTTCTCAGAAAGCTTCTTTCTCTTTGTTATCGGAGGATATTTCCTTTGGCCGTATAGTCTTCAAAGGGATCCAAAATATCTGTTCTCAGATTCCACAGAAATAAGGCTAGCAAAGAGATCCAGGAAATACAGATGTAACTCTGTGAGTGGAAGTCACATATCACAGAGCAGTTTCTCAGAAAGCTTCTTTCCACATTTCTTCGGAGGATATTTCCTTTTTCACCATAGCCCTTTTTGGGCTTCCAAATATCACTTTGCCAATTCCACAAGAACTGTCTTAGCGAAAGGCTTCTTGAGGGGAAAGCTGTAACTCTGTGAGATGATTTTACAGAACACAAAGAAGTTTCTCAGAAAACTTCTTTCTCTTTGTTATGGGAGGATATTTCCTTTGGCCCTATAGTCTTCAAAGGGATTCTAAATATCTGCTTTCAGATTCCACAGAAATAAGGCTAGCAAAGAGATCCACGAAATACAGATGTAACTCTGTGAGTGGAAGTCACATATCACAGAGCAGTTTCTCAGAAAGCTTCTTTCCAGATTTCATCGGAGGATATTTCCTTTTTCACCATAGCCCTCTATGGGCTTCCAAATATCACTTTGCCAATTCCACAAGAACTGTCTTAGCGAAAGGCTTCTTGAGGGGAAAGCTGTAACTCTTTGAGATGATTTCACAGAACACAAAGAAGTTTCTCAGAAAGCTTCTTTCTCTTTGTTATGGGAGGATATTTCTTTGGCCTTATAGTATTCAACGGGATCCGAAATATCTGTTCTCAGATTCCACAGAAATAAGGCTAGCAAAGAGATCCACGAAATACAGATGTAACTCTGTGAGTGGAAGTCACATATCACAGAGCAGTTTCTCAGAAAGCCTCTTTCCAGATTTCATCTGAGGATATTTCCTTTTTCACCCTAGCCCTCTATGGGCTTCCAAATATCACTTTGCCAATTCCACAAGAACTGTCTTAGCGAAAGGCTTCTTGAGGGGAAAGCTGTAACTCTATGAGATGATTTCACAGAACACAAAGAAGTTTCTCAGAAAGCTTCTTTCTCTTTGTTATCGGAGGATATTTCCTTTGGCCCTATAGTATTCAAAGGGATCCGAAATATCTGTTCTCAGATTCCACAGAAATAAGGCTAGCAAAGAGATCCACGAAATACAGATGTAACTCTGTGAGTGGAAGTCTCATATCACAGAGCAGTTTCTCAGAAAGCTTCTTTCCAGATTTCATCGGAGGATATTTCCTTTTTCACCATAGCCCTCTAAGGGCTTCCAAATATCACTTTGCCAATTCCACAAGAACTGTCTTAGCGAAAGGCTTCTTGAGGGGAAAGCTGTAACTCTGTGAGATGATTTCACAGAACACAAAGAAGTTTCTCAGAAAGCTTCTTTCTCTTTGTTATGGGAGGATATTTTCTTTGGCCCTATAATCTTCAAAGGGATTCAAAATATCTGCTTTCAGATTCCACAGAAATAAGGCTAGCAAAGAGATCCACGAAATACAGATGTAACTCTGTGAGTGGAAGTCACATATCACAGAGCAGTTTCTCAGAAAGCTTCTTTCCAGATTTCATCGGAGGATATTTCCTTTTCCACCATAGCCCTCTCTGGGCTTCCAAATATCACTTTGCCAATTCCACAAGAACTGTCTTAGCGAAAGGCTTCTGGAGGGGAAAGCTGTAACTCTGTGAGATGATTTCACAGAACACAAAGAAGTTTCTCAGAAAGCTTCTTTCTCTTTGTTATGGGAGGATATTTCCTTTGTCCCTATAGTATTCAAAGGGATCCGAAATATCTGTTCTCAGATTCCACAGAAATAAGGCTAGCAAAGAGATCCACGAAATACAGATGTAACTCTGTGAGTGGAAGTCACATATCACAGAGCAGTTTCTCAGAAAGCTTCTTTCCAGATTTCATCGGAGGATATTTCCTTTTTCACCATAGCCCTCTATGGGCTTCCAAATATCTCTTTTCCAATTCCACAAGAACTGTCTTAGCGAAAGGCTTCTTGAGGGGAAAGCTGTAACTCTGTGAGATGATTTCACAGAACACAAAGAAGTTTCTCAGAAAGCTTCTTTCTCTTTGCTATGGGAGGATATTTCTTTGGCCTTATAGTATTCAAAGGGATCCGAAATATCTGTTCTCAGATTCCACAGAAATAAGCCTAGCAAAGAGATCCACGAAATACAGATGTAACTCTGTGAGTGGAAGTCACATATCACAGAGCAGTTTCTCAGAAAGCTTCTTTCCAGATTTCATCGGGGATATTTCCTTTTTCACCCTAGCCCTCTATGGGCTTCCAAATATCACTTTGCCAATTCCACAAGAACTGTCTTAGCGAAAGGCTTCTTGAGTGGAAAGCTGTAACTCTGTGAGATGATTTCACAGAACACAAAGAAGTTTCTCAGAAAGCTTCTTTCTCTTTGTTATCGGAGGATATTTCCTTTGTCCCTACAGTATTCAAAGGGATCCGAAATATCTGTTCTCAGATTCCACAGAAATAAGGCTAGCAAAGAGATCCACGAAATACAGATGTAACTCTGTGAGTGGAAGTCACATATCACAGAGCAGTTTCTCAGAAAGCTTCTTTCCAGATTTCTTCGGAGGATATTTCCTTTTTCACCATAGACCTCTCTGGGCTTCAAAATATCACTTTGCCAATTCCACAAGAACTGTCTTAGCGAAAGGCTTCTTGAGGGGAAAGCTGTAACTCTATGAGATGATTTCACAGAACACAAAGAAGTTTCTCAGAAAGCTTCTTTCTCTTTGTTATGGGAGGATATTTCTTTGGCCCTATAGTCTTCAAAGGGATCCGAAATATCTGTTCTCAGATTCCACAGAAATAAGGCTAGCAAAGAGATCCACGAAATACAGATGTAACTCTGTGAGTGGAAGTCACATATCACAGAGCAGTTTCTCAGAAAGCTTCTTTCCAGATTTCATCGGAGGATATTTCCTTTTTCACCATAGCCCTCTATGGGCTTCCAAATATCACTTTGCCAATTCCACAAGAACTATCTTAGCGAAAGGCTTCTTGAGGGGAAAGCTGTAACTCTGTGAGATGATTTCACAGAACACAAAGAAGTTTCTCAGAAAGCTTCTTTCTCTTTGTTATCGGAGGATATTTCCTTTGGCCGTATAGTCTTCAAAGGGATCCAAAATATCTGTTCTCAGATTCCACAGAAATAAGGCTAGCAAAGAGATCCAGGAAATACAGATGTAACTCTGTGAGTGGAAGTCACATATCACAGAGCAGTTTCTCAGAAAGCTTCTTTCCACATTTCATCGGAGGGTATTTCCTTTTTCACCATAGCCCTTTTTGGGCTTCCAAATATCACTTTGCCAATTCCACAAGAACTGTCGTAGCGAAAGGCTTCTTGAGGGGAAAGCTGTAACTCTTTGAGATGATTTCACAGAACACAAAGAAGTTTCTCAGAAAGCTTCTTTCTCTTTGTTATGGGAGGATATTTCTTTGGCCTTATAGTATTCAACGGGATCCGAAATATCTGTTCTCAGATTCCACAGAAATAAGGCTAGCAAAGAGATCCACGAAATACAGATGTAACTCTGTGAGTGGAAGTCACATATCACAGAGCAGTTTCTCAGAAAGCCTCTTTCCAGATTTCATCTGAGGATATTTCCTTTTTCACCCTAGCCCTCTATGGGCTTCCAAATATCACTTTGCCAATTCCACAAGAACTGTCTTAGCGAAAGGCTTCTTGAGGGGAAAGCTGTAACTCTATGAGATGATTTCACAGAACACAAAGAAGTTTCTCAGAAAGCTTCTTTCTCTTTGTTATCGGAGGATATTTCCTTTGGCCCTATAGTATTCAAAGGGATCCGAAATATCTGTTCTCAGATTCCACAGAAATAAGGCTAGCAAAGAGATCCACGAAATACAGATGTAACTCTGTGAGTGGAAGTCTCATATCACAGAGCAGTTTCTCAGAAAGCTTCTTTCCAGATTTCATCGGAGGATATTTCCTTTTTCACCATAGCCCTCTAAGGGCTTCCAATATCACTTTGCCAATTCCACAAGAACTGTCTTAGCGAAAGG
This sequence comes from Macaca fascicularis, assembly GCF_037993035.2. Taxonomy (NCBI): domain Eukaryota; kingdom Metazoa; phylum Chordata; class Mammalia; order Primates; family Cercopithecidae; genus Macaca; species Macaca fascicularis. The sequence continues at coordinate 29,721,729 of NC_088386.1, forward strand.
CATCTTGAGGGGAAAGCTGTAACTCTGTGAGATGATTTCACAGAACACAAAGAAGTTTCTCAGAAAGCTTCTTTCTCTTTGTTATGGGAGGATATTTTCTTTGGCCCTATAATCTTCAAAGGGATTCAAAATATCTGCTTTCAGATTCCACAGAAATAAGGCTAGCAAAGAGATCCACGAAATACAGATGTAACTCTGTGAGTGGAAGTCACATATCACAGAGCAGTTTCTCAGAAAGCTTCTTTCCAGATTTCATCGGAGGATATTTCCTTTTCCACCATAGCCCTCTCTGGGCTTCCAAATATCACTTTGCCAATTCCACAAGAACTGTCTTAGCGAAAGGCTTCTTGAGGGGAAAGCTGTAACTCTGTGAGATGATTTCACAGAACACAAAGAAGTTTCTCAGAAAGCTTCTTTCTCTTTGTTATCGGAGGATATTTCCTTTGTCCCTATAGTCTTCAAAGCGATCCTAAATATCTGTTCTCAGATTCCACAGAAATAAGGCTAGCAAAGAGATCCACGAAATACAGATGTAACTCTGTGAGTGGAAGTCACATATCACAGAGCAGTTTCTCTGAAAGCTTCTTTCCAGATTTCATCGGAGGATATTTCCTTTTTCAAGATAGCCCTCTATGGGCTTCCAAATATCACTTTGCCAATTCCACAAGAACTGTCTTAGCGAAAGGCTTCTTGAGGGGAAAGCTGTAACTCTGTGAGATGATTTGACAGAACACAAAGAAGTTTCTCAGAAAGCTTCTTTCTCTTTGTTATGGGAGGATATTTCCTTTGGACCTATAATCTTCAAAGGGATTCTAAATATCTGCTTTCAGATTCCACAGAAATAAGGCTAGCAAAGAGATCCACGAAATACAGATGTAACTCTGTGAGTGGAAGTCACATATCACAGAGCAGTTTCTCAGAAAGCTTCTTTCCAGATTTCATCGGAGGATATTTCCTTTTTCACCATAGCCCTCTATGGGCTTCCAAATATCACTTTGCCAATTCCACAAGAACTGTCTTAGCGAAAGGCTTCTTGAGGGGAAAGCTGTAACTCTGTGAGATGATTTCACAGAACACAAAGAAGTTTCTCAGATAGCTTCTTTCTCTTTGTTATGGGAGGATATTTCCTTTGGCCCTATAGTCTTCAAAGGGATTCTAAATATCTGCTTTCAGATTCCACAGAAATAAGGCTAGCAAAGAGATCCACGAAATACAGATGTAACTCTGTGAGTGGAAGTCACATATCACAGAGCAGTTTCTCAGAAAGCTTCTTTCCAGATTTCATCGGAGGATATTTCCTTTTTCACCATAGCCCTCTATGGGCTTCCAAATATCACTTTGCCAATTCCACAGGAACTGTCCTAGCGAAAGGCTTCTTGAGGGGATAGCTGTAACTCTGTGAGATGATTTCACAGAACACAAAGAAGTTTCTCAGAAAGCTTCTTTCTCTTTGTTATCGGAGGATATTTCCTTTGGCCCTGTAGTCTTCAAAGGGATCCGAAATATCTGTTCTCAGATTCCACAGAAATAAGGCTAGCAAAGAGATCCACGAAATACAGATGTAACTCTGTGAGTGGAAGGCACATATCACAGAGCAGTTTCTCAGAAAGCTTCTTTCCAGATTTCATCGGAGGATATTTCCTTTTTCACCATAGCCGTCTATGGGCTTCCAAATATCACTTTGCCAATTCCACAAGAACTGTCTTAGCGAAAGGCTTCTTGAGGGGAAAGCTGTAACTCTGTGAGATGATTTCACAGAACACAAAGAAGTTTCTCAGAAAGCTTCTTTCTCTTTGTTATCAGAGGATATTTCCTTTGTCCCTATAGTATTCAAAGGGATCCGAAATATCTGTTCTCAGAGTCCACAGAAATAAGGCTAGCAAAGAGATCCACGAAATACAGATGCAACTCTGTGAGTGGAAGTCACATATCACAGAGCAGTTTCTCAGAAAGCTTCTTTCCAGATTTCATCGGAGGATATTTCCTTTTTCACCATAGCCCTCTATGGGCTTCCAAATATCACTTTGCCAATTCCACAAGAACTGTCTTAGCGAAAGGCTTCTTGAAGGGAAAGCTGTAACTCTGTGAGATGATTTCACAGAACACAAAGAAGTTTCTCAGAAAGCTTCTTTCTCTTTGTTATCGGAGGAAATTTCCTTTGGCCCTATAGTCTTCAAAGGGATCCGAAATATCTGTTCTCAGATTCCACAGAAATAAGGCTAGCAAAGAGATCCACGAAATACAGATGTAACTCTGTGAGTGGAAGTCACATATCACAGAGCAGTTTCTCAGAAAGCTTCTTTCCAGATTTCATCTGAGGATATTTCCTTTTTCACCATAGCCCTCTATGGGCTTCCAAATATCACTTTGCCAATTCCACAAGAACTGTCTTAGCGAAAGGCTTCTTGAGGGGAAAGCTGTAACTCTGTGAGATGATTTGACAGAACACAAAGAAGTTTCTCAGAAAGCTTCTTTCTCTTTGTTATGGGAGGATATTTCCTTTGGATCTATAATCTTCAAAGGGATTCTAAATATCTGCTTTCAGATTCCACAGAAATAAGGCTAGCAAAGAGATCCACGAAATACAGATGTAACTCTGTGAGTGGAAGTCACATATCACAGAGCAGTTTCTCAGAAAGCTTCTTTCCAGATTTCATCGGGGATATTTCCTTTTTCACCCTAGCCCTCTATGGGCTTCCAAATATCACTTTGCCAATTCCACAAGAACTGTCTTAGCGAAAGGCTTCTTGAGTGGAAAGCTGTAACTCTGTGAGATGATTTCACAGAACACAAAGAAGTTTCTCAGAAAGCTTCTTTCTCTTTGTTATCGGAGGATATTTCCTTTGTCCCTACAGTATTCAAAGGGATCCGAAATATCTGTTCTCAGATTCCACAGAAATAAGGCTAGCAAAGAGATCCACGAAATACAGATGTAACTCTGTGAGTGGAAGTCACATATCACAGAGCAGTTTCTCAGAAAGCTTCTTTCCAGATTTCTTCGGAGGATATTTCCTTTTTCACCATAGACCTCTCTGGGCTTCAAAATATCACTTTGCCAATTCCACAAGAACTGTCTTAGCGAAAGGCTTCTTGAGGGGAAAGCTGTAACTCTGTGAGATGATTTCACAGAACACAAAGAAGTTTCTCAGAAAGCTTCTTTCTCTTTGTTATCGGAGGATATTTCCTTTGGCCGTATAGTCTTCAAAGGGATCCAAAATATCTGTTCTCAGATTCCACAGAAATAAGGCTAGCAAAGAGATCCAGGAAATACAGATGTAACTCTGTGAGTGGAAGTCACATATCACAGAGCAGTTTCTCAGAAAGCTTCTTTCCACATTTCATCGGAGGATATTTCCTTTTTCACCATAGCCCTTTTTGGGCTTCCAAATATCACTTTGCCAATTCCACAAGAACTGTCTTAGCGAAAGGCTTCTTGAGGGGAAAGCTGTAACTCTGTGAGATGATTTTACAGAACACAAAGAAGTTTCTCAGAAAACTTCTTTCTCTTTGTTATGGGAGGATATTTCCTTTGGCCCTATAGTCTTCAAAGGGATTCTAAATATCTGCTTTCAGATTCCACAGAAATAAGGCTAGCAAAGAGATCCACGAAATACAGATGTAACTCTGTGAGTGGAAGTCACATATCACAGAGCAGTTTCTCAGAAAGCTTCTTTCCAGATTTCATCGGAGGATATTTCCTTTTTCACCATAGCCCTCTATGGGCTTCCAAATATCACTTTGCCAATTCCACAAGAACTGTCTTAGCGAAAGGCTTCTTGAGGGGAAAGCTGTAACTCTATGAGATGATTTCACAGAACACAAAGAAGTTTCTCAGAAAGCTTCTTTCTCTTTGTTATCGGAGGATATTTCCTTTGGCCCTATAGTATACAAAGGGATCCGAAATATCTGTTCTCAGATTCCACAGAAATAAGGCTAGCAAAGAGATCCACGAAATACAGATGTAACTCTGTGAGTGGAAGTCTCATATCACAGAGCAGTTTCTCAGAAAGCTTCTTTCCAGATTTCATCGGAGGATATTTCCTTTTTCACCATAGCCCTCTAAGGGCTTCCAAATATCACTTTGCCAATTCCACAAGAACTGTCTTAGCGAAAGGCTTCTTGAGGGGAAAGCTGTAACTCTGTGAGATGATTTCACAGAACACAAAGAAGTTTCTCAGAAAGCTTCTTTCTCTTTGTTATGGGAGGATATTTTCTTTGGCCCTATAATCTTCAAAGGGATTCTAAATATCTGCTTTCAGATTCCACAGAAATAAGGCTAGCAAAGAGATCCACGAAATACAGATGTAACTCTGTGAGTGGAAGTCACATATCACAGAGCAGTTTCTCAGAAAGCTTCTTTCCAGATTTCATCGGAGGATATTTCCTTTTCCACCATAGCCCTCTCTGGGCTTCCAAATATCACTTTGCCAATTCCACAAGAACTGTCTTAGCGAAAGGCTTCTTGAGGGGAAAGCTGTAACTCTGTGAGATGATTTCACAGAACACAAAGAAGTTTCTCAGAAAGCTTCTTTCTCTTTGTTATCGGAGGATATTTCCTTTGTCCCTATAGTCTTCAAAGCGATCCTAAATATCTGTTCTCAGATTCCACAGAAATAAGGCTAGCAAAGAGATCCACGAAATACAGATGTAACTCTGTGAGTGGAAGTCACATATCACAGAGCAGTTTCTCTGAAAGCTTCTTTCCAGATTTCATCGGAGGATATTTCCTTTTTCAAGATAGCCCTCTATGGGCTTCCAAATATCACTTTGCCAATTCCACAAGAACTGTCTTAGCGAAAGACTTCTTGAGGGGAAAGCTGTAACTCTGTGAGATGATTTCACAGAACACAAAGAAGTTTCTCAGAAAGCTTCTTTCTCTTTGTTATGGGAGGATATTTCCTTTGTCCCTATAGTCTTCAAAGGGATCCGAAATATCTGTTCTCAGATTCCACAGAAATAAGGCTAGCAAAGAGATCCACGAAATACAGATGTAACTCTGTGAGTGGAAGTCACATGTCACAGAGCAGTTTCTCAGAAAGCTTCTTTCCAGATTTCATCGGAGGATATTTCCTTTTTCACCATAGCCCTCTATGGGCTTCCAAATATCTCTTTTCCAATTCCACAAGAACTGTCTTAGCGAAAGGATTCTTGAGGGGAAAGCTGTAACTCTGTGAGATGATTTCACAGAACACAAAGAAGTTTCTCAGAACACTTCTTTCTCTTTGCTATGGGAGGATATTTCTTTGGCCTTATAGTACTCAAAGGGATCCGAAATATCTGTTCTCAGATTCCACAGAAATAAGGCTAGCAAAGAGATCCACGAAATACAGATGTAACTCTGTGAGTGGAAGTCACATATCACAGAGCAGTTACTCAGAAAGCTTCTTTCCAGATTTCATCGGAGGATATTGCCTTTTTCACCATCGCCCTCTATGGGCTTCCAAATATCACTTTGCCAATTCCACAAGAACTGTCCTAGCGAAAGGCTTCTTGAGGGGAAAGCTGTAACTCTGTGAGATGATTTCACAGAACACAAAGAAGTTTCTCAGAAAGCTTCTTTCTCTTTGTTATCGGAGGATATTTCCTTTGGTCCTATAGTCTTCAAAGGGATCCGAAATATCTGTTCTCAGATTCCACAGAAATAAGGCTAGCAAAGAGATCCACGAAATACAGATGTAACTCTGTGAGTGGAAGTCACATATCACAGAGCAGTTTCTCAGAAAGCTTCTTTCCAGATTTCATCTGAGGATATTTCCTTTTTCACCATAGCCCTCTATGGGCTTCCAAATATCACTTTGCCAATTGCACAAGAACTGTCTTAGCGAAAGGCTTCTTGAGGGGAAAGCTGTAACTCTGTGAGATGATTTGACAGAACACAAAGAAGTTTCTCAGAAAGCTTCTTTCTCTTTGTTATGGGAGGATATTTCCTTTGGACCTATAATCTTCAAAGGGATTCTAAATATCTGCTTTCAGATTCCACAGAAATAAGGCTAGCAAAGAGATCCACGAAATACAGATGTAACTCTGTGAGTGGAAGTCACATATCACAGAGCAGTTTCTCAGAAAGCTTCTTTCCAGATTTCATCTGAGGATATTTCCTTTTTCACCATAGCCCTCTATGGGCTTCCAAATATCACTTTGCCAATTCCACAAGAACTGTCCTAGCGAAAGGCTTCTTGAGGGGAAAGCTGTAACTCTGTGAGATGATTTCACAGAACACAAAGAAGTTTCTCCGAAAGCTTCTTTCTCTTTGTTATGGGAGGATATTTCCTTTGGCCCTAGAGTCTTCAAAGGGATTCTAAATATCTGCTTTCAGATTCCACAGAAATAAGGCTAGCAAACAGATCCACGAAATACAGATGTAACTCTGTGAGTGGAAGTCACATATCACAGAGCAGTTTCTCAGAAAGCTTCTTTCCAGATTTCTTCGGAGGATATTTCCTTTTTCACCATAGCCCTCTACGGGCTTCCAAATATCACTTTGCCAAATCCACAAGAACTGTCCTAGCGAAAGGCTTCTTGAAGGGAAAGCTGTAACTCTGTGAGATGATTTCACAGAACACAAAGAAGTTTCTCAGAAAGCTTCTTTCTCTTTGTTATCGGAGGATATTTCCTTTGGCCCTATAGTCTTCAAAGGGATCCGAAATATCTGTTCTCAGATTCCACAGAAATAAGGCTAGCAAAGAGATCCACGAAATACAGATGTAACTCTGTGAGTGGAAGTCACATATCATAGAGCAGTTTCTCAGAAAGCTTCTTTCCAGATTTCATCGGAGGATATTTCCTTTTTCACCATAGCCCTCTATGGGCTTCCAAATATCACTTTGCCAATTCCACAAGAACTGTCTTAGCGAAAGGCTTCTTGAGGGGAAAGCTGTAACTCTGTGAGATGATTTCACAGAACACAAAGAAGTTTCTCAGATAGCTTCTTTCTCTTTGTTATGGGAGGATATTTCCTTTGGCCCTATAGTCTTCAAAGGGATTCTAAATATCTGCTTTCAGATTCCACAGAAATAAGGCTAGCAAAGAGATCCACGAAATACAGATGTAACTCTGTGAGTGGAAGTCACATATCACAGAGCAGTTTCTCAGAAAGCTTCTTTCCAGATTTCATCGGAGGATATTTCCTTTTTCACCATAGCCCTCTATGGGCTTCCAAATATCACTTTGCCAATTCCACAGGAACTGTCCTAGCGAAAGGCTTCTTGAGGGGAAAGCTGTAACTCTGTGAGATGATTTCACAGAACACAAAGAAGTTTCTCAGAAAGCTTCTTTCTCTTTGTTATCGGAGGATATTTCCTTTGGCCCTGAAGTCTTCAAAGGGATCCGAAATATCTGTTCTCAGATTCCACAGAAATAAGGCTAGCAAAGAGATCCACGAAATACAGATGTAACTCTGTGAGTGGAAGGCACATATCACAGAGCAGTTTCTCAGAAAGCTTCTTTCCAGATTTCATCGGAGGATATTTCCTTTTTCACCATAGCCGTCTATGGGCTTCCAAATATCACTTTGCCAATTCCACAAGAACTGTCTTAGCGAAAGGCTTCTTGAGGGGAAAGCTGTAACTCTGTGAGATGATTTCACAGAACACAAAGAAGTTTCTCAGAAAGCTTCTTTCTCTTTGTTATCAGAGGATATTTCCTTTGTCCCTATAGTATTCAAAGGGATCCGAAATATCTGTTCTCAGAGTCCACAGAAATAAGGCTAGCAAAGAGATCCACGAAATACAGATGCAACTCTGTGAGTGGAAGTCACATATCACAGAGCAGTTTCTCAGAAAGCTTCTTTCCAGATTTCATCGGAGGATATTTCCTTTTTCACCATAGCCCTCTATGGGCATCCAAATATCACTTTGCCAATTCCACAAGAACTGTCTTAGCGAAAGGCTTCTTGAAGGGAAAGCTGTAACTCTGTGAGATGATTTCACAGAACACAAAGAAGTTTCTCAGAAAGCTTCTTTCTCTTTGTTATCGGAGGAAATTTCCTTTGGCCCTATTGTCTTCAAAGGGATCCGAAATATCTGTTCTCAGATTCCACAGAAATAAGGCTAGCAAAGAGATCCACGAAATACAGATGTAACTCTGTGAGTGGAAGTCACATATCACAGAGCAGTTTCTCAGAAAGCTTCTTTCCAGATTTCATCGGAGGATATTTCCTTTTTCACCATAGCCCTCTATGGGCTTCCAAATATCTCTTTTCCAATTCCACAAGAACTGTCTTAGCGAAAGGCTTCTTGAGGGGAAAGCTGTAACTCTGTGAGATGATTTCACAGAACACAAAGAAGTTTCTCAGAAAGCTTCTTTCTCTTTGCTATGGGAGGATATTTCTTTGGCCTTATAGTATTCAAAGGGATCCGAAATATCTGTTCTCAGATTCCACAGAAATAAGCCTAGCAAAGAGATCCACGAAATACAGATGTAACTCTGTGAGTGGAAGTCACATATCACAGAGCAGTTTCTCAGAAAGCTTCTTTCCAGATTTCATCGGGGATATTTCCTTTTTCACCCTAGCCCTCTATGGGCTTCCAAATATCACTTTGCCAATTCCACAAGAACTGTCTTAGCGAAAGGCTTCTTGAAGGGAAAGCTGTAACTCTGTGAGATGATTTCACAGAACTCAAAGAAGTTTCTCAGAAAGCTTCTTTCTCTTTGTTATCGGAGGATATTTCCTTTGGCCCTATAGTCTTCAAAGGGATCCGAAATATCTGTTCTCAGATTCCACAGAAATAAGGCTAGCAAAGAGATCCACGAAATACAGATGTAACTCTGTGAGTGGAAGTCACATATCATAGAGCAGTTTCTCAGAAAGCTTCTTTCCAGATTTCATCGGAGGATATTTCCTTTTTCACCATAGCCCTCTATGGGCTTCCAAATATCACTTTGCCAATTCCACAAGAACTGTCTTAGCGAAAGGCTTCTTGAGGGGAAAGCTGTAACTCTGTGAGATGATTTCACAGAACACAAAGAAGTTTCTCAGATAGCTTCTTTCTCTTTGTTATGGGAGGATATTTCCTTTGGCCCTATAGTCTTCAAAGGGATTCTAAATATCTGCTTTCAGATTCCACAGAAATAAGGCTAGCAAAGAGATCCACGAAATACAGATGTAACTCTGTGAGTGGAAGTCACATATCACAGAGCAGTTTCTCAGAAAGCTTCTTTCCAGATTTCATCGGAGGATATTTCCTTTTTCACCATAGCCCTCTATGGGCTTCCAAATATCACTTTGCCAATTCCACAGGAACTGTCCTAGCGAAAGGCTTCTTGAGGGGAAAGCTGTAACTCTGTGAGATGATTTCACAGAACACAAAGAAGTTTCTCAGAAAGCTTCTTTCTCTTTGTTATCGGAGGATATTTCCTTTGGCCCTGTAGTCTTCAAAGGGATCCGAAATATCTGTTCTCAGATTCCACAGAAATAAGGCTAGCAAAGAGATCCACGAAATACAGATGTAACTCTGTGAGTGGAAGGCACATATCACAGAGCAGTTTCTCAGAAAGCTTCTTTCCAGATTTCATCGGAGGATATTTCCTTTTTCACCATAGCCGTCTATGGGCTTCCAAATATCACTTTGCCAATTCCACAAGAACTGTCTTAGCGAAAGGCTTCTTGAGGGGAAAGCTGTAACTCTGTGAGATGATTTCACAGAACACAAAGAAGTTTCTCAGAAAGCTTCTTTCTCTTTGTTATCAGAGGATATTTCCTTTGTCCCTATAGTATTCAAAGGGATCCGAAATATCTGTTCTCAGAGTCCACAGAAATAAGGCTAGCAAAGAGATCCACGAAATACAGATGCAACTCTGTGAGTGGAAGTCACATATCACAGAGCAGTTTCTCAGAAAGCTTCTTTCCAGATTTCATCGGAGGATATTTCCTTTTTCACCATAGCCCTCTATGGGCTTCCAAATATCACTTTGCCAATTCCACAAGAACTGTCTTAGCGAAAGGCTTCTTGAAGGGAAAGCTGTAACTCTGTGAGATGATTTCACAGAACACAAAGAAGTTTCTCAGAAAGCTTCTTTCTCTTTGTTATCGGAGGAAATTTCCTTTGGCCCTATTGTCTTCAAAGGGATCCGAAATATCTGTTCTCAGATTCCACAGAAATAAGGCTAGCAAAGAGATCCACGAAATACAGATGTAACTCTGTGAGTGGAAGTCACATATCACAGAGCAGTTTCTCAGAAAGCTTCTTTCCAGATTTCATCGGAGGATATTTCCTTTTTCACCATAGCCCTCTATGGGCTTCCAAATATCTCTTTTCCAATTCCACAAGAACTGTCTTAGCGAAAGGCTTCTTGAGGGGAAAGCTGTAACTCTGTGAGATGATTTCACAGAACACAAAGAAGTTTCTCAGAAAGCTTCTTTCTCTTTGCTATGGGAGGATATTTCTTTGGCTTATAGTATTCAAAGGGATCCGAAATATCTGTTCTCAGATTCCACAGAAATAAGGCTAGCAAAGAGATCCACGAAATACAGATGTAACTCTGTGAGTGGAAGTCACATATCACAGAGCAGTTTCTCAGAAAGCTTCTTTCCAGATTTCATCGGGGATATTTCCTTTTTCACCATAGCCCTCTATGGGCTTCCAAATATCACTTTGCCAATTCCACAAGAACTGTCTTACCGAAAGGCTTCTTGAGGGGAAAGCTGTAACTCTATGAGATGATTTCACAGAACTCAAAGAAGTTTCTCAGAAAGCTTCTTTCTCTTTGTTATCGGAGGATATTTCCTTTGGCCCTATAGTCTTCAAAGGGATCCGAAATATCTGTTCTCAGATTCCACAGAAATAAGGCTAGCAAAGAGATCCACGAAATACAGATGTAACTCTGTGAGTGGAAGTCACATATCATAGAGCAGTTTCTCAGAAAGCTTCTTTCCAGATTTCATCGGAGGATATTTCCTTTTTCACCATAGCCCTCTATGGGCTTCCAAATATCACTTTGCCAATTCCACAAGAACTGTCTTAGCGAAAGGCTTCTTGAGGGGAAAGCTGTAACTCTGTGAGATGATTTCACAGAACACAAAGAAGTTTCTCAGATAGCTTCTTTCTCTTTGTTATGGGAGGATATTTCCTTTGGCCCTATAGTCTTCAAAGGGATTCTAAATATCTGCTTTCAGATTCCACAGAAATAAGGCTAGCAAAGAGATCCACGAAATACAGATGTAACTCTGTGAGTGGAAGTCACATATCACAGAGCAGTTTCTCAGAAAGCTTCTTTCCAGATTTCATCGGAGGATATTTCCTTTTTCACCATAGCCCTCTATGGGCTTCCAAATATCACTTTGCCAATTCCACAGGAACTGTCCTAGCGAAAGGCTTCTTGAGGGGAAAGCTGTAACTCTGTGAGATGATTTCACAGAACACAAAGAAGTTTCTCAGAAAGCTTCTTTCTCTTTGTTATCGGAGGATATTTCCTTTGGCCCTGTAGTCTTCAAAGGGATCCGAAATATCTGTTCTCAGATTCCACAGAAATAAGGCTAGCAAAGAGATCCACGAAATACAGATGTAACTCTGTGAGTGGAAGGCACATATCACAGAGCAGTTTCTCAGAAAGCTTCTTTCCAGATTTCATCGGAGGATATTTCCTTTTTCACCATAGCCGTCTATGGGCTTCCAAATATCACTTTGCCAATTCCACAAGAACTGTCTTAGCGAAAGGCTTCTTGAGGGGAAAGCTGTAACTCTGTGAGATGATTTCACAGAACACAAAGAAGTTTCTCAGAAAGCTTCTTTCTCTTTGTTATCGGAGGATATTTCCTTTGTCCCTATAGTATTCAAAGGGATCCGAAATATCTGTTCTCAGATTCCACAGAAATAAGGCTAGCAAAGAGATCCACGAAATACAGATGTAACTCTGTGAGTGGAAGTCACATATCACAGAGCAGTTACTCAGAAAGCTTCTTTCCAGATTTCATCGGAGGATATTGCCTTTTTCACCATCGCCCTCTATGGGCTTCCAAATATCACTTTGCCAATTCCACAAGAACTGTCCTAGCGAAAGGCTTCTTGAGGGGAAAGCTGTAACTCTGTGAGATGATTTCACAGAACACAAAGAAGTTTCTCAGAAAGCTTCTTTCTCTTTGTTATCGGAGGATATTTCCTTTGGTCCTATAGTCTTCAAAGGGATCCGAAATATCTGTTCTCAGATTCCACAGAAATAAGGCTAGCAAAGAGATCCACGAAATACAGATGTAACTCTGTGAGTGGAAGTCACATATCACAGAGCAGTTTCTCAGAAAGCTTCTTTCCAGATTTCATCTGAGGATATTTCCTTTTTCACCATAGCCCTCTACGGGCTTCCAAATATCACTTTGCCAATTGCACAAGAACTGTCTTAGCGAAAGGCTTCTTGAGGGGAAAGCTGTAACTCTGTGAGATGATTTGACAGAACACAAAGAAGTTTCTCAGAAAGCTTCTTTCTCTTTGTTATGGGAGGATATTTCCTTTGGATCTATAATCTTCAAAGGGATTCTAAATATCTGCTTTCAGATTCCACAGAAATAAGGCTAGCAAAGAGATCCACGAAATACAGATGTAACTCTGTGAGTGGAAGTCACATATCACAGAGCAGTTTCTCAGAAAGCTTCTTTCCAGATTTCATCGGGGATATTTCCTTTTTCACCCTAGCCCTCTATGGGCTTCCAAATATCACTTTGCCAATTCCACAAGAACTGTCTTAGCGAAAGGCTTCTTGAGTGGAAAGCTGTAACTCTGTGAGATGATTTCACAGAACACAAAGAAGTTTCTCAGAAAGCTTCTTTCTCTTTGTTATCGGAGGATATTTCCTTTGTCCCTACAGTATTCAAAGGGATCCGAAATATCTGTTCTCAGATTCCACAGAAATAAGGCTAGCAAAGAGATCCACGAAATACAGATGTAACTCTGTGAGTGGAAGTCACATATCACAGAGCAGTTTCTCAGAAAGCTTCTTTCCAGATTTCTTCGGAGGATATTTCCTTTTTCACCATAGACCTCTCTGGGCTTCAAAATATCACTTTGCCAATTCCACAAGAACTGTCTTAGCGAAAGGCTTCTTGAGGGGAAAGCTGTAACTCTGTGAGATGATTTCACAGAACACAAAGAAGTTTCTCAGAAAGCTTCTTTCTCTTTGTTATCGGAGGATATTTCCTTTGGCCGTATAGTCTTCAAAGGGATCCAAAATATCTGTTCTCAGATTCCACAGAAATAAGGCTAGCAAAGAGATCCAGGAAATACAGATGTAACTCTGTGAGTGGAAGTCACATATCACAGAGCAGTTTCTCAGAAAGCTTCTTTCCACATTTCATCGGAGGATATTTCCTTTTTCACCATAGCCCTTTTTGGGCTTCCAAATATCACTTTGCCAATTCCACAAGAACTGTCTTAGCGAAAGGCTTCTTGAGGGGAAAGCTGTAACTCTGTGAGATGATTTTACAGAACACAAAGAAGTTTCTCAGAAAACTTCTTTCTCTTTGTTATGGGAGGATATTTCCTTTGGCCCTATAGTCTTCAAAGGGATTCTAAATATCTGCTTTCAGATTCCACAGAAATAAGGCTAGCAAAGAGATCCACGAAATACAGATGTAACTCTGTGAGTGGAAGTCACATATCACAGAGCAGTTTCTCAGAAAGCTTCTTTCCAGATTTCATCGGAGGATATTTCCTTTTTCACCATAGCCCTCTATGGGCTTCCAAATATCACTTTGCCAATTCCACAAGAACTGTCTTAGCGAAAGGCTTCTTGAGGGGAAAGCTGTAACTCTATGAGATGATTTCACAGAACACAAAGAAGTTTCTCAGAAAGCTTCTTTCTCTTTGTTATCGGAGGATATTTCCTTTGGCCGTATAGTATACAAAGGGATCCGAAATATCTGTTCTCAGATTCCACAGAAATAAGGCTAGCAAAGAGATCCACGAAATACAGATGTAACTCTGTGAGTGGAAGTCTCATATCACAGAGCAGTTTCTCAGAAAGCTTCTTTCCAGATTTCATCGGAGGATATTTCCTTTTTCACCATAGCCCTCTAAGGGCTTCCAAATATCACTTTGCCAATTCCACAAGAACTGTCTTAGCGAAAGGCTTCTTGAGGGGAAAGCTGTAACTCTGTGAGATGATTTCACAGAACACAAAGAAGTTTCTCAGAAAGCTTCTTTCTCTTTGTTATGGGAGGATATTTTCTTTGGCCCTATAATCTTCAAAGGGATTCTAAATATCTGCTTTCAGATTCCACAGAAATAAGGCTAGCAAAGAGATCCACGAAATACAGATGTAACTCTGTGAGTGGAAGTCACATATCACAGAGCAGTTTCTCAGAAAGCTTCTTTCCAGATTTCATCGGAGGATATTTCCTTTTCCACCATAGCCCTCTCTGGGCTTCCAAATATCACTTTGCCAATTCCACAAGAACTGTCTTAGCGAAAGGCTTCTTGAGGGGAAAGCTGTAACTCTGTGAGATGATTTCACAGAACACAAAGAAGTTTCTCAGAAAGCTTCTTTCTCTTTGTTATCGGAGGATATTTCCTTTGTCCCTATAGTCTTCAAAGCGATCCTAAATATCTGTTCTCAGATTCCACAGAAATAAGGCTAGCAAAGAGATCCACGAAATACAGATGTAACTCTGTGAGTGGAAGTCACATATCACAGAGCAGTTTCTCTGAAAGCTTCTTTCCAGATTTCATCGGAGGATATTTCCTTTTTCAAGATAGCCCTCTATGGGCTTCCAAATATCACTTTGCCAATTCCACAAGAACTGTCTTAGCGAAAGACTTCTTGAGGGGAAAGCTGTAACTCTGTGAGATGATTTCACAGAACACAAAGAAGTTTCTCAGAAAGCTTCTTTCTCTTTGTTATGGGAGGATATTTCCTTTGTCCCTATAGTCTTCAAAGGGATCCGAAATATCTGTTCTCAGATTCCACAGAAATAAGGCTAGCAAAGAGATCCACGAAATACAGATGTAACTCTGTGAGTGGAAGTCACATGTCACAGAGCAGTTTCTCAGAAAGCTTCTTTCCAGATTTCATCGGAGGATATTTCCTTTTTCACCATAGCCCTCTATGGGCTTCCAAATATCTCTTTTCCAATTCCACAAGAACTGTCTTAGCGAAAGGATTCTTGAGGGGAAAGCTGTAACTCTGTGAGATGATTTCACAGAACACAAAGAAGTTTCTCAGAACACTTCTTTCTCTTTGCTATGGGAGGATATTTCTTTGGCCTTATAGTACTCAAAGGGATCCGAAATATCTGTTCTCAGATTCCACAGAAATAAGGCTAGCAAAGAGATCCACGAAATACAGATGTAACTCTGTGAGTGGAAGTCACATATCACAGAGCAGTTACTCAGAAAGCTTCTTTCCAGATTTCATCGGAGGATATTGCCTTTTTCACCATCGCCCTCTATGGGCTTCCAAATATCACTTTGCCAATTCCACAAGAACTGTCCTAGCGAAAGGCTTCTTGAGGGGAAAGCTGTAACTCTGTGAGATGATTTCACAGAACACAAAGAAGTTTCTCAGAAAGCTTCTTTCTCTTTGTTATCGGAGGATATTTCCTTTGGTCCTATAGTCTTCAAAGGGATCCGAAATATCTGTTCTCAGATTCCACAGAAATAAGGCTAGCAAAGAGATCCACGAAATACAGATGTAACTCTGTGAGTGGAAGTCACATATCACAGAGCAGTTTCTCAGAAAGCTTCTTTCCAGATTTCATCTGAGGATATTTCCTTTTTCACCATAGCCCTCTATGGGCTTCCAAATATCACTTTGCCAATTGCACAAGAACTGTCTTAGCGAAAGGCTTCTTGAGGGGAAAGCTGTAACTCTGTGAGATGATTTGACAGAACACAAAGAAGTTTCTCAGAAAGCTTCTTTCTCTTTGTTATGGGAGGATATTTCCTTTGGACCTATAATCTTCAAAGGGATTCTAAATATCTGCTTTCAGATTCCACAGAAATAAGGCTAGCAAAGAGATCCACGAAATACAGATGTAACTCTGTGAGTGGAAGTCACATATCACAGAGCAGTTTCTCAGAAAGCTTCTTTCCAGATTTCATCTGAGGATATTTCCTTTTTCACCATAGCCCTCTATGGGCTTCCAAATATCACTTTGCCAATTCCACAAGAACTGTCCTAGCGAAAGGCTTCTTGAGGGGAAAGCTGTAACTCTGTGAGATGATTTCACAGAACACAAAGAAGTTTCTCCGAAAGCTTCTTTCTCTTTGTTATGGGAGGATATTTCCTTTGGCCCTAGAGTCTTCAAAGGGATTCTAAATATCTGCTTTCAGATTCCACAGAAATAAGGCTAGCAAACAGATCCACGAAATACAGATGTAACTCTGTGAGTGGAAGTCACATATCACAGAGCAGTTTCTCAGAAAGCTTCTTTCCAGATTTCTTCGGAGGATATTTCCTTTTTCACCATAGCCCTCTACGGGCTTCCAAATATCACTTTGCCAAATCCACAAGAACTGTCCTAGCGAAAGGCTTCTTGAAGGGAAAGCTGTAACTCTGTGAGATGATTTCACAGAACACAAAGAAGTTTCTCAGAAAGCTTCTTTCTCTTTGTTATCGGAGGATATTTCCTTTGGCCCTATAGTCTTCAAAGGGATCCGAAATATCTGTTCTCAGATTCCACAGAAATAAGGCTAGCAAAGAGATCCACGAAATACAGATGTAACTCTGTGAGTGGAAGTCACATATCATAGAGCAGTTTCTCAGAAAGCTTCTTTCCAGATTTCATCGGAGGATATTTCCTTTTTCACCATAGCCCTCTATGGGCTTCCAAATATCACTTTGCCAATTCCACAAGAACTGTCTTAGCGAAAGGCTTCTTGAGGGGAAAGCTGTAACTCTGTGAGATGATTTCACAGAACACAAAGAAGTTTCTCAGATAGCTTCTTTCTCTTTGTTATGGGAGGATATTTCCTTTGGCCCTATAGTCTTCAAAGGGATTCTAAATATCTGCTTTCAGATTCCACAGAAATAAGGCTAGCAAAGAGATCCACGAAATACAGATGTAACTCTGTGAGTGGAAGTCACATATCACAGAGCAGTTTCTCAGAAAGCTTCTTTCCAGATTTCATCGGAGGATATTTCCTTTTTCACCATAGCCCTCTATGGGCTTCCAAATATCACTTTGCCAATTCCACAGGAACTGTCCTAGCGAAAGGCTTCTTGAGGGGAAAGCTGTAACTCTGTGAGATGATTTCACAGAACACAAAGAAGTTTCTCAGAAAGCTTCTTTCTCTTTGTTATCGGAGGATATTTCCTTTGGCCCTGTAGTCTTCAAAGGGATCCGAAATATCTGTTCTCAGATTCCACAGAAATAAGGCTAGCAAAGAGATCCACGAAATACAGATGTAACTCTGTGAGTGGAAGGCACATATCACAGAGCAGTTTCTCAGAAAGCTTCTTTCCAGATTTCATCGGAGGATATTTCCTTTTTCACCATAGCCGTCTATGGGCTTCCAAATATCACTTTGCCAATTCCACAAGAACTGTCTTAGCGAAAGGCTTCTTGAGGGGAAAGCTGTAACTCTGTGAGATGATTTCACAGAACACAAAGAAGTTTCTCAGAAAGCTTCTTTCTCTTTGTTATCAGAGGATATTTCCTTTGTCCCTATAGTATTCAAAGGGATCCGAAATATCTGTTCTCAGAGTCCACAGAAATAAGGCTAGCAAAGAGATCCACGAAATACAGATGCAACTCTGTGAGTGGAAGTCACATATCACAGAGCAGTTTCTCAGAAAGCTTCTTTCCAGATTTCATCGGAGGATATTTCCTTTTTCACCATAGCCCTCTATGGGCATCCAAATATCACTTTGCCAATTCCACAAGAACTGTCTTAGCGAAAGGCTTCTTGAAGGGAAAGCTGTAACTCTGTGAGATGATTTCACAGAACACAAAGAAGTTTCTCAGAAAGCTTCTTTCTCTTTGTTATCGGAGGAAATTTCCTTTGGCCCTATTGTCTTCAAAGGGATCCGAAATATCTGTTCTCAGATTCCACAGAAATAAGGCTAGCAAAGAGATCCACGAAATACAGATGTAACTCTGTGAGTGGAAGTCACATATCACAGAGCAGTTTCTCAGAAAGCTTCTTTCCAGATTTCATCGGAGGATATTTCCTTTTTCACCATAGCCCTCTATGGGCTTCCAAATATCTCTTTTCCAATTCCACAAGAACTGTCTTAGCGAAAGGCTTCTTGAGGGGAAAGCTGTAACTCTGTGAGATGATTTCACAGAACACAAAGAAGTTTCTCAGAAAGCTTCTTTCTCTTTGCTATGGGAGGATATTTCTTTGGCCTTATAGTATTCAAAGGGATCCGAAATATCTGTTCTCAGATTCCACAGAAATAAGCCTAGCAAAGAGATCCACGAAATACAGATGTAACTCTGTGAGTGGAAGTCACATATCACAGAGCAGTTTCTCAGAAAGCTTCTTTCCAGATTTCATCGGGGATATTTCCTTTTTCACCCTAGCCCTCTATGGGCTTCCAAATATCACTTTGCCAATTCCACAAGAACTGTCTTAGCGAAAGGCTTCTTGAAGGGAAAGCTGTAACTCTGTGAGATGATTTCACAGAACTCAAAGAAGTTTCTCAGAAAGCTTCTTTCTCTTTGTTATCGGAGGATATTTCCTTTGGCCCTATAGTCTTCAAAGGGATCCGAAATATCTGTTCTCAGATTCCACAGAAATAAGGCTAGCAAAGAGATCCACGAAATACAGATGTAACTCTGTGAGTGGAAGTCACATATCATAGAGCAGTTTCTCAGAAAGCTTCTTTCCAGATTTCATCGGAGGATATTTCCTTTTTCACCATAGCCCTCTATGGGCTTCCAAATATCACTTTGCCAATTCCACAAGAACTGTCTTAGCGAAAGGCTTCTTGAGGGGAAAGCTGTAACTCTGTGAGATGATTTCACAGAACACAAAGAAGTTTCTCAGATAGCTTCTTTCTCTTTGTTATGGGAGGATATTTCCTTTGGCCCTATAGTCTTCAAAGGGATTCTAAATATCTGCTTTCAGATTCCACAGAAATAAGGCTAGCAAAGAGATCCACGAAATACAGATGTAACTCTGTGAGTGGAAGTCACATATCACAGAGCAGTTTCTCAGAAAGCTTCTTTCCAGATTTCATCGGAGGATATTTCCTTTTTCACCATAGCCCTCTATGGGCTTCCAAATATCACTTTGCCAATTCCACAGGAACTGTCCTAGCGAAAGGCTTCTTGAGGGGAAAGCTGTAACTCTGTGAGATGATTTCACAGAACACAAAGAAGTTTCTCAGAAAGCTTCTTTCTCTTTGTTATCGGAGGATATTTCCTTTGGCCCTGTAGTCTTCAAAGGGATCCGAAATATCTGTTCTCAGATTCCACAGAAATAAGGCTAGCAAAGAGATCCACGAAATACAGATGTAACTCTGTGAGTGGAAGGCACATATCACAGAGCAGTTTCTCAGAAAGCTTCTTTCCAGATTTCATCGGAGGATATTTCCTTTTTCACCATAGCCGTCTATGGGCTTCCAAATATCACTTTGCCAATTCCACAAGAACTGTCTTAGCGAAAGGCTTCTTGAGGGGAAAGCTGTAACTCTGTGAGATGATTTCACAGAACACAAAGAAGTTTCTCAGAAAGCTTCTTTCTCTTTGTTATCAGAGGATATTTCCTTTGTCCCTATAGTATTCAAAGGGATCCGAAATATCTGTTCTCAGAGTCCACAGAAATAAGGCTAGCAAAGAGATCCACGAAATACAGATGCAACTCTGTGAGTGGAAGTCACATATCACAGAGCAGTTTCTCAGAAAGCTTCTTTCCAGATTTCATCGGAGGATATTTCCTTTTTCACCATAGCCCTCTATGGGCTTCCAAATATCACTTTGCCAATTCCACAAGAACTGTCTTAGCGAAAGGCTTCTTGAAGGGAAAGCTGTAACTCTGTGAGATGATTTCACAGAACACAAAGAAGTTTCTCAGAAAGCTTCTTTCTCTTTGTTATCGGAGGAAATTTCCTTTGGCCCTATTGTCTTCAAAGGGATCCGAAATATCTGTTCTCAGATTCCACAGAAATAAGGCTAGCAAAGAGATCCACGAAATACAGATGTAACTCTGTGAGTGGAAGTCACATATCACAGAGCAGTTTCTCAGAAAGCTTCTTTCCAGATTTCATCGGAGGATATTTCCTTTTTCACCATAGCCCTCTATGGGCTTCCAAATATCTCTTTTCCAATTCCACAAGAACTGTCTTAGCGAAAGGCTTCTTGAGGGGAAAGCTGTAACTCTGTGAGATGATTTCACAGAACACAAAGAAGTTTCTCAGAAAGCTTCTTTCTCTTTGCTATGGGAGGATATTTCTTTGGCTTATAGTATTCAAAGGGATCCGAAATATCTGTTCTCAGATTCCACAGAAATAAGCCTAGCAAAGAGATCCACGAAATACAGATGTAACTCTGTGAGTGGAAGTCACATATCACAGAGCAGTTTCTCAGAAAGCTTCTTTCCAGATTTCATCGGGGAT
This sequence comes from Macaca fascicularis, assembly GCF_037993035.2. Taxonomy (NCBI): domain Eukaryota; kingdom Metazoa; phylum Chordata; class Mammalia; order Primates; family Cercopithecidae; genus Macaca; species Macaca fascicularis. The sequence continues at coordinate 29,742,216 of NC_088386.1, forward strand.
ATTTCCTTTTTCACCATAGCCCTCTATGGGCTTCCAAATATCACTTTGCCAATTCCACAAGAACTGTCTTACCGAAAGGCTTCTTGAGGGGAAAGCTGTAACTCTATGAGATGATTTCACAGAACTCAAAGAAGTTTCTCAGAAAGCTTCTTTCTCTTTGTTATCGGAGGATATTTCCTTTGGCCCTATAGTCTTCAAAGGGATCCGAAATATCTGTTCTCAGATTCCACAGAAATAAGGCTAGCAAAGAGATCCACGAAATACAGATGTAACTCTGTGAGTGGAAGTCACATATCATAGAGCAGTTTCTCAGAAAGCTTCTTTCCAGATTTCATCGGAGGATATTTCCTTTTTCACCATAGCCCTCTATGGGCTTCCAAATATCACTTTGCCAATTCCACAAGAACTGTCTTAGCGAAAGGCTTCTTGAGAGGAAAGCTGTAACTCTGTGAGATGATTTCACAGAACACAAAGAAGTTTCTCAGATAGCTTCTTTCTCTTTGTTATGGGAGGATATTTCCTTTGGCCCTATAGTCTTCAAAGGGATTCTAAATATCTGCTTTCAGATTCCACAGAAATAAGGCTAGCAAAGAGATCCACGAAATACAGATGTAACTCTGTGAGTGGAAGTCACATATCACAGAGCAGTTTCTCAGAAAGCTTCTTTCCAGATTTCATCGGAGGATATTTCCTTTTTCACCATAGCCCTCTATGGGCTTCCAAATATCACTTTGCCAATTCCACAGGAACTGTCCTAGCGAAAGGCTTCTTGAGGGGAAAGCTGTAACTCTGTGAGATGATTTCACAGAACACAAAGAAGTTTCTCAGAAAGCTTCTTTCTCTTTGTTATCGGAGGATATTTCCTTTGGCCCTGTAGTCTTCAAAGGGATCCGAAATATCTGTTCTCAGATTCCACAGAAATAAGGCTAGCAAAGAGATCCACGAAATACAGATGTAACTCTGTGAGTGGAAGGCACATATCACAGAGCAGTTTCTCAGAAAGCTTCTTTCCAGATTTCATCGGAGGATATTTCCTTTTTCACCATAGCCGTCTATGGGCTTCCAAATATCACTTTGCCAATTCCACAAGAACTGTCTTAGCGAAAGGCTTCTTGAGGGGAAAGCTGTAACTCTGTGAGATGATTTCACAGAACACAAAGAAGTTTCTCAGAAAGCTTCTTTCTCTTTGTTATCGGAGGATATTTCCTTTGTCCCTATAGTATTCAAAGGGATCCGAAATATCTGTTCTCAGATTCCACAGAAATAAGGCTAGCAAAGAGATCCACGAAATACAGATGTAACTCTGTGAGTGGAAGTCACATATCACAGAGCAGTTACTCAGAAAGCTTGTTTCCAGATTTCATCGGAGGATATTGCCTTTTTCACCATCGCCCTCTATGGGCTTCCAAATATCACTTTGCCAATTCCACAAGAACTGTCCTAGCGAAAGGCTTCTTGAGGGGAAAGCTGTAACTCTGTGAGATGATTTCACAGAACACAAAGAAGTTTCTCAGAAAGCTTCTTTCTCTTTGTTATCGGAGGATATTTCCTTTGGTCCTATAGTCTTCAAAGGGATCCGAAATATCTGTTCTCAGATTCCACAGAAATAAGGCTAGCAAAGAGATCCACGAAATACAGATGTAACTCTGTGAGTGGAAGTCACATATCACAGAGCAGTTTCTCAGAAAGCTTCTTTCCAGATTTCATCTGAGGATATTTCCTTTTTCACCATAGCCCTCTATGGGCTTCCAAATATCACTTTGCCAATTGCACAAGAACTGTCTTAGCGAAAGGCTTCTTGAGGGGAAAGCTGTAACTCTGTGAGATGATTTGACAGAACACAAAGAAGTTTCTCAGAAAGCTTCTTTCTCTTTGTTATGGGAGGATATTTCCTTTGGACCTATAATCTTCAAAGGGATTCTAAATATCTGCTTTCAGATTCCACAGAAATAAGCCTAGCAAAGAGATCCACGAAATACAGATGTAACTCTGTGAGTGGAAGTCACATATCACAGAGCAGTTTCTCAGAAAGCTTCTTTCCAGATTTCATCTGAGGATATTTCCTTTTTCACCATAGCCCTCTATGGGCTTCCAAATATCACTTTGCCAATTCCACAAGAACTGTCCTAGCGAAAGGCTTCTTGAGGGGAAAGCTGTAACTCTGTGAGATGATTTCACAGAACACAAAGAAGTTTCTCCGAAAGCTTCTTTCTCTTTGTTATGGGAGGATATTTCCTTTGGCCCTAGAGTCTTCAAAGGGATTCTAAATATCTGCTTTCAGATTCCACAGAAATAAGGCTAGCAAACAGATCCACGAAATACAGATGTAACTCTGTGAGTGGAAGTCACATATCACAGAACAGTTTCTCAGAAAGCTTCTTTCCAGATTTCTTCGGAGGATATTTCCTTTTTCACCATAGCCCTCTACGGGCTTCCAAATATCACTTTGCCAAATCCACAAGAACTGTCCTAGCGAAAGGCTTCTTGAAGGGAAAGCTGTAACTCTGTGAGATGATTTCACAGAACACAAAGAAGTTTCTCAGAAAGCTTCTTTCTCTTTGTTATCGGAGGATATTTCCTTTGGCCCTATAGTCTTCAAAGGGATCCGAAATATCTGTTCTCAGATTCCACAGAAATAAGGCTAGCAAAGAGATCCACGAAATACAGATGTAACTCTGTGAGTGGAAGTCACATATCATAGAGCAGTTTCTCAGAAAGCTTCTTTCCAGATTTCATCGGAGGATATTTCCTTTTTCACCATAGCCCTCTATGGGCTTCCAAATATCACTTTGCCAATTCCACAAGAACTGTCTTAGCGAAAGGCTTCTTTTTTTTTTTTTTTTTTTTTTTTTTTTTTTTTTATTTTTTTTTTATTTTTTTTTTTTTTTTTTTTTTTTTAATTTATTTATTATTATTATACTTTAAGTTGTAGGGTACATGTACATAACGTGCAGGTTTGTTACATATGTATACTTGTGCCTTGTTGCTGTGCTGCACCCATCAACTCGTCATTTACATCAGGTATAACTCCCAATGCAATCCCTCCCCCTCCCCCCTCCCCCTTCCCCCCTCCCCCCTCCCCATGATAGGCCCCGGTGTGTGATGTTCCCCTTCCTGAGTCCGAGTGATCTCATTGTTCAGTTCCCACCTATGAGTGAGAACATGCGGTGTTTGGTTTTCTGTTCTTGTGATAGTTTGGTAAGAATGATGGTTTCCAGCTGCATCCATGTCCCTACAAAGGACACAAACTCATCCTTTTTGATGGCTGCATAGTATTCCATGGTGTATATGTGCCACATTTTCTTAATCCAATCTGTCACTGATGGACATTTAGGTTGATTCCAAGTCTTTGCTATTGTGAATAGTGCCGCAATAAACATACGTGTGCATGTGTCTTTATAGCAGCATAATTTATAATCCTTTGGGTATATACCCAGTAATGGGATGGCTGGGTCATATGGTACATCTAGTTCTAGATCCTTGAGGAATCGCCATACTGTTTTCCATAATGGTTGAACTAGTTTACAATCCCACCAACAGTGTAAAAGTGTTCCTATTTCTCCACATCCTCTCCAGCACCTGTTGTTTCCTGACTTTTTAATGATCGCCATTCTAACTGGTGTGAGATGGTATCTCATTGTGGTTTTGATTTGCATTTCTCTGATGGCCAGTGATGATGAGCATTTTTTCATGTGTCTGTTGGCTGTATGAATGTCTTCTTTTGAGAAATGTCTGTTCATATCCTTTGCCCACTTTTTGATGGGGTTGTTTGTTTTTTTCTTGTAAATTTGTTTGAGTTCTTTGTAGGTTCTGGATATTAGCCCTTTGTCAGATGAGTAGATTGCAAAAATTTTCTCCCATTCTGTAGGTTGCCTGTTCACTCTGATGGTAGTTTCTTTTGCTGTGCAGAAGCTCTTTAGTTTAATGAGATCCCATTTGTCAATTTTGGCTTTTGCTGCCGTTGCTTTTGGTGTTTTAGACATGAAGTCTTTGCCCATGCCTATGTCCTGAATGGTACTACCTAGGTTTTCCTCTAGGATTTTTATGGTATTAGGTCTAACATTTAAGTCTCTAATCCATCTTGAATTAATTTTCGTATAAGGAGTAAGGAAAGGATCCAGTTTCAGCTTTCTACTTACGGCTAGCCAATTTTCCCAGCACCATTTATTAAATAGGGAATCCTTTCCCCATTTCTTGTTTCTCTCAGGTTTGTCAAAGATCAGATGGCTGTGGATGTGTGGTATTATTTCTGAGGACTCTGTTCTGTTCCATTGGTCTATATCTCTGTTTTGGTACCAGTACCATGCTGTTTTGGTTACTGTAGCTTTGTAGTATAGTTTGAAGTCAGGTAGCGTGATGCCTCCAGCTTTGTTCTTTTGACTTAGGATTGCCTTGGAGATGCGGGCTCTTTTTTGGTTCCATATGAACTTTAAAGCAGTTTTTTCCAATTCCGTGAAGAAACTCGTTGGTAGCTTGATGGGGATGGCATTGAGTCTATAAATAACCTTGGGCAGTATGGCCATTTTCACGATATTGATTCTTCCTATCCATGAGCATGGTATGTTCTTCCATTTGTTTGTGTCCTCTTTGATTTCACTGAGCAGTGGTTTGTAGTTCTCCTTGAAGAGGTCCTTTACATCCCTTGTAAGTTGGATTCCTAGGTATTTTATTCTCTTTGAAGCAATTGTGAATGGAAGTTCATTCCTGATTTGGCTCTCTGTTTGTCTGTTACTGGTGTATAAGAATGCTTGTGATTTTTGCACATTAATTTTGTATCCTGAGACTTTGCTGAAATTGCTTATCAGCTTAAGGAGATTTTGGGCTGAGACAATGGGGTTTTCTAAATATACAATCATGTCATCTGCAAACAGGGACAATTTGACTTCTTCTTTTCCTAACTGAATACCCTTGATTTCTTTCTCTTGCCTAATTGCCCTAGCCAGAACTTCCAACACTATGTTGAATAGGAGTGGTGAGAGAGGGCATCCCTGTCTTGTGCCAGTTTTCAAAGGGAATTTTTCCAGTTTTTGCCCATTCAGTATGATATTGGCTGTGGGTTTGTCATAGATAGCTCTTATTATTTTGAGGTACGTTCCATCAATACCGAATTTATTGAGCGTTTTTAGCATGAAGGGCTGTTGAATTTTGTCAAAAGCCTTTTCTGCATCTATTGAGATAATCATGTGGTTCTTGTCTTTGGTTCTGTTTATATGCTGGATTATGTTTATTGATTTGCGAATGTTGAACCAGCCTTGCATCCCAGGGATGAAGCCCACTTGATCATGGTGGATAAGCTTTTTGATGTGTTGCTGAACCCGGTTTGCCAGTATTTTATTGAGGATTTTTGCATCGATGTTCATCAGGGATATTGGTCTAAAATTCTCTTTTTTTGTTGTGTCTCTGCCAGGCTTTGGTATCAGAATGATGTTGGCCTCATAAAATGAGTTAGGGAGGATTCCCTCTTTTTCTATTGATTGGAATAGTTTCAGAAGGAATGGTACCAACTCCTCCTTGTACCTCTGGTAGAATTCAGCTGTGAATCCATCTGGTCCTGGACTTTTTTTGGTTGGTAGGCTATTAATTATTGCCTCAATTTCAGAGCCTACTATTGGTCTATTCAGGGATTCAACTTCTTCCTGGTTTAGTCTTGGAAGAGTGTAAGTGTCCAGGAAATTATCCATTTCTTCTAGATTTTCCAGTTTATTTGCGTAGAGGTGTTTATAGTATTCTCTGATGGTAGTTTGTATTTCTGTGGGGTCGGTGGTGATATCCCCTTTATCATTTTTAATTGCGTTGATTTGATTCTTCTCTCTTTTCTTCTTTATTAGTCTGGCTAGTGGTCTGTCAATTTTGTTGATCTTTTCAAAAAACCAACTCCTAGATTCATTGATTTTTTGGAGAGTTTTTTGTGTCTCTATCTCCTTCAGTTCTGCTCTGATCTTAGTTATTTCTTGCCTTCTGCTAGCTTTCGAATGTGTTTGCTCTTGTTTCTCTAGCTCTTTTAATTGTGATGTTAGAGTGTCAATTTTAGATCTTTCCTGCTTTCTCTTGTGGGCATTTAGTGCTATAAATTTCCCTCTACACACTGCTTTAAATGTGTCCCAGAGATTCTGGTATGTTGTATCTTTGTTCTCATTGGTTTCAAAGAACATCTTTATTTCTGCCTTCATTTCGTTATGTACCCAGTAGTCATTCAGGAGCAGGTTGTTCAGTTTCCATGTAGTTGAGCGGTTTTGATTGAGTTTCTTAGTCCTGAGTTCTAGTTTGATTGCACTGTGGTCTGAGAGACAGTTTGTTATAATTTCTGTTCTTGTACATTTGCTGAGGAGTGCTTTACTTCCAATTACGTGGTCAATTTTGGAGTAAGTACGATGTGGTGCTGAGAAGAATGTATATTCTGTTGATTTGGGGTGGAGAGTTCTGTAGATGTCTATTAGGTCTGCTTGCTGCAGAGATGAGTTCAATTCCTGGATATCCTTGTTAACTTTCTGTCTCGTTGATCTGTCTAATGTTGACAGTGGAGTGTTGAAGTCTCCCATTATTATTGTATGGGAGTCTAAGTCTCTTTGTAAGTCTCTAAGGACTTGCTTTATGAATCTGGGTGCTCCTGTATTGGGTGCATATATATTTAGGATAGTTAGCTCTTCCTGTTGAATTGATCCCTTTACCATTATGTAATGGCCTTCTTTGTCTCTTTTGATCTTTGATGGTTTAAAGTCTGTTTTATCAGAGACTAGTATAGCAACCCCCGCTTTTTTTTGTTCTCCATTTGCTTGGTAAATCTTCCTCCATCCCTTTATTTTGAGCCTATGTATGTCTCTGCGTGTGAGATGGGTCTCCTGAATACAGCAGACTGATGGGTCTTGACTCTTTATCCAGTTTGCCAGTCTGTGTCTTTTAATTGGAGCATTTAGTCCATTTACATTTAAGGTTAAGATTGTTATGTGTGAACTTGATCCTGCCATTATGATATTAACTGGTTATTTTGGTCATTAGTTGATGCAGTTTCTTCCTAGCCTCGATGGTCTTTACATTTTGGCATGTTTTTGCAATGGCTGGTACCGGTTGTTCCTTTCCATGTTGAGTGCTTCCTTCAGGATCTCTTGTAAGGCAGGCCTAGTGGTGACAAAATCTCTAAGCATTTGCTTATCTGTAAAGGATTTTATTTCTCCTTCACTTATGAAACTTAGTTTGGCTGGATATGAAATTCTGGGTTTAAAATTCTTTTCTTTAAGAATGTTGAATATTGGCCCCCACTCTCTTCTGGCTTGGAGAGTTTCTGCCGAGAGATCTGCTGTTAGTCTGATGGGCTTCCCTTTGTGGGTAACCCGACCTTTCTCTCTGGCTGCTCGTAAGATTTTTTCCTTCATTTCAACTTTGGTGAATCTGGCAATTATGTGTCTTGGAGTTGCTCTTCTCGAGGAGTATCTTTGTGGCGTTCTCTGTATTTCCTGGATTTGAATGTTGGCCTGCCCTACTAGGTTGGGGAAGTTCTCCTGGATGATATCCTGAAGAGTGTTTTCCAACTTGGTTCCATTTTCCCCCTCACTTTCAGGCACCCCAATCAGACGTAGATTTGGTCTTTTTACATAATCCCATACTTCTTGCAGGCTTTGTTCATTTCTTTTTCTTCTTTTTTCTTTTGGTTTCTCTTCTCGCTTCATTTCATTCATTTGATCCTCAATCGCTGATACTCTTTCTTCCAGTTGATCGAGTCGGTTACTGAAGCTTGTGCATTTGTCACGTATTTCTCGTGTCATGGTTTTCATCTCTTTCATTTCGTTTAGGACCTTCTCTGCATTAATTACTCTAGCCATCAATTCTTCCACTTTTTTTTCAAGATTTTTAGTTTCTTTGCGCTGGGTACGTAATTCCTCCTTTAGCTCTGAGAAATTTGATGGACTGAAGCCTTCTTCTCTCATCTCGTCAAAGTCATTCTCTGTCCAGCTTTGATCCGTTGCTGGTGATGAGCTGCGCTCCTTGGCCGGGGGAGATGCGCTCTTATTTTTTGAATTTCCAGCTTTTCTGCCCTGCTTTTTCCCCATCTTTGTGGTTTTATCTGCCTCTGGTCTTTGATGATGGTGATGTACTGATGGGGTTTTGGTGTAGGTGTCCTTCCTGTTTGATAGTTTTCCTTCTAACAGTCAGGACCCTCAGCTGTAGGTGTGTTGGAGATTGCTTGAGGTCCACTCCAGACCCTGTTTGCCTGGGTATCAGCAGCAGAGGCTGCAGAAGATAGAATATTTCTGAACAGCGAGTGTACCTGTCTGATTCTTGCTTTGGAAGCTTCCTCTCAGGGGTGTACTCCACCCTGTGAGGTGTGGGGTATCAGACTGCCCCTAGTGGGGGATGTCTCCCAGTTAGGCTGCTCAGGGGTCAGGGACCCACTTGAGCAGGGAGTCTGTCCCTTCTCAGATCTCAACCTCCGTGTTGGGAGATCCACTGCTCTCTTCAAAGCTGTCAGACAGAGTAGTTTGCGTCTGCAGAGTTTTCTGCTGCTTTTGTTGTTGTATAGTTGTGCCCTGTCCCCAGAGGTGGAGTCTACAGAGACAGGCAGGTTTCCTTGAGCTGCTGTGAGCTCCACCCAGTTCGAGCTTCCCAGCGGCTATGTTTACCTACTTAAGCCTCGGCAATGGCGGGCGCCCCTCCCCCAGCCTCGCTGCTGCCTTGCCGGTAGATCACAGACTGCTGTGCTAGCAATGAGGGAGGCTCCGTGGGTGTGGGACCCTCCCGGCCAGGCGTGGGATATGATCTCCTGGTGTGCCTGTTTGCTTAAAGCGCAGTATTGGGGTGGGAGTTACCCGATTTTCCAGGTGTTGTGTGTCTCAGTTCCCCTGGCTAGGAAAAGGGATTCCCTTCCCCCTTGCGCTTCCCAGGTGAGGCAATGCCTCGCCCTGCTTCAGCTCTCGCTGGTCGGGCTGCAGCAGCTGACCAGCACCGATCGTCCGGCACTCCCCAGTGAGATGAACCCAGTACCTCAGTTGAAAATGCAGAAATCACCGGTATTCTGTGTCGCTCGCGCTGGGAGTTGGAGACTGGAGCTGTTCCTATTCGGCCATCTTGCTCCGCCCCCCGCGAAAGGCTTCTTGAGGGGAAAGCTGTAACTCTGTGAGATGATTTCACAGAACACAAAGAAGTTTCTCAGATAGCTTCTTTCTCTTTGTTATGGGAGGATATTTCCTTTGGCCCTATAGTCTTCAAAGGGATTCTAAATATCTGCTTTCAGATTCCACAGAAATAAGGCTAGCAAAGAGATCCACGAAATACAGATGTAACTCTGTGAGTGGAAGTCACATATCACAGAGCAGTTTCTCAGAAAGCTTCTTTCCAGATTTCATCGGAGGATATTTCCTTTTTCACCATAGCCCTCTATGGGCTTCCAAATATCACTTTGCCAATTCCACAGGAACTGTCCTAGCGAAAGGCTTCTTGAGGGGAAAGCTGTAACTCTGTGAGATGATTTCACAGAACACAAAGAAGTTTCTCAGAAAGCTTCTTTCTCTTTGTTATCGGAGGATATTTCCTTTGGCCCTGTAGTCTTCAAAGGGATCCGAAATATCTGTTCTCAGATTCCACAGAAATAAGGCTAGCAAAGAGATCCACGAAATACAGATGTAACTCTGTGAGTGGAAGGCACATATCACAGAGCAGTTTCTCAGAAAGCTTCTTTCCAGATTTCATCGGAGGATATTTCCTTTTTCACCATAGCCGTCTATGGGCTTCCAAATATCACTTTGCCAATTCCACAAGAACTGTCTTAGCGAAAGGCTTCTTGAGGGGAAAGCTGTAACTCTGTGAGATGATTTCACAGAACACAAAGAAGTTTCTCAGAAAGCTTCTTTCTCTTTGTTATCAGAGGATATTTCCTTTGTCCCTATAGTATTCAAAGGGATCCGAAATATCTGTTCTCAGAGTCCACAGAAATAAGGCTAGCAAAGAGATCCACGAAATACAGATGCAACTCTGTGAGTGGAAGTCACATATCACAGAGCAGTTTCTCAGAAAGCTTCTTTCCAGATTTCATCGGAGGATATTTCCTTTTTCACCATAGCCCTCTATGGGCATCCAAATATCACTTTGCCAATTCCACAAGAACTGTCTTAGCGAAAGGCTTCTTGAAGGGAAAGCTGTAACTCTGTGAGATGATTTCACAGAACACAAAGAAGTTTCTCAGAAAGCTTCTTTCTCTTTGTTATCGGAGGAAATTTCCTTTGGCCCTAGTGTCTTCAAAGGGATCCGAAATATCTGTTCTCAGATTCCACAGAAATAAGGCTAGCAAAGAGATCCACGAAATACAGATGTAACTCTGTGAGTGGAAGTCACATATCACAGAGCAGTTTCTCAGAAAGCTTCTTTCCAGATTTCATCGGAGGATATTTCCTTTTTCACCATAGCCCTCTATGGGCTTCCAAATATCTCTTTTCCAATTCCACAAGAACTGTCTTAGCGAAAGGCTTCTTGAGGGGAAAGCTGTAACTCTGTGAGATGATTTCACAGAACACAAAGAAGTTTCTCAGAAAGCTTCTTTCTCTTTGCTATGGGAGGATATTTCTTTGGCCTTATAGTATTCAAAGGGATCCGAAATATCTGTTCTCAGATTCCACAGAAATAAGCCTAGCAAAGAGATCCACGAAATACAGATGTAACTCTGTGAGTGGAAGTCACATATCACAGAGCAGTTTCTCAGAAAGCTTCTTTCCAGATTTCATCGGGGATATTTCCTTTTTCACCCTAGCCCTCTATGGGCTTCCAAATATCACTTTGCCAATTCCACAAGAACTGTCTTAGCGAAAGGCTTCTTGAAGGGAAAGCTGTAACTCTGTGAGATGATTTCACAGAACTCAAAGAAGTTTCTCAGAAAGCTTCTTTCTCTTTGTTATCGGAGGATATTTCCTTTGGCCCTATAGTCTTCAAAGGGATCCGAAATATCTGTTCTCAGATTCCACAGAAATAAGGCTAGCAAAGAGATCCACGAAATACAGATGTAACTCTGTGAGTGGAAGTCACATATCATAGAGCAGTTTCTCAGAAAGCTTCTTTCCAGATTTCATCGGAGGATATTTCCTTTTTCACCATAGCCCTCTATGGGCTTCCAAATATCACTTTGCCAATTCCACAAGAACTGTCTTAGCGAAAGGCTTCTTTAGGGGAAAGCTGTAACTCTGTGAGATGATTTCACAGAACACAAAGAAGTTTCTCAGAAAGCTTCTTTCTCTTTGTTATGGGAGGATATTTCCTTTGGCCCTATAGTCTTCAAAGGGATTCTAAATATCTGCTTTCAGATTCCACAGAAATAAGGCTAGCAAAGAGATCCACGAAATACAGATGTAACTCTGTGAGTGGAAGTCACATATCACAGAGCAGTTTCTCAGAAAGCTTCTTTCCAGATTTCATCGGAGGATATTTCCTTTTTCACCATAGCCCTCTATGGGCTTCCAAATATCACTTTGCCAATTCTACAGGAACTGTCCTAGCGAAAGGCTTCTTGAGGGGAAAGCTGTAACTCTGTGAGATGATTTCACAGAACACAAAGAAGTTTCTCAGAAAGCTTCTTTCTCTTTGTTATCGGAGGATATTTCCTTTGGCCCTGTAGTCTTCAAAGGGATCCGAAATATCTGTTCTCAGATTCCACAGAAATAAGGCTAGCAAAGAGATCCACGAAATACAGATGTAACTCTGTGAGTGGAAGGCACATATCACAGAGCAGTTTCTCAGAAAGCTTCTTTCCAGATTTCATCGGAGGATATTTCCTTTTTCACCATAGCCGTCTATGGGCTTCCAAATATCACTTTGCCAATTCCACAAGAACTGTCTTAGCGAAAGGCTTCTTGAGGGGAAAGCTGTAACTCTGTGAGATGATTTCACAGAACACAAAGAAGTTTCTCAGAAAGCTTCTTTCTCTTTGTTATCAGAGGATATTTCCTTTGTCCCTATAGTATTCAAAGGGATCCGAAATATCTGTTCTCAGAGTCCACAGAAATAAGGTTAGCAAAGAGATCCACGAAATACAGATGCAACTCTGTGAGTGGAAGTCACATATCACAGAGCAGTTTCTCAGAAAGCTTCTTTCCAGATTTCATCGGAGGATATTTCCTTTTTCACCATAGCCCTCTATGGGCTTCCAAATATCACTTTGCCAATTCCACAAGAACTGTCTTAGCGAAAGGCTTCTTGAAGGGAAAGCTGTAACTCTGTGAGATGATTTCACAGAACACAAAGAAGTTTCTCAGAAAGCTTCTTTCTCTTTGTTATCGGAGGAAATTTCCTTTGGCCCTATTGTCTTCAAAGGGATCCGAAATATCTGTTCTCAGATTCCACAGAAATAAGGCTAGCAAAGAGATCCACGAAATACAGATGTAACTCTGTGAGTGGAAGTCACATATCACAGAGCAGTTTCTCAGAAAGCTTCTTTCCAGATTTCATCGGAGGATATTTCCTTTTTCACCATAGCCCTCTATGGGCTTCCAAATATCTCTTTTCCAATTCCACAAGAACTGTCTTAGCGAAAGGCTTCTTGAGGGGAAAGCTGTAACTCTGTGAGATGATTTCACAGAACACAAAGAAGTTTCTCAGAAAGCTTCTTTCTCTTTGCTATGGGAGGATATTTCTTTTTTTTTTTTTTTTTTTTTTTTTTTTGAGGCGGAGTCTCGCTCTGTCGCCCAGGCTGGAGTGCAGTGGCGCGATCTCGGCTCACTGCAAGCTCCGCCTCCCGGGTTCCCGCCATTCTCCTGCCTCAGCCTCCCGAGTAGCTGGGACTACAGGCGCCGCCACCACGCCCGGCTAATTTTTTTGTATTTTTAGTGGAGACGGAGTTTCATTGTGTTAGCCAGGATGGTCTCGATCTCCTGACCTCGTGATCCGCCCGCCTCGGCCTCCCAAAGTGCTGGGATTACAGGCTTGAGCCACCGCGCCCGGCCAGGATATTTCTTTGGCTTATAGTATTCAAAGGGATCCGAAATATCTGTTCTCAGATTCCACAGAAATAAGCCTAGCAAAGAGATCCACGAAATACAGATGTAACTCTGTGAGTGGAAGTCACATATCACAGAGCAGTTTCTCAGAAAGCTTCTTTCCAGATTTCATCGGGGATATTTCCTTTTTCACCATATCCCTCTATGGGCTTCCAAATATCACTTTGCCAATTCCACAAGAACTGTCTTACCGAAAGGCTTCTTGAGGGGAAAGCTGTAACTCTATGAGATGATTTCACAGAACTCAAAGAAGTTTCTCAGAAAGCTTCTTTCTCTTTGTTATCGGAGGATATTTCCTTTGGCCCTATAGTCTTCAAAGGGATCCGAAATATCTGTTCTCAGATTCCACAGAAATAAGGCTAGCAAAGAGATCCACGAAATACAGATGTAACTCTGTGAGTGGAAGTCACATATCATAGAGCAGTTTCTCAGAAAGCTTCTTTCCAGATTTCATCGGAGGATATTTCCTTTTTCACCATAGCCCTCTATGGGCTTCCAAATATCACTTTGCCAATTCCACAAGAACTGTCTTAGCGAAAGGCTTCTTGAGGGGAAAGCTGTAACTCTGTGAGATGATTTCACAGAACACAAAGAAGTTTCTCAGATAGCTTCTTTCTCTTTGTTATGGGAGGATATTTCCTTTGGCCCTATAGTCTTCAAAGGGATTCTAAATATCTGCTTTCAGATTCCACAGAAATAAGGCTAGCAAAGACATCCACGAAATACAGATGTAACTCTGTGAGTGGAAGTCACATATCACAGAGCAGTTTCTCAGAAAGCTTCTTTCCAGATTTCATCGGAGGATATTTCCTTTTTCACCATAGCCCTCTATGGGCTTCCAAATATCACTTTGCCAATTCCACAGGAACTGTCCTAGCGAAAGGCTTCTTGAGGGGAAAGCTGTAACTCTGTGAGATGATTTCACAGAACACAAAGAAGTTTCTCAGAAAGCTTCTTTCTCTTTGTTATCGGAGGATATTTCCTTTGGCCCTGTAGTCTTCAAAGGGATCCGAAATATCTGTTCTCAGATTCCACAGAAATAAGGCTAGCAAAGAGATCCACGAAATACAGATGTAACTCTGTGAGTGGAAGGCACATATCACAGAGCAGTTTCTCAGAAAGCTTCTTTCCAGATTTCATCGGAGGATATTTCCTTTTTCACCATAGCCGTCTATGGGCTTCCAAATATCACTTTGCCAATTCCACAAGAACTGTCTTAGCGAAAGGCTTCTTGAGGGGAAAGCTGTAACTCTGTGAGATGATTTCACAGAACACAAAGAAGTTTCTCAGAAAGCTTCTTTCTCTTTGTTATCGGAGGATATTTCCTTTGTCCCTATAGTATTCAAAGGGATCCGAAATATCTGTTCTCAGATTCCACAGAAATAAGGCTAGCAAAGAGATCCACGAAATACAGATGTAACTCTGTGAGTGGAAGTCACATATCACAGAGCAGTTTCTCAGACAGCTTCTTTCCAGATTTCATCTGAGGATATTTCCTTTTTCACCATAGCCCTCTATGGGCTTACAAATATCACTTTGCCAATTCCACAAGAACTGTCTTAGCGAAAGGCTTCTTGAGGGGAAAGCTGTAACACTGTGAGATGATTTGACAGAACACAAAGAAGTTTCTCAGAAAGCTTCTTTCTCTTTGTTATCGGAGGATATTTCCTTTGGCCCTATAATCTTCAAAGGGATTCTAAATATCTGCTTTCAGATTCCACAGAAATAAGGCTAGCAAAGAGATCCACGAAATACAGATGTAACTCTGTGAGTGGAAGTCACATATCACAGAGCAGTTTCTCAGAAAGCTTCTTTCCAGATTTCATCTGAGGATATTTCCTTTTTCACCATAGCCCTCTATGGGCTTCCAAATATCACTTTGCCAATTCCACAAGAACTGTCCTAGCGAAAGGCTTCTTGAGGGGAAAGCTGTAACTCTGTGAGATGATTTCACAGAACACAAAGAAGTTTCTCCGAAACCTTCTTTCTCTTTGTTATGGGAGGATATTTCCTTTGGCCCTAGAGTCTTCAAAGGGATTCTAAATATCTGCTTTCAGATTCCACAGAAATAAGGCTAGCAAAGAGATCCACGAAATACAGATGTAACTCTGTGAGTGGAAGTCACATATCACAGAGCAGTTTCTCAGAAAGCTTCTTTCCAGATTTCTTCGGAGGATATTTCCTTTTTCACCATAGCCCTCTACGGGCTTCCAAATATCACTTTGCCAATTCCTCAAGAACTGTCCTAGCGAAAGGCTTCTTGAAGGGAAAGCTGTAACTCTGTGAGATGATTTCACAGAACACAAAGAAGTTTCTCAGAAAGCTTCTTTCTCTTTGTTATCGGAGGATATTTCCTTTGGCCCTATAGTCTTCAAAGGGATCCGAAATATCTGTTCTCAGATTCCACAGAAATAAGGCTAGCAAAGAGATCCACGAAATACAGATGTAACTCTGTGAGTGGAAGTCACATATCATAGAGCAGTTTCTCAGAAAGCTTCTTTCCAGATTTCATCGGAGGATATTTCCTTTTTCACCATAGCCCTCTATGGGCTTCCAAATATCACTTTGCCAATTCCACAAGAACTGTCTTAGGGAAAGGCTTCTTGAGGGGAAAGCTGTAACTCTGTGAGATGATTTCACAGAACACAAAGAAGATTCTCAGATAGCTTCTTTCTCTTTGTTATGGGAGGATATTTCCTTTGGCCCTATAGTCTTCAAAGGGATTCTAAATATCTGCTTTCAGATTCCACAGAAATAAGGCTAGCAAAGAGATCCACGAAATACAGATGTAACTCTGTGAGTGGAAGTCACATATCACAGAGCAGTTTCTCAGAAAGCTTCTTTCCAGATTTCATCGGAGGATATTTCCTTTTTCACCATAGCCCTCTATGGGCTTCCAAATATCACTTTGCCAATTCCACAGGAACTGTCCTAGCGAAAGGCTTCTTGAGGGGAAAGCTGTAACTCTGTGAGATGATTTCACAGAACACAAAGAAGTTTCTCAGAAAGCTTCTTTCTCTTTGTTATCGGAGGATATTTCCTTTGGCCCTGTAGTCTTCAAAGGGATCCGAAATATCTGTTCTCAGATTCCACAGAAATAAGGCTAGCAAAGAGATCCACGAAATACAGATGTAACTCTGTGAGTGGAAGGCACATATCACAGAGCAGTTTCTCAGAAAGCTTCTTTCCAGATTTCATCGGAGGATATTTCCTTTTTCACCATAGCCGTCTATGGGCTTCCAAATATCACTTTGCCAATTCCACAAGAACTGTCTTAGCGAAAGGCTTCTTGAGGGGAAAGCTGTAACTCTGTGAGATGATTTCACAGAACACAAAGAAGTTTCTCAGAAAGCTTCTTTCTCTTTGTTATCGGAGGATATTTCCTTTGTCCCTATAGTATTCAAAGGGATCCGAAATATCTGTTCTCAGAGTCCACAGAAATAAGGCTAGCAAAGAGATCCACGAAATACAGATGCAACTCTGTGAGTGGAAGTCACATATCACAGAGCAGTTTCTCAGAAAGCTTCTTTCCAGATTTCATCGGAGGATATTTCCTTTTTCACCATAGCCCTCTATGGGCTTCCAAATATCACTTTGCCAATTCCACAAGAACTGTCTTAGCGAAAGGCTTCTTGAAGGGAAAGCTGTAACTCTGTGAGATGATTTCACAGAACACAAAGAAGTTTCTCAGAAAGCTTCTTTCTCTTTGTTATCGGAGGAAATTTCCTTTGGCCCTATAGTCTTCAAAGGGATCCGAAATATCTGTTCTCAGATTCCACAGAAATAAGGCTAGCAAAGAGATCCACGAAATACAGATGTAACTCTGTGAGTGGAAGTCACATATCACAGAGCAGTTTCTCAGAAAGCTTCTTTCCAGATTTCATCGGAGGATATTTCCTTTTTCACCATAGCCCTCTATGGGCTTCCAAATATCTCTTTTCCAATTCCACAAGAACTGTCTTAGCGAAAGGCTTCTTGAGGGGAAAGCTGTAACTCTGTGAGATGATTTCACAGAACACAAAGAAGTTTCTCAGAAAGCTTCTTTCTCTTTGCTATGGGAGGATATTTCTTTGGCCTTATAGTATTCAAAGGGATCCGAAATATCTGTTCTCAGATTCCACAGAAATAAGCCTAGCAAAGAGATCCACGAAATACAGATGTAACTCTGTGAGTGGAAGTCACATATCACAGAGCAGTTTCTCAGAAAGCTTCTTTCCAGATTTCATCGGGGATATTTCCTTTTTCACCCTAGCCCTCTATGGGCTTCCAAATATCACTTTGCCAATTCCACAAGAACTGTCTTAGCGAAAGGCTTCTTGAGTGGAAAGCTGTAACTCTGTGAGATGATTTCACAGAACACAAAGAAGTTTCTCAGAAAGCTTCTTTCTCTTTGTTATCGGAGGATATTTCCTTTGTCCCTACAGTATTCAAAGGGATCCGAAATATCTGTTCTCAGATTCCACAGAAATAAGGCTAGCAAAGAGATCCACGAAATACAGATGTAACTCTGTGAGTGGAAGTCACATATCACAGAGCAGTTTCTCAGAAAGCTTCTTTCCAGATTTCTTCGGAGGATATTTCCTTTTTCACCATAGACCTCTCTGGGCTTCAAAATATCACTTTGCCAATTCCACAAGAACTGTCTTAGCGAAAGGCTTCTTGAGGGGAAAGCTGTAACTCTGTGAGATGATTTCACAGAACACAAAGAAGTTTCTCAGAAAGCTTCTTTCTCTTTGTTATCGGAGGATATTTCCTTTGGCCGTATAGTCTTCAAAGGGATCCAAAATATCTGTTCTCAGATTCCACAGAAATAAGGCTAGCAAAGAGATCCAGGAAATACAGATGTAACTCTGTGAGTGGAAGTCACATATCACAGAGCAGTTTCTCAGAAAGCTTCTTTCCACATTTCATCGGAGGATATTTCCTTTTTCACCATAGCCCTTTTTGGGCTTCCAAATATCACTTTGCCAATTCCACAAGAACTGTCTTAGCGAAAGGCTTCTTGAGGGGAAAGCTGTAACTCTGTGAGATGATTTTACAGAACACAAAGAAGTTTCTCAGAAAACTTCTTTCTCTTTGTTATCGGAGGATATTTCCTTTGGCCCTATAGTCTTCAAAGGGATTCTAAATATCTGCTTTCAGATTCCACAGAAATAAGGCTAGCAAAGAGATCCACGAAATACAGATGTAACTCTGTGAGTGGAAGTCACATATCACAGAGCAGTTTCTCAGAAAGCTTCTTTCCAGATTTCATCGGAGGATATTTCCTTTTTCACCATAGCCCTCTATGGGCTTCCAAATATCACTTTGCCAATTCCACAAGAACTGTCTTAGCGAAAGGCTTCTTGAGGGGAAAGCTGTAACTCTATGAGATGATTTCACAGAACACAAAGAAGTTTCTCAGAAAGCTTCTTTCTCTTTGTTATCGGAGGATATTTCCTTTGGCCCTATAGTCTTCAAAGGGATCCGAAATATCTGTTCTCAGATTCCACAGAAATAAGGCTAGCAAAGAGATCCACGAAATACAGATGTAACTCTGTGAGTGGAAGTCTCATATCACAGAGCAGTTTCTCAGAAAGCTTCTTTCCAGATTTCATCGGAGGATATTTCCTTTTTCACCATAGCCCTCTAAGGGCTTCCAATTATCACTTTGCCAATTCCACAAGAACTGTCTTAGCGAAAGGCTTCTTGAGGGGAAAGCTGTAACTCTGTGAGATGATTTCACAGAACACAAAGAAGTTTCTCAGAAAGCTTCTTTCTCTTTGTTATGGGAGGATATTTTCTTTGGCCCTATAATCTTCAAAGGGATTCTAAATATCTGCTTTCAGATTCCACAGAAATAAGGCTAGCAAAGAGATCCACGAAATACAGATGTAACTCTGTGAGTGGAAGTCACATATCACAGAGCAGTTTCTCAGAAAGCTTCTTTCCAGATTTCATCGGAGGATATTTCCTTTTCCACCATAGCCCTCTCTGGGCTTCCAAATATCACTTTGCCAATTCCACAAGAACTGTCTTAGCGAAAGGCTTCTTGAGGGGAAAGCTGTAACTCTGTGAGATGATTTCACAGAACACAAAGAAGTTTCTCAGAAAGCTTCTTTCTCTTTGTTATCGGAGGATATTTCCTTTGTCCCTATAGTCTTCAAAGCGATCCTAAATATCTGTTCTCAGATTCCACAGAAATAAGGCTAGCAAAGAGATCCACGAAATACAGATGTAACTCTGTGAGTGGAAGTCACATATCACAGAGCAGTTTCTCTGAAAGCTTCTTTCCAGATTTCATCGGAGGATATTTCCTTTTTCAAGATAGCCCTCTATGGGCTTCCAAATATCACTTTGCCAATTCCACAAGAACTGTCTTAGCGAAAGACTTCTTGAGGGGAAAGCTGTAACTCTGTGAGATGATTTCACAGAACACAAAGAAGTTTCTCAGAAAGCTTCTTTCTCTTTGTTATGGGAGGATATTTCCTTTGGACCTATAATCTTCAAAGGGATTCTAAATATCTGCTTTCAGATTCCACAGAAATAAGGCTAGCAAAGAGATCCACGAAATACAGATGTAACTCTGTGAGTGGAAGTCACATATCACAGAGCAGTTTCTCAGAAAGCTTCTTTCCAGATTTCATCTGAGGATATTTCCTTTTTCAC
This sequence comes from Macaca fascicularis, assembly GCF_037993035.2. Taxonomy (NCBI): domain Eukaryota; kingdom Metazoa; phylum Chordata; class Mammalia; order Primates; family Cercopithecidae; genus Macaca; species Macaca fascicularis. The sequence goes on from NC_088386.1 coordinate 29,761,835, forward strand.
CATAGCCCTCTATGGGCTTCCAAATATCACTTTGCCAATTCCACAAGAACTGTCCTAGCGAAAGGCTTCTTGAGGGGAAAGCTGTAACTCTGTGAGATGATTTCACAGAACACAAAGAAGTTTCTCCGAAAGCTTCTTTCTCTTTGTTATGGGAGGATATTTCCTTTGGCCCTAGAGTCTTCAAAGGGATTCTAAATATCTGCTTTCAGATTCCACAGAAATAAGGCTAGCAAACAGATCCACGAAATACAGATGTAACTCTGTGAGTGGAAGTCACATATCACAGAGCAGTTTCTCAGAAAGCTTCTTTCCAGATTTCTTCGGAGGATATTTCCTTTTTCACCATAGCCCTCTACGGGCTTCCAAATATCACTTTGCCAAATCCACAAGAACTGTCCTAGCGAAAAGCTTCTTGAAGGGAAAGCTGTAACTCTGTGAGATGATTTCACAGAACACAAAGAAGTTTCTCAGAAAGCTTCTTTCTCTTTGTTATCGGAGGATATTTCCTTTGGCCCTATAGTCTTCAAAGGGATCCGAAATATCTGTTCTCAGATTCCACAGAAATAAGGCTAGCAAAGAGATCCACGAAATACAGATGTAACTCTGTGAGTGGAAGTCACATATCATAGAGCAGTTTCTCAGAAAGCTTCTTTCCAGATTTCATCGGAGGATATTTCCTTTTTCACCATAGCCCTCTATGGGCTTCCAAATATCACTTTGCCAATTCCACAGGAACTGTCCTAGCGAAAGGCTTCTTGAGGGGAAAGCTGTAACTCTGTGAGATGATTTCACAGAACACAAAGAAGTTTCTCAGAAAGCTTCTTTCTCTTTGTTATCGGAGGATATTTCCTTTGGCCCTGTAGTCTTCAAAGGGATCCGAAATATCTGTTCTCAGATTCCACAGAAATAAGGCTAGCAAAGAGATCCACGAAATACAGATGTAACTCTGTGAGTGGAAGGCACATATCACAGAGCAGTTTCTCAGAAAGCTTCTTTCCAGATTTCATCGGAGGATATTTCCTTTTTCACCATAGCCGTCTATGGGCTTCCAAATATCACTTTGCCAATTCCACAAGAACTGTCTTAGCGAAAGGCTTCTTGAGGGGAAAGCTGTAACTCTGTGAGATGATTTCACAGAACACAAAGAAGTTTCTCAGAAAGCTTCTTTCTCTTTGTTATCGGAGGATATTTCCTTTGTCCCTATAGTATTCAAAGGGATCCGAAATATCTGTTCTCAGATTCCACAGAAATAAGGCTAGCAAAGAGATCCACGAAATACAGATGTAACTCTGTGAGTGGAAGTCACATATCACAGAGCAGTTTCTCAGACAGCTTCTTTCCAGATTTCATCTGAGGATATTTCCTTTTTCACCATAGCCCTCTATGGGCTTACAAATATCACTTTGCCAATTCCACAAGAACTGTCTTAGCGAAAGGCTTCTTGAGGGGAAAGCTGTAACACTGTGAGATGATTTGACAGAACACAAAGAAGTTTCTCAGAAAGCTTCTTTCTCTTTGTTATCGGAGGATATTTCCTTTGGCCCTATAATCTTCAAAGGGATTCTAAATATCTGCTTTCAGATTCCACAGAAATAAGGCTAGCAAAGAGATCCACGAAATACAGATGTAACTCTGTGAGTGGAAGTCACATATCACAGAGCAGTTTCTCAGAAAGCTTCTTTCCAGATTTCATCTGAGGATATTTCCTTTTTCACCATAGCCCTCTATGGGCTTCCAAATATCACTTTGCCAATTCCACAAGAACTGTCCTAGCGAAAGGCTTCTTGAGGGGAAAGCTGTAACTCTGTGAGATGATTTCACAGAACACAAAGAAGTTTCTCCGAAAGCTTCTTTCTCTTTGTTATGGGAGGATATTTCCTTTGGCCCTAGAGTCTTCAAAGGGATTCTAAATATCTGCTTTCAGATTCCACAGAAATAAGGCTAGCAAAGAGATCCACGAAATACAGATGTAACTCTGTGAGTGGAAGTCACATATCACAGAGCAGTTTCTCAGAAAGCTTCTTTCCAGATTTCTTCGGAGGATATTTCCTTTTTCACCATAGCCCTCTACGGGCTTCCAAATATCACTTTGCCAATTCCTCAAGAACTGTCCTAGCGAAAGGCTTCTTGAAGGGAAAGCTGTAACTCTGTGAGATGATTTCACAGAACACAAAGAAGTTTCTCAGAAAGCTTCTTTCTCTTTGTTATCGGAGGATATTTCCTTTGGCCCTATAGTCTTCAAAGGGATCCGAAATATCTGTTCTCAGATTCCACAGAAATAAGGCTAGCAAAGAGATCCACGAAATACAGATGTAACTCTGTGAGTGGAAGTCACATATCATAGAGCAGTTTCTCAGAAAGCTTCTTTCCAGATTTCATCGGAGGATATTTCCTTTTTCACCATAGCCCTCTATGGGCTTCCAAATATCACTTTGCCAATTCCACAAGAACTGTCTTAGGGAAAGGCTTCTTGAGGGGAAAGCTGTAACTCTGTGAGATGATTTCACAGAACACAAAGAAGATTCTCAGATAGCTTCTTTCTCTTTGTTATGGGAGGATATTTCCTTTGGCCCTATAGTCTTCAAAGGGATTCTAAATATCTGCTTTCAGATTCCACAGAAATAAGGCTAGCAAAGAGATCCACGAAATACAGATGTAACTCTGTGAGTGGAAGTCACATATCACAGAGCAGTTTCTCAGAAAGCTTCTTTCCAGATTTCATCGGAGGATATTTCCTTTTTCACCATAGCCCTCTATGGGCTTCCAAATATCACTTTGCCAATTCCACAGGAACTGTCCTAGCGAAAGGCTTCTTGAGGGGAAAGCTGTAACTCTGTGAGATGATTTCACAGAACACAAAGAAGTTTCTCAGAAAGCTTCTTTCTCTTTGTTATCGGAGGATATTTCCTTTGGCCCTGTAGTCTTCAAAGGGATCCGAAATATCTGTTCTCAGATTCCACAGAAATAAGGCTAGCAAAGAGATCCACGAAATACAGATGTAACTCTGTGAGTGGAAGGCACATATCACAGAGCAGTTTCTCAGAAAGCTTCTTTCCAGATTTCATCGGAGGATATTTCCTTTTTCACCATAGCCGTCTATGGGCTTCCAAATATCACTTTGCCAATTCCACAAGAACTGTCTTAGCGAAAGGCTTCTTGAGGGGAAAGCTGTAACTCTGTGAGATGATTTCACAGAACACAAAGAAGTTTCTCAGAAAGCTTCTTTCTCTTTGTTATCGGAGGATATTTCCTTTGTCCCTATAGTATTCAAAGGGATCCGAAATATCTGTTCTCAGAGTCCACAGAAATAAGGCTAGCAAAGAGATCCACGAAATACAGATGCAACTCTGTGAGTGGAAGTCACATATCACAGAGCAGTTTCTCAGAAAGTTTCTTTCCAGATTTCATCGGAGGATATTTCCTTTTTCACCATAGCCCTCTATGGGCTTCCAAATATCACTTTGCCAATTCCACAAGAACTGTCTTAGCGAAAGGCTTCTTGAAGGGAAAGCTGTAACTCTGTGAGATGATTTCACAGAACACAAAGAAGTTTCTCAGAAAGCTTCTTTCTCTTTGTTATCGGAGGAAATTTCCTTTGGCCCTATAGTCTTCAAAGGGATCCGAAATATCTGTTCTCAGATTCCACAGAAATAAGGCTAGCAAAGAGATCCACGAAATACAGATGTAACTCTGTGAGTGGAAGTCACATATCACAGAGCAGTTTCTCAGAAAGCTTCTTTCCAGATTTCATCGGAGGATATTTCCTTTTTCACCATAGCCCTCTATGGGCTTCCAAATATCTCTTTTCCAATTCCACAAGAACTGTCTTAGCGAAAGGCTTCTTGAGGGGAAAGCTGTAACTCTGTGAGATGATTTCACAGAACACAAAGAAGTTTCTCAGAAAGCTTCTTTCTCTTTGCTATGGGAGGATATTTCTTTGGCCTTATATTATTCAAAGGGATCCGAAATATCTGTTCTCAGATTCCACAGAAATAAGCCTAGCAAAGAGATCCACGAAATACAGATGTAACTCTGTGAGTGGAAGTCACATATCACAGAGCAGTTTCTCAGAAAGCTTCTTTCCAGATTTCATCGGGGATATTTCCTTTTTCACCCTAGCCCTCTATGGGCTTCCAAATATCACTTTGCCAATTCCACAAGAACTGTCTTAGCGAAAGGCTTCTTGAGTGGAAAGCTGTAACTCTGTGAGATGATTTCACAGAACACAAAGAAGTTTCTCAGAAAGCTTCTTTCTCTTTGTTATCGGAGGATATTTCCTTTGTCCCTACAGTATTCAAAGGGATCCGAAATATCTGTTCTCAGATTCCACAGAAATAAGGCTAGCAAAGAGATCCACGAAATACAGATGTAACTCTGTGAGTGGAAGTCACATATCACAGAGCAGTTTCTCAGAAAGCTTCTTTCCAGATTTCTTCGGAGGATATTTCCTTTTTCACCATAGACCTCTCTGGGCTTCAAAATATCACTTTGCCAATTCCACAAGAACTGTCTTAGCGAAAGGCTTCTTGAGGGGAAAGCTGTAACTCTGTGAGATGATTTCACAGAACACAAAGAAGTTTCTCAGAAAGCTTCTTTCTCTTTGTTATCGGAGGATATTTCCTTTGGCCGTATAGTCTTCAAAGGGATCCAAAATATCTGTTCTCAGATTCCACAGAAATAAGGCTAGCAAAGAGATCCAGGAAATACAGATGTAACTCTGTGAGTGGAAGTCACATATCACAGAGCAGTTTCTCAGAAAGCTTCTTTCCACATTTCATCGGAGGATATTTCCTTTTTCACCATAGCCCTTTTTGGGCTTCCAAATATCACTTTGCCAATTCCACAAGAACTGTCTTAGCGAAAGGCTTCTTGAGGGGAAAGCTGTAACTCTGTGAGATGATTTTACAGAACACAAAGAAGTTTCTCAGAAAACTTCTTTCTCTTTGTTATCGGAGGATATTTCCTTTGGCCCTATAGTCTTCAAAGGGATTCTAAATATCTGCTTTCAGATTCCACAGAAATAAGGCTAGCAAAGAGATCCACGAAATACAGATGTAACTCTGTGAGTGGAAGTCACATATCACAGAGCAGTTTCTCAGAAAGCTTCTTTCCAGATTTCATCGGAGGATATTTCCTTTTTCACCATAGCCCTCTATGGGCTTCCAAATATCACTTTGCCAATTCCACAAGAACTGTCTTAGCGAAAGGCTTCTTGAGGGGAAAGCTGTAACTCTATGAGATGATTTCACAGAACACAAAGAAGTTTCTCAGAAAGCTTCTTTCTCTTTGTTATCGGAGGATATTTCCTTTGGCCCTATAGTCTTCAAAGGGATCCGAAATATCTGTTCTCAGATTCCACAGAAATAAGGCTAGCAAAGAGATCCACGAAATACAGATGTAACTCTGTGAGTGGAAGTCTCATATCACAGAGCAGTTTCTCAGAAAGCTTCTTTCCAGATTTCATCGGAGGATATTTCCTTTTTCACCATAGCCCTCTAAGGGCTTCCAATTATCACTTTGCCAATTCCACAAGAACTGTCTTAGCGAAAGGCTTCTTGAGGGGAAAGCTGTAACTCTGTGAGATGATTTCACAGAACACAAAGAAGTTTCTCAGAAAGCTTCTTTCTCTTTGTTATGGGAGGATATTTTCTTTGGCCCTATAATCTTCAAAGGGATTCTAAATATCTGCTTTCAGATTCCACAGAAATAAGGCTAGCAAAGAGATCCACGAAATACAGATGTAACTCTGTGAGTGGAAGTCACATATCACAGAGCAGTTTCTCAGAAAGCTTCTTTCCAGATTTCATCGGAGGATATTTCCTTTTCCACCATAGCCCTCTCTGGGCTTCCAAATATCACTTTGCCAATTCCACAAGAACTGTCTTAGCGAAAGGCTTCTTGAGGGGAAAGCTGTAACTCTGTGAGATGATTTCACAGAACACAAAGAAGTTTCTCAGAAAGCTTCTTTCTCTTTGTTATCGGAGGATATTTCCTTTGTCCCTATAGTCTTCAAAGCGATCCTAAATATCTGTTCTCAGATTCCACAGAAATAAGGCTAGCAAAGAGATCCACGAAATACAGATGTAACTCTGTGAGTGGAAGTCACATATCACAGAGCAGTTTCTCTGAAAGCTTCTTTCCAGATTTCATCGGAGGATATTTCCTTTTTCAAGATAGCCCTCTATGGGCTTCCAAATATCACTTTGCCAATTCCACAAGAACTGTCTTAGCGAAAGACTTCTTGAGGGGAAAGCTGTAACTCTGTGAGATGATTTCACAGAACACAAAGAAGTTTCTCAGAAAGCTTCTTTCTCTTTGTTATGGGAGGATATTTCCTTTGGACCTATAATCTTCAAAGGGATTCTAAATATCTGCTTTCAGATTCCACAGAAATAAGGCTAGCAAAGAGATCCACGAAATACAGATGTAACTCTGTGAGTGGAAGTCACATATCACAGAGCAGTTTCTCAGAAAGCTTCTTTCCAGATTTCATCTGAGGATATTTCCTTTTTCACCATAGCCCTCTATGGGCTTCCAAATATCACTTTGCCAATTCCACAAGAACTGTCCTAGCGAAAGGCTTCTTGAGGGGAAAGCTGTAACTCTGTGAGATGATTTCACAGAACACAAAGAAGTTTCTCCGAAAGCTTCTTTCTCTTTGTTATCGGAGGATATTTCCTATGGCCCTAGAGTCTTCAAAGGGATTCTAAATATCTGCTTTCAGATTCCACAGAAATAAGGCTAGCAAACAGATCCACGAAATACAGATGTAACTCTGTGAGTGGAAGTCACATATCACAGAGCAGTTTCTCAGAAAGCTTCTTTCCAGATTTCTTCGGAGGATATTTCCTTTTTCACCATAGCCCTCTACGGGCTTCCAAATATCACTTTGCCAAATCCACAAGAACTGTCCTAGCGAAAAGCTTCTTGAAGGGAAAGCTGTAACTCTGTGAGATGATTTCACAGAACACAAAGAAGTTTCTCAGAAAGCTTCTTTCTCTTTGTTATCGGAGGATATTTCCTTTGGCCCTATAGTCTTCAAAGGGATCCGAAATATCTGTTCTCAGATTCCACAGAAATAAGGCTAGCAAAGAGATCCACGAAATACAGATGTAACTCTGTGAGTGGAAGTCACATATCATAGAGCAGTTTCTCAGAAAGCTTCTTTCCAGATTTCATCGGAGGATATTTCCTTTTTCACCATAGCCCTCTATGGGCTTCCAAATATCACTTTGCCAATTCCACAAGAACTGTCTTAGCGAAAGGCTTCTTGAGGGGAAAGCTGTAACTCTGTGAGATGATTTCACAGAACACAAAGAAGTTTCTCAGATAGCTTCTTTCTCTTTGTTATGGGAGGATATTTCCTTTGGCCCTATAGTCTTCAAAGGGATTCTAAATATCTGCTTTCAGATTCCACAGAAATAAGGCTAGCAAAGAGATCCACGAAATACAGATGTAACTCTGTGAGTGGAAGTCACATATCACAGAGCAGTTTCTCAATAAGCTTCTTTCCAGATTTCATCGGAGGATATTTCCTTTTTCACCATAGCCCTCTATGGGCTTCCAAATATCACTTTGCCAATTCCACAGGAACTGTCCTAGCGAAAGGCTTCTTGAGGGGAAAGCTGTAACTCTGTGAGATGATTTCACAGAACACAAAGAAGTTTCTCAGAAAGCTTCTTTCTCTTTGTTATCGGAGGATATTTCCTTTGGCCCTGTAGTCTTCAAAGGGATCCGAAATATCTGTTCTCAGATTCCACAGAAATAAGGCTAGCAAAGAGATCCACGAAATACAGATGTAACTCTGTGAGTGGAAGGCACATATCACAGAGCAGTTTCTCAGAAAGCTTCTTTCCAGATTTCATCGGAGGATATTTCCTTTTTCACCATAGCCGTCTATGGGCTTCCAAATATCACTTTGCCAATTCCACAAGAACTGTCTTAGCGAAAGGCTTCTTGAGGGAAAAGCTGTAACTCTGTGAGATGATTTCACAGAACACAAAGAAGTTTCTCCGAAAGCTTCTTTCTCTTTGTTATGGGAGGATATTTCCTTTGGCTCTAGAGTCTTCAAAGGGATTCTAAATATCTGCTTTCAGATTCCACAGAAATAAGGCTAGCAAAGAGATCCACGAAATACAGATGTAACTCTGTGAGTGGAAGTCACATATCACAGAGCAGTTTCTCAGAAAGCTTCTTTCCAGATTTCTTCGGAGGATATTTCCTTTTTCACCATAGCCCTCTACGGGCTTCCAAATATCACTTTGCTAAATCCACAAGAACTGTCCTAGCGAAAGGCTTCTTGAAGGGAAAGCTGTAACTCTGTGAGATGATTTCACAGAACACAAAGAAGTTTCTCAGAAAGCTTCTTTCTCTTTGTTATCGGAGGATATTTCCTTTGGCCCTATAGTCTTCAAAGGGATCCGAAATATCTGTTCTCAGATTCCACAGAAATAAGGCTAGCAAAGAGATCCACGAAATACAGATGTAACTCTGTGAGTGGAAGTCACATATCATAGAGCAGTTTCTCAGAAAGCTTCTTTCCAGATTTCATCGGAGGATATTTCCTTTTTCACCATAGCCCTCTATGGGCTTCCAAATATCACTTTGCCAATTCCACAAGAACTGTCTTAGCGAAAGGCTTCTTGAGGGGAAAGCTGTAACTCTGTGAGATGATTTCACAGAACACAAAGAAGTTTCTCAGATAGCTTCTTTCTCTTTGTTATGGGAGGATATTTCCTTTGGCCCTATAGTCTTCAAAGGGATTCTGAATATCTGCTTTCAGATTCCACAGAAATAAGGCTAGCAAAGAGATCCACGAAATACAGATGTAACTCTGTGAGTGGAAGTCACATATCACAGAGCAGTTTCTCAGAAATCTTCTTTCCAGATTTCATCGGAGGATATTTCCTTTTTCACCATAGCCCTCTATGGGCTTCCAAATATCACTTTGCCAATTCCACAGGAACTGTCCTAGCGAAAGGCTTCTTGAGGGGAAAGCTGTAACTCTGTGAGATGATTTCACAGAACACAAAGAAGTTTCTCAGAAAGCTTCTTTCTCTTTGTTATCGGAGGATATTTCCTTTGGCCCTATAGTCTTCAAAGGGATTCTGAATATCTGCTTTCAGATTCCACAGAAATAAGGCTAGCAAAGAGATCCACGAAATACAGATGTAACTCTGTGAGTGGAAGTCACATATCACAGAGCAGTTTCTCAGAAAGCTTCTTTCCAGATTTCATCGGAGGATATTTCCTTTTTCACCATAGCCCTCTATGGGCTTCCAAATATCACTTTGCCAATTCCACAGGAACTGTCCTAGCGAAAGGCTTCTTGAGGGGAAAGCTGTAACTCTGTGAGATGATTTCACAGAACACAAAGAAGTTTCTCAGAAAGCTTCTTTCTCTTTGTTATCGGAGGATATTTCCTTTGGCCCTGTAGTCTTCAAAGGGATCCGAAATATCTGTTCTCAGATTCCACAGAAATAAGGCTAGCAAAGAGATCCACGAAATACAGATGTAACTCTGTGAGTGGAAGGCACATATCACAGAGCAGTTTCTCAGAAAGCTTCTTTCCAGATTTCATCGGAGGATATTTCCTTTTTCACCGTAGCCGTCTATGGGCTTCCAAATATCACTTTGCCAATTCCACAAGAACTGTCTTAGCGAAAGGCTTCTTGAGGGGAAAGCTGTAACTCTGTGAGATGATTTCACAGAACACAAAGAAGTTTCTCAGAAAGCTTCTTTCTCTTTGTTATCAGAGGATATTTCCTTTGTCCCTATAGTATTCAAAGGGATCCGAAATATCTGTTCTCAGAGTCCACAGAAATAAGGCTAGCAAAGAGATCCACGAAATACAGATGCAACTCTGTGAGTGGAAGTCACATATCACAGAGCAGTTTCTCAGAAAGCTTCTTTCCAGATTTCATCGGAGGATATTTCCTTTTTCACCATAGCCCTCTATGGGCTTCCAAATATCACTTTGCCAATTCCACAAGAACTGTCTTAGCGAAAGGCTTCTTGAAGTGAAAGCTGTAACTCTGTGAGATGATTTCACAGAACACAAAGAAGTTTCTCAGAAAGCTTCTTTCTCTTTGTTATCGGAGGAAATTTCCTTTGGCCCTATTGTCTTCAAAGGGATCCGAAATATCTGTTCTCAGATTCCACAGAAATAAGGCTAGCAAAGAGATCCACGAAATACAGATGTAACTCTGTGAGTGGAAGTCACATATCACAGAGCAGTTTCTCAGAAAGCTTCTTTCCAGATTTCATCGGAGGATATTTCCTTTTTCACCATAGCCCTCTATGGGCTTCCAAATATCTCTTTTCCAATTCCACAAGAACTGTCTTAGCGAAAGGCTTCTTGAGGGGAAAGCTGTAACTCTGTGAGATGATTTCACAGAACACAAAGAAGTTTCTCAGAAAGCTTCTTTCTCTTTGCTATGGGAGGATATTTCTTTGGCCTTATAGTATTCAAAGGGATCCGAAATATCTGTTCTCAGATTCCACAGAAATAAGCCTAGCAAAGAGATCCACGAAATACAGATGTAACTCTGTGAGTGGAAGTCACATATCACAGAGCAGTTTCTCAGAAAGCTTCTTTCCAGATTTCATCGGGGATATTTCCTTTTTCACCCTAGCCCTCTATGGGCTTCCAAATATCACTTTGCCAATTCCACAAGAACTGTCTTAGCGAAAGGCTTCTTGAGGGGAAAGCTGTAACTCTATGAGATGATTTCACAGAACTCAAAGAAGTTTCTCAGAAAGCTTCTTTCTCTTTGTTATCGGAGGATATTTCCTTTGGTCCTATAGTCTTCAAAGGGATCCGAAATATCTGTTCTCAGATTCCACAGAAATAAGGCTAGCAAAGAGATCCACGAAATACAGATGTAACTCTGTGAGTGGAAGTCACATATCATAGAGCAGTTTCTCAGAAAGCTTCTTTCCAGATTTCATCGGAGGATATTTCCTTTTTCACCATAGCCCTCTATGGGCTTCCAAATATCACTTTGCCAATTCCACAAGAACTGTCTTAGCGAAAGGCTTCTTGAGGGGAAAGCTGTAACTCTGTGAGATGATTTCACAGAACACAAAGAAGTTTCTCAGATAGCTTCTTTCTCTTTGTTATGGGAGGATATTTCCTTTGGCCCTATAGTCTTCAAAGGGATTCTAAATATCTGCTTTCAGATTCCACAGAAATAAGGCTAGCAAAGAGATCCACGAAATACAGATGTAACTCTGTGAGTGGAAGTCACATATCACAGAGCAGTTTCTCAGAAAGCTTCTTTCCAGATTTCATCGGAGGATATTTCCTTTTTCACCATAGCCCTCTATGGGCTTCCAAATATCACTTTGCCAATTCCACAGGAACTGTCCTAGCGAAAGGCTTCTTGAGGGGAAAGCTGTAACTCTGTGAGATGATTTCACAGAACACAAAGAAGTTTCTCAGAAAGCTTCTTTCTCTTTGTTATCGGAGGATATTTCCTTTGGCCCTGTAGTCTTCAAAGGGATCCGAAATATCTGTTCTCAGATTCCACAGAAATAAGGCTAGCAAAGAGATCCACGAAATACAGATGTAACTCTGTGAGTGGAAGGCACGTATCACAGAGCAGTTTCTCAGAAAGCTTCTTTCCAGATTTCATCGGAGGATATTTCCTTTTTCACCATAGCCGTCTATGGGCTTCCAAATATCACTTTGCCAATTCCACAAGAACTGTCTTAGCGAAAGGCTTCTTGAGGGGAAAGCTGTAACTCTGTGAGATGATTTCACAGAACACAAAGAAGTTTCTCAGAAAGCTTCTTTCTCTTTGTTATCGGAGGATATTTCCTTTGTCCCTATAGTATTCAAAGGGATCCGAAATATCTGTTCTCAGAGTCCACAGAAATAAGGCTAGCAAAGAGATCCACGAAATACAGATGTAACTCTGTGAGTGGAAGTCACATATCACAGAGCAGTTTCTCAGAAAGCTTCTTTCCAGATTTCATCGGAGGATATTTCCTTTTTCACCATAGCCCTCTATGGGCTTCCAAATATCACTTTGCCAATTCCACAAGAACTGTCTTAGCGAAAGGCTTCTTGAAGGGAAAGCTGTAACTCTGTGAGATGATTTCACAGAACACAAAGAAGTTTCTCAGAAAGCTTCTTTCTCTTTGTTATCGGAGGAAATTTCCTTTGGCCCTATAGTCTTCAAAGGGATCCGAAATATCTGTTCTCAGATTCCACAGAAATAAGGCTAGCAAAGAGATCCACGAAATACAGATGTAACTCTGTGAGTGGAAGTCACATATCACAGAGCAGTTTCTCTGAAAGCTTCTTTCCAGATTTCATCGGAGGATATTTCCTTTTTCAAGGTAGCCCTCTATGGGCTTCCAAATATCACTTTGCCAATTCCACAAGAACTGTCTTAGCGAAAGGCTTCGTGAGGGGAAAGCTGTAACTCTGTGAGATGATTTCACAGAACACAAAGAAGTTTCTCAGAAAGCTTCTTTCTCTTTGTTATGGGAGGATATTTCCTTTGTCCCTATAGTATTCAAAGGGATCCGAAATATCTGTTCTCAGATTCCACAGAAATAAGGCTAGCAAAGAGATCCACGAAATACAGATGTAACTCTGTGAGTGGAAGTCACATATCACAGAGCAGTTTCTCAGAAAGCTTTTTTCCAGATTTCATCGGAGGATATTGCCTTTTTCACCATCGCCCTCTATGGGCTTCCAAATATCACTTTGCCAATTCCACAAGAACTGTCTTAGCGAAAGGCTTCTTGAGGGGAAAGCTGTAACTCTGTGAGATGATTTCACAGAACACAAAGAAGTTTCTCAGAAAGCTTCTTTCTCTTTGTTATCGGAGGATATTTCCTTTGGTCCTATAGTCTTCAAAGGGATCCGAAATATCTGTTCTCAGATTCCACAGAAATAAGGCTACCAAAGAGATCCACGAAGTACAGATGTAACTCTGTGAGTGGAAGTCACATATCACAGAGCAGTTTCTCAGAAAGCTTCTTTCCAGATTTCATCTGAGGATATTTCCCTTTTCACCATAGCCCTCTATGGGCTTCCAAATATCACTTTGCCAATTCCACAAGAACTGTCTTAGCGAAAGGCTTCTTGAGGGGAAAGCTGTAACTCTGTGAGATGATTTGACAGAACACAAAGAAGTTTCTCAGAAAGCTTCTTTCTCTTTGTTATGGGAGGATATTTCCTTTGGCCCTATAATCTTCAAAGGGATTCTAAATATCTGCTTTCAGATTCCACAGAAATAAGGCTAGCAAAGAGATCCACGAAATACAGATGTAACTCTGTGAGTGGAAGTCACATATCACAGAGCAGTTTCTCAGAAAGCTTCTTTCCAGATTTCATCTGAGGATATTTCCTTTTTCACCATAGCCCTCTATGGGCTTCCAAATATCACTTTGCCAATTCCACAAGAACTGTCCTAGCGAAAGGCTTCTTGAGGCGAAAGCTGTAACTCTGTGAGATGATTTCACAGAACACAAAGAAGTTTCTCCGAAAGCTTCTTTCTCTTTGTTATGGGAGGATATTTCCTTTGGCCCTAGAGTCTTCAAAGGGATTATAAATATCTGCTTTCAGATTCCACAGAAATAAGGCTAGCAAAGAGATCCACGAAATAGAGATGTAACTCTGTGAGTGGAAGTCACATATCACAGAGCAGTTTCTCAGAAAGCTTCTTTCCAGATTTCATCGGAGGATATTTCCTTTTTCACCATAGCCCTCTACGGGCTTCCAAATATCACTTTGCCAAATCCACAAGAACTGTCCTAGCGAAAGGCTTCTTGAAGGGAAAGCTGTAACTCTGTGAGGTGACTTCACAGAACACAAAGAAGTTTCTCAGAAAGCTTCTTTCTCTTTGTTATCGGAGGATATTTCCTTTGGCCCTATAGTCTTCAAAGGGATCCGAAATATCTGTTCTCAGATTCCACAGAAATAAGGCTAGCAAAGAGATCCACGAAATACAGATGTAACTCTGAGTGGAAGTCACATATCACAGAGCAGTTTCTCAGAAAGCTTCTTTCCAGATTTCATCGGAGGATATTTCCTTTTTCACCGTAGCCCTCTATGGGCTTCCAAATATCACTTTGCCAATTCCACAAGAACTGTCTTAGCGAAAGGCTTCTTGAGGGGAAAGCTGTAACTCTGTGAGGTGATTTCACAGAACACAAAGAAGTTTCTCAGAAAGCTTCTTTCTCTTTGTTATGGGAGGATATTTCCTTTGGCCCTATAGTCTTCAAAGGGATTCTAAATATCTGCTTTCAGATTCCACAGAAATAAGGCTAGCAAAGAGATCCACGAAATACAGATGTAACTCTGTGAGTGGAAGTCACATATCACAGAGCAGTTTCTCAGAAAGCTTCTTTCCAGATTTCATCGGAGGATATTTCCTTTTTCACCATAGCCCTCTATGGGCTTCCAAATATCTCTTTTCCAATTCCACAAGAACTGTCTTAGCGAAAGGCTTCTTGAGGGGAAAGCTGTAACTCTGTGAGATGATTTCACAGAACACAAAGAAGTTTCTCAGAAAGCTTCTTTCTCTTTGCTATGGGAGGATATTTCTTTGGCCTTATAGTATTCAAAGGGATCCGAAATATCTGTTCTCAGATTCCACAGAAATAAGGCTAGCAAAGAGATCCACGAAATACAGATGTAACTCTGTGAGTGGAAGTCACATATCACAGAGCAGTTTCTCAGAAAGCTTCTTTCCAGATTTCATCGGGGATATTTCCTTTTTCACCCTAGCCCTCTATGGGCTTCCAAATATCACTTTGCCAATTCCACAAGAACTGCCTTAGCGAAAGGCTTCTTGAGGGGAAAGCTGTAACTCTATGAGATGATTTCACAGAACTCAAAGAAGTTTCTCAGAAAGCTTCTTTCTCTTTGTTATCGGAGGATATTTCCTTTGGCCGTATAATATTCAAAGGGATCCGAAATATCTGTTCTCAGATTCCACAGAAATAAGGCTAGCAAAGAGATCCACGAAATACAGATGTAACTCTGTGAGTGGAAGTCTCATATCACAGAGCAGTTTCTCAGAAAGCTTCTTTCCAGATTTCATCGGAGGATATTTCCTTTTGCACCATAGCCCTCTATGGGCTTCCAAATATCACTTTGCCAATTCCACAAGAACTGTCTTAGCGAAAGGATTCTTGAGGGCAAAGCTGTAACTCTGTGAGATGATTTCACAGAACACAAAGAAGTTTCTCAGAAAGCTTCTTTCTCTTTGTTATGGGAGGATATTTCCTTTGGCCCTATAGTCTTCAAACGGATTCTAAATATCTGCTCTCAGACTCCACAGAAATAAGGCTAGCAAAGAGATCCACGAAATACAGGTGTAACTCTGTGAGTGGAAATCACATATCACAGAGCAGTTTCTCAGAAAGCTTCTTTCCAGATTTCATCGGAGGATATTTCCTTTTTCACCATAGCCCTCTACGGGCTTCCAAATATCACTTTGCCAAATCCACAAGAACTGTCCTAGCGAAAGGCTTCTTGAAGGGAAAGCTGTAACTCTGTGAGGTGACTCCACAGAACACAAAGAAGTTTCTCAGAAAGCTTCTTTCTCTTTGTTATCGGAGGATATTTCCTTTGGCCCTATAGTCTTCAAAGGGATCCGAAATATCTGTTCTCAGATTCCACAGAAATAAGGCTAGCAAAGAGATCCACGAAATACAGATGTAACTCTGAGTGGAAGTCACATATCACAGAGCAGTTTCTCAGAAAGCTTCTTTCCAGATTTCATCGGAGGATATTTCCTTTTTCACCGTAGCCCTCTATGGGCTTCCAAATATCACTTTGCCAATTCCACAAGAACTGTCTTAGCGAAAGGCTTCTTGAGGGGAAAGCTGTAACTCTGTGAGATGATTTCACAGAACACAAAGAAGTTTCTCAGAAAGCTTCTTTCTCTTTGTTATGGGAGGATATTTCCTTTGGCCCTATAGTCTTCAAAGGGATTCTAAATATCTGCTTTCAGATTCCACAGAAATAAGGCTAGCAAAGAGATCCACGAAATACAGATGTAACTCTGTGAGTGGAAGGCACATATCACAGAGCAGTTTCTCAGAAAGCTTCTTTCCAGATTTCATCGGAGGATATTTCCTTTTTCACCATAGCCCTCTATGGGCTTCCAAATATCTCTTTTCCAATTCCACAAGAACTGTCTTAGCGAAAGGCTTCTTGAGGGGAAAGCTGTAACTCTGTGAGATGATTTCACAGAACACAAAGAAGTTTCTCAGAAAGCTTCTTTCTCTTTGCTATGGGAGGATATTTCTTTGGCCTTATAGTATTCAAAGGGATCCGAAATATCTGTTCTCAGATTCCACAGAAATAAGGCTAGCAAAGAGATCCACGAAATACAGATGTAACTCTGTGAGTGGAAGTCACATATCACAGAGCAGTTACTCAGAAAGCTTCTTTCCAGATTTCATCGGGGATATTTCCTTTTTCACCCTAGCCCTCTATGGGCTTCCAAATATCACTTTGCCAATTCCACAAGAACTGTCTTAGCGAAAGGCTTCTTGAGGGGAAAGCTGTAACTCTATGAGATGATTTCACAGAACTCAAAGAAGTTTCTCAGAAAGCTTCTTTCTCTTTGTTATCGGAGGATATTTTCTTTGGCCGTATAATATTCAAAGGGATCCGAAATATCTGTTCTCAGATTCCACAGAAATAAGGCTAGCAAAGAGATCCACGAAATACAGATGTAACTCTGTGAGTGGAAATCTCATATCACAGAGCAGTTTCTCAGAAAGCTTCTTTCCAGATTTCATCGGAGGATATTTCCTTTTTCACCATAGCCCTCTATGGGCTTCCAAATATCACTTTGCCAATTCCACAAGAACTCTCTTAGCGAAAGGCTTCTTGAGGGCAAAGCTGTAACTCTGTGAGATGATTTCACAGAACACAAAGAAGTTTCTCAGAAAGCTTCTTTCTCTTTGTTATGGGAGGATATTTCCTTTGTCCCTATAGTCTTCAAAGGGATTCTAAATATCTGCTCTCAGAGTCCACAGAAATAAGGCTAGCAAAGAGATCCACGAAATACAGGTGTAACTCTGTGAGTGGAAATCACATATCACAGAGCAGTTTCTCAGAAAGCTTCTTTCCAGATTTCATCGGAGGATATTTCCTTTTTCACCATAGCCCTCTATGGGCTTCAAAATATCACTTTGCTAATTCAACAAGAACTGTCTTAGCGAAAGGCTTCTTGAGGGGAAAGCTGTAACTCTGTGAGATGATTTCACAGAACACAAAGAAGTTTCTCAGATAGCTTCTTTCTCTTTGTTATGGGAGGATATTTCCTTTGGCCCTATAGTCTTCAAAGGGATTCTAAATATCTGCTTTCAGATTCCACAGAAATAAGGCTAGCAAAGAGATCCACGAAATACAGATGTAACTCTGTGAGTGGAAGTCACATATCACAGAGCAGTTTCTCAGAAAGCTTCTTTCCAGATTTCATCTGAGGATATTTCCTTTTTCACCATAGCCCTCTATGGGCTTCCAAATATCACTTTGCCAATTCCACAAGAACTGTCCTAGCGAAAGGCTTCTTGAGGCGAAAGCTGTAACTCTGTGAGATGATTTCACAGAACACAAAGAAGTTTCTCCGAAAGCTTCTTTCTCTTTGTTATGGGAGGATATTTCCTTTGGCCCTATAGTCTTCAAAGTGATCCGAAATATCTGTTCTCAGATTCCACAGAAATAAGGCTAGCAAAGAGATCCACGAAATACAGATGTAACTCTGTGAGTGGAAGTCACATATCACAGAGCAGTTTCTCAGAAAGCTTCTTTCCAGATTTCATCGGAGGATATTTCCTTTTGCACCATAGCCCTCTATGGGCTTCCAAATATCACTTTGCCAATTCCACAAGAACTGTCTTAGCGAAAGGCTTCTTGAGGGCAAAGCTGTAACTCTGTGAGATGATTTCACAGAACACAAAGAAGTTTCTCAGAAAGCTTCTTTCTCTTTGTTATGGGAGGATATTTCCTTTGGCCCTGTAGTCTTCAAAGGGATTCTAAATATCTGCTCTCAGACTCCACAGAAATAAGGCTAGCAAAGAGATCCTCGAAATACAGGTGTAACTCTGTGAGTGGAAATCACATATCACAGAGCAGTTTCTCAGAAAGCTTCTTTCCAGATTTCATCGGAGGATATTTCCTTTTTCACCATAGCCCTCTATGGGCTTCAAAATATCACTTTGCTAATTCAACAAGAACAGTCTTAGCGAAAGGCTTCTTGAGGGGAAAGCTGTAACTCTGTGAGATGATTTCAGAGAACACAAAGAAGTTTCTCAGAAAGCCTCTTTCTCTTTGTTATCGGAAGATATTTCCTTTGGCCCTATAGTCTTCAAAGGGATCCGAAATATCTGTTCTCAGATTCCACAGAAATAAGGCTAGCAAAGAGATCCACGAAATACAGATGTAACTCTGTGAGTGGAAGTCTCATATCACAGAGCAGTTTCTCAGAAAGCTTCTTTCCAGATTTCATCTGAGGATATTTCCTTTTTCACCATAGCCCTCTATGGGCTTCCAAATATCACTTTGCCAATTCCACAAGAACTGTCTTAGCCAAAGGCTTCTTGAGGGGAAAGCTGTAACTCTGTGAGATGATTTCACAGAACACAAAGAAGTTTCTCAGAGAGCTTCTTTCTCTTTGTTATGGGAGGATATTTCTTTGGCCCTATAGTATTCAAAGGGATCCGAAATATCTGTTCTCAGATTCCACAGAAATAAGGCTGGCAAAGAGATCCACGAAATACAGATGTAACTCTGTGAGTGGAAGTCACATATCACAGAGCAGTTTCTCAGAAAGCTTTTTTCCAGATTTCATCGGAGGATATTTCCTTTTTCACCATCGCCCTCTATGGGCTTCCAAATATCACTTTGCCAATTCCACAAGAATTGTCCTAGCGAAAGGCTTCTTGAGGGGAAAGCTGTAACTCTGTGAGATGATTTCACAGAACACAAAGAAGTTTCTCAGAAAGCTTCTTTCTCTTTGTTATGGGAGGATATTTCCTTTGGCCCTATAATCTTCAAAGGGATTCTAAATATCTGCTTTCAGATTCCACAGAAATAAGGCTAGCAAAGAGATCCACGAAATACAGATGTAACTCTGTGAGTGGAAGTCACATATCACAGAGCAGTTTCTCGGAAAGCTTGTTTCCAGATTTCATCTGAGGATATTTCCTTTTTCACCATAGCCCTCTATGGGCTTCCAAATATCACTTTGCCAATTCCACAAGAACTGTCCTAGCGAAAGGCTTCTTGAGGGGAAAGCTGTAACTCTGTGAGATGATTTCACAGAACACAAAGAAGTTTCTCCGAAAGCTTCTTTCTCTTTGTTATGGGAGGATATTTCCATTGGCCCTATAGTCTTCAAAGGGATTCTAAATATCTGCTTTCAGATTCCACAGAAATAAGGCTAGCAAAGAGATCCACGAAATACAGATGTAACTCTGTGAGTGGAAGTCACATATCACAGAGCAGTTTCTCAGAAAGCTTCTTTCGAGATTTCATCGGAGGATATTTCCTTTTTCACCATAGCCCTCTACGGGCTTCCAAATATCACTTTGCCAATTCCACAAGAACTGTCTTAGCGAAAGGCTTCTTGAGGGGAAAGCTGTAACTCTGTGAGATGATTTCACAGAACACAAAGAAGTTTCTCAGAAAGCTTCTTTCTCTTTGTTATGGGAGGATATTTCCTTTGGCCCTATAATCTTCAAAGGGATTCTAAATATCTGCTTTCAGATTCCACAGAAATAAGGCTAGCAAAGAGATCCACGAAATACAGATGTAACTCTGTGAGTGGAAGTCACATATCACAGAGCAGTTTCTCAGAAAGCTTCTTTCCAGATTTCATCTGAGGATATTTCCTTTACACCATAGCCCTCTATGGGCTTCCAAATATCACTTTGCCAATTCCACAAGAACTGTCCTAGCGAAAGGCTTCTTGAGGGGAAGGCTGTAACTCTGTGAGATGATTTCACAGAACACAAAGAAGTTTCTCCGAAAGCTTCTTTCTCTTTGTTATGGGAGGATATTTCCTTTGGCCCTATAGTCTTCAAAGGGATTCTAAATATCTGCTTTCAGATTCCACAGAAATAAGGCTAGCAAAGAGATCCACGAAATACAGATGTAACTCTGTGAGTGGAAGTCACATATCACAGAGCAGTTTCTCAGAAAGCTTCTTTCCAGATTTCATCGGAGGATATTTCCTTTTTCACCATAGCCCTCTACGGGCTTCCAAATATCACTTTGCCAAATCCACAAGAACTGTCCTAGCGAAAGGCTTCTTGAAGGGAAAGCTGTAACTCTGTGAGATGATTTCAAAGAACACAAAGAAGTTTTTCAGAAAGCTTCTTTCTCTTTGTTATCGGAGGATATTTCCCTTGGCCCTATAGTCTTCAAAGGGATCCGAAATATCTGTTCTCAGATTCCACAGAAATAAGGCTAGCAAAGAGATCCACGACATACAGATGTAACTTTGTGAGTGGAAGTCACATATCACAGAGCAGTTTCTCAGAAAGCTTCTTTCCAGATTTCATCGGAGGATATTTCCTTTTTCACCATAGCCCTCTATGGGCTTCAAATATCACTTTCCCAATTCCACAAGAACTGTCTTAGCGAAAGGCTTCTTGAGGGGAAAGCTGTAACTCTGTGAGATGATTTCACAGAACACAAAGAAGTTTCTCAGATAGCTTCTTTCTCTTTGTTATGGGAGGATATTTCCTTTGGCCCTATAGTCTTCAAAGGGATTCTAAATATCTGCTTTCAGATTCCACAGAAATAAGGCTAGCAAAGAGATCCACGAAATACAGATATAACTCTGTGAGTGGAATTCACATATCACAGAGCAGTTTCTCAGAAACCTTCTTTCCAGATTTCATCGGAGGATATTTCCTTTTTCACCGTAGCCCTCTATGGGCTTCCAAATATCAGTTTGCCAATTCCACAAGAACTGTCCTAGCGAAAGGCTTCTTGAGGGGAAAACTGTAACTCTGTGAGATGATTTCACAGAACACAAAGAAGTTTCTCAGAAAGCTTCTTTCTCTTTGTTATCGGAGGATATTATCTTTGGCCCTATAGTCTTCAAAGTGATCCGAAATATCTGTTCTCAGATTCCACAGAAATAAGGCTAGCAAAGAGATCCACGAAATACAGATGTAACTCTGTGAGTGGAAGTCACATATCACAGAGCAGTTTCTCAGAAAGCTTCTTTCCAGATTTCATCGGAGGATATTTCCTTTTGCACCATCGCCCTCTATGGGCTTCCAAATATCACTTTGCCAATTCCACAAGAACTGTCTTAGCGAAAGGCTTCGTGAGGGGAAAGCTGTAACTCTGTGAGATGATTTCACAGAACACAAAGAAGTTTCTCAGATAGCTTCTTTCTCTTTGTTATGGGAGGATATTTCCTTTGGCCCTATAGTCTTCAAAGGGATTCTAAATATCTGCTTTCAGATTCCACAGAAATAAGGCTAGCAAAGAGATCCACGAAATACAGATGTAACTCTGTGAGTGGAATTCACATATCACAGAGCAGTTTCTCAGAAACCTTCTTTCCAGATTTCATCGGAGGATATTTCCTTTTTCACCGTAGCCCTCTATGGGCTTCCAAATATCAGTTTGCCAATTCCACAAGAACTGTCCTAGCGAAAGGCTTCTTGAGGGGAAAGCTGTAACTCTGTGAGATGATTTCACAGAACACAAAGAAGTTTCTCAGAAAGCTTCTTTCTCTTTGTTATCGGAGGATATTTCCTTTGGTCCTATAGTCTTCAAAGGGATCCGAAATATCTGTTCTCAGATTCCACAGAAATAAGGCTAGCAAAGAGATCCACGAAATACAGATGTAACTCTGTGAGTGGAAGTCACATATCACAGAGCAGTTTCTCAGAAAGCTTCTTTCCAGATTTCATCTGAGGATATTTCCCTTTTCACCATAGCCCTCTATGGGCTTCCAAATATCACTTTGCCAATTCCACAAGAACTGTCTTAGCGAAAGGCTTCTTGAGGGGAAAGCTGTAACTCTGTGAGATGATTTGACAGAACACAAAGAAGTTTCTCAGAAAGCTTCTTTCTCTTTGTTATGGGAGGATATTTCCTTTGGCCCTATAATCTTCAAAGGGATTCTAAATATCTGCTTTCAGATTCCACAGAAATAAGGCTAGCAAAGAGATCCACGAAATACAGATGTAACTCTGTGAGTGGAAGTCACATATCACAGAGCAGTTTCTCAGAAAGCTTCTTTCCAGATTTCATCTGAGGATATTTCCTTTTTCACCATAGCCCTCTATGGGCTTCCAAATATCACTTTGCCAATTCCACAAGAACTGTCCTAGCGAAAGGCTTCTTGAGGCGAAAGCTGTAACTCTGTGAGATGATTTCACAGAACACAAAGAAGTTTCTCCGAAAGCTTCTTTCTCTTTGTTATGGGAGGATATTTCCTTTGGCCCTAGAGTCTTCAAAGGGATTCTAAATATCTGCTTTCAGATTCCACAGAAATAAGGCTAGCAAAGAGATCCACGAAATACAGATGTAACTCTGTGAGTGGAATCACATATCACAGAGCAGTTTCTCAGAAACCTTCTTTCCAGATTTCATCGGAGGATATTTCCTTTTTCATCCTAGCCCTCTATGGGCTTCCAAATATCAGTCTGCCAATTCCACAAGAACTGTCCTAGCGAAAGGCTTCTTGAGGGGAAAACTGTAACTCTGTGAGATGATTTCACAGAACACAAAGAAGTTTCTCAGAAAGCTTCTTTCCCTTTGTTATCGGAGGATATTATCTTTGGCCCTATAGTCTTCAAAGTGATCCGAAATATCTGTTCTCAGATTCCACAGAAATAAGGCTAGCAAAGAGATCCACGAAATACAGATGTAACTCTGTGAGTGGAAGTCACATATCACAGAGAATTTCTCAGAAAGCTTCTTTCCAGATTTCATCGGAGGATATTTCCTTTTGCACCCTAGCCCTCTATGGGCTTCCAAATATCACTTTGCCAATTCCACAAGAACTGTCTTAGCGAAAGGATTCGTGAGGGGAAAGCTGTAACTCTGTGAGATGATTTCACAGAACACAAAGAAGTTTCTCAGAAAGCTTCTTTCTCTTTGTTATGGGAGGATATTTCCTTTGTCCCTATAGTATTCAAAGGGATCCGAAATATCAGTTCTCAGATTCCACAGAAATAAGGCTAGCAAAGAGATCCACGAAATACAGATGTAACTCTGTGAGTGGAAGTCACATATCACAGAGCAGTTTCTCAGAAAGCTTTTTTCCAGATTTCATCGGAGGATATTGCCTTTTTCACCATCGCCCTCTATGGGCTTCCAAATATCACTTTGCCAATTCCACAAGAACTGTCCTAGCGAAAGGCTTCTTGAGGGGAAAGCTGTAACTCTGTGAGATGATTTCACAGAACACAAAGAAGTTTCTCAGAAAGCTTCTTTCTCTTTGTTATGGGAGGATATTTCCTTTGGCCCTATAGTCTTCAAAGGGATTCTAAATATCTGCTCTCAGACTACACAGAAATAAGGCTAGCAAAGAGATCCACGAAATACAGGTGTAACTCTGTGAGTGGAAATCACATATCACAGAGCAGTTTCTCAGAAAGCTTCTTTCCAGATTTCATCGGAGGATATTTCCTTTTTCACCATAGCCCTCTATGGGCTTCAAAATATCACTTTGCTAATTCAACAAGAACTGTCTTAGCGAAAGGCTTCTTGAGGGGAAAGCTGTAACTCTGTGAGATGATTTCACAGAACACAAAGAAGTTTCTCAGATAGCTTCTTTCTCTTTGTTATGGGAGGATATTTCCTTTGGCCCTATAGTCTTCAAAGGGATTCTAAATATCTGCTTTCAGATTCCACAGAAATAAGGCTAGCAAAGAGATCCACGAAATATAGATGTAACTCTGTGAGTGGAAGTCACATATCACAGAGCAGTTTCTCAGAAAGCTTCTTTCCAGATTTCATCGGAGGATATTTCCTTTTTCACCATAGCCCTCTACGGGCTTCCAAATATCACTTTGCCAATTCCACAAGGACTGTCGTAGCGAAAGGCTTCTTGATGGGAAAGCTGTAACTCTGTGAGATGATTTCACAGAACACCAAGAAGTTTCTCAGAAAGCTTCTTTCTCTTTGTTATCGGAGGATATTATCTTTGGCCCTATAGTCTTCAAAGTGATCCGAAATATCTGTTCTCAGATTCCACAGAAATAAGGCTAGCAAAGAGATCCACGACATACAGATGTAACTCTGTGAGTGGAAGTCACATATCACAGAGCAGTTTCTCGGAAAGCTTCTTTCCAGATTTCATCTGAGGATATTTCCTTTTTCACCATAGCCCTCTATGGGCTTCCAAATATCACTTTGCCAATTCCACAAGAACTGTCCTAGCGAAAGGCTTCTTGAGGGGAAAGCTGTAACTCTGTGAGATGATTTCACAGAACACAAAGAAGTTTCTCCGAAAGCTTCTTTCTCTTTGTTATGGGAGGATATTTCCATTGGCCCTATAGTCTTCAAAGGGATTCTAAATATCTGCTTTCAGATTCCACAGAAATAAGGCTAGCAAAGAGATCCACGAAATACAGATGTAACTCTGTGAGTGGAAGTCACATATCACAGAGCAGTTTCTCAGAAAGCTTCTTTCGAGATTTCATCGGAGGATATTTCCTTTTTCAACATAGCCCTCTACGGGCTTCCAAATATCACTTTGCCAATTCCACAAGAACTGTCTTAGCGAAAGGCTTCTTGAGGGGAAAGCTGTAACTCTGTGAGATGATTTCACAGAACACAAAGAAGTTTCTCAGAAAGCTTCTTTCTCTTTGTTATGGGAGGATATTTCCTTTGGCCCTATAATCTTCAAAGGGATTCTAAATATCTGCTTTCAGATTCCACAGAAATAAGGCTAGCAAAGAGATCCACGAAATACAGATGTAACTCTGTGAGTGGAAGTCACATATCACAGAGCAGTTTCTCAGAAAGCTTCTTTCCAGATTTCATCTGAGGATATTTCCTTTACACCATAGCCCTCTATGGGCTTCCAAATATCACTTTGCCAATTCCACAAGAACTATCCTAGCGAAAGGCTTCTTGAGGGGAAGGCTGTAACTCTGTGAGATGATTTCACAGAACACAAAGAAGTTTCTCCGAAAGCTTCTTTCTCTTTGTTATGGGAGGATATTTCCTTTGGCCCTATAGTCTTCAAAGGGATTCTAAATATCTGCTTTCAGATTCCACAGAAATAAGGCTAGCAAAGAGATCCACGAAATGCAGATGTAACTCTGTGAGTGGAAGTCACATATCACAGAGCAGTTTCTCAGAAAGCTTCTTTCCAGATTTCATCGGAGGATATTTCCTTTTTCACCATAGCCCTCTACGGGCTTCCAAATATCACTTTGCCAAATCCACAAGAACTGTCCTAGCGAAAGGCTTCTTGAAGGGAAAGCTGTAACTCTGTGAGATGATTTCACAGAACACAAAGAAGTTTTTCAGAAAGCTTCTTTCTCTTTGTTATCGGAGGATATTTCCTTTGGCCCTATAGTCTTCAAAGGGATCCGAAATATCTGTTCTCAGATTCCACAGAAATAAGGCTAGCAAAGAGATCCACGAAATACAGATGTAACTCTGTGAGTGGAAGTCACATATCACAGAGCAGTTTCTCAGAAAGCTTCTTTCCAGATTTCATCGGAGGATATTTCCTTTTTCACCATAGCCCTCTATGGGCTTCCAAATATCACTTTGCCAATTCCACAAGAACTGTCTTAGCGAAAGGCTTCTTGAGGGGAAAGCTGTAACTCTGTGAGATGATTTCACAGAACACAAAGAAGTTTCTCAGATAGCTTCTTTCTCTTTGTTATGGGAGGATATTTCCTTTGGCCCTATAGTCTTCAAAGGGATTCTAAATATCTGCTTTCAGATTCCACAGAAATAAGGCTAGCAAAGAGATCCACGAAATACAGATGTAACTCTGTGGGTGGAAGTCACATTTCACAGAGCAGTTTCTCAGAAACCTTCTTTCCAGATTTCATCGGAGGATATTTCCTTTTTCACCATAGCCCTCTATGGGTTTCCAAATATCAGTTTGCCAATTCCACAAGAACTGTCCTAGCGAAAGGCTTCTTGAGGGGAAAACTGTAACTCTGTGAGATGATTTCACAGAACACAAAGAAGTTTCTCAGAAAGCTTCTTTCTCTTTGTTATCGGAGGATATTATTTTTGGCCCTATAGTCTTCAAAGTGATCCGAAATATCTGTTCTCAGATTCTACAGAAATAAGGCTAGCAAAGAGATCCACGAAATACAGATGTAACTCTGTGAGTGGAAGTCACATATCACAAAGCAGTTTCTCAGAAAGCTTCTTTCCAGATTTCATCGGAGGATATTTCCTTTTGCACCATAGCCCTCTATGGGCTTCCAAATATCACTTTGCCAATTCCACAAGAACTGTCTTAGCGAAAGGCTTCTTGAGGGCAAAGCTGTAACTCTGTGAGATGATTTCACAGAACACAAAGAAGTTTCTCAGAAAGCTTCTTTCTCTTTTTTATGGGAGGATATTTCCTTTGGCCCTATAGTCTTCAAAGGGATTCTAAATATCTGCTCTCAGACTCCACAGAAATAAGGCTAGCAAAGAGATCCACGAAATACAGATGTAACTCTGTGAGTGGAAATCAAATATCACAGAGCAGTTTCTCAGAAAGCTTCTTTCCAGATTTCATCGGAGGATATTTCCTTTTTCACCATAGCCCTCTAAGGGCTTCATAATATCACTTTGCTAATTCAACAAGAACTGTCTTAGCGAAAGGCTTCTTGAGGGGAAAGCTGTAACTCTGTGAGATGATTTCAGAGAACACAAAGAAGTTTCTCAGAAAGCCTCTTTCTCTTTGTTATCGGAAGATATTTCCTTTGGCCCTATAGTCTTCAAAGGGATCCGAAATATCTGTTCTCAGATTCCACAGAAATAAGGCTAGCAAAGAGATCCACGAAATACAGATGTAACTCTGTGAGTGGAAGTCACATATCACAGAGCAGTTTCTCAGAAAGCTTCTTTCCAGATTTCATCTGAGGATATTTCCTTTTTCACCATAGCCCTCTATGGGCTTCCAAATATCACTTTGCCAATTCCACAAGAACTGTCTTAGCCAAAGGCTTCTTGAGGGGAAAGCTGTAACTCTGTGAGATGATTTCACAGAACACAAAGAAGTTTCTCAGAAAGCTTCTTTCTCTTTGTTATGGGAGGATATTTCTTTGGCCCTATAGTATTCAAAGGGATCCGAAATATCTGTTCTCAGATTCCACAGAAATAAGGCTGGCAAAGAGATCCACGAAATACAGATGTAACTCTGTGAGTGGAAGTCACATATCACAGAGCAGTTTCTCAGAAAGCTTTTTTCCAGATTTCATCAGAGGATACTTCCTTTTTCACCATCGCCCTCCATGGGCTTCCAAATATCACTTTGCCAATTCCACAAGAACTGTCCTAGCGTTAGGTTTCTTGAGGGGAAAGCTGTAACTCTGTGAGATGATTTCACAGAATACAAAGAAGTTTCTCAGAAAGCTTCTTTCTCTTTGTTATCGGAGGATATTTCCTTTGGCCCTATACTCTTCAAAGGGATCCGAAATATCTGTTCTCAGATTCCACAGAAATAAGGCTAGCAAACAGATCCACGAAATACAGATGTAACTCGGTGAGTGGAATTCACATATCACAGAGCAGTTTCTCAGAAAGCTTCTTTCCAGATTTCATCTGAGGATATTTCCTTTTTCACCATAGCCCTCTATGGGCTTCCAAATATCACTTTGCCAATTCCACAAGAACTGTCCTAGCGAAAGGCTTCTTGAGGCGAAAGCTGTAACTCTGTGAGATGATTTCACAGAACACAAAGAAGTTTCTCCGAAAGCTTCTTTCTCTTTGTTATGGGAGGATATTTCCTTTGGCCCTAGAGTCTTCAAAGGGATTCTAAATATCTGCTTTCAGATTCCACAGAAATAAGGCTAGCAAAGAGATCCACGAAATACAGATGTAACTCTGTGAGTGGAATCACATATCACAGAGCAGTTTCTCAGAAACCTTCTTTCCAGATTTCATCGGAGGATATTTCCTTTTTCACCATAGCCCTCTATGGGCTTCCAAATATCAGTCTGCCAATTCCACAAGAACTGTCCTAGCGAAAGGCTTCTTGAGGGGAAAACTGTAACTCTGTGAGATGATTTCACAGAACACAAAGAAGTTTCTCAGAAAGCTTCTTTCTCTTTGTTATCGGAGGATATTATCTTTGGCCCTATAGTCTTCAAAGTGATCCGAAATATCTGTTCTCAGATTCCA
This sequence comes from Macaca fascicularis, assembly GCF_037993035.2. Classification (NCBI taxonomy): domain Eukaryota; kingdom Metazoa; phylum Chordata; class Mammalia; order Primates; family Cercopithecidae; genus Macaca; species Macaca fascicularis. Next base: position 29,790,156 of record NC_088386.1, read on the forward strand.
CAGAAATAAGGCTAGCAAAGAGATCCACGAAATACAGATGTAACTCTGTGAGTGGAAGTCACATATCACAGAGAATTTCTCAGAAAGCTTCTTTCCAGATTTCATCGGAGGATATTTCCTTTTGCACCATAGCCCTCTATGGGCTTCCAAATATCACTTTGCCAATTCCACAAGAACTGTCTTAGCGAAAGGATTCGAGAGGGGAAAGCTGTAACTCTGTGAGATGATTTCACAGAACACAAAGAAGTTTCTCAGAAAGCTTCTTTCTCTTTGTTATGGGAGGATATTTCCTTTGTCCCTATAGTATTCAAAGGGATCCGAAATATCTGTTCTCAGATTCCACAGAAATAAGGCTAGCAAAGAGATCCACGAAATACAGATGTAACTCTGTGAGTGGAAGTCACATATCACAGAGCAGTTTCTCAGAAAGCTTTTTTCCAGATTTCATCGGAGGATATTGCCTTTTTCACCATCGCCCTCTATGGGCTTCCAAATATCACTTTGCCAATTCCACAAGAACTGTCCTAGCGAAAGGCTTCTTGAGGGGAAAGCTGTAACTCTGTGAGATGATTTCACAGAACACAAAGAAGTTTCTCAGAAAGCTTCTTTCTCTTTGTTATCGGAGGATATTTCCTTTGGTCCTATAGTCTTCAAAGGGATCCGAAATATCTGTTCTCAGATTCCACAGAAATAAGGCTAGCAAAGAGATCCACGAAATACAGATGTAACTCTGTGAGTGGAAGTCACATATCACAGAGCAGTTTCTCAGAAAGCTTCTTTCCAGATTTCATCTGAGGATATTTCCCTTTTCACCATAGCCCTCTATGGGCTTCCAAATATCACTTTGCCAATTCCACAAGAACTGTCCTAGCGAAAGGCTTCTTGAGGGGAAAGCTGTAACTCTGTGAGATGATTTGACAGAACACAAAGAAGTTTCTCAGAAAGCTTCTTTCTCTTTGTTATGGGAGGATATTTCCTTTGGCCCTAGAGTCTTCAAAGGGATTCTAAATATCTGCTTTCAGATTCCACAGAAATAAGGCTAGCAAAGAGATCCACGAAATACAGATGTAACTCTGTGAGTGGAAGTCACATATCACAGAGCAGTTTCTCAGAAAGCTTCTTTCCAGATTTCATCGGAGGATATTTCCTTTTTCACCATAGCCCTCTACGGGCTTCCAAATATCACTTTGCCAAATCCACAATAACTGTCCTAGCGAAAGGCTTCTTGAAGGGAAAGCTGTAACTCTGTGAGGTGACTTCACAGAACACAAAGAAGTTTCTCAGAAAGCTTCTTTCTCTTTGTTATCGGAGGATATTTCCTTTGGCCCTATAGTCTTCAAAGGGATCCGAAATATCTGTTCTCAGATTCCACAGAAATAAGGCTAGCAAAGAGATCCACGAAATACAGATGTAACTCTGAGTGGAAGTCACATATCACAGAGCAGTTTCTCAGAAAGCTTCTTTCCAGATTTCATCGGAGGATATTTCCTTTTTCACCGTAGCCCTCTATGGGCTTCCAAATATCACTTTGCCAATTCCACAAGAACTGTCTTAGCGAAAGGCTTCTTGAGGGGAAAGCTGTAACTCTGTGAGATGATTTCACAGAACACAAGGAAGTTTCTCAGAAAGCTTCTTTCTCTTTGTTATGGGAGGATATTTCCTTTGGCCCTATAGTCTTCAAAGGGATTCTAAATATCTGCTTTCAGATTCCACAGAAATAAGGCTAGCAAAGAGATCCACGAAATACAGATGTAACTCTGTGAGTGGAAGGCACATATCACAGAGCAGTTTCTCAGAAAGCTTCTTTCCAGATTTCATCGGAGGATATTTCCTTTTTCACCATAGCCCTCTATGGGCATCCAAATATCTCTTTTCCAATTCCACAAGAACTGTCTTAGCGAAAGGCTTCTTGAGGGGAAAGCTGTAACTCTGTGAGATGATTTCACAGAACACAAAGAAGTTTCTCAGAAAGCTTCTTTCTCTTTGCTATGGGAGGATATTTCTTTGGCCTTATAGTATTCAAAGGGATCCGAAATATCTGTTCTCAGATTCCACAGAAATAAGGCTAGCAAAGAGATCCACGAAATACAGATGTAACTCTGTGAGTGCAAGTCACATATCACAGAGCAGTTACTCAGAAAGCTTCTTTCCAGATTTCATCGGGGATATTTCCTTTTTCACCCTAGCCCTCTATGGGCTTCCAAATATCACTTTGCCAATTCCACAAGAACTGTCTTAGCGAAAGGCTTCTTGAGGGGAAAGCTGTAACTCTATGAGATGATTTCACAGAACTCAAAGAAGTTTCTCAGAAAGCTTCTTTCTCTTTGTTATCGGAGGATATTTCCTTTGGCCGTATAATATTCAAAGGGATCCGAAATATCTGTTCTCAGATTCCACAGAAATAAGGCTAGCAAAGAGATCCACGAAATACAGATGTAACTCTGTGAGTGGAAGTCTCATATCACAGAGCAGTTTCTCAGAAAGCTTCTTTCCAGATTTCATCGGAGGATATTTCCTTTTGCACCATAGCCCTCTATGGGCTTCCAAATATCACTTTGCCAATTCCACAAGAACTGTCTTAGCGAAAGGCTTCTTGAGGGCAAAGCTGTAACTCTGTGAGATGATTTCACAGAACACAAAGAAGTTTCTCAGAAAGCTTCTTTCTCTTTGTTATGGGAGGATATTTCCTTTGGCCCTATAGTCTTCAAAGGGATTCTAAATATCTGCTCTCAGACTCCACAGAAATAAGGCTAGCAAAGAGATCCACGAAATACAGGTGTAACTCTGTGAGTGGAAATCACATATCACAGAGCAGTTTCTCAGAAAGCTTCTTTCCAGATTTCATCGGAGGATATTTCCTTTTTCACCATAGCCCTCTATGGGCTTCAAAATATCACTTTGCTAATTCAACAAGAACTGTCTTAGCGAAAGGCTTCTTGAGGGGAAAGCTGTAACTCTGTGAGATGATTTCACAGAACACAAAGAAGTTTCTCAGATAGCTTCTTTCTCTTTGTTATGGGAGGATATTTCCTTTGGCCCTATAGTCTTCAAAGGGATTCTAAATATCTGCTTTCAGATTCCACAGAAATAAGGCTAGCAAAGAGATCCACGAAATATAGATGTAACTCTGTGAGTGGAAGTCACATATCACAGAGCAGTTTCTCAGAAAGCTTCTTTCCAGATTTCATCGGAGGATATTTCCTTTTTCACCATAGCCCTCTACGGGCTTCCAAATATCACTTTGCCAATTCCACAAGGACTGTCGTAGCGAAAGGCTTCTTGATGGGAAAGCTGTAACTCTGTGAGATGATTTCACAGAACACAAAGAAGTTTCTCAGAAAGCTTCTTTCTCTTTGTTATCGGAGGATATTATCTTTGGCCCTATAGTCTTCAAAGTGATCCGAAATATCTGTTCTCAGATTCCACAGAAATAAGGCTAGCAAAGAGTTCCACGACATACAGATGTAACTCTGTGAGTGGAAGTCACATATCACAGAGCAGTTTCTCGGAAAGCTTCTTTCCGGATTTCATCTGAGGATATTTCCTTTTTCACCATAGCCCTCTATGGGCTTCCAAATATCACTTTGCCAATTCCACAAGAACTGTCCTAGCGAAAGGCTTCTTGAGGGGAAAGCTGTAACTCTGTGAGATGATTTCACAGAACACAAAGAAGTTTCTCCGAAAGCTTCTTTCTCTTTGTTATGGGAGGATATTTCCATTGGCCCTATAGTCTTCAAAGGGATTCTAAATATCTGCTTTCAGATTCCACAGAAATAAGGCTAGCAAAGAGATCCACGAAATACAGATGTAACTCTGTGAGTGGAAGTCACATATCACAGAGCAGTTTCTCAGAAAGCTTCTTTCGAGATTTCATCGGAGGATATTTCCTTTTTCAACATAGCCCTCTACGGGCTTCCAAATATCACTTTGCCAATTCCACAAGAACTGTCTTAGCGAAAGGCTTCTTGAGGGGAAAGCTGTAACTCTGTGAGATGATTTCACAGAACACAAAGAAGTTTCTCAGAAAGCTTCTTTCTCTTTGTTATGGGAGGATATTTCCTTTGGCCCTATAATCTTCAAAGGGATTCTAAATATCTGCTTTCAGATTCCACAGAAATAAGGCTAGCAAAGAGATCCACGAAATACAGATGTAACTCTGTGAGTGGAAGTCACATATCACAGAGCAGTTTCTCAGAAAGCTTCTTTCCAGATTTCATCTGAGGATATTTCCTTTACACCATAGCCCTCTATGGGCTTCCAAATATCACTTTGCCAATTCCACAAGAACTGTCCTAGCGAAAGGCTTCTTGAGGGGAAGGCTGTAACTCTGTGAGATGATTTCACAGAACACAAAGAAGTTTCTCCGAAAGCTTCTTTCTCTTTGTTATGGGAGGATATTTCCTTTGGCCCTATAGTCTTCAAAGGGATTCTAAATATCTGCTTTCAGATTCCACAGAAATAAGGCTAGCAAAGAGATCCACGAAATACAGATGTAACTCTGTGAGTGGAAGTCACATATCACAGAGCAGTTTCTCAGAAAGCTTCTTTCCAGATTTCATCGGAGGATATTTCCTTTTTCACCATAGCCCTCTACGGGCTTCCAAATATCACTTTGCCAAATCCACAAGAACTGTCCTAGCGAAAGGCTTCTTGAAGGGAAAGCTGTAACTCTGTGAGATGATTTCACAGAACACAAAGAAGTTTTTCAGAAAGCTTCTTTCTCTTTGTTATCGGAGGATATTTCCTTTGGCCCTATAGTCTTCAAAGGGATCCGAAATATCTGTTCTCAGATTCCACAGAAATAAGGCTAGCAAAGAGATCCACGAAATACAGATGTAACTCTGTGAGTGGAAGTCACATATCACAGAGCAGTTTCTCAGAAAGCTTCTTTCCAGATTTCATCGGAGGATATTTCCTTTTTCACCATAGCCCTCTATGGGCTTCCAAATATCACTTTGCCAATTCCACAAGAACTGTCTTAGCGAAAGGCTTCTTGAGGGGAAAGCTGTAACTCTGTGAGATGATTTCACAGAACACAAAGAAGTTTCTCAGATAGCTTCTTTCTCTTTGTTATGGGAGGATATTTCCTTTGGCCCTATAGTCTTCAAAGGGATTCTAAATATCTGCTTTCAGATTCCACAGAAATAAGGCTAGCAAAGAGATCCACGAAATACAGATGTAACTCTGTGGGTGGAAGTCACATTTCACAGAGCAGTTTCTCAGAAACCTTCTTTCCAGATTTCATCGGAGGATATTTCCTTTTTCACCATAGCCCTCTATGGGTTTCCAAATATCAGTTTGCCAATTCCACAAGAACTGTCCTAGCGAAAGGCTTCTTGAGGGGAAAACTGTAACTCTGTGAGATGATTTCACAGAACACAAAGAAGTTTCTCAGAAAGCTTCTTTCTCTTTGTTATCGGAGGATATTATTTTTGGCCCTATAGTCTTCAAAGTGATCCGAAATATCTGTTCTCAGATTCCACAGAAATAAGGCTAGCAAAGAGATCCACGAAATACAGATGTAACTCTGTGAGTGGAAGTCACATATCACAAAGCAGTTTCTCAGAAAGCTTCTTTCCAGATTTCATCGGAGGATATTTCCTTTTGCACCATAGCCCTCTATGGGCTTCCAAATATCACTTTGCCAATTCCACAAGAACTGTCTTAGCGAAAGGCTTCTTGAGGGCAAAGCTGTAACTCTGTGAGATGATTTCACAGAACACAAAGAAGTTTCTCAGAAAGCTTCTTTCTCTTTTTTATGGGAGGATATTTCCTTTGGCCCTATAGTCTTCAAAGGGATTCTAAATATCTGCTCTCAGACTCCACAGAAATAAGGCTAGCAAAGAGATCCACGAAATACAGATGTAACTCTGTGAGTGGAAATCACATATCACAGAGCAGTTTCTCAGAAAGCTTCTTTCCAGATTTCATCGGAGGATATTTCCTTTTTCACCATAGCCCTCTAAGGGCTTCAAAATATCACTTTGCTAATTCAACAAGAACTGTCTTAGCGAAAGGCTTCTTGAGGGGAAAGCTGTAACTCTGTGAGATGATTTCAGAGAACACAAAGAAGTTTCTCAGAAAGCCTCTTTCTCTTTGTTATCGGAAGATATTTCCTTTGGCCCTATAGTCTTCAAAGGGATCCGAAATATCTGTTCTCAGATTCCACAGAAATAAGGCTAGCAAAGAGATCCACGAAATACAGATGTAACTCTGTGAGTGGAAGTCACATATCACAGAGAAGTTTCTCAGAAAGCTTCTTTCCAGATTTCATCTGAGGATATTTCCTTTTTCACCATAGCCCTCTATGGGCTTCCAAATATCACTTTGCCAATTCCACAAGAACTGTCTTAGCCAAAGGCTTCTTGAGGGGAAAGCTGTAACTCTGTGAGATGATTTCACAGAACACAAAGAAGTTTCTCAGAAAGCTTCTTTCTCTTTGTTATGGGAGGATATTTCTTTGGCCCTATAGTATTCAAAGGGATCCGAAATATCTGTTCTCAGATTCCACAGAAATAAGGCTGGCAAAGAGATCCACGAAATACAGATGTAACTCTGTGAGTGGAAGTCACATATCACAGAGCAGTTTCTCAGAAAGCTTTTTTCCAGATTTCATCAGAGGATACTTCCTTTTTCACCATCGCCCTCCATGGGCTTCCAAATATCACTTTGCCAATTCCACAAGAACTGTCCTAGCGTTAGGTTTCTTGAGGGGAAAGCTGTAACTCTGTGAGATGATTTCACAGAATACAAAGAAGTTTCTCAGAAAGCTTCTTTCTCTTTGTTATCGGAGGATATTTCCTTTGGCCCTATACTCTTCAAAGGGATCCGAAATATCTGTTCTCAGATTCCACAGAAATAAGGCTAGCAAACAGATCCACGAAATACAGATGTAACTCGGTGAGTGGAATTCACATATCACAGAGCAGTTTCTCAGAAAGCTTCTTTCCAGATTTCATCTGAGGATATTTCCTTTTTCACCATAGCCCTCTATGGGCTTCCAAATATCACTTTGCCAATTCCACAAGAACTGTCCTAGCGAAAGGCTTCTTGAGGCGAAAGCTGTAACTCTGTGAGATGATTTCACAGAACACAAAGAAGTTTCTCCGAAAGCTTCTTTCTCTTTGTTATGGGAGGATATTTCCTTTGGCCCTAGAGTCTTCAAAGGGATTCTAAATATCTGCTTTCAGATTCCACAGAAATAAGGCTAGCAAAGAGATCCACGAAATACAGATGTAACTCTGTGAGTGGAATCACATATCACAGAGCAGTTTCTCAGAAACCTTCTTTCCAGATTTCATCGGAGGATATTTCCTTTTTCACCATAGCCCTCTATGGGCTTCCAAATATCAGTCTGCCAATTCCACAAGAACTGTCCTAGCGAAAGGCTTCTTGAGGGGAAAACTGTAACTCTGTGAGATGATTTCACAGAACACAAAGAAGTTTCTCAGAAAGCTTCTTTCTCTTTGTTATCGGAGGATATTATCTTTGGCCCTATAGTCTTCAAAGTGATCCGAAATATCTGTTCTCAGATTCCACAGAAATAAGGCTAGCAAAGAGATCCACGAAATACAGATGTAACTCTGTGAGTGGAAGTCACATATCACAGAGAATTTCTCAGAAAGCTTCTTTCCAGATTTCATCGGAGGATATTTCCTTTTGCACCATAGCCCTCTATGGGCTTCCAAATATCACTTTGCCAATTCCACAAGAACTGTCTTAGCGAAAGGATTCGTGAGGGGAAAGCTGTAACTCTGTGAGATGATTTCACAGAACACAAAGAAGTTTCTCAGAAAGCTTCTTTCTCTTTGTTATGGGAGGATATTTCCTTTGTCCCTATAGTATTCAAAGGGATCCGAAATATCTGTTCTCAGATTCCACAGAAATAAGGCTAGCAAAGAGATCCACGAAATACAGATGTAACTCTGTGAGTGGAAGTCACATATCACAGAGCAGTTTCTCAGAAAGCTTTTTTCCAGATTTCATCGGAGGATATTGCCTTTTTCACCATCGCCCTCTATGGGCTTCCAAATATCACTTTGCCAATTCCACAAGAACTGTCCTAGCGAAAGGCTTCTTGAGGGGAAAGCTGTAACTCTGTGAGATGATTTCACAGAACACAAAGAAGTTTCTCAGAAAGCTTCTTTCTCTTTGTTATCGGAGGATATTTCCTTTGGTCCTATAGTCTTCAAAGGGATCCGAAATATCTGTTCTCAGATTCCACAGAAATAAGGCTAGCAAAGAGATCCACGAAATACAGATGTAACTCTGTGAGTGGAAGTCACATATCACAGAGCAGTTTCTCAGAAAGCTTCTTTCCAGATTTCATCTGAGGATATTTCCCTTTTCACCATAGCCCTCTATGGGCTTCCAAATATCACTTTGCCAATTCCACAAGAACTGTCCTAGCGAAAGGCTTCTTGAGGGGAAAGCTGTAACTCTGTGAGATGATTTGACAGAACACAAAGAAGTTTCTCAGAAAGCTTCTTTCTCTTTGTTATGGGAGGATATTTCCTTTGGCCCTAGAGTCTTCAAAGGGATTCTAAATATCTGCTTTCAGATTCCACAGAAATAAGGCTAGCAAAGAGATCCACGAAATACAGATGTAACTCTGTGAGTGGAAGTCACATATCACAGAGCAGTTTCTCAGAAAGCTTCTTTCCAGATTTCATCGGAGGATATTTCCTTTTTCACCATAGCCCTCTACGGGCTTCCAAATATCACTTTGCCAAATCCACAATAACTGTCCTAGCGAAAGGCTTCTTGAAGGGAAAGCTGTAACTCTGTGAGGTGACTTCACAGAACACAAAGAAGTTTCTCAGAAAGCTTCTTTCTCTTTGTTATCGGAGGATATTTCCTTTGGCCCTATAGTCTTCAAAGGGATCCGAAATATCTGTTCTCAGATTCCACAGAAATAAGGCTAGCAAAGAGATCCACGAAATACAGATGTAACTCTGAGTGGAAGTCACATATCACAGAGCAGTTTCTCAGAAAGCTTCTTTCCAGATTTCATCGGAGGATATTTCCTTTTTCACCGTAGCCCTCTATGGGCTTCCAAATATCACTTTGCCAATTCCACAAGAACTGTCTTAGCGAAAGGCTTCTTGAGGGGAAAGCTGTAACTCTGTGAGATGATTTCACAGAACACAAGGAAGTTTCTCAGAAAGCTTCTTTCTCTTTTTTATGGGAGGATATTTCCTTTGGCCCTATAGTCTTCAAAGGGATTCTAAATATCTGCTTTCAGATTCCACAGAAATAAGGCTAGCAAAGAGATCCACGAAATACAGATGTAACTCTGTGAGTGGAAGGCACATATCACAGAGCAGTTTCTCAGAAAGCTTCTTTCCAGATTTCATCGGAGGATATTTCCTTTTTCACCATAGCCCTCTATGGGCATCCAAATATCTCTTTTCCAATTCCACAAGAACTGTCTTAGCGAAAGGCTTCTTGAGGGGAAAGCTGTAACTCTGTGAGATGATTTCACAGAACACAAAGAAGTTTCTCAGAAAGCTTCTTTCTCTTTGCTATGGGAGGATATTTCTTTGGCCTTATAGTATTCAAAGGGATCCGAAATATCTGTTCTCAGATTCCACAGAAATAAGGCTAGCAAAGAGATCCACGAAATACAGATGTAACTCTGTGAGTGCAAGTCACATATCACAGAGCAGTTACTCAGAAAGCTTCTTTCCAGATTTCATCGGGGATATTTCCTTTTTCACCCTAGCCCTCTATGGGCTTCCAAATATCACTTTGCCAATTCCACAAGAACTGTCTTAGCGAAAGGCTTCTTGAGGGGAAAGCTGTAACTCTATGAGATGATTTCACAGAACTCAAAGAAGTTTCTCAGAAAGCTTCTTTCTCTTTGTTATCGGAGGATATTTCCTTTGGCCGTATAATATTCAAAGGGATCCGAAATATCTGTTCTCAGATTCCACAGAAATAAGGCTAGCAAAGAGATCCACGAAATACAGATGTAACTCTGTGAGTGGAAGTCTCATATCACAGAGCAGTTTCTCAGAAAGCTTCTTTCCAGATTTCATCGGAGGATATTTCCTTTCGCACCATAGCCCTCTATGGGCTTCCAAATATCACTTTGCCAATTCCACAAGAACTGTCTTAGCGAAAGGCTTCTTGAGGGCAAAGCTGTAACTCTGTGAGATGATTTCACAGAACACAAAGAAGTTTCTCAGAAAGCTTCTTTCTCTTTGTTATGGGAGGATATTTCCTTTGGCCCTATAGTCTTCAAAGGGATTCTAAATATCTGCTCTCAGACTCCACAGAAATAAGGCTAGCAAAGAGATCCACGAAATACAGGTGTAACTCTGTGAGTGGAAATCACATATCACAGAGCAGTTTCTCAGAAAGCTTCTTTCCAGATTTCATCGGAGGATATTTCCTTTTTCACCATAGCCCTCTATGGGCTTCAAAATATCACTTTGCTAATTCAACAAGAACTGTCTTAGCGAAAGGCTTCTTGAGGGGAAAGCTGTAACTCTGTGAGATGATTTCACAGAACACAAAGAAGTTTCTCAGATAGCTTCTTTCTCTTTGTTATGGGAGGATATTTCCTTTGGCCCTATAGTCTTCAAAGGGATTCTAAATATCTGCTTTCAGATTCCACAGAAATAAGGCTAGCAAAGAGATCCACGAAATACAGATGTAACTCTGTGAGTGGAAGTCACATATCACAGAGCAGTTTCTCAGAAAGCTTCTTTCCAGATTTCATCGGAGGATATTTCCTTTTTCACCATAGCCCTCTACGGGCTTCCAAATATCACTTTGCCAATTCCACAAGAACTGTCGTAGCGAAAGGCTTCTTGATGGGAAAGCTGTAACTCTGTGAGATGATTTCACAGAACACAAAGAAGTTTCTCAGAAAGCTTCTTTCTCTTTGTTATCGGAGGATATTATCTTTGGCCCTATAGTCTTCAAAGTGATGCGAAATATCTGTTCTCAGATTCCACAGAAATAAGGCTAGCAAAGAGATCCACGACATACAGATGTAACTCTGTGAGTGGAAGTCACATATCACAGAGCAGTTTCTCAGAAAGCTTCTTTCCAGATTTCATCTGAGGATATTTCCTTTTTCACCATAGCCCTCTATGGGCTTCCAAATATCACTTTGCCAATTCCACAAGAACTGTCTTAGCCAAAGGCTTCTTGAGGGGAAAGCTGTAACTCTGTGAGATGATTTCACAGAACACAAAGAAGTTTCTCCGAAAGCTTCTTTCTCTTTGTTATGGGAGGATATTTCTTTGGCCCTATAGTATTCAAAGGGATCCGAAATATCTGTTCTCAGATTCCACAGAAATAAGGCTGGCAAAGAGATCCACGAAATACAGATGTAACTCTGTGAGTGGAAGTCACATATCACAGAGCAGTTTCTCAGAAAGCTTCTTTCCAGATTTCATCGGAGGATATTTCCTTTTTCACCGTAGCCCTCTACGGGCTTCCAAATATCACTTTGCCAAATCCACAATAACTGTCCTAGCGAAAGGCTTCTTGAAGGGAAAGCTGTAACTCTGTGAGGTGACTTCACAGAACACAAAGAAGTTTCTCAGAAAGCTTCTTTCTCTTTGTTATCGGAGGATATTTCCTTTGGCCCTATAGTCTTCAAAGGGATCCGAAATATCTGTTCTCAGATTCCACAGAAATAAGGCTAGCAAAGAGATCCACGAAATACAGATGTAACTCTGAGTGGAAGTCACATATCACAGAGCAGTTTCTCAGAAAGCTTCTTTCCAGATTTCATCGGAGGATATTTCCTTTTTCACCGTAGCCCTCTATGGGCTTCCAAATATCACTTTGCCAATTCCACAAGAACTGTCTTAGCGAAAGGCTTCTTGAGGGGAAAGCTGTAACTCTGTGAGATGATTTCACAGAACACAAAGAAGTTTCTCAGAAAGCTTCTTTCTCTTTGTTATGGGAGGATATTTCCTTTGGCCCTATAGTCTTCAAAGGGATTCTAAATATCTGCTTTCAGATTCCACAGAAATAAGGCTAGCAAAGAGATCCACGAAATACAGATGTAACTCTGTGAGTGGAAGGCACATATCACAGAGCAGTTTCTCAGAAAGCTTCTTTCCAGATTTCATCGGAGGATATTTCCTTTTTCACCATAGCCCTCTATGGGCATCCAAATATCTCTTTTCCAATTCCACAAGAACTGTCTTAGCGAAAGGCTTCTTGAGGGGAAAGCTGTAACTCTGTGAGATGATTTCACAGAACACAAAGAAGTTTCTCAGAAAGCTTCTTTCTCTTTGCTATGGGAGGATATTTCTTTGGCCTTATAGTATTCAAAGGGATCCGAAATATCTGTTCTCAGATTCCACAGAAATAAGGCTAGCAAAGAGATCCACGAAATACAGATGTAACTCTGTGAGTGCAAGTCACATATCACAGAGCAGTTACTCAGAAAGCTTCTTTCCAGATTTCATCGGGGATATTTCCTTTTTCACCCTAGCCCTCTATGGGCTTCCAAATATCACTTTGCCAATTCCACAAGAACTGTCTTAGCGAAAGGCTTCTTGAGGGGAAAGCTGTAACTCTATGAGATGATTTCACAGAACTCAAAGAAGTTTCTCAGAAAGCTTCTTTCTCTTTGTTATCGGAGGATATTTCCTTTGGCCGTATAATATTCAAAGGGATCCGAAATATCTGTTCTCAGATTCCACAGAAATAAGGCTAGCAAAGAGATCCACGAAATACAGATGTAACTCTGTGAGTGGAAGTCTCATATCACAGAGCAGTTTCTCAGAAAGCTTCTTTCCAGATTTCATCGGAGGATATTTCCTTTTGCACCATAGCCCTCTATGGGCTTCCAAATATCACTTTGCTAATTCAACAAGAACTGTCTTAGCGAAAGGCTTCTTGAAGGGAAAGCTGTAACTCTGTGAGATGATTTCACAGAACACAAAGAAGTTTCTCAGATAGCTTCTTTCTCTTTGTTATGGGAGGATATTTCCTTTGGCCCTATAGTCTTCAAAGGGATTCTAAATATCTGCTTTCAGATTCCACAGAAATAAGGCTAGCAAAGAGATCCACGAAATACAGATGTAACTCTGTGAGTGGAAGTCACATATCACAGAGCAGTTTCTCAGAAAGCTTCTTTCCAGATTTCATCGGAGGATATTTCCTTTTTCACCATAGCCCTCTACGGGCTTCGAAATATCACTTTGCCAATTCCACAAGAACTGTCGTAGCGAAAGGCTTCTTGATGGGAAAGCTGTAACTCTGTGAGATGATTTCACAGAACAGAAAGAAGTTTCTCAGAAAGCTTCTTTCTCTTTGTTATCGGAGGATATTATCTTTGGCCCTATAGTCTTCAAAGTGATCCGAAATATCTGTTCTCAGATTCCACAGAAATAAGGCTAGCAAAGAGATCCACGACATACAGATGTAACTCTGTGAGTGGAAGTCACATATCACAGAGCAGTTTCTCAGAAAGCTTCTTTCCAGATTTCATCTGAGGATATTTCCTTTTTCACCATAGCCCTCTATGGGCTTCCAAATATCACTTTGCCAATTCCACAAGAACTGTCTTAGCCAAAGGCTTCTTGAGGGGAAAGCTGTAACTCTGTGAGATGATTTCACAGAACACAAAGAAGTTTCTCCGAAAGCTTCTTTCCCTTTGTTATGGGAGGATATTTCTTTGGCCCTATAGTATTCAAAGGGATCCGAAATATCTGTTCTCAGATTCCACAGAAATAAGGCTGGCAAAGAGATCCACGAAATACAGATGTAACTCTGTGAGTGGAAGTCACATATCACAGAGCAGTTTCTCAGAAAGCTTTTTTCCAGATTTCATCGGAGGATATTTCCTTTTTCACCATCGCCCTCTATGGGCTTCCAAATATCACTTTGCCAATTCCACAAGAACTGTCCTAGCGAAAGGCTTCTTGAGGGGAAAGCTGTAACTCTGTGAGATGATTTCACAGAACACAAAGAAGTTTCTCAGAAAGCTTCTTTCTCTTTGTTATGGGAGGATATTTCCTTTGGCCCTATAATCTTCAAAGGGATTCTAAATATCTGCTTTCAGATTCCACAGAAATAAGGCTAGCAAAGAGATCCACGAAATACAGATGTAACTCTGTGAGTGGAAGTCACATATCACAGAGCAGTTTCTCGGAAAGCTTCTTTCCAGATTTCATCTGAGGATATTTCCTTTTTCACCATAGCCCTCTATGGGCTTCCAAATATCACTTTGCCAATTCCACAAGAACTGTCCTAGCGAAAGGCTTCTTGAGGGGAAAGCTGTAACTCTGTGAGATGATTTCACAGAACACAAAGAAGTTTCTCTGAAAGCTTCTTTCTCTTTGTTATGGGAGGATATTTCCATTGGCCCTATAGTCTTCAAAGGGATTCTAAATATCTGCTTTCAGATTCCACAGAAATAAGGCTAGCAAAGAGATCCACGAAATACAGATGTAACTCTGTGAGTGGAAGTCACATATCACAGAGCAGTTTCTCAGAAAGCTTCTTTCGAGATTTCATCGGAGGATATTTCCTTTTTCAACATAGCCCTCTACGGGCTTCCAAATATCACTTTGCCAATTCCACAAGAACTGTCTTAGCGAAAGGCTTCTTGAGGGGAAAGCTGTAACTCTGTGAGATGATTTCACAGAACACAAAGAAGTTTCTCAGAAAGCTTCTTTCTCTTTGTTATGGGAGGATATTTCCTTTGGCCCTATAATCTTCAAAGGGATTCTAAATATCTGCTTTCAGATTCCACAGAAATAAGGCTAGCAAAGAGATCCACGAAATACAGATGTAACTCTGTGAGTGGAAGTCACATATCACAGAGCAGTTTCTCAGAAAGCTTCTTTCCAGATTTCATCTGAGGATATTTCCTTTACACCATAGCCCTCTATGGGCTTCCAAATATCACTTTGCCAATTCCACAAGAACTGTCCTAGCGAAAGGCTTCTTGAGGGGAAGGCTGTAACTCTGTGAGATGATTTCACAGAACACAAAGAAGTTTCTCCGAAAGCTTCTTTCTCTTTGTTATGGGAGGATATTTCCTTTGGCCCTATAGTCTTCAAAGGGATTCTAAATATCTGCTTTCAGATTCCACAGAAATAAGGCTAGCAAAGAGATCCACGAAATACAGATGTAACTCTGTGAGTGGAAGTCACATATCACAGAGCAGTTTCTCAGAAAGCTTCTTTCCAGATTTCATCGGAGGATATTTCCTTTTTCACCATAGCCCTCTACGGGCTTCCAAATATCACTTTGCCAAATCCACAAGAACTGTCCTAGCGAAAGGCTTCTTGAAGGGAAAGCTGTAACTCTGTGAGATGATTTCACAGAACACAAAGAAGTTTTTCAGAAAGCTTCTTTCTCTTTGTTATCGGAGGATATTTCCTTTGGCCCTATAGTCTTCAAAGGGATCCGAAATATCTGTTCTCAGATTCCACAGAAATAAGGCTAGCAAAGAGATCCACGAAATACAGATGTAACTCTGTGAGTGGAAGTCACATATCACAGAGCAGTTTCTCAGAAAGCTTCTTTCCAGATTTCATCGGAGGATATTTCCTTTTTCACCATAGCCCTCAATGGGCTTCCAAATATCACTTTGCCAATTCCACAAGAACTGTCTTAGCGAAAGGCTTCTTGAGGGGAAAGCTGTAACTCTGTGAGATGATTTCACAGAACACAAAGAAGTTTCTCAGATAGCTTCTTTCTCTTTGTTATGGGAGGATATTTCCATTGGCCCTATAGTTTTCAAAGGGATTCTAAATATCTGCTTTCAGATTCCACAGAAATAAGGCTAGCAAAGAGATCCACGAAATACAGATGTAACTCTGTGGGTGGAAGTCACATTTCACAGAGCAGTTTCTCAGAAACCTTCTTTCCAGATTTCATCGGAGGATATTTCCTTTTTCACCATAGCCCTCTATGGGTTTCCAAATATCAGTTTGCCAATTCCACAAGAACTGTCCTAGCGAAAGGCTTCTTGAGGGGAAAACTGTAACTCTGTGAGATGATTTCACAGAACACAAAGAAGTTTCTCAGAAAGCTTCTTTCTCTTTGTTATCGGAGGATATTATTTTTGGCCCTATAGTCTTCAAAGTGATCCGAAATATCTGTTCTCAGATTCCACAGAAATAAGGCTAGCAAAGAGATCCACGAAATACAGATGTAACTCTGTGAGTGGAAGTCACATATCACAAAGCAGTTTCTCAGAAAGCTTCTTTCCAGATTTCATCGGAGGATATTTCCTTTTGCACCATAGCCCTCTATGGGCTTCCAAATATCACTTTGCCAATTCCACAAGAACTGTCTTAGCGAAAGGCTTCTTGAGGGCAAAGCTGTAACTCTGTGAGATGATTTCACAGAACACAAAGAAGTTTCTCAGAAAGCTTCTTTCTCTTTTTTATGGGAGGATATTTCCTTTGGCCCTATAGTCTTCAAAGGGATTCTAAATATCTGCTCTCAGACTCCACAGAAATAAGGCTAGCAAAGAGATCCACGAAATACAGATGTAACTCTGTGAGTGGAAATCACATATCACAGAGCAGTTTCTCAGAAAGCTTCTTTCCAGATTTCATCGGAGGATATTTCCTTTTTCACCATAGCCCTCTAAGGGCTTCAAAATATCACTTTGCTAATTCAACAAGAACTGTCTTAGCGAAAGGCTTCTTGAGGGGAAAGCTGTAACTCTGTGAGATGATTTCAGAGAACACAAAGAAGTTTCTCAGAAAGCCTCTTTCTCTTTGTTATCGGAAGATATTTCCTTTGGCCCTATAGTCTTCAAAGGGATCCGAAATATCTGTTCTCAGATTCCACAGAAATAAGGCTAGCAAAGAGATCCACGAAATACAGATGTAACTCTGTGAGTGGAAGTCACATATCACAGAGCAGTTTCTCAGAAAGCTTCTTTCCAGGTTTCATCTGAGGATATTTCCTTTTTCACCATAGCCCTCTATGGGCTTCCAAATATCACTTTGCCAATTCCACAAGAACTGTCTTAGCCAAAGGCTTCTTGAGGGGAAAGCTGTAACTCTGTGAGATGATTTCACAGAACACAAAGAAGTTTCTCAGAAAGCTTCTTTCTCTTTGTTATGGGAGGATATTTCTTTGGCCCTATAGTATTCAAAGGGATCCGAAATATCTGTTCTCAGATTCCACAGAAATAAGGCTGGCAAAGAGATCCACGAAATACAGATGTAACTCTGTGAGTGGAAGTCACATATCACAGAGCAGTTTCTCAGAAAGCTTTTTTCCAGATTTCATCAGAGGATACTTCCTTTTTCACCATCGCCCTCCATGGGCTTCCAAATATCACTTTGCCAATTCCACAAGAACTGTCCTAGCGTTAGGTTTCTTGAGGGGAAAGCTGTAACTCTGTGAGATGATTTCACAGAATACAAAGAAGTTTCTCAGAAAGCTTCTTTCTCTTTGTTATCGGAGGATATTTCCTTTGGCCCTATACTCTTCAAAGGGATCCGAAATATCTGTTCTCAGATTCCACAGAAATAAGGCTAGCAAACAGATCCACGAAATACAGATGTAACTCGGTGAGTGGAATTCACATATCACAGAGCAGTTTCTCAGAAAGCTTCTTTCCAGATTTCATCGGAGGATATTTCCTTTTTCACCATAGCCGTCTATGGGCTTCCAAATATCACTTTGCCAATTCCACAAGAACTGTCTTAGCGAAAGGCTTCTTGAGGGGAAAGCTGTAACTCTGTGAGATGATTTCACAGAACACAAAGAAGTTTCTCAGAAAGCTTCTTTCTCTTTGTTATGGGAGGATATTTCTTTGGCCCTATAGTATTCAAAGGGATCCGAAATATCTGTTCTCAGATTCCACAGAAATAAGGCTAGCAAAGAGATCCACGAAATACAGATGTAACTCTGTGAGTGGAAGTCACATATCACAGAGCAGTTTCTCAGAAAGCTTTTTTCCAGATTTCATCGGAGGATATTTCCTTTTTCACCATCGCCCTCTATGGGCTTCCAAATATCACTTTGCCAATTCCACAAGAACTGTCCTAGCGAAAGGCTTCTTGAGGGGAAAGCTGTAACTCTGTGAGATGATTTCACAGAACACAAAGAAGTTTCTCAGAAAGCTTCTTTCTCTTTGTTATCGCAGGATATTTCCTTTGGCCCTATAGTCTTCAAAGGGATCCGAAATATCTGTTCTCAGATTCCACAGAAATAAGGCTAGCAAAGAGATCCAGGAAATACAGATATAATTCTGTGAGTGGAATTCACATATCACAGAGCAGTTTCTCAGAAAGCTTCTTTCCAGATTTCATCGGAGGATATTTCCTTTTTCACCATAGCCCTCTATGGGCTTCCAAATATCACTTTGCCAATTCCACAAGAATTGTCTTAGCGAAAGGCTTCTTGAGGGGAAAGCTGTAACTCTGTGAGATGATTTCACAGAACACAAAGAAGTTTCTCAGAAAGCTTCTTTCTCTTTGTTATCGGAGGATATTTACTTTGGCCCTATAGTATTCAAAGGGATCCGAAATATCTGTTCTCAGATTCCACAGAAATAAGGATAGCAAAGAGATCCACGAAATACAGATGTAACTCTGTGAGTGGAAGTCTCGTATCACAGAGCAGTTTCTCAGAAAGCTTCTTTCCAGATTTCATCGGAGGATATTTCCTTTTTCACCATAGCCCTCTAAGGGCTTCCAAATATCACTTTGCCAATTCCACAAGAACTGTCTTAGCGAAAGGCTTCTTGAGGGGAAAGCTGTAACTCTGTGAGATGATTACACAGAACACAAAGAAGTTTCTCGGAAAGCTTCTTTCTCTTTGTTATCGGAGGATATTTCCTTTGGCCCTATAGTCTTCAAAGGGATCCGAAATATCTGTTCTCAGATTCCACAGAAATAAGGCTAGCAAAGAGATCCACGAAATACAGATGTAACCCTGTGAGTGGAAGTTACATATCACAGAGCAGTTTCTCAGAAAGCTTCTTTCCAGATTTCATCGGAGGATATTTCCTTTTTCACCATCGCCCTCTATGGGCTTCCAAATATCACTTTGCGAATTCCACAAGAACTGTCTTAGCGAAAGGCTTCTTGAGGGGAAAGCTGTAACTCTGTGAGATGATTTCACAGAACACAAAGAAGTTTCTCAGAAAGCTTCTTTCTCTTTTTTATCGGAGGATATTTCCTTTGGCCCTATAGTCTTCAAAGGGATCCGAAATATCTGTTCTCAGATTCCACAGAAATAAGGCTAGCAAAGAGATACACGAAATACAGATGTAACTCTGTGAGTGGAAGTCACATATCACAGAGCAGTTTCTCAGAAAGCTTCTTTCCAGATTTCATCAGAGGATATTTCCTTTTTCACCATAGCCCTCTATGGGCTTCCAAATATCACTTTGCCAATTCCACAAGAACTGTCTTAGCGAAAGGCTTCTTGAGGGCAAAGCTGTAACTCTGTGAGATGATTTCAGAGAACACAAAAAGTTTCTCAGAAAGCTTCTTTCTCTTTGTTATGTGAGGATATTTCCTTTGGCCCTATAGTCTTCAAAGGGATTCTATATATCTGCTTTCAGATTCCACAGAAATAAGGCTAGCAAAGAGATACACGAAATACAGATGTAACTCTGTGAGTGGAAGTCTCATATCACAGAGCAGTTTCTCAGAAAGCTTCTTTCCAGATTTCATCGGAGGATATTTCCTTTTTCACCTTAGCCCTCTATGGGCTTCCAAATATCACTTTGCCAATTCCACAAGAACTGTCTTAGCGAAAGGCTTCTTGAGGGGAAAGCTGTAACTCTGTGAGATGATTTCACAGAACACAAAGAAGTTTCTCAGAAAGCTTCTTTCTCTTTGTTATCGGAGGATATTTCCTTTGGCCCTATAGTCTTCAAGGCGATGCGAAATATCTGTTCTCAGATTCCACAGAAATAAGGCTAGCAAAGAGATACACGAAATACAGATGTAACTCTGTGAGTGGAAGTCACATATCACAGAGCAGTTTCTCAGAAAGCTTCTTTCCAGATTTCATCGGAGGATATTTCCTTTTTCACCGTAGCCCTCTATGGGCTTCCAAATATCACTTTGCCAATTCCACAAGAACTCTCTTAGCGAAAGGCTTCTTGAGGGGACAGCTGTAATTCAGTGAGATGATTTCACAGAACACAAAGAAGTTTCTCAGAAAGCTTCTTTCTCTTTGTTATGGGAGGATATTTCCTTTGGCCCTATAGTCTTCTAAGGGATCCGAAATATCTGTTCTCAGATTCCACAGAAATAAGACTAGCAAAGAGATTCACGAAATACAGATGTAACTCTGTGAGTGGAAGTCACATATCACAGAGCAGTTTCTCAGAAAGCTTTTTTCCAGATTTCATCGGAGGATATTTCCTTTTTCACCATCGCCCTCTATGGGCTTCCAAATATCACTTTGCCAATTCCACAAGAACTGTCCTAGCGAAAGGCTTCTTGAGGGGAAAGCTGTAACTCTGTGAGATGATTTCACAGAACACAAAGAAGTTTCTCAGAAAGCTTCTTTCTCTTTGTTATCGGAGGATATTTCCTTTGGCCCTATAGTCTTCAAAGGGATCCGAAATATCTGTTCTCAGATTCCACAGAAATAAGGCTAGCAAAGAGATCCACGAAATACAGATGTAACTCTGTGAGTGGAATTCACATATCACAGAGCAGTTTCTCAGAAAGCTTCTTTCCAGATTTCATCGGAGGATATTTCCTTTTTCACCATAGCCCTCTATGGGCTTCCAAATATCACTTTGCCAATTCCACAAGAACTGTCTTAGCGAAAGTCTTCTTGAGGGGAAAGCTGTAACTCTGTGAGATGATTTCACAGAACACAAAGAAGTTTCTCAGAAAGCTTCTTTGTCTTTGTTATCGGACGATATTTCCTTTGGCCCTATAGTATTCAAAGGGATCCGAAATATCTGTTCTCAGATTCCACAGAAATAAGGCTAGCAAAGAGATCCACGAAATACAGATGTAACTCAGTGAGTGGAAGTGACATCACAGAGCAGTTTCTCAGAAAGCTTCTTTCCAGATTTCATCGGAGGATATTTCCTTTTTCACCATAGCCCTCCATGGGCTTCCAAATATCACTTTGCCAATTCCACAAGAACTGTCCTAGGGAAAGGCTTCTTGAGGGGAAAGCTGTAACTCTGTGAGATGATTTCACAGAACACAAAGAAGTTTCTCAGAAAGCTTCTTTCTTTTTGTTATCGGAGGATATTATCTTTGGCCCTATAGTCTTCAAAGTGATCCGAAATATCTGTTCTCAGATTCCACAGAAATAAGGCTAGCAAAGAGATCCACGAAATACAGATGTAACTCTGTGAGTGGAAGTCACATATCACAGAGCAGTTTCTCAGAAAGCTTCTTTCCAGATTTCATCGGAGGATATTTCCTTTTTCACCATAGCCCTCTATGGGCTTCCAAATATCACTTTGCCAATTCCACAAGAACTGTCTTAGCGAAAGGCTTCTTGAGGGCAAAGCTGTAACTCTGTGAGATGATTTCAGAGAACACAAAAAGTTTCTCAGAAAGCTTCTTTCTCTTTGTTATGGGAGGATATTTGCTTTGGCCCTATAGTCTTCAAAGGGATTCTAAATATCTGCTTTCAGATTCCACAGAAATAAGGCTAGCAAAGAGATCCACGAAATACAGATGTAACTCTGTGAGTGGAAGTCACATATCACAGAGCAGTTTCTCAGAAAGCTTCTTTCCAGATTTCATCGGAGGATATTTCCTTTTTCACCATAGCCCTCTATGGGCTTCCAAATATCACTTTGCCAATTCCACAAGAACTGTCTTAGCGAAAGGCTTCTTGAGGGGAAAGCTGTAACTCTGTGAGATGATTTCACAGAACACAAAGAAGTTTCTCCGAAAGCTTCTTTCTCTTTGTTATGGGAGGATATTTCCTTTGGCCCTATAGTCTTCAAAGGGATTCTAAATATCTGCTTTCAGATTCCACAGAAATAAGGCTAGCAAAGAGATCCACGAAATACAGATGTAACTCTGTGAGTGGAAGTCACATATCACAGAGCAGTTTCTCAGAAAGCTTCTTTCCAGATTTCATCGGAGGATATTTCCTTTTTCACCATAGCCCTCTACGGGCTTCCAAATATCACTTTGCCAATTCCACAAGAACTGTCCTAGCGAAAGGCTTCTTGATGGGAAAGCTGTAACTCTGTGAGATGATTTCACAGAACACAAAGAAGTTTCTCAGAAAGCTTCTTTCTCTTTGTTATCGGAGGATATTATCTTTGGCCCTATTTTCTTCAAAGTGATCCGAAATATCTGTTCTCAGATTCCACAGAAATAAGGCTAGCAAAGAGATCCACGAAATACAGATGTAACTCTGTGAGTGGAAGTCACATATCACAGAGCAGTTTCTCAGAAAGCTTCTTTCCAGATTTCATCGGAGGATATTTCCTTTTGCACCATAGCCCTCTATGGGCTTCAAAATATCACTTTGCCAATTCCACAAGAACTGTCTTAGCGAAAGGCTTCTTGAGGGCAAAGCTGTAACTCTGTGAGATGATTTCACAGAACACAAAGAAGTTTCTCAGAAAGCTTCTTTCTCTTTGTTATGGGAGGATATTTCCTTTGACCCTGTAGTCTTCAAAGGGATTCTAAATATCTGCTCTCAGACTCCACAGAAATAAGGCTAGCAAAGAGATCCTCGAAATACAGGTGTAACTCTGTGAGTGGAAATCACATATCACAGAGCAGTTTCTCAGAAAGCTTCTTTCCAGATTTCATCGGAGGATATTTCCTTTTTCACCATAGCCCTCTATGGGCTTCAAAATATCACTTTGCTAATTCAACAAGAACAGTCTTAGCGAAAGGCTTCTTGAGGGGAAAGCTGTAACTCTGTGAGATGATTTCAGAGAACACAAAGAAGTTTCTCAGAAAGCCTCTTTCTCTTTGTTATCGGAAGATATTTCCTTTGGCCCTATAGTCTTCAAAGGGATCCGAAATATCTGTTCTCAGATTCCACAGAAATAAGGCTAGCAAAGAGATCCACGAAATACAGATGTAACTCTGTGAGTGGAAGTCACATATCACAGAGCAGTTTCTCAGAAAGCTTTTTTCCAGATTTCATCGGAGGATATTGCCTTTTTCACCATCGCCCTCTATGGGCTTCCAAATATCACTTTGCCAATTCCACAAGAACTGTCCTAGCGAAAGGCTTCTTGAGGGGAAAGCTGTAACTCTGTGAGATGATTTCACAGAACACAAAGAAGTTTCTCAGAAAGCTTCTTTCTCTTTGTTATCGGAGGATATTTCCTTTGGTCCTATAGTCTTCAAAGGGATCCGAAATATCTGTTCTCAGATTCCACAGAAATAAGGCTGGCAAAGAGATCCACGAAATACAGATGTAACTCTGTGAGTGGAAGTCACATATCACAGAGCAGTTTCTCAGAAAGCTTTTTTCCAGATTTCATCGGAGGATATTTCCTTTTTCACCATCGCCCTCTATGGGCTTCCAAATATCACTTTGCCAATTCCACAAGAACTGTCCTAGCGAAAGGCTTCTTGAGGGGAAAGCTGTAACTCTGTGAGATGATTTCACAGAACACAAAGAAGTTTCTCAGAAAGCTTCTTTCTCTTTGTTATGGGAGGATATTTCCTTTGGCCCTATAATCTTCAAAGGGATTCTAAATATCTGCTTTCAGATTCCACAGAAATAAGGCTAGCAAAGAGATCCACGAAATACAGATGTAACTCTGTGAGTGGAAGTCACATATCACAGAGCAGTTTCTCGGAAAGCTTCTTTCCGGATTTCATCTGAGGATATTTCCTTTTTCACCATAGCCCTCTATGGGCTTCCAAATATCACTTTGCCAATTCCACAAGAACTGTCCTAGCGAAAGGCTTCTTGAGGGGAAAGCTGTAACTCTGTGAGATGATTTCACAGAACACAAAGAAGTTTCTCCGAAAGCTTCTTTCTCTTTGTTATGGGAGGATATTTCCATTGGCCCTATAGTCTTCAAAGGGATTCTAAATATCTGCTTTCAGATTCCACAGAAATAAGGCTAGCAAAGAGATCCACGAAATACAGATGTAACTCTGTGAGTGGAAGTCACATATCACAGAGCAGTTTCTCAGAAAGCTTCTTTCGAGATTTCATCGGAGGATATTTCCTTTTTCACCATAGCCCTCTACGGGCTTCCAAATATCACTTTGCCAATTCCACAAGAACTGTCTTAGCGAAAGGCTTCTTGAGGGGAAAGCTGTAACTCTGTGAGATGATTTCACAGAACACAAAGAAGTTTCTCAGAAAGCTTCTTTCTCTTTGTTATGGGAGGATATTTCCTTTGGCCCTATAATCTTCAAAGGGATTCTAAATATCTGCTTTCAGATTCCACAGAAATAAGGCTAGCAAAGAGATCCACGAAATACAGATGTAACTCTGTGAGTGGAAGTCACATATCACAGAGCAGTTTCTCAGAAAGCTTCTTTCCAGATTTCATCTGAGGATATTTCCTTTACACCATAGCCCTCTATGGGCTTCCAAATATCACTTTGCCAATTCCACAAGAACTGTCCTAGCGAAAGGCTTCTTGAGGGGAAGGCTGTAACTCTGTGAGATGATTTCACAGAACACAAAGAAGTTTCTCCGAAAGCTTCTTTCTCTTTGTTATGGGAGGATATTTCCTTTGGCCCTATAGTCTTCAAAGGGATTCTAAATATCTGCTTTCAGATTCCACAGAAATAAGGCTAGCAAAGAGATCCACGAAATACAGATGTAACTCTGTGAGTGGAAGTCACATATCACAGAGCAGTTTCTCAGAAAGCTTCTTTCCAGATTTCATCGGAGGATATTTCCTTTTTCACCATAGCCCTCTACGGGCTTCCAAATATCACTTTGCCAAATCCACAAGAACTGTCCTAGCGAAAGGCTTCTTGAAGGGAAAGCTGTAACTCTGTGAGATGATTTCACAGAACACAAAGAAGTTTTTCAGAAAGCTTCTTTCTCTTTGTTATCGGAGGATATTTCCTTTGGCCCTATAGTCTTCAAAGGGATCCGAAATATCTGTTCTCAGATTCCACAGAAATAAGGCTAGCAAAGAGATCCACGAAATACAGATGTAACTCTGTGAGTGGAAGTCACATATCACAGAGCAGTTTCTCAGAAAGCTTCTTTCCAGATTTCATCGGAGGATATTTCCTTTTTCACCATAGCCCTCTATGGGCTTCCAAATATCACTTTGCCAATTCCACAAGAACTGTCTTAGCGAAAGGCTTCTTGAGGGGAAAGCTGTAACTCTGTGAGATGATTTCACAGAACACAAAGAAGTTTCTCAGAAAGCTTCTTTCTCTTTGTTATGGGAGGATATTTCTTTGGCCCTATAGTATTCAAAGGGATCCGAAATATCTGTTCTCAGATTCCACAGAAATAAGGCTAGCAAAGAGATCCACGAAATACAGATGTAACTCTGTGAGTGGAAGTCACATATCACAGAGCAGTTTCTCAGAAAGCTTCTTTCCAGATTTCATCGGAGGATATTTCCTTTTTCACCATAGCCCTCTATGGGCTTCCAAATATCTCTTTTCCAATTCCACAAGAACTGTCTTAGCGAAAGGCTTCTTGAGGGGAAAGCTGTAACTCTGTGAGATGATTTCACAGAACACAAAGAAGATTCTCAGAAAGCTTCTTTCTCTTTGCTATGGGAGGATATTTCTTTGGCCTTATAGTATTCAAAGGGATCCGAAATATCTGTTCTCAGATTCCACAGAAATAAGGCTAGCAAAGAGATCCACGAAATACAGATGTAACTCTGTGAGTGCAAGTCACATATCACAGAGCAGTTACTCAGAAAGCTTCTTTCCAGATTTCATCGGGGATATTTCCTTTTTCACCCTAGCCCTCTATGGGCTTCCAAATATCACTTTGCCAATTCCACAAGAACTGTCTTAGCGAAAGGCTTCTTGAGGGGAAAGCTGTAACTCTATGAGATGATTTCACAGAACTCAAAGAAGTTTCTCAGAAAGCTTCTTTCTCTTTGTTATCGGAGGATATTTCCTTTGGCCGTATAATATTCAAAGGGATCCGAAATATCTGTTCTCAGATTCCACAGAAATAAGGCTAGCAAAGAGATCCACGAAATACAGATGTAACTCTGTGAGTGGAAGTCTCATATCACAGAGCAGTTTCTCAGAAAGCTTCTTTCCAGATTTCATCGGAGGATATTTCCTTTTGCACCATAGCCCTCTATGGGCTTCCAAATATCACTTTGCCAATTCCACAAGAACTGTCTTAGCGAAAGGCTTCTTGAGGGCAATGCTGTAACTCTGTGAGATGATTTCACAGAACACAAAGAAGTTTCTCAGAAAGCTTCTTTCTCTTTGTTATGGGAGGATATTTCCTTTGGCCCTATAGTCTTCAAAGGGATTCTAAATATCTGCTCTCAGACTCCACAGAAATAAGGCTAGCAAAGAGATCCACGAAATACAGGTGTAACTCTGTGAGTGGAAATCACATATCACAGAGCAGTTTCTCAGAAAGCTTCTTTCCAGATTTCATCGGAGGATATTTCCTTTTTCACCATAGCCCTCTATGGGCTTCAAAATATCACTTTGCTAATTCAACAAGAACTGTCTTAGCGAAAGGCTTCTTGAGGGGAAAGCTGTAACTCTGTGAGATGATTTCACAGAACACAAAGAAGTTTCTCAGATAGCTTCTTTCTCTTTGTTATGGGAGGATATTTCCTTTGGCCCTATAGTCTTCAAAGGGATTCTAAATATCTGCTTTCAGATTCCACAGAAATAAGGCTAGCAAAGAGATCCACGAAATACAGATGTAACTCTGTGAGTGGAAGTCACATATCACAGAGCAGTTTCTCAGAAAGCTTCTTTCCAGATTTCATCCGAGGATATTTCCTTTTGCACCATAGCCCTCTATGGGCTTCCAAATATCACTTTGCCAATTCCACAAGAACTGTCTTAGCGAAAGGCTTCTTGAGGGCAAAGCTGTAACTCTGTGAGATGATTTCACAGAACACAAAGAAGTTTCTCAGAAAGCTTCTTTCTCTTTGTTATGGGAGGATATTTCCTTTGGCCCTATAGTCTTCAAAGGGATTCTAAATATCTGCTCTCAGACTCCACAGAAATAAGGCTAGCAAAGAGATCCTCGAAATACAGGTGTAACTCTGTGAGTGGAAATCACATATCACAGAGCAGTTTCTCAGAAAGCTTCTTTCCAGATTTCATCGGAGGATATTTCCTTTTTCAACATAGCCCTCTATGGGCTTCAAAATATCACTTTGCTAATTCAACAAGAACTGTCTTAGCGAAAGGCTTCTTGAGGGGAAAGCTGTAACTCTCTGAGATGATTTCAGAGAACACAAAGAAGTTTCTCAGAAAGCCTCTTTCTCTTTGTTATCGGAAGATATTTCCTTTGGCCTTATAGTCTTCAAAGGGATCCGAAATATCTGTTCTCAGATTCCACAGAAATAAGGCTAGCAAAGAGATCCACGAAATACAGATGTAACTCTGTGAGTGGAAGTCACATATCACAGAGCAGTTTCTCAGAAAGCTTCTTTCCAGATTTCATCTGAGGATATTTCCTTTTTCACCATAGCCCTCTATGGGCTTCCAAATATCACTTTGCCAATTCCACAAGAACTGTCTTAGCCAAAGGCTTCTTGAGGGGAAAGCTGTAACTCTGTGAGATGATTTCACAGAACACAAAGAAGTTTCTCCGAAAGCTTCTTTCTCTTTGTTATGGGAGGATATTTCTTTGGCCCTATAGTATTCAAAGGGATCCGAAATATCTGTTCTCAGATTCCACAGAAATAAGGCTGGCAAAGAGATCCACGAAATACAGATGTAACTCTGTGAGTGGAAGTCACATATCACAGAGCAGTTTCTCAGAAAGCTTTTTTCCAGATTTCATCGGAGGATATTTCCTTTTTCACCATCGCCCTCTATGGGCTTCCAAATATCACTTTGCCAATTCCACAAGAACTGTCCTAGCGAAAGGCTTCTTGAGGGGAAAGCTGTAACTCTGTGAGATGATTTCACAGAACACAAAGAAGTTTCTCAGAAAGCTTCTTTCTCTTTGTTATGGGAGGATATTTCCTTTGGCCCTATAATCTTCAAAGGGATTCTAAATATCTGCTTTCAGATTCCACAGAAATAAGGCTAGCAAAGAGATCCACGAAATACAGATGTAACTCTGTGAGTGGAAGTCACATATCACAGAGCAGTTTCTCGGAAAGCTTCTTTCCGGATTTCATCTGAGGATATTTCCTTTTTCACCATAGCCCTCTATGGGCTTCCAAATATCACTTTGCCAATTCCACAAGAACTGTCCTAGCGAAAGGCTTCTTGAGGGGAAAGCTGTAACTCTGTGAGATGATTTCACAGAACACAAAGAAGTTTCTCCGAAAGCTTCTTTCTCTTTGTTATGGGAGGATATTTCCATTGGCCCTATAGTCTTCAAAGGGATTCTAAATATCTGCTTTCAGATTCCACAGAAATAAGGCTAGCAAAGAGATCCACGAAATAAAGATGTAACTCTGTGAGTGGAAGTCACATATCACAGAGCAGTTTCTCAGAAAGCTTCTTTCGAGATTTCATCGGAGGATATTTCCTTTTTCACCATAGCCCTCTACGGGCTTCCAAATATCACTTTGCCAATTCCACAAGAACTGTCTTAGCGAAAGGCTTCTTGAGGGGAAAGCTGTAACTCTGTGAGATGATTTCACAGAACACAAAGAAGTTTCTCAGAAAGCTTCTTTCTCTTTGTTATGGGAGGATATTTCCTTTGGCCCTATAATCTTCAAAGGGATTCTAAATATCTGCTTTCAGATTCCACAGAAATAAGGCTAGCAAAGAGATCCACGAAATACAGATGTAACTCTGTGAGTGGAAGTCACATATCACAGAGCAGTTTCTCAGAAAGCTTCTTTCCAGATTTCATCTGAGGATATTTCCTTTACACCATAGCCCTCTATGGGCTTCCAAATATCACTTTGCCAATTCCACAAGAACTGTCCTAGCGAAAGGCTTCTTGAGGGGAAGGCTGTAACTCTGTGAGATGATTTCACAGAACACAAAGAAGTTTCTCCGAAAGCTTCTTTCTCTTTGTTATGGGAGGATATTTCCTTTGGCCCTATAGTCTTCAAAGGGATTCTAAATATCTGCTTTCAGATTCCACAGAAATAAGGCTAGCAAAGAGATCCACGAAATACAGATGTAACTCTGTGAGTGGAAGTCACATATCACAGAGCAGTTTCTCAGAAAGCTTCTTTCCAGATTTCATCGGAGGATATTTCCTTTTTCACCATAGCCCTCTACGGGCTTCCAAATATCACTTTGCCAAATCCACAAGAACTGTCCTAGCGAAAGGCTTCTTGAAGGGAAAGCTGTAACTCTGTGAGATGATTTCACAGAACACAAAGAAGTTTTTCAGAAAGCTTCTTTCTCTTTGTTATCGGAGGATATTTCCTTTGGCCCTATAGTCTTCAAAGGGATCCGAAATATCTGTTCTCAGATTCCACAGAAATAAGGCTAGCAAAGAGATCCACGAAATACAGATGTAACTCTGTGAGTGGAAGTCACATATCACAGAGCAGTTTCTCAGAAAGCTTCTTTCCAGATTTCATCGGAGGATATTTCCTTTTTCACCATAGCCCTCTATGGGCTTCCAAATATCACTTTGCCAATTCCACAAGAACTGTCTTAGCGAAAGGCTTCTTGAGGGGAAAGCTGTAACTCTGTGAGATGATTTCACAGAACACAAAGAAGTTTCTCAGAAAGCTTCTTTCTCTTTGTTATGGGAGGATATTTCTTTGGCCCTATAGTATTCAAAGGGATCCGAAATATCTGTTCTCAGATTCCACAGAAATAAGGCTAGCAAAGAGATCCACGAAATACAGATGTAACTCTGTGAGTGGAAGTCACATATCACAGAGCAGTTTCTCAGAAAGCTTTTTTCCAGATTTCATCAGAGGATACTTCCTTTTTCACCATCGCCCTCCATGGGCTTCCAAATATCACTTTGCCAATTCCACAAGAACTGTCCTAGCGAAAGGTTTCTTGAGGGGAAAGCTGTAACTCTGTGAGATGATTTCACAGAATACAAAGAAGTTTCTCAGAAAGCTTCTTTCTCTTTGTTATCGGAGGATATTTCCTTTGGCCCTATACTCTTCAAAGGGATCCGAAATATCTGTTCTCAGATTCCACAGAAATAAGGCTAGCAAACAGATCCACGAAATACAGATGTAACTCGGTGAGTGGAATTCACATATCACAGAGCAGTTTCTCAGAAAGCTTCTTTCCAGATTTCATCGGAGGATATTTCCTTTTTCACCATAGCCGTCTATGGGCTTCCAAATATCACTTTGCCAATTCCACAAGAACTGTCTTAGCGAAAGGCTTCTTGAGGGGAAAGCTGTAACTCTGTGAGATGATTTCACAGAACACAAAGAAGTTTCTCAGAAAGCTTCTTTCTCTTTGTTATGGGAGGATATTTCCTTTGGCCCTATAGTCTTCAAAGGGATTCTAAATATCTGCTCTCAGACTCCACAGAAATAAGGCTAGCAAAGAGATCCTCGAAATACAGGTGTAACTCTGTGAGTGGAAATCACATATCACAGAGCAGTTTCTCAGAAAGCTTTTTTCCAGATTTCATCGGAGGATATTTCCTTTTTCACCATCGCCCTCTATGGGCTTCCAAATATCACTTTGCCAATTCCACAAGAACTGTCCTAGCGAAAGGCTTCTTGAGGGGAAAGCTGTAACTCTGTGAGATGATTTCACAGAACACAAAGAAGTTTCTCAGAAAGCTTCTTTCTCTTTGTTATGGGAGGATATTTCCTTTGGCCCTATAGTCTTCAAAGGGATTCTAAATATCTGCTTTCAGATTCCACAGAAATAAGGCTAGCAAAGAGATCCACGAAATACAGATGTAACTCTGTGAGTGGAAGTCACATATCACAGAGCAGTTTCTCAGAAAGCTTCTTTCGAGATTTCATCGGAGGATATTTCCTTTTTCACCATAGCCCTCTACGGGCTTCCAAATATCACTTTGCCAATTCCACAAGAACTGTCTTAGCGAAAGGCTTCTTGAGGGGAAAGCTGTAACTCTGTGAGATGATTTCACAGAACACAAAGAAGTTTCTCAGAAAGCTTCTTTCTCTTTGTTATGGGAGGATATTTCCTTTGGCCCTATAATCTTCAAAGGGATTCTAAATATCTGCTTTCAGATTCCACAGAAATAAGGCTAGCAAAGAGATCCACGAAATACAGATGTAACTCTGTGAGTGGAAGTCACATAGCACAGAGCAGTTTCTCAGAAAGCTTCTTTCCAGATTTCATCTGAGGATATTTCCTTTACACCATAGCCCTCTATGGGCTTCCAAATATCACTTTGCCAATTCCACAAGAACTGTCCTAGCGAAAGGCTTCTTGAGGGGAAGGCTGTAACTCTGTGAGATGATTTCACAGAACACAAAGAAGTTTCTCCGAAAGCTTCTTTCTCTTTGTTATGGGAGGATATTTCCTTTGGCCCTATAGTCTTCAAAGGGATTCTAAATATCTGCTTTCAGATTCCACAGAAATAAGGCTAGCAAAGAGATCCACGAAATACAGATGTAACTCTGTGAGTGGAAGTCACATATCACAGAGCAGTTTCTCAGAAAGCTTCTTTCCAGATTTCATCGGAGGATATTTCCTTTTTCACCATAGCCCTCTACGGGCTTCCAAATATCACTTTGCCAAATCCACAAGAACTGTCCTAGCGAAAGGCTTCTTGAAGGGAAAGCTGTAACTCTGTGAGATGATTTCACAGAACACAAAGAAGTTTTTCAGAAAGCTTCTTTCTCTTTGTTATCGGAGGATATTTCCTTTGGCCCTATAGTCTTCAAAGGGATCCGAAATATCTGTTCTCAGATTCCACAGAAATAAGGCTAGCAAAGAGATCCACGAAATACAGATGTAACTCTGTGAGTGGAAGTCACATATCACAGAGCAGTTTCTCAGAAAGCTTCTTTCCAGATTTCATCGGAGGATATTTCCTTTTTCACCATAGCCCTCTATGGGCTTCCAAATATCACTTTGCCAATTCCACAAGAACTGTCTTAGCGAAAGGCTTCTTGAGGGGAAAGCTGTAACTCTGTGAGATGATTTCACAGAACACAAAGAAGTTTCTCAGAAAGCTTCTTTCTCTTTGTTATGGGAGGATATTTCTTTGGCCCTATAGTATTCAAAGGGATCCGAAATATCTGTTCTCAGATTCCACAGAAATAAGGCTAGCAAAGAGATCCACGAAATACAGATGTAACTCTGTGAGTGGAAGTCACATATCACAGAGCAGTTTCTCAGAAAGCTTCTTTCCAGATTTCATCGGAGAATATTTCCTTTTTCACCATAGCCCTCTATGGGCTTCCAAATATCTCTTTTCCAATTCCACAAGAACTGTCTTAGCGAAAGGCTTCTTGAGGGGAAAGCTGTAACTCTGTGAGATGATTTCACAGAACACAAAGAAGATTCTCAGAAAGCTTCTTTCTCTTTGCTATGGGAGGATATTTCTTTGGCCTTATAGTATTCAAAGGGATCCGAAATATCTGTTCTCAGATTCCACAGAAATAAGGCTAGCAAAGAGATCCACGAAATACAGATGTAACTCTGTGAGTGCAAGTCACATATCACAGAGCAGTTACTCAGAAAGCTTCTTTCCAGATTTCATCGGGGATATTTCCTTTTTCACCCTAGCCCTCTATGGGCTTCCAAATATCACTTTGCCAATTCCACAAGAACTGTCTTAGCGAAAGGCTTCTTGAGGGGAAAGCTGTAACTCTATGAGATGATTTCACAGAACTCAAAGAAGTTTCTCAGAAAGCTTCTTTCTCTTTGTTATCGGAGGATATTTCCTTTGGCCGTATAATATTCAAAGGGATCCGAAATATCTGTTCTCAGATTCCACAGAAATAAGGCTAGCAAAGAGATCCACGAAATACAGATGTAACTCTGTGAGTGGAAGTCTCATATCACAGAGCAGTTTCTCAGAAAGCTTCTTTCCAGATTTCATCGGAGGATATTTCCTTTTGCACCATAGCCCTCTATGGGCTTCCAAATATCACTTTGCCAATTCCACAAGAACTGTCTTAGCGAAAGGCTTCTTGAGGGCAAAGCTGTAACTCTGTGAGATGATTTCACAGAACACAAAGAAGTTTCTCAGAAAGCTTCTTTCTCTTTGTTATGGGAGGATATTTCCTTTGGCCCTATAGTCTTCAAAGGGATTCTAAATATCTGCTCTCAGACTCCACAGAAATAAGGCTAGCAAAGAGATCCACGAAATACAGGTGTAACTCTGTGAGTGGAAATCACATATCACAGAGCAGTTTCTCAGAAAGCTTCTTTCCAGATTTCATCGGAGGATATTTCCTTTTTCACCATAGCCCTCTATGGGCTTCAAAATATCACTTTGCTAATTCAACAAGAACTGTCTTAGCGAAAGGCTTCTTGAGGGGAAAGCTGTAACTCTGTGAGATGATTTCACAGAACACAAAGAAGTTTCTCAGATAGCTTCTTTCTCTTTGTTATGGGAGGATATTTCCTTTGGCCCTATAGTCTTCAAAGGGATTCTAAATATCTGCTTTCAGATTCCACAGAAATAAGGCTAGCAAAGAGATCCACGAAATACAGATGTAACTCTGTGAGTGGAAGTCACATATCACAGAGCAGTTTCTCAGAAAGCTTCTTTCCAGATTTCATCCGAGGATATTTCCTTTTGCACCATAGCCCTCTATGGGCTTCCAAATATCACTTTGCCAATTCCACAAGAACTGTCTTAGCGAAAGGCTTCTTGAGGGCAAAGCTGTAACTCTGTGAGATGATTTCACAGAACACAAAGAAGTTTCTCAGAAAGCTTCTTTCTCTTTGTTATGGGAGGATATTTCCTTTGGCCCTATAGTCTTCAAAGGGATTCTAAATATCTGCTCTCAGACTCCACAGAAATAAGGCTAGCAAAGAGATCCTCGAAATACAGGTGTAACTCTGTGAGTGGAAATCACATATCACAGAGCAGTTTCTCAGAAAGCTTCTTTCCAGATTTCATCGGAGGATATTTCCTTTTTCAACATAGCCCTCTATGGGCTTCAAAATATCACTTTGCTAATTCAACAAGAACTGTCTTAGCGAAAGGCTTCTTGAGGGGAAAGCTGTAACTCTCTGAGATGATTTCAGAGAACACAAAGAAGTTTCTCAGAAAGCCTCTTTCTCTTTGTTATCGGAAGATATTTCCTTTGGCCTTATAGTCTTCAAAGGGATCCGAAATATCTGTTCTCAGATTCCACAGAAATAAGGCTAGCAAAGAGATCCACGAAATACAGATGTAACTCTGTGAGTGGAAGTCACATATCACAGAGCAGTTTCTCAGAAAGCTTCTTTCCAGATTTCATCTGAGGATATTTCCTTTTTCACCATAGCCCTCTATGGGCTTCCAAATATCACTTTGCCAATTCCACAAGAACTGTCTTAGCCAAAGGCTTCTTGAGGGGAAAGCTGTAACTCTGTGAGATGATTTCACAGAACACAAAGAAGTTTCTCCGAAAGCTTCTTTCTCTTTGTTATGGGAGGATATTTCTTTGGCCCTATAGTATTCAAAGGGATCCGAAATATCTGTTCTCAGATTCCACAGAAATAAGGCTGGCAAAGAGATCCACGAAATACAGATGTAACTCTGTGAGTGGAAGTCACATATCACAGAGCAGTTTCTCAGAAAGCTTTTTTCCAGATTTCATCGGAGGATATTTCCTTTTTCACCATCGCCCTCTATGGGCTTCCAAATATCACTTTGCCAATTCCACAAGAACTGTCCTAGCGAAAGGCTTCTTGAGGGGAAAGCTGTAACTCTGTGAGATGATTTCACAGAACACAAAGAAGTTTCTCAGAAAGCTTCTTTCTCTTTGTTATGGGAGGATATTTCCTTTGGCCCTATAATCTTCAAAGGGATTCTAAATATCTGCTTTCAGATTCCACAGAAATAAGGCTAGCAAAGAGATCCACGAAATACAGATGTAACTCTGTGAGTGGAAGTCACATATCACAGAGCAGTTTCTCGGAAAGCTTCTTTCCGGATTTCATCTGAGGATATTTCCTTTTTCACCATAGCCCTCTATGGGCTTCCAAATATCACTTTGCCAATTCCACAAGAACTGTCCTAGCGAAAGGCTTCTTGAGGGGAAAGCTGTAACTCTGTGAGATGATTTCACAGAACACAAAGAAGTTTCTCCGAAAGCTTCTTTCTCTTTGTTATGGGAGGATATTTCCATTGGCCCTATAGTCTTCAAAGGGATTCTAAATATCTGCTTTCAGATTCCACAGAAATAAGGCTAGCAAAGAGATCCACGAAATAAAGATGTAACTCTGTGAGTGGAAGTCACATATCACAGAGCAGTTTCTCAGAAAGCTTCTTTCGAGATTTCATCGGAGGATATTTCCTTTTTCACCATAGCCCTCTACGGGCTTCCAAATATCACTTTGCCAATTCCACAAGAACTGTCTTAGCGAAAGGCTTCTTGAGGGGAAAGCTGTAACTCTGTGAGATGATTTCACAGAACACAAAGAAGTTTCTCAGAAAGCTTCTTTCTCTTTGTTATGGGAGGATATTTCCTTTGGCCCTATAATCTTCAAAGGGATTCTAAATATCTGCTTTCAGATTCCACAGAAATAAGGCTAGCAAAGAGATCCACGAAATACAGATGTAACTCTGTGAGTGGAAGTCACATATCACAGAGCAGTTTCTCAGAAAGCTTCTTTCCAGATTTCATCTGAGGATATTTCCTTTACACCATAGCCCTCTATGGGCTTCCAAATATCACTTTGCCAATTCCACAAGAACTGTCCTAGCGAAAGGCTTCTTGAGGGGAAGGCTGTAACTCTGTGAGATGATTTCACAGAACACAAAGAAGTTTCTCCGAAAGCTTCTTTCTCTTTGTTATGGGAGGATATTTCCTTTGGCCCTATAGTCTTCAAAGGGATTCTAAATATCTGCTTTCAGATTCCACAGAAATAAGGCTAGCAAAGAGATCCACGAAATACAGATGTAACTCTGTGAGTGGAAGTCACATATCACAGAGCAGTTTCTCAGAAAGCTTCTTTCCAGATTTCATCGGAGGATATTTCCTTTTTCACCATAGCCCTCTACGGGCTTCCAAATATCACTTTGCCAAATCCACAAGAACTGTCCTAGCGAAAGGCTTCTTGAAGGGAAAGCTGTAACTCTGTGAGATGATTTCACAGAACACAAAGAAGTTTTTCAGAAAGCTTCTTTCTCTTTGTTATCGGAGGATATTTCCTTTGGCCCTATAGTCTTCAAAGGGATCCGAAATATCTGTTCTCAGATTCCACAGAAATAAGGCTAGCAAAGAGATCCACGAAATACAGATGTAACTCTGTGAGTGGAAGTCACATATCACAGAGCAGTTTCTCAGAAAGCTTCTTTCCAGATTTCATCGGAGGATATTTCCTTTTTCACCATAGCCCTCTATGGGCTTCCAAATATCACTTTGCCAATTCCACAAGAACTGTCTTAGCGAAAGGCTTCTTGAGGGGAAAGCTGTAACTCTGTGAGATGATTTCACAGAACACAAAGAAGTTTCTCAGAAAGCTTCTTTCTCTTTGTTATGGGAGGATATTTCTTTGGCCCTATAGTATTCAAAGGGATCCGAAATATCTGTTCTCAGATTCCACAGAAATAAGGCTAGCAAAGAGATCCACGAAATACAGATGTAACTCTGTGAGTGGAAGTCACATATCACAGAGCAGTTTCTCAGAAAGCTTTTTTCCAGATTTCATCAGAGGATACTTCCTTTTTCACCATCGCCCTCCATGGGCTTCCAAATATCACTTTGCCAATTCCACAAGAACTGTCCTAGCGAAAGGTTTCTTGAGGGGAAAGCTGTAACTCTGTGAGATGATTTCACAGAATACAAAGAAGTTTCTCAGAAAGCTTCTTTCTCTTTGTTATCGGAGGATATTTCCTTTGGCCCTATACTCTTCAAAGGTATCCGAAATATCTGTTCTCAGATTCCACAGAAATAAGGCTAGCAAACAGATCCACGAAATACAGATGTAACTCGGTGAGTGGAATTCACATATCACAGAGCAGTTTCTCAGAAAGCTTCTTTCCAGATTTCATCGGAGGATATTTCCTTTTTCACCATAGCCGTCTATGGGCTTCCAAATATCACTTTGCCAATTCCACAAGAACTGTCTTAGCGAAAGGCTTCTTGAGGGGAAAGCTGTAACTCTGTGAGATGATTTCACAGAACACAAAGAAGTTTCTCAGAAAGCTTCTTTCTCTTTGTTATGGGAGGATATTTCCTTTGGCCCTATAGTCTTCAAAGGGATTCTAAATATCTGCTCTCAGACTCCACAGAAATAAGGCTAGCAAAGAGATCCTCGAAATACAGGTGTAACTCTGTGAGTGGAAATCACATATCACAGAGCAGTTTCTCAGAAAGCTTCTTTCCAGATTTCATCGGAGGATATTTCCTTTTTCAACATAGCCCTCTATGGGCTTCAAAATATCACTTTGCTAATTCAACAAGAACTGTCTTAGCGAAAGGCTTCTTGAGGGGAAAGCTGTAACTCTCTGAGATGATTTCAGAGAACACAAAGAAGTTTCTCAGAAAGCCTCTTTCTCTTTGTTATCGGAAGATATTTCCTTTGGCCTTATAGTCTTCAAAGGGATCCGAAATATCTGTTCTCAGATTCCACAGAAATAAGGCTAGCAAAGAGATCCACGAAATACAGATGTAACTCTGTGAGTGGAAGTCACATATCACAGAGCAGTTTCTCAGAAAGCTTCTTTCCAGATTT
The DNA here is from genome assembly GCF_037993035.2 of Macaca fascicularis. Taxonomy (NCBI): domain Eukaryota; kingdom Metazoa; phylum Chordata; class Mammalia; order Primates; family Cercopithecidae; genus Macaca; species Macaca fascicularis. The sequence goes on from NC_088386.1 coordinate 29,827,949, forward strand.
CATCTGAGGATATTTCCTTTTTCACCATAGCCCTCTATGGGCTTCCAAATATCACTTTGCCAATTCCACAAGAACTGTCTTAGCCAAAGGCTTCTTGAGGGGAAAGCTGTAACTCTGTGAGATGATTTCACAGAACACAAAGAAGTTTCTCCGAAAGCTTCTTTCTCTTTGTTATGGGAGGATATTTCTTTGGCCCTATAGTATTCAAAGGGATCCGAAATATCTGTTCTCAGATTCCACAGAAATAAGGCTGGCAAAGAGATCCACGAAATACAGATGTAACTCTGTGAGTGGAAGTCACATATCACAGAGCAGTTTCTCAGAAAGCTTTTTTCCAGATTTCATCGGAGGATATTTCCTTTTTCACCATCGCCCTCTATGGGCTTCCAAATATCACTTTGCCAATTCCACAAGAACTGTCCTAGCGAAAGGCTTCTTGAGGGGAAAGCTGTAACTCTGTGAGATGATTTCACAGAACACAAAGAAGTTTCTCAGAAAGCTTCTTTCTCTTTGTTATGGGAGGATATTTCCTTTGGCCCTATAATCTTCAAAGGGATTCTAAATATCTGCTTTCAGATTCCACAGAAATAAGGCTAGCAAAGAGATCCACGAAATACAGATGTAACTCTGTGAGTGGAAGTCACATATCACAGAGCAGTTTCTCGGAAAGCTTCTTTCCGGATTTCATCTGAGGATATTTCCTTTTTCACCATAGCCCTCTATGGGCTTCCAAATATCACTTTGCCAATTCCACAAGAACTGTCCTAGCGAAAGGCTTCTTGAGGGGAAAGCTGTAACTCTGTGAGATGATTTCACAGAACACAAAGAAGTTTCTCCGAAAGCTTCTTTCTCTTTGTTATGGGAGGATATTTCCATTGGCCCTATAGTCTTCAAAGGGATTCTAAATATCTGCTTTCAGATTCCACAGAAATAAGGCTAGCAAAGAGATCCACGAAATAAAGATGTAACTCTGTGAGTGGAAGTCACATATCACAGAGCAGTTTCTCAGAAAGCTTCTTTCGAGATTTCATCGGAGGATATTTCCTTTTTCACCATAGCCCTCTACGGGCTTCCAAATATCACTTTGCCAATTCCACAAGAACTGTCTTAGCGAAAGGCTTCTTGAGGGGAAAGCTGTAACTCTGTGAGATGATTTCACAGAACACAAAGAAGTTTCTCAGAAAGCTTCTTTCTCTTTGTTATGGGAGGATATTTCCTTTGGCCCTATAATCTTCAAAGGGATTCTAAATATCTGCTTTCAGATTCCACAGAAATAAGGCTAGCAAAGAGATCCACGAAATACAGATGTAACTCTGTGAGTGGAAGTCACATATCACAGAGCAGTTTCTCAGAAAGCTTCTTTCCAGATTTCATCTGAGGATATTTCCTTTACACCATAGCCCTCTATGGGCTTCCAAATATCACTTTGCCAATTCCACAAGAACTGTCCTAGCGAAAGGCTTCTTGAGGGGAAGGCTGTAACTCTGTGAGATGATTTCACAGAACACAAAGAAGTTTCTCCGAAAGCTTCTTTCTCTTTGTTATGGGAGGATATTTCCTTTGGCCCTATAGTCTTCAAAGGGATTCTAAATATCTGCTTTCAGATTCCACAGAAATAAGGCTAGCAAAGAGATCCACGAAATACAGATGTAACTCTGTGAGTGGAAGTCACATATCACAGAGCAGTTTCTCAGAAAGCTTCTTTCCAGATTTCATCGGAGGATATTTCCTTTTTCACCATAGCCCTCTACGGGCTTCCAAATATCACTTTGCCAAATCCACAAGAACTGTCCTAGCGAAAGGCTTCTTGAAGGGAAAGCTGTAACTCTGTGAGATGATTTCACAGAACACAAAGAAGTTTCTCAGAAAGCTTCTTTCTCTTTGTTATGGGAGGATATTTCTTTGGCCCTATAGTATTCAAAGGGATCCGAAATATCTGTTCTCAGATTCCACAGAAATAAGGCTAGCAAAGAGATCCACGAAATACAGATGTAACTCTGTGAGTGGAAGTCACATATCACAGAGCAGTTTCTCAGAAAGCTTTTTTCCAGATTTCATCAGAGGATACTTCCTTTTTCACCATCGCCCTCCATGGGCTTCCAAATATCACTTTGCCAATTCCACAAGAACTGTCCTAGCGAAAGGTTTCTTGAGGGGAAAGCTGTAACTCTGTGAGATGATTTCACAGAATACAAAGAAGTTTCTCAGAAAGCTTCTTTCTCTTTGTTATCGGAGGATATTTCCTTTGGCCCTATACTCTTCAAAGGGATCCGAAATATCTGTTCTCAGATTCCACAGAAATAAGGCTAGCAAACAGATCCACGAAATACAGATGTAACTCGGTGAGTGGAATTCACATATCACAGAGCAGTTTCTCAGAAAGCTTCTTTCCAGATTTCATCGGAGGATATTTCCTTTTTCACCATAGCCGTCTATGGGCTTCCAAATATCACTTTGCCAATTCCACAAGAACTGTCTTAGCGAAAGGCTTCTTGAGGGGAAAGCTGTAACTCTGTGAGATGATTTCACAGAACACAAAGAAGTTTCTCAGAAAGCTTCTTTCTCTTTGTTATGGGAGGATATTTCTTTGGCCCTATAGTATTCAAAGGGATCCGAAATATCTGTTCTCAGATTCCACAGAAATAAGGCTAGCAAAGAGATCCACGAAATACAGATGTAACTCTGTGAGTGGAAGTCACATATCACAGAGCAGTTTCTCAGAAAGCTTCTTTCCAGATTTCATCGGAGGATATTTCCTTTTTCACCATAGCCCTCTATGGGCTTCCAAATATCTCTTTTCCAATTCCACAAGAACTGTCTTAGCGAAAGGCTTCTTGAGGGGAAAGCTGTAACTCTGTGAGATGATTTCACAGAACACAAAGAAGTTTCTCAGAAAGCTTCTTTCTCTTTGCTATGGGAGGATATTTCTTTGGCCTTATAGTATTCAAAGGGATCCGAAATATCTGTTCTCAGATTCCACAGAAATAAGGCTAGCAAAGAGATCCACGAAATACAGATGTAACTCTGTGAGTGCAAGTCACATATCACAGAGCAGTTACTCAGAAAGCTTCTTTCCAGATTTCATCGGGGATATTTCCTTTTTCACCCTAGCCCTCTATGGGCTTCCAAATATCACTTTGCCAATTCCACAAGAACTGTCTTAGCGAAAGGCTTCTTGAGGGGAAAGCTGTAACTCTGTGAGATGATTTCACAGAACACAAAGAAGTTTCTCAGAAAGCTTCTTTCTCTTTGTTATGGGAGGATATTTCTTTGGCCCTATAGTATTCAAAGGGATCCGAAATATCTGTTCTCAGATTCCACAGAAATAAGGCTGGCAAAGAGATCCACGAAATACAGATGTAACTCTGTGAGTGGAAGTCACATATCACAGAGCAGTTTCTCAGAAAGCTTTTTTCCAGATTTCATCGGAGGATATTTCCTTTTTCACCATCGCCCTCTATGGGCTTCCAAATATCACTTTGCCAATTCCACAAGAATTGTCCTAGCGAAAGGCTTCTTGAGGGGAAAGCTGTAACTCTGTGAGATGATTTCACAGAACACAAAGAAGTTTCTCAGAAAGCTTCTTTCTCTTTGTTATGGGAGGATATTTCCTTTGGCCCTATAATCTTCAAAGGGATTCTAAATATCTGCTTTCAGATTCCACAGAAATAAGGCTAGCAAAGAGATCCACGAAATACAGATGTAACTCTGTGAGTGGAAGTCACATATCACAGAGCAGTTTCTCGGAAAGCTTGTTTCCAGATTTCATCTGAGGATATTTCCTTTTTCACCATAGCCCTCTATGGGCTTCCAAATATCACTTTGCCAATTCCACAAGAACTGTCCTAGCGAAAGGCTTCTTGAGGGGAAAGCTGTAACTCTGTGAGATGATTTCACAGAACACAAAGAAGTTTCTCCGAAAGCTTCTTTCTCTTTGTTATGGTAGGATATTTCCATTGGCCCTATAGTCTTCAAAGGGATTCTAAATATCTGCTTTCAGATTCCACAGAAATAAGGCTAGCAAAGAGATCCACGAAATACAGATGTAACTCTGTGAGTGGAAGTCACATATCACAGAGCAGTTTCTCAGAAAGCTTCTTTCGAGATTTCATCGGAGGATATTTCCTTTTTCACCATAGCCCTCTACGGGCTTCCAAATATCACTTTGCCAATTCCACAAGAACTGTCTTAGCGAAAGGCTTCTTGAGGGGAAAGCTGTAACTCTGTGAGATGATTTCACAGAACACAAAGAAGTTTCTCAGAAAGCTTCTTTCTCTTTGTTATGGGAGGATATTTCCTTTGGCCCTATAATCTTCAAAGGGATTCTAAATATCTGCTTTCAGATTCCACAGAAATAAGGCTAGCAAAGAGATCCACGAAATACAGATGTAACTCTGTGAGTGGAAGTCACATATCACAGAGCAGTTTCTCAGAAAGCTTCTTTCCAGATTTCATCTGAGGATATTTCCTTTACACCATAGCCCTCTATGGGCTTCCAAATATCACTTTGCCAATTCCACAAGAACTGTCCTAGCGAAAGGCTTCTTGAGGGGAAGGCTGTAACTCTGTGAGATGATTTCACAGAACACAAAGAAGTTTCTCCGAAAGCTTCTTTCTCTTTGTTATGGGAGGATATTTCCTTTGGCCCTATAGTCTTCAAAGGGATTCTAAATATCTGCTTTCAGATTCCACAGAAATAAGGCTAGCAAAGAGATCCACGAAATACAGATGTAACTCTGTGAGTGGAAGTCACATATCACAGAGCAGTTTCTCAGAAAGCTTCTTTCCAGATTTCATCGGAGGATATTTCCTTTTTCACCATAGCCCTCTACGGGCTTCCAAATATCACTTTGCCAAATCCACAATAACTGTCCTAGCGAAAGGCTTCTTGAAGGGAAAGCTGTAACTCTGTGAGATGATTTCACAGAACACAAAGAAGTTTTTCAGAAAGCTTCTTTCTCTTTGTTATCGGAGGATATTTCCCTTGGCCCTATAGTCTTCAAAGGGATCCGAAATATCTGTTCTCAGATTCCACAGAAATAAGGCTAGCAAAGAGATCCACGAAATACAGATGTAACTCTGTGAGTGGAAGTCACATATCACAGAGCAGTTTCTCAGAAAGCTTCTTTCCAGATTTCATCGGAGGATATTTCCTTTTTCACCATAGCCCTCTATGGGCTTCCAAATATCACTTTCCCAATTCCACAAGAACTGTCTTAGCGAAAGGCTTCTTGAGGGGAAAGCTGTAACTCTGTGAGATGATTTCACAGAACACAAAGAAGTTTCTCAGATAGCTTCTTTCTCTTTGTTATGGGAGGATATTTCCTTTGGCCCTATAGTCTTCAAAGGGATTCTAAATATCTGCTTTCAGATTCCACAGAAATAAGGCTAGCAAAGAGATCCACGAAATACAGATGGAACTCTGTGAGTGGAATTCACATATCACAGAGCAGTTTCTCAGAAACCTTCTTTCCAGATTTCATCGGAGGATATTTCCTTTTTCACCGTAGCCCTCTATGGGCTTCCAAATATCAGTTTGCCAATTCCACAAGAACTGTCCTAGCGAAAGGCTTCTTGAGGGGAAAACTGTAACTCTGTGAGATGATTTCACAGAACACAAAGAAGTTTCTCAGAAAGCTTCTTTCTCTTTGTTATCGGAGGATATTATCTTTGGCCCTATAGTCTTCAAAGTGATCCGAAATATCTGTTCTCAGATTCCACAGAAATAAGGCTAGCAAAGAGATCCACGAAATACAGATGTAACTCTGTGAGTGGAAGTCACATATCACAGAGCAGTTTCTCAGAAAGCTTCTTTCCAGATTTCATCGGAGGATATTTCCTTTTGCACCATCGCCCTCTATGGGCTTCCAAATATCACTTTGCCAATTCCACAAGAACTGTCTTAGCGAAAGGCTTCGTGAGGGGAAAGCTGTAACTCTGTGAGATGATTTCACAGAACACAAAGAAGTTTCTCAGAAAGCTTCTTTCTCTTTGTTATGGGAGGATATTTCCTTTGTCCCTATAGTATTCAAAGGGATCCGAAATATCTGTTCTCAGATTCCACAGAAATAAGGCTAGCAAAGAGATCCACGAAATACAGATGTAACTCTGTGAGTGGAAGTCACATATCACAGAGCAGTTTCTCAGAAAGCTTTTTTCCAGATTTCATCGGAGGATATTGCCTTTTTCACCATCGCCCTCTATGGGCTTCCAAATATCACTTTGCCAATTCCACAAGAACTGTCCTAGCGAAAGGCTTCTTGAGGGGAAAGCTGTAACTCTGTGAGATGATTTCACAGAACACAAAGAAGTTTCTCAGAAAGCTTCTTTCTCTTTGTTATCGGAGGATATTTCCTTTGGTCCTATAGTCTTCAAAGGGATCCGAAATATCTGTTCTCAGATTCCACAGAAATAAGGCTAGCAAAGAGATCCACGAAATACAGATGTAACTCTGTGAGTGGAAGTCACATATCACAGAGCAGTTTCTCAGAAAGCTTCTTTCCAGATTTCATCTGAGGATATTTCCCTTTTCACCATAGCCCTCTATGGGCTTCCAAATATCACTTTGCCAATTCCACAAGAACTGTCTTAGCGAAAGGCTTCTTGAGGGGAAAGCTGTAACTCTGTGAGATGATTTGACAGAACACAAAGAAGTTTCTCAGAAAGCTTCTTTCTCTTTGTTATGGGAGGATATTTCCTTTGGCCCTATAATCTTCAAAGGGATTCTAAATATCTGCTTTCAGATTCCACAGAAATAAGGCTAGCAAAGAGATCCACGAAATACAGATGTAACTCTGTGAGTGGAAGTCACATATCACAGAGCAGTTTCTCAGAAAGCTTCTTTCCAGATTTCATCTGAGGATATTTCCTTTTTCACCATAGCCCTCTATGGGCTTCCAAATATCACTTTGCCAATTCCACAAGAACTGTCCTAGCGAAAGGCTTCTTGAGGCGAAAGCTGTAACTCTGTGAGATGATTTCACAGAACACAAAGAAGTTTCTCCGAAAGCTTCTTTCTCTTTGTTATGGGAGGATATTTCCTTTGGCCCTAGAGTCTTCAAAGGGATTCTAAATATCTGCTTTCAGATTCCACAGAAATAAGGCTAGCAAAGAGATCCACGAAATACAGATGTAACTCTGTGAGTGGAATCACATATCACAGAGTAGTTTCTCAGAAACCTTCTTTCCAGATTTCATCGGAGGATATTTCCTTTTTCACCATAGCCCTCTATGGGCTTCCAAATATCAGTCTGCCAATTCCACAAGAACTGTCCTAGCGAAAGGCTTCTTGAGGGGAAAACTGTAACTCTGTGAGATGATTTCACAGAACACAAAGAAGTTTCTCAGAAAGCTTCTTTCTCTTTGTTATCGGAGGATATTATCTTTGGCCCAATAGTCTTCAAAGTGATCCGAAATATCTGTTCTCAGATTCCACAGAAATAAGGCTAGCAAAGAGATCCACGAAATACAGATGTAACTCTGTGAGTGGAAGTCACATATCACAGAGAATTTCTCAGAAAGCTTCTTTCCAGATTTCATCGGAGGATATTTCCTTTTGCACCATAGCCCTCTATGGGCTTCCAAATATCACTTTGCCAATTCCACAAGAACTGTCTTAGCGAAAGGCTTCGTGAGGGGAAAGCTGTAACTCTGTGAGATGATTTCACAGAACACAAAGAAGTTTCTCAGAAAGCTTCTTTCTCTTTGTTATGGGAGGATATTTCCTTTGTCCCTATAGTATTCAAAGGGATCCGAAATATCTGTTCTCAGATTCCACAGAAATAAGGCTAGCAAAGAGATCCACGAAGTACAGATGTAACTCTGTGAGTGGAAGTCACATATCACAGAGCAGTTTCTCAGAAAGCTTTTTTCCAGATTTCATCGGAGGATATTGCCTTTTTCACCATCGCCCTCTATGGGCTTCAAAATATCACTTTGCTAATTCCACAAGAACTGTCCTAGCGAAAGGCTTCTTGAGGGGAAAGCTGTAACTCTGTGAGATGATTTCACAGAACACAAAGAAGTTTCTCAGAAAGCTTCTTTCTCTTTGTTATCGGAGGATATTTCCTTTGGTCCTATAGTCTTCAAAGGGATCCGAAATATCTGTTCTCAGATTCCACAGAAATAAGGCTAGCAAAGAGATCCACGAAATACAGATGTAACTCTGTGAGTGGAAGTCACATATCACAGAGCAGTTTCTCAGAAAGCTTCTTTCCAGATTTCATCTGAGGATATTTCCCTTTTCACCATAGCCCTCTATGGGCTTCCAAATATCACTTTGCCAATTCCACAAGAACTGTCCTAGCGAAAGGCTTCTTGAGGGGAAAGCTGTAACTCTGTGAGATGATTTGACAGAACACAAAGAAGTTTCTCAGAAAGCTTCTTTCTCTTTGTTATGGGAGGATATTTCCTTTGGCCCTAGAGTCTTCAAAGGGATTCTAAATATCTGCTTTCAGATTCCACAGAAATAAGGCTAGCAAAGAGATCCACGAAACACAGATGTAACTCTGTGAGTGGAAGTCACATATCACAGAGCAGTTTCTCAGAAAGCTTCTTTCCAGATTTCATCGGAGGATATTTCCTTTTTCACCATAGCCCTCTACGGGCTTCCAAATATCACTTTGCCAAATCCACAATAACTGTCCTAGCGAAAGGCTTCTTGAAGGGAAAGCTGTAACTCTGTGAGGTGACTTCACAGAACACAAAGAAGTTTCTCAGAAAGCTTCTTTCTCTTTGTTATGGGAGGATATTTCTTTGGCCCTATAGTATTCAAAGGGATCCGAAATATCTGTTCTCAGATTCCACAGAAATAAGGCTAGCAAAGAGATCCACGAAATACAGATGTAACTCTGTGAGTGGAAGTCACATATCACAGAGCAGTTTCTCAGAAAGCTTTTTTCCAGATTTCATCAGAGGATACTTCCTTTTTCACCATCGCCCTCCATGGGCTTCCAAATATCACTTTGCCAATTCCACAAGAACTGTCCTAGCGAAAGGTTTCTTGAGGGGAAAGCTGTAACTCTGTGAGATGATTTCACAGAATACAAAGAAGTTTCTCAGAAAGCTTCTTTCTCTTTGTTATCGGAGGATATTTCCTTTGGCCCTATACTCTTCAAAGGGATCCGAAATATCTGTTCTCAGATTCCACAGAAATAAGGCTAGCAAACAGATCCACGAAATACAGATGTAACTCGGTGAGTGGAATTCACATATCACAGAGCAGTTTCTCAGAAAGCTTCTTTCCAGATTTCATCGGAGGATATTTCCTTTTTCACCATAGCCGTCTATGGGCTTCCAAATATCACTTTGCCAATTCCACAAGAACTGTCTTAGCGAAAGGCTTCTTGAGGGGAAAGCTGTAACTCTGTGAGATGATTTCACAGAACACAAAGAAGTTTCTCAGAAAGCTTCTTTCTCTTTGTTATGGGAGGATATTTCCTTTGGCCCTATAGTCTTCAAAGGGATTCTAAATATCTGCTCTCAGACTCCACAGAAATAAGGCTAGCAAAGAGATCCTCGAAATACAGGTGTAACTCTGTGAGTGGAAATCACATATCACAGAGCAGTTTCTCAGAAAGCTTTTTTCCAGATTTCATCGGAGGATATTTCCTTTTTCACCATCGCCCTCTATGGGCTTCCAAATATCACTTTGCCAATTCCACAAGAACTGTCCTAGCGAAAGGCTTCTTGAGGGGAAAGCTGTAACTCTGTGAGATGATTTCACAGAACACAAAGAAGTTTCTCAGAAAGCTTCTTTCTCTTTGTTATGGGAGGATATTTCCTTTGGCCCTATAGTCTTCAAAGGGATTCTAAATATCTGCTTTCAGATTCCACAGAAATAAGGCTAGCAAAGAGATCCACGAAATACAGATGTAACTCTGTGAGTGGAAGTCACATATCACAGAGCAGTTTCTCAGAAAGCTTCTTTCGAGATTTCATCGGAGGATATTTCCTTTTTCACCATAGCCCTCTACGGGCTTCCAAATATCACTTTGCCAATTCCACAAGAACTGTCTTAGCGAAAGGCTTCTTGAGGGGAAAGCTGTAACTCTGTGAGATGATTTCACAGAACACAAAGAAGTTTCTCAGAAAGCTTCTTTCTCTTTGTTATGGGAGGATATTTCCTTTGGCCCTATAATCTTCAAAGGGATTCTAAATATCTGCTTTCAGATTCCACAGAAATAAGGCTAGCAAAGAGATCCACGAAATACAGATGTAACTCTGTGAGTGGAAGTCACATAGCACAGAGCAGTTTCTCAGAAAGCTTCTTTCCAGATTTCATCTGAGGATATTTCCTTTACACCATAGCCCTCTATGGGCTTCCAAATATCACTTTGCCAATTCCACAAGAACTGTCCTAGCGAAAGGCTTCTTGAGGGGAAGGCTGTAACTCTGTGAGATGATTTCACAGAACACAAAGAAGTTTCTCCGAAAGCTTCTTTCTCTTTGTTATGGGAGGATATTTCCTTTGGCCCTATAGTCTTCAAAGGGATTCTAAATATCTGCTTTCAGATTCCACAGAAATAAGGCTAGCAAAGAGATCCACGAAATACAGATGTAACTCTGTGAGTGGAAGTCACATATCACAGAGCAGTTTCTCAGAAAGCTTCTTTCCAGATTTCATCGGAGGATATTTCCTTTTTCACCATAGCCCTCTACGGGCTTCCAAATATCACTTTGCCAAATCCACAAGAACTGTCCTAGCGAAAGGCTTCTTGAAGGGAAAGCTGTAACTCTGTGAGATGATTTCACAGAACACAAAGAAGTTTTTCAGAAAGCTTCTTTCTCTTTGTTATCGGAGGATATTTCCTTTGGCCCTATAGTCTTCAAAGGGATCCGAAATATCTGTTCTCAGATTCCACAGAAATAAGGCTAGCAAAGAGATCCACGAAATACAGATGTAACTCTGTGAGTGGAAGTCACATATCACAGAGCAGTTTCTCAGAAAGCTTCTTTCCAGATTTCATCGGAGGATATTTCCTTTTTCACCATAGCCCTCTATGGGCTTCCAAATATCACTTTGCCAATTCCACAAGAACTGTCTTAGCGAAAGGCTTCTTGAGGGGAAAGCTGTAACTCTGTGAGATGATTTCACAGAACACAAAGAAGTTTCTCAGAAAGCTTCTTTCTCTTTGTTATGGGAGGATATTTCTTTGGCCCTATAGTATTCAAAGGGATCCGAAATATCTGTTCTCAGATTCCACAGAAATAAGGCTAGCAAAGAGATCCACGAAATACAGATGTAACTCTGTGAGTGGAAGTCACATATCACAGAGCAGTTTCTCAGAAAGCTTCTTTCCAGATTTCATCGGAGAATATTTCCTTTTTCACCATAGCCCTCTATGGGCTTCCAAATATCTCTTTTCCAATTCCACAAGAACTGTCTTAGCGAAAGGCTTCTTGAGGGGAAAGCTGTAACTCTGTGAGATGATTTCACAGAACACAAAGAAGATTCTCAGAAAGCTTCTTTCTCTTTGCTATGGGAGGATATTTCTTTGGCCTTATAGTATTCAAAGGGATCCGAAATATCTGTTCTCAGATTCCACAGAAATAAGGCTAGCAAAGAGATCCACGAAATACAGATGTAACTCTGTGAGTGCAAGTCACATATCACAGAGCAGTTACTCAGAAAGCTTCTTTCCAGATTTCATCGGGGATATTTCCTTTTTCACCCTAGCCCTCTATGGGCTTCCAAATATCACTTTGCCAATTCCACAAGAACTGTCTTAGCGAAAGGCTTCTTGAGGGGAAAGCTGTAACTCTATGAGATGATTTCACAGAACTCAAAGAAGTTTCTCAGAAAGCTTCTTTCTCTTTGTTATCGGAGGATATTTCCTTTGGCCGTATAATATTCAAAGGGATCCGAAATATCTGTTCTCAGATTCCACAGAAATAAGGCTAGCAAAGAGATCCACGAAATACAGATGTAACTCTGTGAGTGGAAGTCTCATATCACAGAGCAGTTTCTCAGAAAGCTTCTTTCCAGATTTCATCGGAGGATATTTCCTTTTGCACCATAGCCCTCTATGGGCTTCCAAATATCACTTTGCCAATTCCACAAGAACTGTCTTAGCGAAAGGCTTCTTGAGGGCAAAGCTGTAACTCTGTGAGATGATTTCACAGAACACAAAGAAGTTTCTCAGAAAGCTTCTTTCTCTTTGTTATGGGAGGATATTTCCTTTGGCCCTATAGTCTTCAAAGGGATTCTAAATATCTGCTCTCAGACTCCACAGAAATAAGGCTAGCAAAGAGATCCACGAAATACAGGTGTAACTCTGTGAGTGGAAATCACATATCACAGAGCAGTTTCTCAGAAAGCTTCTTTCCAGATTTCATCGGAGGATATTTCCTTTTTCACCATAGCCCTCTATGGGCTTCAAAATATCACTTTGCTAATTCAACAAGAACTGTCTTAGCGAAAGGCTTCTTGAGGGGAAAGCTGTAACTCTGTGAGATGATTTCACAGAACACAAAGAAGTTTCTCAGATAGCTTCTTTCTCTTTGTTATGGGAGGATATTTCCTTTGGCCCTATAGTCTTCAAAGGGATTCTAAATATCTGCTTTCAGATTCCACAGAAATAAGGCTAGCAAAGAGATCCACGAAATACAGATGTAACTCTGTGAGTGGAAGTCACATATCACAGAGCAGTTTCTCAGAAAGCTTCTTTCCAGATTTCATCCGAGGATATTTCCTTTTGCACCATAGCCCTCTATGGGCTTCCAAATATCACTTTGCCAATTCCACAAGAACTGTCTTAGCGAAAGGCTTCTTGAGGGCAAAGCTGTAACTCTGTGAGATGATTTCACAGAACACAAAGAAGTTTCTCAGAAAGCTTCTTTCTCTTTGTTATGGGAGGATATTTCCTTTGGCCCTATAGTCTTCAAAGGGATTCTAAATATCTGCTCTCAGACTCCACAGAAATAAGGCTAGCAAAGAGATCCTCGAAATACAGGTGTAACTCTGTGAGTGGAAATCACATATCACCGAGCAGTTTCTCAGAAAGCTTCTTTCCAGATTTCATCGGAGGATATTTCCTTTTTCAACATAGCCCTCTATGGGCTTCAAAATATCACTTTGCTAATTCAACAAGAACTGTCTTAGCGAAAGGCTTCTTGAGGGGAAAGCTGTAACTCTCTGAGATGATTTCAGAGAACACAAAGAAGTTTCTCAGAAAGCCTCTTTCTCTTTGTTATCGGAAGATATTTCCTTTGGCCTTATAGTCTTCAAAGGGATCCGAAATATCTGTTCTCAGATTCCACAGAAATAAGGCTAGCAAAGAGATCCACGAAATACAGATGTAACTCTGTGAGTGGAAGTCACATATCACAGAGCAGTTTCTCAGAAAGCTTCTTTCCAGATTTCATCTGAGGATATTTCCTTTTTCACCATAGCCCTCTATGGGCTTCCAAATATCACTTTGCCAATTCCACAAGAACTGTCTTAGCCAAAGGCTTCTTGAGGGGAAAGCTGTAACTCTGTGAGATGATTTCACAGAACACAAAGAAGTTTCTCCGAAAGCTTCTTTCTCTTTGTTATGGGAGGATATTTCTTTGGCCCTATAGTATTCAAAGGGATCCGAAATATCTGTTCTCAGATTCCACAGAAATAAGGCTGGCAAAGAGATCCACGAAATACAGATGTAACTCTGTGAGTGGAAGTCACATATCACAGAGCAGTTTCTCAGAAAGCTTTTTTCCAGATTTCATCGGAGGATATTTCCTTTTTCACCATCGCCCTCTATGGGCTTCCAAATATCACTTTGCCAATTCCACAAGAACTGTCCTAGCGAAAGGCTTCTTGAGGGGAAAGCTGTAACTCTGTGAGATGATTTCACAGAACACAAAGAAGTTTCTCAGAAAGCTTCTTTCTCTTTGTTATGGGAGGATATTTCCTTTGGCCCTATAATCTTCAAAGGGATTCTAAATATCTGCTTTCAGATTCCACAGAAATAAGGCTAGCAAAGAGATCCACGAAATACAGATGTAACTCTGTGAGTGGAAGTCACATATCACAGAGCAGTTTCTCGGAAAGCTTCTTTCCGGATTTCATCTGAGGATATTTCCTTTTTCACCATAGCCCTCTATGGGCTTCCAAATATCACTTTGCCAATTCCACAAGAACTGTCCTAGCGAAAGGCTTCTTGAGGGGAAAGCTGTAACTCTGTGAGATGATTTCACAGAACACAAAGAAGTTTCTCCGAAAGCTTCTTTCTCTTTGTTATGGGAGGATATTTCCATTGGCCCTATAGTCTTCAAAGGGATTCTAAATATCTGCTTTCAGATTCCACAGAAATAAGGCTAGCAAAGAGATCCACGAAATAAAGATGTAACTCTGTGAGTGGAAGTCACATATCACAGAGCAGTTTCTCAGAAAGCTTCTTTCGAGATTTCATCGGAGGATATTTCCTTTTTCACCATAGCCCTCTACGGGCTTCCAAATATCACTTTGCCAATTCCACAAGAACTGTCTTAGCGAAAGGCTTCTTGAGGGGAAAGCTGTAACTCTGTGAGATGATTTCACAGAACACAAAGAAGTTTCTCAGAAAGCTTCTTTCTCTTTGTTATGGGAGGATATTTCCTTTGGCCCTATAATCTTCAAAGGGATTCTAAATATCTGCTTTCAGATTCCACAGAAATAAGGCTAGCAAAGAGATCCACGAAATACAGATGTAACTCTGTGAGTGGAAGTCACATATCACAGAGCAGTTTCTCAGAAAGCTTCTTTCCAGATTTCATCTGAGGATATTTCCTTTACACCATAGCCCTCTATGGGCTTCCAAATATCACTTTGCCAATTCCACAAGAACTGTCCTAGCGAAAGGCTTCTTGAGGGGAAGGCTGTAACTCTGTGAGATGATTTCACAGAACACAAAGAAGTTTCTCCGAAAGCTTCTTTCTCTTTGTTATGGGAGGATATTTCCTTTGGCCCTATAGTCTTCAAAGGGATTCTAAATATCTGCTTTCAGATTCCACAGAAATAAGGCTAGCAAAGAGATCCACGAAATACAGATGTAACTCTGTGAGTGGAAGTCACATATCACAGAGCAGTTTCTCAGAAAGCTTCTTTCCAGATTTCATCGGAGGATATTTCCTTTTTCACCATAGCCCTCTACGGGCTTCCAAATATCACTTTGCCAAATCCACAAGAACTGTCCTAGCGAAAGGCTTCTTGAAGGGAAAGCTGTAACTCTGTGAGATGATTTCACAGAACACAAAGAAGTTTTTCAGAAAGCTTCTTTCTCTTTGTTATCGGAGGATATTTCCTTTGGCCCTATAGTCTTCAAAGGGATCCGAAATATCTGTTCTCAGATTCCACAGAAATAAGGCTAGCAAAGAGATCCACGAAATACAGATGTAACTCTGTGAGTGGAAGTCACATATCACAGAGCAGTTTCTCAGAAAGCTTCTTTCCAGATTTCATCGGAGGATATTTCCTTTTTCACCATAGCCCTCTATGGGCTTCCAAATATCACTTTGCCAATTCCACAAGAACTGTCTTAGCGAAAGGCTTCTTGAGGGGAAAGCTGTAACTCTGTGAGATGATTTCACAGAACACAAAGAAGTTTCTCAGAAAGCTTCTTTCTCTTTGTTATGGGAGGATATTTCTTTGGCCCTATAGTATTCAAAGGGATCCGAAATATCTGTTCTCAGATTCCACAGAAATAAGGCTAGCAAAGAGATCCACGAAATACAGATGTAACTCTGTGAGTGGAAGTCACATATCACAGAGCAGTTTCTCAGAAAGCTTTTTTCCAGATTTCATCAGAGGATACTTCCTTTTTCACCATCGCCCTCCATGGGCTTCCAAATATCACTTTGCCAATTCCACAAGAACTGTCCTAGCGAAAGGTTTCTTGAGGGGAAAGCTGTAACTCTGTGAGATGATTTCACAGAATACAAAGAAGTTTCTCAGAAAGCTTCTTTCTCTTTGTTATCGGAGGATATTTCCTTTGGCCCTATACTCTTCAAAGGTATCCGAAATATCTGTTCTCAGATTCCACAGAAATAAGGCTAGCAAACAGATCCACGAAATACAGATGTAACTCGGTGAGTGGAATTCACATATCACAGAGCAGTTTCTCAGAAAGCTTCTTTCCAGATTTCATCGGAGGATATTTCCTTTTTCACCATAGCCGTCTATGGGCTTCCAAATATCACTTTGCCAATTCCACAAGAACTGTCTTAGCGAAAGGCTTCTTGAGGGGAAAGCTGTAACTCTGTGAGATGATTTCACAGAACACAAAGAAGTTTCTCAGAAAGCTTCTTTCTCTTTGTTATGGGAGGATATTTCCTTTGGCCCTATAGTCTTCAAAGGGATTCTAAATATCTGCTCTCAGACTCCACAGAAATAAGGCTAGCAAAGAGATCCTCGAAATACAGGTGTAACTCTGTGAGTGGAAATCACATATCACAGAGCAGTTTCTCAGAAAGCTTCTTTCCAGATTTCATCGGAGGATATTTCCTTTTTCAACATAGCCCTCTATGGGCTTCAAAATATCACTTTGCTAATTCAACAAGAACTGTCTTAGCGAAAGGCTTCTTGAGGGGAAAGCTGTAACTCTCTGAGATGATTTCAGAGAACACAAAGAAGTTTCTCAGAAAGCCTCTTTCTCTTTGTTATCGGAAGATATTTCCTTTGGCCTTATAGTCTTCAAAGGGATCCGAAATATCTGTTCTCAGATTCCACAGAAATAAGGCTAGCAAAGAGATCCACGAAATACAGATGTAACTCTGTGAGTGGAAGTCACATATCACAGAGCAGTTTCTCAGAAAGCTTCTTTCCAGATTTCATCTGAGGATATTTCCTTTTTCACCATAGCCCTCTATGGGCTTCCAAATATCACTTTGCCAATTCCACAAGAACTGTCTTAGCCAAAGGCTTCTTGAGGGGAAAGCTGTAACTCTGTGAGATGATTTCACAGAACACAAAGAAGTTTCTCCGAAAGCTTCTTTCTCTTTGTTATGGGAGGATATTTCTTTGGCCCTATAGTATTCAAAGGGATCCGAAATATCTGTTCTCAGATTCCACAGAAATAAGGCTGGCAAAGAGATCCACGAAATACAGATGTAACTCTGTGAGTGGAAGTCACATATCACAGAGCAGTTTCTCAGAAAGCTTTTTTCCAGATTTCATCGGAGGATATTTCCTTTTTCACCATCGCCCTCTATGGGCTTCCAAATATCACTTTGCCAATTCCACAAGAACTGTCCTAGCGAAAGGCTTCTTGAGGGGAAAGCTGTAACTCTGTGAGATGATTTCACAGAACACAAAGAAGTTTCTCAGAAAGCTTCTTTCTCTTTGTTATGGGAGGATATTTCCTTTGGCCCTATAATCTTCAAAGGGATTCTAAATATCTGCTTTCAGATTCCACAGAAATAAGGCTAGCAAAGAGATCCACGAAATACAGATGTAACTCTGTGAGTGGAAGTCACATATCACAGAGCAGTTTCTCGGAAAGCTTCTTTCCGGATTTCATCTGAGGATATTTCCTTTTTCACCATAGCCCTCTATGGGCTTCCAAATATCACTTTGCCAATTCCACAAGAACTGTCCTAGCGAAAGGCTTCTTGAGGGGAAAGCTGTAACTCTGTGAGATGATTTCACAGAACACAAAGAAGTTTCTCCGAAAGCTTCTTTCTCTTTGTTATGGGAGGATATTTCCATTGGCCCTATAGTCTTCAAAGGGATTCTAAATATCTGCTTTCAGATTCCACAGAAATAAGGCTAGCAAAGAGATCCACGAAATAAAGATGTAACTCTGTGAGTGGAAGTCACATATCACAGAGCAGTTTCTCAGAAAGCTTCTTTCGAGATTTCATCGGAGGATATTTCCTTTTTCACCATAGCCCTCTACGGGCTTCCAAATATCACTTTGCCAATTCCACAAGAACTGTCTTAGCGAAAGGCTTCTTGAGGGGAAAGCTGTAACTCTGTGAGATGATTTCACAGAACACAAAGAAGTTTCTCAGAAAGCTTCTTTCTCTTTGTTATGGGAGGATATTTCCTTTGGCCCTATAATCTTCAAAGGGATTCTAAATATCTGCTTTCAGATTCCACAGAAATAAGGCTAGCAAAGAGATCCACGAAATACAGATGTAACTCTGTGAGTGGAAGTCACATATCACAGAGCAGTTTCTCAGAAAGCTTCTTTCCAGATTTCATCTGAGGATATTTCCTTTACACCATAGCCCTCTATGGGCTTCCAAATATCACTTTGCCAATTCCACAAGAACTGTCCTAGCGAAAGGCTTCTTGAGGGGAAGGCTGTAACTCTGTGAGATGATTTCACAGAACACAAAGAAGTTTCTCCGAAAGCTTCTTTCTCTTTGTTATGGGAGGATATTTCCTTTGGCCCTATAGTCTTCAAAGGGATTCTAAATATCTGCTTTCAGATTCCACAGAAATAAGGCTAGCAAAGAGATCCACGAAATACAGATGTAACTCTGTGAGTGGAAGTCACATATCACAGAGCAGTTTCTCAGAAAGCTTCTTTCCAGATTTCATCGGAGGATATTTCCTTTTTCACCATAGCCCTCTACGGGCTTCCAAATATCACTTTGCCAAATCCACAAGAACTGTCCTAGCGAAAGGCTTCTTGAAGGGAAAGCTGTAACTCTGTGAGATGATTTCACAGAACACAAAGAAGTTTCTCAGAAAGCTTCTTTCTCTTTGTTATGGGAGGATATTTCTTTGGCCCTATAGTATTCAAAGGGATCCGAAATATCTGTTCTCAGATTCCACAGAAATAAGGCTAGCAAAGAGATCCACGAAATACAGATGTAACTCTGTGAGTGGAAGTCACATATCACAGAGCAGTTTCTCAGAAAGCTTTTTTCCAGATTTCATCAGAGGATACTTCCTTTTTCACCATCGCCCTCCATGGGCTTCCAAATATCACTTTGCCAATTCCACAAGAACTGTCCTAGCGAAAGGTTTCTTGAGGGGAAAGCTGTAACTCTGTGAGATGATTTCACAGAATACAAAGAAGTTTCTCAGAAAGCTTCTTTCTCTTTGTTATCGGAGGATATTTCCTTTGGCCCTATACTCTTCAAAGGGATCCGAAATATCTGTTCTCAGATTCCACAGAAATAAGGCTAGCAAACAGATCCACGAAATACAGATGTAACTCGGTGAGTGGAATTCACATATCACAGAGCAGTTTCTCAGAAAGCTTCTTTCCAGATTTCATCGGAGGATATTTCCTTTTTCACCATAGCCGTCTATGGGCTTCCAAATATCACTTTGCCAATTCCACAAGAACTGTCTTAGCGAAAGGCTTCTTGAGGGGAAAGCTGTAACTCTGTGAGATGATTTCACAGAACACAAAGAAGTTTCTCAGAAAGCTTCTTTCTCTTTGTTATGGGAGGATATTTCTTTGGCCCTATAGTATTCAAAGGGATCCGAAATATCTGTTCTCAGATTCCACAGAAATAAGGCTAGCAAAGAGATCCACGAAATACAGATGTAACTCTGTGAGTGGAAGTCACATATCACAGAGCAGTTTCTCAGAAAGCTTCTTTCCAGATTTCATCGGAGGATATTTCCTTTTTCACCATAGCCCTCTATGGGCTTCCAAATATCTCTTTTCCAATTCCACAAGAACTGTCTTAGCGAAAGGCTTCTTGAGGGGAAAGCTGTAACTCTGTGAGATGATTTCACAGAACACAAAGAAGTTTCTCAGAAAGCTTCTTTCTCTTTGCTATGGGAGGATATTTCTTTGGCCTTATAGTATTCAAAGGGATCCGAAATATCTGTTCTCAGATTCCACAGAAATAAGGCTAGCAAAGAGATCCACGAAATACAGATGTAACTCTGTGAGTGCAAGTCACATATCACAGAGCAGTTACTCAGAAAGCTTCTTTCCAGATTTCATCGGGGATATTTCCTTTTTCACCCTAGCCCTCTATGGGCTTCCAAATATCACTTTGCCAATTCCACAAGAACTGTCTTAGCGAAAGGCTTCTTGAGGGGAAAGCTGTAACTCTGTGAGATGATTTCACAGAACACAAAGAAGTTTCTCAGAAAGCTTCTTTCTCTTTGTTATGGGAGGATATTTCTTTGGCCCTATAGTATTCAAAGGGATCCGAAATATCTGTTCTCAGATTCCACAGAAATAAGGCTGGCAAAGAGATCCACGAAATACAGATGTAACTCTGTGAGTGGAAGTCACATATCACAGAGCAGTTTCTCAGAAAGCTTTTTTCCAGATTTCATCGGAGGATATTTCCTTTTTCACCATCGCCCTCTATGGGCTTCCAAATATCACTTTGCCAATTCCACAAGAATTGTCCTAGCGAAAGGCTTCTTGAGGGGAAAGCTGTAACTCTGTGAGATGATTTCACAGAACACAAAGAAGTTTCTCAGAAAGCTTCTTTCTCTTTGTTATGGGAGGATATTTCCTTTGGCCCTATAATCTTCAAAGGGATTCTAAATATCTGCTTTCAGATTCCACAGAAATAAGGCTAGCAAAGAGATCCACGAAATACAGATGTAACTCTGTGAGTGGAAGTCACATATCACAGAGCAGTTTCTCGGAAAGCTTGTTTCCAGATTTCATCTGAGGATATTTCCTTTTTCACCATAGCCCTCTATGGGCTTCCAAATATCACTTTGCCAATTCCACAAGAACTGTCCTAGCGAAAGGCTTCTTGAGGGGAAAGCTGTAACTCTGTGAGATGATTTCACAGAACACAAAGAAGTTTCTCCGAAAGCTTCTTTCTCTTTGTTATGGTAGGATATTTCCATTGGCCCTATAGTCTTCAAAGGGATTCTAAATATCTGCTTTCAGATTCCACAGAAATAAGGCTAGCAAAGAGATCCACGAAATACAGATGTAACTCTGTGAGTGGAAGTCACATATCACAGAGCAGTTTCTCAGAAAGCTTCTTTCGAGATTTCATCGGAGGATATTTCCTTTTTCACCATAGCCCTCTACGGGCTTCCAAATATCACTTTGCCAATTCCACAAGAACTGTCTTAGCGAAAGGCTTCTTGAGGGGAAAGCTGTAACTCTGTGAGATGATTTCACAGAACACAAAGAAGTTTCTCAGAAAGCTTCTTTCTCTTTGTTATGGGAGGATATTTCCTTTGGCCCTATAATCTTCAAAGGGATTCTAAATATCTGCTTTCAGATTCCACAGAAATAAGGCTAGCAAAGAGATCCACGAAATACAGATGTAACTCTGTGAGTGGAAGTCACATATCACAGAGCAGTTTCTCAGAAAGCTTCTTTCCAGATTTCATCTGAGGATATTTCCTTTACACCATAGCCCTCTATGGGCTTCCAAATATCACTTTGCCAATTCCACAAGAACTGTCCTAGCGAAAGGCTTCTTGAGGGGAAGGCTGTAACTCTGTGAGATGATTTCACAGAACACAAAGAAGTTTCTCCGAAAGCTTCTTTCTCTTTGTTATGGGAGGATATTTCCTTTGGCCCTATAGTCTTCAAAGGGATTCTAAATATCTGCTTTCAGATTCCACAGAAATAAGGCTAGCAAAGAGATCCACGAAATACAGATGTAACTCTGTGAGTGGAAGTCACATATCACAGAGCAGTTTCTCAGAAAGCTTCTTTCCAGATTTCATCGGAGGATATTTCCTTTTTCACCATAGCCCTCTACGGGCTTCCAAATATCACTTTGCCAAATCCACAATAACTGTCCTAGCGAAAGGCTTCTTGAAGGGAAAGCTGTAACTCTGTGAGATGATTTCACAGAACACAAAGAAGTTTTTCAGAAAGCTTCTTTCTCTTTGTTATCGGAGGATATTTCCCTTGGCCCTATAGTCTTCAAAGGGATCCGAAATATCTGTTCTCAGATTCCACAGAAATAAGGCTAGCAAAGAGATCCACGAAATACAGATGTAACTCTGTGAGTGGAAGTCACATATCACAGAGCAGTTTCTCAGAAAGCTTCTTTCCAGATTTCATCGGAGGATATTTCCTTTTTCACCATAGCCCTCTATGGGCTTCCAAATATCACTTTCCCAATTCCACAAGAACTGTCTTAGCGAAAGGCTTCTTGAGGGGAAAGCTGTAACTCTGTGAGATGATTTCACAGAACACAAAGAAGTTTCTCAGATAGCTTCTTTCTCTTTGTTATGGGAGGATATTTCCTTTGGCCCTATAGTCTTCAAAGGGATTCTAAATATCTGCTTTCAGATTCCACAGAAATAAGGCTAGCAAAGAGATCCACGAAATACAGATGGAACTCTGTGAGTGGAATTCACATATCACAGAGCAGTTTCTCAGAAACCTTCTTTCCAGATTTCATCGGAGGATATTTCCTTTTTCACCGTAGCCCTCTATGGGCTTCCAAATATCAGTTTGCCAATTCCACAAGAACTGTCCTAGCGAAAGGCTTCTTGAGGGGAAAACTGTAACTCTGTGAGATGATTTCACAGAACACAAAGAAGTTTCTCAGAAAGCTTCTTTCTCTTTGTTATCGGAGGATATTATCTTTGGCCCTATAGTCTTCAAAGTGATCCGAAATATCTGTTCTCAGATTCCACAGAAATAAGGCTAGCAAAGAGATCCACGAAATACAGATGTAACTCTGTGAGTGGAAGTCACATATCACAGAGCAGTTTCTCAGAAAGCTTCTTTCCAGATTTCATCGGAGGATATTTCCTTTTGCACCATCGCCCTCTATGGGCTTCCAAATATCACTTTGCCAATTCCACAAGAACTGTCTTAGCGAAAGGCTTCGTGAGGGGAAAGCTGTAACTCTGTGAGATGATTTCACAGAACACAAAGAAGTTTCTCAGAAAGCTTCTTTCTCTTTGTTATGGGAGGATATTTCCTTTGTCCCTATAGTATTCAAAGGGATCCGAAATATCTGTTCTCAGATTCCACAGAAATAAGGCTAGCAAAGAGATCCACGAAATACAGATGTAACTCTGTGAGTGGAAGTCACATATCACAGAGCAGTTTCTCAGAAAGCTTCTTTCCAGATTTCATCGGAGGATATTTCCTTTTTCACCATAGCCCTCTATGGGCTTCCAAATATCTCTTTTCCAATTCCACAAGAACTGTCTTAGCGAAAGGCTTCTTGAGGGGAAAGCTGTAACTCTGTGAGATGATTTCACAGAACACAAAGAAGTTTCTCAGAAAGCTTCTTTCTCTTTGCTATGGGAGGATATTTCTTTGGCCTTATAGTATTCAAAGGGATCCGAAATATCTGTTCTCAGATTCCACAGAAATAAGGCTAGCAAAGAGATCCACGAAATACAGATGTAACTCTGTGAGTGCAAGTCACATATCACAGAGCAGTTACTCAGAAAGCTTCTTTCCAGATTTCATCGGGGATATTTCCTTTTTCACCCTAGCCCTCTATGGGCTTCCAAATATCACTTTGCCAATTCCACAAGAACTGTCTTAGCGAAAGGCTTCTTGAGGGGAAAGCTGTAACTCTGTGAGATGATTTCACAGAACACAAAGAAGTTTCTCAGAAAGCTTCTTTCTCTTTGTTATGGGAGGATATTTCTTTGGCCCTATAGTATTCAAAGGGATCCGAAATATCTGTTCTCAGATTCCACAGAAATAAGGCTGGCAAAGAGATCCACGAAATACAGATGTAACTCTGTGAGTGGAAGTCACATATCACAGAGCAGTTTCTCAGAAAGCTTTTTTCCAGATTTCATCGGAGGATATTTCCTTTTTCACCATCGCCCTCTATGGGCTTCCAAATATCACTTTGCCAATTCCACAAGAATTGTCCTAGCGAAAGGCTTCTTGAGGGGAAAGCTGTAACTCTGTGAGATGATTTCACAGAACACAAAGAAGTTTCTCAGAAAGCTTCTTTCTCTTTGTTATGGGAGGATATTTCCTTTGGCCCTATAATCTTCAAAGGGATTCTAAATATCTGCTTTCAGATTCCACAGAAATAAGGCTAGCAAAGAGATCCACGAAATACAGATGTAACTCTGTGAGTGGAAGTCACATATCACAGAGCAGTTTCTCGGAAAGCTTGTTTCCAGATTTCATCTGAGGATATTTCCTTTTTCACCATAGCCCTCTATGGGCTTCCAAATATCACTTTGCCAATTCCACAAGAACTGTCCTAGCGAAAGGCTTCTTGAGGGGAAAGCTGTAACTCTGTGAGATGATTTCACAGAACACAAAGAAGTTTCTCCGAAAGCTTCTTTCTCTTTGTTATGGTAGGATATTTCCATTGGCCCTATAGTCTTCAAAGGGATTCTAAATATCTGCTTTCAGATTCCACAGAAATAAGGCTAGCAAAGAGATCCACGAAATACAGATGTAACTCTGTGAGTGGAAGTCACATATCACAGAGCAGTTTCTCAGAAAGCTTCTTTCGAGATTTCATCGGAGGATATTTCCTTTTTCACCATAGCCCTCTACGGGCTTCCAAATATCACTTTGCCAATTCCACAAGAACTGTCTTAGCGAAAGGCTTCTTGAGGGGAAAGCTGTAACTCTGTGAGATGATTTCACAGAACACAAAGAAGTTTCTCAGAAAGCTTCTTTCTCTTTGTTATGGGAGGATATTTCCTTTGGCCCTATAATCTTCAAAGGGATTCTAAATATCTGCTTTCAGATTCCACAGAAATAAGGCTAGCAAAGAGATCCACGAAATACAGATGTAACTCTGTGAGTGGAAGTCACATATCACAGAGCAGTTTCTCAGAAAGCTTCTTTCCAGATTTCATCTGAGGATATTTCCTTTACACCATAGCCCTCTATGGGCTTCCAAATATCACTTTGCCAATTCCACAAGAACTGTCCTAGCGAAAGGCTTCTTGAGGGGAAGGCTGTAACTCTGTGAGATGATTTCACAGAACACAAAGAAGTTTCTCCGAAAGCTTCTTTCTCTTTGTTATGGGAGGATATTTCCTTTGGCCCTATAGTCTTCAAAGGGATTCTAAATATCTGCTTTCAGATTCCACAGAAATAAGGCTAGCAAAGAGATCCACGAAATACAGATGTAACTCTGTGAGTGGAAGTCACATATCACAGAGCAGTTTCTCAGAAAGCTTCTTTCCAGATTTCATCGGAGGATATTTCCTTTTTCACCATAGCCCTCTACGGGCTTCCAAATATCACTTTGCCAAATCCACAATAACTGTCCTAGCGAAAGGCTTCTTGAAGGGAAAGCTGTAACTCTGTGAGATGATTTCACAGAACACAAAGAAGTTTTTCAGAAAGCTTCTTTCTCTTTGTTATCGGAGGATATTTCCCTTGGCCCTATAGTCTTCAAAGGGATCCGAAATATCTGTTCTCAGATTCCACAGAAATAAGGCTAGCAAAGAGATCCACGAAATACAGATGTAACTCTGTGAGTGGAAGTCACATATCACAGAGCAGTTTCTCAGAAAGCTTCTTTCCAGATTTCATCGGAGGATATTTCCTTTTTCACCATAGCCCTCTATGGGCTTCCAAATATCACTTTCCCAATTCCACAAGAACTGTCTTAGCGAAAGGCTTCTTGAGGGGAAAGCTGTAACTCTGTGAGATGATTTCACAGAACACAAAGAAGTTTCTCAGATAGCTTCTTTCTCTTTGTTATGGGAGGATATTTCCTTTGGCCCTATAGTCTTCAAAGGGATTCTAAATATCTGCTTTCAGATTCCACAGAAATAAGGCTAGCAAAGAGATCCACGAAATACAGATGGAACTCTGTGAGTGGAATTCACATATCACAGAGCAGTTTCTCAGAAACCTTCTTTCCAGATTTCATCGGAGGATATTTCCTTTTTCACCGTAGCCCTCTATGGGCTTCCAAATATCAGTTTGCCAATTCCACAAGAACTGTCCTAGCGAAAGGCTTCTTGAGGGGAAAACTGTAACTCTGTGAGATGATTTCACAGAACACAAAGAAGTTTCTCAGAAAGCTTCTTTCTCTTTGTTATCGGAGGATATTATCTTTGGCCCTATAGTCTTCAAAGTGATCCGAAATATCTGTTCTCAGATTCCACAGAAATAAGGCTAGCAAAGAGATCCACGAAATACAGATGTAACTCTGTGAGTGGAAGTCACATATCACAGAGCAGTTTCTCAGAAAGCTTCTTTCCAGATTTCATCGGAGGATATTTCCTTTTGCACCATCGCCCTCTATGGGCTTCCAAATATCACTTTGCCAATTCCACAAGAACTGTCTTAGCGAAAGGCTTCGTGAGGGGAAAGCTGTAACTCTGTGAGATGATTTCACAGAACACAAAGAAGTTTCTCAGAAAGCTTCTTTCTCTTTGTTATGGGAGGATATTTCCTTTGTCCCTATAGTATTCAAAGGGATCCGAAATATCTGTTCTCAGATTCCACAGAAATAAGGCTAGCAAAGAGATCCACGAAATACAGATGTAACTCTGTGAGTGGAAGTCACATATCACAGAGCAGTTTCTCAGAAAGCTTTTTTCCAGATTTCATCGGAGGATATTGCCTTTTTCACCATCGCCCTCTATGGGCTTCCAAATATCACTTTGCCAATTCCACAAGAACTGTCCTAGCGAAAGGCTTCTTGAGGGGAAAGCTGTAACTCTGTGAGATGATTTCACAGAACACAAAGAAGTTTCTCAGAAAGCTTCTTTCTCTTTGTTATCGGAGGATATTTCCTTTGGTCCTATAGTCTTCAAAGGGATCCGAAATATCTGTTCTCAGATTCCACAGAAATAAGGCTAGCAAAGAGATCCACGAAATACAGATGTAACTCTGTGAGTGGAAGTCACATATCACAGAGCAGTTTCTCAGAAAGCTTCTTTCCAGATTTCATCTGAGGATATTTCCCTTTTCACCATAGCCCTCTATGGGCTTCCAAATATCACTTTGCCAATTCCACAAGAACTGTCTTAGCGAAAGGCTTCTTGAGGGGAAAGCTGTAACTCTGTGAGATGATTTGACAGAACACAAAGAAGTTTCTCAGAAAGCTTCTTTCTCTTTGTTATGGGAGGATATTTCCTTTGGCCCTATAATCTTCAAAGGGATTCTAAATATCTGCTTTCAGATTCCACAGAAATAAGGCTAGCAAAGAGATCCACGAAATACAGATGTAACTCTGTGAGTGGAAGTCACATATCACAGAGCAGTTTCTCAGAAAGCTTCTTTCCAGATTTCATCTGAGGATATTTCCTTTTTCACCATAGCCCTCTATGGGCTTCCAAATATCACTTTGCCAATTCCACAAGAACTGTCCTAGCGAAAGGCTTCTTGAGGCGAAAGCTGTAACTCTGTGAGATGATTTCACAGAACACAAAGAAGTTTCTCCGAAAGCTTCTTTCTCTTTGTTATGGGAGGATATTTCCTTTGGCCCTAGAGTCTTCAAAGGGATTCTAAATATCTGCTTTCAGATTCCACAGAAATAAGGCTAGCAAAGAGATCCACGAAATACAGATGTAACTCTGTGAGTGGAATCACATATCACAGAGTAGTTTCTCAGAAACCTTCTTTCCAGATTTCATCGGAGGATATTTCCTTTTTCACCATAGCCCTCTATGGGCTTCCAAATATCAGTCTGCCAATTCCACAAGAACTGTCCTAGCGAAAGGCTTCTTGAGGGGAAAACTGTAACTCTGTGAGATGATTTCACAGAACACAAAGAAGTTTCTCAGAAAGCTTCTTT
Source organism: Macaca fascicularis (assembly GCF_037993035.2). NCBI lineage: Eukaryota > Metazoa > Chordata > Mammalia > Primates > Cercopithecidae > Macaca > Macaca fascicularis. Next base: position 29,855,522 of record NC_088386.1, read on the forward strand.
CTCTTTGTTATCGGAGGATATTATCTTTGGCCCAATAGTCTTCAAAGTGATCCGAAATATCTGTTCTCAGATTCCACAGAAATAAGGCTAGCAAAGAGATCCACGAAATACAGATGTAACTCTGTGAGTGGAAGTCACATATCACAGAGAATTTCTCAGAAAGCTTCTTTCCAGATTTCATCGGAGGATATTTCCTTTTGCACCATAGCCCTCTATGGGCTTCCAAATATCACTTTGCCAATTCCACAAGAACTGTCTTAGCGAAAGGCTTCGTGAGGGGAAAGCTGTAACTCTGTGAGATGATTTCACAGAACACAAAGAAGTTTCTCAGAAAGCTTCTTTCTCTTTGTTATGGGAGGATATTTCCTTTGTCCCTATAGTATTCAAAGGGATCCGAAATATCTGTTCTCAGATTCCACAGAAATAAGGCTAGCAAAGAGATCCACGAAGTACAGATGTAACTCTGTGAGTGGAAGTCACATATCACAGAGCAGTTTCTCAGAAAGCTTTTTTCCAGATTTCATCGGAGGATATTGCCTTTTTCACCATCGCCCTCTATGGGCTTCAAAATATCACTTTGCTAATTCCACAAGAACTGTCCTAGCGAAAGGCTTCTTGAGGGGAAAGCTGTAACTCTGTGAGATGATTTCACAGAACACAAAGAAGTTTCTCAGAAAGCTTCTTTCTCTTTGTTATCGGAGGATATTTCCTTTGGTCCTATAGTCTTCAAAGGGATCCGAAATATCTGTTCTCAGATTCCACAGAAATAAGGCTAGCAAAGAGATCCACGAAATACAGATGTAACTCTGTGAGTGGAAGTCACATATCACAGAGCAGTTTCTCAGAAAGCTTCTTTCCAGATTTCATCTGAGGATATTTCCCTTTTCACCATAGCCCTCTATGGGCTTCCAAATATCACTTTGCCAATTCCACAAGAACTGTCCTAGCGAAAGGCTTCTTGAGGGGAAAGCTGTAACTCTGTGAGATGATTTGACAGAACACAAAGAAGTTTCTCAGAAAGCTTCTTTCTCTTTGTTATGGGAGGATATTTCCTTTGGCCCTAGAGTCTTCAAAGGGATTCTAAATATCTGCTTTCAGATTCCACAGAAATAAGGCTAGCAAAGAGATCCACGAAACACAGATGTAACTCTGTGAGTGGAAGTCACATATCACAGAGCAGTTTCTCAGAAAGCTTCTTTCCAGATTTCATCGGAGGATATTTCCTTTTTCACCATAGCCCTCTACGGGCTTCCAAATATCACTTTGCCAAATCCACAATAACTGTCCTAGCGAAAGGCTTCTTGAAGGGAAAGCTGTAACTCTGTGAGGTGACTTCACAGAACACAAAGAAGTTTCTCAGAAAGCTTCTTTCTCTTTGTTATCGGAGGATATTTCCTTTGGCCCTATAGTCTTCAAAGGGATCCGAAATATCTGTTCTCAGATTCCACAGAAATAAGGCTAGCAAAGAGATCCACGAAATACACATGTAACTCTGAGTGGAAGTCACATATCACAGAGCAGTTTCTCAGAAAGCTTCTTTCCAGATTTCATCGGAGGATATTTCCTTTTTCACCGTAGCCCTCTATAGGCTTCCAAATATCACTTTGCCAATTCCACAAGAACTGTCTTAGCGAAAGGCTTCTTGAGGGGAAAGCTGTAACTCTGTGAGATGATTTCACAGAACACAAAGAAGTTTCTCAGAAAGCTTCTTTCTCTTTGTTATGGGAGGATATTTCCTTTGGCCCTATAGTCTTCAAAGGGATTCTAAATATCTGCTTTCAGATTCCACAGAAATAAGGCTAGCAAAGAGATCCACGAAATACAGATGTAACTCTGTGAGTGGAAGGCACATATCACAGAGCAGTTTCTCAGAAAGCTTCTTTCCAGATTTCATCGGAGGATATTTCCTTTTTCACCATAGCCCTCTATGGGCATCCAAATATCTCTTTTCCAATTCCACAAGAACTGTCTTAGCGAAAGGCTTCTTGAGGGGAAAGCTGTAACTCTGTGAGATGATTTCACAGAACACAAAGAAGTTTCTCAGAAAGCTTCTTTCTCTTTGCTATGGGAGGATATTTCTTTGGCCTTATAGTATTCAAAGGGATCCGAAATATCTGTTCTCAGATTCCACAGAAATAAGGCTAGCAAAGAGATCCACGAAATACAGATGTAACTCTGTGAGTGCAAGTCACATATCACAGAGCAGTTACTCAGAAAGCTTCTTTCCAGATTTCATCGGGGATATTTCCTTTTTCACCCTAGCCCTCTATGGGCTTCCAAATATCACTTTGCCAATTCCACAAGAACTGTCTTAGCGAAAGGCTTCTTGAGGGGAAAGCTGTAACTCTATGAGATGATTTCACAGAACTCAAAGAAGTTTCTCAGAAAGCTTCTTTCTCTTTGTTATCGGAGGATATTTCCTTTGGCCGTATAATATTCAAAGGGATCCGAAATATCTGTTCTCAGATTCCACAGAAATAAGGCTAGCAAAGAGATCCACGAAATACAGATGTAACTCTGTGAGTGGAAGTCTCATATCACAGAGCAGTTTCTCAGAAAGCTTCTTTCCAGATTTCATCGGAGGATATTTCCTTTTGCACCATAGCCCTCTATGGGCTTCCAAATATCACTTTGCCAATTCCACAAGAACTGTCTTAGCGAAAGGCTTCTTGAGGGCAAAGCTGTAACTCTGTGAGATGATTTCACAGAACACAAAGAAGTTTCTCAGAAAGCTTCTTTCTCTTTGTTATGGGAGGATATTTCCTTTGGCCCTATAGTCTTCAAAGGGATTCTAAATATCTGCTCTCAGACTCCATAGAAATAAGGCTAGCAAAGAGATCCACGAAATACAGGTGTAACTCTGTGAGTGGAAATCACATATCACAGAGCAGTTTCTCAGAAAGCTTCTTTCCAGATTTCATCGGAGGATATTTCCTTTTTCACCATAGCCCTCTATGGGCTTCAAAATATCACTTTGCTAATTCAACAAGAACTGTCTTAGCGAAAGGCTTCTTGAGGGGAAAGCTGTAACTCTGTGAGATGATTTCACAGAACACAAAGAAGTTTCTCAGATAGCTTCTTTCTCTTTGTTATGGGAGGATATTTCCTTTGGCCCTATAGTCTTCAAAGGGATTCTAAATATCTGCTTTCAGATTCCACAGAAATAAGGCTAGCAAAGAGATCCACGAAATACAGATGTAACTCTGTGAGTGGAAGTCACATATCACAGAGCAGTTTCTCAGAAAGCTTCTTTCCAGATTTCATCGGAGGATATTTCCTTTTTCACCATAGCCCTCTACGGGCTTCCAAATATCACTTTGCCAATTCCACAAGAACTGTCGTAGCGAAAGGCTTCTTGATGGGAAAGCTGCAACTCTGTGAGATGATTTCACAGAACACAAAGAAGTTTCTCAGAAAGCTTCTTTCTCTTTGTTATCGGAGGATATTATCTTTGGCCCTATAGTCTTCAAAGTGATCCGAAATATCTGTTCTCAGATTCCACAGAAATAAGGCTAGCAAAGAGATCCACGACATACAGATGTAACTCTGTGAGTGGAAGTCACATATCACAGAGCAGTTTCTCAGAAAGCTTCTTTCCAGATTTCATCTGAGGATATATCCTTTTTCACCATAGCCCTCTATGGGCTTCCAAATATCACTTTGCCAATTCCACAAGAACTGTCTTAGCCAAAGGCTTCTTGAGGGGAAAGCTGTAACTCTGTGAGATGATTTCACAGAACACAAAGAAGTTTCTCCGAAAGCTTCTTTCTCTTTGTTATGGGAGGATATTTCTTTGGCCCTATAGTATTCAAAGGGATCCGAAATATCTGTTCTCAGATTCCACAGAAATAAGGCTGGCAAAGAGATCCACGAAATACAGATGTAACTCTGTGAGTGGAAGTCACATATCACAGAGCAGTTTCTCAGAAAGCTTCTTTCCAGATTTCATCGGAGGATATTTCCTTTTTCACCGTAGCCCTCTACGGGCTTCCAAATATCACTTTGCCAAATCCACAATAACTGTCCTAGCGAAAGGCTTCTTGAAGGGAAAGCTGTAACTCTGTGAGGTGACTTCACAGAACACAAAGAAGTTTCTCAGAAAGCTTCTTTCTCTTTGTTATCGGAGGATATTTCCTTTGGCCCTATAGTCTTCAAAGGGATCCGAAATATCTGTTCTCAGATTCCACAGAAATAAGGCTAGCAAAGAGATCCACGAAATACAGATGTAACTCTGAGTGGAAGTCACATATCACAGAGCAGTTTCTCAGAAAGCTTCTTTCCAGATTTCATCGGAGGATATTTCCTTTTTCACCGTAGCCCTCTATGGGCTTCCAAATATCACTTTGCCAATTCCACAAGAACTGTCTTAGCGAAAGGCTTCTTGAGGGGAAAGCTGTAACTCTGTGAGATGATTTCACAGAACACAAAGAAGTTTCTCAGAAAGCTTCTTTCTCTTTGTTATGGGAGGATATTTCCTTTGGCCCTATAGTCTTCAAAGGGATTCTAAATATCTTCTTTCAGATTCCACAGAAATAAGGCTAGCAAAGAGATCCACGAAATACAGATGTAACTCTGTGAGTGGAAGGCACATATCACAGAGCAGTTTCTCAGAAAGCTTCTTTCCAGATTTCATCGGAGGATATTTCCTTTTTCACCATAGCCCTCTATGGGCATCCAAATATCTCTTTTCCAATTCCACAAGAACTGTCTTAGCGAAAGGCTTCTTGAGGGGAAAGATGTAACTCTGTGAGATGATTTCACAGAACACAAAGAAGTTTCTCAGAAAGCTTCTTTCTCTTTGCTATGGGAGGATATTTCTTTGGCCTTATAGTATTCAAAGGGATCCGAAATATCTGTTCTCAGATTCCACAGAAATAAGGCTAGCAAAGAGATCCACGAAATACAGATGTAACTCTGTGAGTGCAAGTCACATATCACAGAGCAGTTACTCAGAAAGCTTCTTTCCAGATTTCATCGGGGATATTTCCTTTTTCACCCTAGCCCTCTATGGGCTTCCAAATATCACTTTGCCAATTCCACAAGAACTGTCTTAGCGAAAGGCTTCTTGACGGGAAAGCTGTAACTCTATGAGATGATTTCACAGAACTCAAAGAAGTTTCTCAGAAAGCTTCTTTCTCTTTGTTATCGGAGGATATTTCCTTTGGCCGTATAATATTCAAAGGGATCCGAAATATCTGTTCTCAGATTCCACAGAAATAAGGCTAGCAAAGAGATCCACGAAATACAGATGTAACTCTGTGAGTGGAAGTCTCATATCACAGAGCAGTTTCTCAGAAAGCTTCTTTCCAGATTTCATCGGAGGATATTTCCTTTTGCACCATAGCCCTCTATGGGCTTCCAAATATCACTTTCCTAATTCAACAAGAACTGTCTTAGCGAAAGGCTTCTTGAGGGGAAAGCTGTAACTCTGTGAGATGATTTCACAGAACACAAAGAAGTTTCTCAGATAGCTTCTTTCTCTTTGTTATGGGAGGATATTTCCTTTGGCCCTATAGTCTTCAAAGGGATTCTAAATATCTGCTTTCAGATTCCACAGAAATAAGGCTAGCAAAGAGATCCACGAAATACAGATGTAACTCTGTGAGTGGAAGTCACATATCACAGAGCAGTTTCTCAGAAAGCTTCTTTCCAGATTTCATCGGAGGATATTTCCTTTTTCACCATAGCCCTCTACGGGCTTTGAAATATCACTTTGCCAATTCCACAAGAACTGTCGTAGCGAAAGGCTTCTTGATGGGAAAGCTGTAACTCTGTGAGATGATTTCACAGAACAGAAAGAAGTTTCTCAGAAAGCTTCTTTCTCTTTGTTATCGGAGGATATTATCTTTGGCCCTATAGTCTTCAAAGTGATCCGAAATATCTGTTCTCAGATTCCACAGAAATAAGGCTAGCAAAGAGATCCACGACATACAGATGTAACTCTGTGAGTGGAAGTCACATATCACAGAGCAGTTTCTCAGAAAGCTTCTTTCCAGATTTCATCTGAGGATATTTCCTTTTTCACCATAGCCCTCTATGGGCTTCCAAATATCACTTTGCCAATTCCACAAGAACTGTCTTAGCCAAAGGCTTCTTGAGGGGAAAGCTGTAACTCTGTGAGATGATTTCACAGAACACAAAGAAGTTTCTCCGAAAGCTTCTTTCCCTTTGTTATGGGAGGATATTTCTTTGGCCCTATAGTATTCAAAGGGATCCGAAATATCTGTTCTCAGATTCCACAGAAATAAGGCTGGCAAAGAGATCCACGAAATACAGACGTAACTCTGTGAGTGGAAGTCACATATCACAGAGCAGTTTCTCAGAAAGCTTTTTTCCAGATTTCATCGGAGGATATTTCCTTTTTCACCATCGCCCTCTATGGGCTTCCAAATATCACTTTGCCAATTCCACAAGAACTGTCCTAGCGAAAGGCTTCTTGAGGGGAAAGCTGTAACTCTGTGAGATGATTTCACAGAACACAAAGAAGTTTCTCAGAAAGCTTCTTTCTCTTTGTTATGGGAGGATATTTCCTTTGGCCCTATAATCTTCAAAGGGATTCTAAATATCTGCTTTCAGATTCCACAGAAATAAGGCTAGCAAAGAGATCCACGAAATACAGATGTAACTCTGTGAGTGGAAGTCACATATCACAGAGCAGTTTCTCAGAAAGCTTCTTTCCAGATTTCATCGGAGGATATTTCCTTTTTCACCGTAGCCCTCTACGGGCTTCCAAATATCACTTTGCCAAATCCACAATAACTGTCCTAGCGAAAGGCTTCTTGAAGGGAAAGCTGTAACTCTGTGAGGTGACTTCACAGAACACAAAGAAGTTTCTCAGAAAGCTTCTTTCTCTTTGTTATCGGAGGATATTTCCTTTGGCCCTATACTCTTCAAAGGGATCCGAAATATCTGTTCTCAGATTCCACAGAAATAAGGCTAGCAAAGAGATCCACGAAATACAGATGTAACTCTGAGTGGAAGTCACATATCACAGAGCAGTTTCTCAGAAAGCTTCTTTCCAGATTTCATCGGAGGATATTTCCTTTTTCACCGTAGCCCTCTATGGGCTTCCAAATATCACTTTGCCAATTCCACAAGAACTGTCTTAGCGAAAGGCTTCTTGAGGGGAAAGCTGTAACTCTGTGAGATGATTTCACAGAACACAAAGAAGTTTCTCAGAAAGCTTCTTTCTCTTTGTTATGGGAGGATATTTCCTTTGGCCCTATCGTCTTCAAAGGGATTCTAAATATCTGCTTTCAGATTCCACAGAAATAAGGCTAGCAAAGAGATCCACGAAATACAGATGTAACTCTGTGAGTGGAAGGCACATATCACAGAGCAGTTTCTCAGAAAGCTTCTTTCCAGATTTCATCGGAGGATATTTCCTTTTTCACCATAGCCCTCTATGGGCATCCAAATATCTCTTTTCCAATTCCACAAGAACTGTCTTAGCGAAAGGCTTCTTGAGGGGAAAGATGTAACTCTGTGAGATGATTTCACAGAACACAAAGAAGTTTCTCAGAAAGCTTCTTTCTCTTTGCTATGGGAGGATATTTCTTTGGCCTTATAGTATTCAAAGGGATCCGAAATATCTGTTCTCAGATTCCACAGAAATAAGGCTAGCAAAGAGATCCACGAAATACAGATGTAACTCTGTGAGTGCAAGTCACATATCACAGAGCAGTTACTCAGAAAGCTTCTTTCCAGATTTCATCGGGGATATTTCCTTTTTCACCCTAGCCCTCTATGGGCTTCCAAATATCACTTTGCCAATTCCACAAGAACTGTCTTAGCGAAAGGCTTCTTGACGGGAAAGCTGTAACTCTATGAGATGATTTCACAGAACTCAAAGAAGTTTCTCAGAAAGCTTCTTTCTCTTTGTTATCGGAGGATATTTCCTTTGGCCGTATAATATTCAAAGGGATCCGAAATATCTGTTCTCAGATTCCACAGAAATAAGGCTAGCAAAGAGATCCACGAAATACAGATGTAACTCTGTGAGTGGAAGTCTCATATCACAGAGCAGTTTCTCAGAAAGCTTCTTTCCAGATTTCATCGGAGGATATTTCCTTTTGCACCATAGCCCTCTATGGGCTTCCAAATATCACTTTGCTAATTCAACAAGAACTGTCTTAGCGAAAGGCTTCTTGAGGGGAAAGCTGTAACTCTGTGAGATGATTTCACAGAACACAAAGAAGTTTCTCAGATAGCTTCTTTCTCTTTGTTATGGGAGGATATTTCCTTTGGCCCTATAGTCTTCAAAGGGATTCTAAATATCTGCTTTCAGATTCCACAGAAATAAGGCTAGCAAAGAGATCCACGAAATACAGATGTAACTCTGTGAGTGGAAGTCACATATCACAGAGCAGTTTCTCAGAAAGCTTCTTTCCAGATTTCATCGGAGGATATTTCCTTTTTCACCATAGCCCTCTACGGGCTTCGAAATATCACTTTGCCAATTCCACAAGAACTGTCGTAGCGAAAGGCTTCTTGATGGGAAAGCTGTAACTCTGTGAGATGATTTCACAGAACAGAAAGAAGTTTCTCAGAAAGCTTCTTTCTCTTTGTTATCGGAGGATATTATCTTTGGCCCTATAGTCTTCAAAGTGATCCGAAATATCTGTTCTCAGATTCCACAGAAATAAGGCTAGCAAAGAGATCCACGACATACAGATGTAACTCTGTGAGTGGAAGTCACATATCACAGAGCAATTTCTCAGAAAGCTTCTTTCCAGATTTCATCTGAGGATATTTCCTTTTTCACCATAGCCCTCTATGGGCTTCCAAATATCACTTTGCCAATTCCACAAGAACTGTCTTAGCCAAAGGCTTCTTGAGGGGAAAGCTGTAACTCTGTGAGATGATTTCACAGAACACAAAGAAGTTTCTCCGAAAGCTTCTTTCCCTTTGTTATGGGAGGATATTTCTTTGGCCCTATAGTATTCAAAGGGATCCGAAATATCTGTTCTCAGAATCCACAGAAATAAGGCTGGCAAAGAGATCCACGAAATACAGATGTAACTCTGTGAGTGGAAGTCACATATCACAGAGCAGTTTCTCAGAAAGCTTTTTTCCAGATTTCATCGGAGGATATTTCCTTTTTCACCATCGCCCTCTATGGGCTTCCAAATATCACTTTGCCAATTCCACAAGAACTGTCTTAGCGAAAGGCTTCTTGAGGGGAAAGCTGTAACTCTGTGAGATGATTTCACAGAACACAAAGAAGTTTCTCAGAAAGCTTCTTTCTCTTTGTTATGGGAGGATATTTCCTTTGGCCCTATAATATTCAAAGGGATCCGAAATATCTGTTCTCAGATTCCACAGAAATAAGGCTAGCAAAGAGATCCACGAAATACAGATGTAACTCTGTGAGTGGAAGTCTCATATCACAGAGCAGTTTCTCAGAAAGCTTCTTTCCAGATTTCATCGGAGGATATTTCCTTTTGCACCATAGCCCTCTATGGGCTTCCAAATATCACTTTGCTAATTCAACAAGAACTGTCTTAGCGAAAGGCTTCTTGAGGGGAAAGCTGTAACTCTGTGAGATGATTTCACAGAACACAAAGAAGTTTCTCAGATAGCTTCTTTCTCTTTGTTATGGGAGGATATTTCCTTTGGCCCTATAGTCTTCAAAGGGATTCTAAATATCTGCTTTCAGATTCCACAGAAATAAGGCTAGCAAAGAGATCCACGAAATACAGATGTAACTCTGTGAGTGGAAGTCACATATCACAGAGCAGTTTCTCAGAAAGCTTCTTTCCAGATTTCATCGGAGGATATTTCCTTTTTCACCATAGCCCTCTACGGGCTTCGAAATATCACTTTGCCAATTCCACAAGAACTGTCGTAGCGAAAGGCTTCTTGATGGGAAAGCTGTAACTCTGTGAGATGATTTCACAGAACAGAAAGAAGTTTCTCAGAAAGCTTCTTTCTCTTTGTTATCGGAGGATATTATCTTTGGCCCTATAGTCTTCAAAGTGATCCGAAATATCTGTTCTCAGATTCCACAGAAATAAGGCTAGCAAAGAGATCCACGACATACAGATGTAACTCTGTGAGTGGAAGTCACATATCACAGAGCAGTTTCTCAGAAAGCTTCTTTCCAGATTTCATCTGAGGATATTTCCTTTTTCACCATAGCCCTCTATGGGCTTCCAAATATCACTTTGCCAATTCCACAAGAACTGTCTTAGCCAAAGGCTTCTTGAGGGGAAAGCTGTAACTCTGTGAGATGATTTCACAGAACACAAAGAAGTTTCTCCGAAAGCTTCTTTCCCTTTGTTATGGGAGGATATTTCTTTGGCCCTATAGTATTCAAAGGGATCCGAAATATCTGTTCTCAGAATCCACAGAAATAAGGCTGGCAAAGAGATCCACGAAATACAGATGTAACTCTGTGAGTGGAAGTCACATATCACAGAGCAGTTTCTCAGAAAGCTTTTTTCCAGATTTCATCGGAGGATATTTCCTTTTTCACCATCGCCCTCTATGGGCTTCCAAATATCACTTTGCCAATTCCACAAGAACTGTCTTAGCGAAAGGCTTCTTGAGGGGAAAGCTGTAACTCTGTGAGATGATTTCACAGAACACAAAGAAGTTTCTCAGAAAGCTTCTTTCTCTTTGTTATGGGAGGATATTTCCTTTGGCCCTATAATCTTCAAAGGGATTCTAAATATCTGCTTTCAGATTCCACAGAAATAAGGCTAGCAAAGAGATCCACGAAATACAGATGTAACTCTGTGAGTGGAAGTCACATATCACAGAGCAGTTTCTCAGAAAGCTTCTTTCCAGATTTCATCTGAGGATATTTCCTTTACACCATAGCCCTCTATGGGCTTCCAAATATCACTTTGCCAATTCCACAAGAACTGTCCTAGCGAAAGGCTTCTTGAGGGGAAGGCTGTAACTCTGTGAGATGATTTCACAGAACACAAAGAAGTTTCTCCGAAAGCTTCTTTCTCTTTGTTATGGGAGGATATTTCCTTTGGCCCTATAGTCTTCAAAGGGATTCTAAATATCTGCTTTCAGATTCCACAGAAATAAGGCTAGCAAAGAGATCCACGAAATACAGATGTAACTCTGTGAGTGGAAGTCACATATCACAGAGCAGTTTCTCAGAAAGCTTCTTTCCAGATTTCATCGGAGGATATTTCCTTTTTCACCATAGCCCTCTATGGGCTTCCAAATATCACTTTGCCAATTCCACAAGAACTGTCTTAGCGAAAGGCTTCTTGAGGGGAAAGCTGTAACTCTGTGAGATGATTTCACAGAACACAAAGAAGTTTCTCAGATAGCTTCTTTCTCTTTGTTATGGGAGGATATTTCCTTTGGCCCTATAGTCTTCAAAGGGATTCTAAATATCTGCTTTCAGATTCCACAGAAATAAGGCTAGCAAAGAGATCCACGAAATACAGATGTAACTCTGTGGGTGGAAGTCACATTTCACAGAGCAGTTTCTCAGAAACCTTCTTTCCAGATTTCATCGGAGGATATTTCCTTTTTCACCATAGCCCTCTATGGGTTTCCAAATATCAGTTTGCCAATTCCACAAGAACTGTCCTAGCGAAAGGCTTCTTGAGGGGAAAACTGTAACTCTGTGAGATGATTTCACAGAACACAAAGAAGTTTCTCAGAAAGCTTCTTTCTCTTTGTTATCGGAGGATATTATCTTTGGCCCTATAGTCTTCAAAGTGATCCGAAATATCTGTTCTCAGATTCCACAGAAATAAGGCTAGCAAAGAGATCCACGAAATACAGATGTAACTCTGTGAGTGGAAGTCACATATCACAAAGCAGTTTCTCAGAAAGCTTCTTTCCAGATTTCATCGGAGGATATTTCCTTTTGCACCATAGCCCTCTATGGGCTTCCAAATATCACTTTGCCAATTCCACAAGAACTGTCTTAGCGAAAGGCTTCTTGAGGGCAAAGCTGTAACTCTGTGAGATGATTTCACAGAACACAAAGAAGTTTCTCAGAAAGCTTCTTTCTCTTTTTTATGGGAGGATATTTCCTTTGGCCCTATAGTCTTCAAAGGGATTCTAAATATCTGCTCTCAGACTCCACAGAAATAAGGCTAGCAAAGAGATCCACGAAATACAGATGTAACTCTGTGAGTGGAAATCACATATCACAGAGCAGTTTCTCAGAAAGCTTCTTTCCAGATTTCATCGGAGGATATTTCCTTTTTCACCATAGCCCTCTAAGGGCTTCAAAATATCACTTTGCTAATTCAACAAGAACTGTCTTAGCGAAAGGCTTCTTGAGGGGAAAGCTGTAACTCTGTGAGATGATTTCAGAGAACACAAAGAAGTTTCTCAGAAAGCCTCTTTCTCTTTGTTATCGGAAGATATTTCCTTTGGCCCTATAGTCTTCAAAGGGATCCGAAATATCTGTTCTCAGATTCCACAGAAATAAGGCTAGCAAAGAGATCCACGAAATACAGATGTAACTCTGTGAGTGGAAGTCACATATCACAGAGCAGTTTCTCAGAAAGCTTCTTTCCAGATTTCATCTGAGGATATTTCCTTTTTCACCATAGCCCTCTATGGGCTTCCAAATATCACTTTGCCAATTCCACAAGAACTGTCTTAGCCAAAGGCTTCTTGAGGGGAAAGCTGTAACTCTGTGAGATGATTTCACAGAACACAAAGAAGTTTCTCAGAAAGCTTCTTTCTCTTTGTTATGGGAGGATATTTCTTTGGCCCTATAGTATTCAAAGGGATCCGAAATATCTGTTCTCAGATTCCACAGAAATAAGGCTGGCAAAGAGATCCACGAAATACAGATGTAACTCTGTGAGTGGAAGTCACATATCACAGAGCAGTTTCTCAGAAAGCTTTTTTCCAGATTTCATCAGAGGATACTTCCTTTTTCACCATCGCCCTCCATGGGCTTCCAAATATCACTTTGCCAATTCCACAAGAACTGTCCTAGCGTTAGGTTTGTTGAGGGGAAAGCTGTAACTCTGTGAGATGATTTCACAGAATACAAAGAAGTTTCTCAGAAAGCTTCTTTCTCTTTGTTATCGGAGGATATTTCCTTTGGCCCTATACTCTTCAAAGGGATCCGAAATATCTGTTCTCAGATTCCACAGAAATAAGGCTAGCAAACAGATCCACGAAATACAGATGTAACTCGGTGAGTGGAATTCACATATCACAGAGCAGTTTCTCAGAAAGCTTCTTTCCAGATTTCATCGGAGGATATTTCCTTTTTCACCATAGCCGTCTATGGGCTTCCAAATATCACTTTGCCAATTCCACAAGAACTGTCTTAGCGAAAGGCTTCTTGAGGGGAAAGCTGTAACTCTGTGAGATGATTTCACAGAACACAAAGAAGTTTCTCAGAAAGCCTCTTTCTCTTTGTTATGGGAGGATATTTCTTTGGCCCTATAGTATTCAAAGGGATCCGAAATATCTGTTCTCAGATTCCACAGAAATAAGGCTAGCAAAGAGATCCACGAAATACAGATGTAACTCTGTGAGTGGAAGTCACATATCACAGAGCAGTTTCTCAGAAAGCTTTTTTCCAGATTTCATCGGAGGATATTTCCTTTTTCACCATCGCCCTCTATGGGCTTCCAAATATCACTTTGCCAATTCCACAAGAACTGTCCTAGCGAAAGGCTTCTTGAGGGGAAAGCTGTAACTCTGTGAGATGATTTCACAGAACACAAAGAAGTTTCTCAGAAAGCTTCTTTCTCTTTGTTATCGCAGGATATTTCCTTTGGCCCTATAGTCTTCAAAGGGATCCGAAATATCTGTTCTCAGATTCCACAGAAATAAGGCTAGCAAAGAGATCCACGAAATACAGATATAATTCTGTGAGTGGAATTCACATATCACAGAGCAGTTTCTCAGAAAGCTTCTTTCCAGATTTCATCGGAGGATATTTCCTTTTTCACCATAGCCCTCTAAGGGCTTCCAAATATCACTTTGCCAATTCCACAAGAACTGTCTTAGTGAAAGGCTTCTTGAGGGGAAAGCTGTAACTCTGTGAGATGATTACACAGAACACAAAGAAGTTTCTCAGAAAGCTTCTTTCTCTTTGTTATCGGAGGATATTTCCTTTGGCCCTATAGTCTTCAAAGGGATCCGAAATATCTGTTCTCAGATTCCACAGAAATAAGGCTAGCAAAGAGATCCACGAAATACAGATGTAACCCTGTGAGTGGAAGTTACATATCACAGAGCAGTTTCTCAGAAAGCTTCTTTCCAGATTTCATCGGAGGATATTTCCTTTTTCACCATCGCCCTCTATGGGCTTCCAAATATCACTTTGCGAATTCCACAAGAACTGTCTTAGCGAAAGGCTTCTTGAGGGGAAAGCTGTAACTCTGTGAGATGATTTCACAGAACACAAAGAAGTTTCTCAGAAAGCTTCTTTCTCTTTTTTATCGGAGGATATTTCCTTTGGCCCTATAGTCTTCAAAGGGATCCGAAATATCTGTTCTCAGATTCCACAGAAATAAGGCTAGCAAAGAGATACACGAAATACAGATGTAACTCTGTGAGTGGAAGTCACATATCACAGAGCAGTTTCTCAGAAAGCTTCTTTCCAGATTTCATCAGAGGATATTTCGTTTTTCACCATAGCCCTCTATGGGCTTCCAAATATCACTTTGCCAATTCCACAAGAACTGTCTTAGCGAAAGGCTTCTTGAGGGCAAAGCTGTAACTCTGTGAGATGATTTCAGAGAACACAAAAAGTTTCTCAGAAAGCTTCTTTCTCTTTGTTATGTGAGGATATTTCCTTTGGCCCTGTAGTCTTCAAAGGGATTCTATATATCTGCTTTCAGATTCCACAGAAATAAGGCTAGCAAAGAGATACACGAAATACAGATGTAACTCTGTGAGTGGAAGTCTCATATCACAGAGCAGTTTCTCAGAAAGCTTCTTTCCAGATTTCATCGGAGGATATTTCCTTTTTCACCTTAGCCCTCTATGGGCTTCCAAATATCACTTTGCCAATTCCACAAGAACTGTCTTAGCGAAAGGCTTCTTGAGGGGAAAGCTGTAACTCTGTGAGATGATTTCACAGAACACAAAGAAGTTTCTCAGAAAGCTTCTTTCTCTTTGTTATCGGAGGATATTTCCTTTGGCCCTATAGTCTTCAAGGCGATGCGAAATATCTGTTCTCAGATTCCACAGAAATAAGGCTAGCAAAGAGATACACGAAATATAGATGTAACTCTGTGAGTGGAAGTCACATATCACAGAGCAGTTTCTCAGAAAGCTTCTTTCCAGATTTCATCGGAGGATATTTCCTTTTTCACCGTAGCCCTCTATGGGCTTCCAAATATCACTTTGCCAATTCCACAAGAACTCTCTTAGCGAAAGGCTTCTTGAGGGGACAGCTGTAATTCAGTGAGATGATTTCACAGAACACAAAGAAGTTTCTCAGAAAGCTTCTTTCTCTTTGTTATGGGAGGATATTTCCTTTGGCCCTATAGTCTTCAAAGGGATCCGAAATATCTGTTCTCAGATTCCACAGAAATAAGGCTAGCAAAGAGATCCACGAAATACAGATGTAACTCTGTGAGTGGAAGTCACATATCACAGAGCAGTTTCTCAGAAAGCTTTTTTCCAGATTTCATCGGAGGATATTTCCTTTTTCACCATCGCCCTCTATGGGCTTCCAAATATCACTTTGCCAATTCCACAAGAACTGTCCTAGCGAAAGGCTTCTTGAGGGGAAAGCTGTAACTCTGTGAGATGATTTCACAGAACACAAAGAAGTTTCTCAGAAAGCTTCTTTCTCTTTGTTGTCGGAGGATATTTCCTTTGGCCCTATAGTCTTCAAAGGGATCCGAAATATCTGTTCTCAGATTCCACAGAAATGAGGCTAGCAGAGAGATCCACGAAATACAGATGTAACTCTGTGAGTGGAATTCACATATCACAGAGCAGTTTCTCAGAAAGCTTGTTTCCAGATTTCATCGGAGGATATTTCCTTTTTCACCATAGCCGTCTATGGGCTTCCAAATATCACTTTGCCAATTCCACAAGAACTGTCTTAGCGAAAGTCTTCTTGAGGGGAAAGCTGTAACTCTGTGAGATGATTTCACAGAACACAAAGAAGTTTCTCAGAAAGCTTCTTTCTCTTTGTTATCGGACGATATTTCCTTTGGCCCTATAGTATTCAAAGGGATCCGAAATATCTGTTCTCAGATTCCACAGAAATAAGGCTAGCAAAGAGATCCACGAAATACAGATGTAACTCAGTGAGTGGAAGTGACATCACCGAGCAGTTTCTCAGAAAGCTTCTTTCCAGATTTCATCGGAGGATATTTCCTTTTTCACCATAGCCCTCCATGGGCTTCCAAATATCACTTTGCCAATTCCACAAGAACTGTCCTAGGGAAAGGCTTCTTGAGAGGAAAGCTGTAACTCTGTGAGATGATTTCACAGAACACAAAGAAGTTTCTCAGAAAGCTTCTTTCTTTTTGTTATCGGAGGTTATTATCTTTGGCCCTATAGTCTTCAAAGTGATCCGAAATATCTGTTCTCAGATTCCACAGAAATAAGGCTAGCAAAGAGATCCACGAAATACAGATGTAACTCTGTGAGTGGAAGTCACATATCACAGAGCAGTTTCTCAGAAAGCTTCTTTCCAGATTTCATCGGAGGATATTTCCTTTTTCACCATAGCCCTCTATGGGCTTCCAAATATCACTTTGCCAATTCCACAAGAACTGTCTTAGCGAAAGGCTTCTTGAGGGCAAAGCTGTAACTCTGTGAGATGATTTCAGAGAACACAAAAAGTTTCTCAGAAAGCTTCTTTCTCTTTGTTATGGGAGGATATTTGCTTTGGCCCTATAGTCTTCAAAGGGATTCTAAATATCTGCTTTCAGATTCCACAGAAATAAGGCTAGCAAAGAGATCCACGAAATACAGATGTAACTCTGTGAGTGGAAGTCACATATCACAGAGCAGTTTCTCAGAAAGCTTCTTTCCAGATTTCATCGGAGGATATTTCCTTTTTCACCATAGCCCTCTATGGGCTTCCAAATATCACTTTGCCAATTCCACAAGAACTGTCTTAGCGAAAGGCTTCTTGAGGGGAAAGCTGTAACTCTGTGAGATGATTTCACAGAACACAAAGAAGTTTCTCCGAAAGCTTCTTTCTCTTTGTTATGGGAGGATATTTCCTTTGGCCCTATAGTCTTCAAAGGGATTCTAAATATCTGCTTTCAGATTCCACAGAAATAAGGCTAGCAAAGAGATCCACGAAATACAGATGTAACTCTGTGAGTGGAAGTCTCATATCACAGAGCAGTTTCTCAGAAAGCTTCTTTCCAGATTTCATCGGAGGATATTTCCTTTTTCACCATAGCCCTCTACGGGCTTCCAAATATCACTTTGCCAATTCCACAAGAACTGTCCTAGCGAAAGGCTTCTTGATGGGAAAGCTGTAACTCTGTGAGATGATTTCACAGAACACAAAGAAGTTTCTCAGAAAGCTTCTTTCTCTTTGTTATCGGAGGATATTATCTTTGGCCCTATTTTCTTCAAAGTGATCCGAAATATCTGTTCTCAGATTCCACAGAAATAAGGCTAGCAAAGAGATCCACGAAATACAGATGTAACTCTGTGAGTGGAAGTCACATATCACAGAGCAGTTTCTCAGAAAGCTTCTTTCCAGATTTCATCGGAGGATATTTCCTTTTGCACCATAGCCCTCTATGGGCTTCAAAATATCACTTTGCCAATTCCACAAGAACTGTCTTAGCGAAAGGCTTCTTGAGGGCAAAGCTGTAACTCTGTGAGATGATTTCACAGAACACAAAGAAGTTTCTCAGAAAGCTTCTTTCTCTTTGTTATGGGAGGATATTTCCTTTGGCCCTGTAGTCTTCAAAGGGATTCTAAATATCTGCTCTCAGACTCCACAGAAATAAGGCTAGCAAAGAGATCCTCGAAATACAGGTGTAACTCTGTGAGTGGAAATCACATATCACAGAGCATTTTCTCAGAAAGCTTCTTTCCAGATTTCATCGGAGGATATTTCCTTTTTCACCATAGCCCTCTATGGGCTTCAAAATATCACTTTGCTAATTCAACAAGAACAGTCTTAGCGAAAGGCTTCTTGAGGGGAAAGCTGTAACTCTGTGAGATGATTTCAGAGAACACAATGAAGTTTCTCAGAAAGCCTCTTTCTCTTTGTTATCGGAAGATATTTCCTTTGGCCCTATAGTCTTCAAAGGGATTCTAAATATCTGCTTTCAGATTCCACAGAAATAAGGCTAGCAAAGAGATCCACGAAATACAGATGTAACTCTGTGAGTGGAAGTCACATATCACAGAGCAGTTTCTCGGAAAGCTTGTTTCCAGATTTCATCTGAGGATATTTCCTTTTTCACCATAGCCCTCTATGGGCTTCCAAATATCACTTTGCCAATTCCACAAGAACTGTCCTAGCGAAAGGCTTCTTGAGGGGAAAGCTGTAACTCTGTGAGATGATTTCACAGAACACAAAGAAGTTTCTCCGAAAGCTTCTTTCTCTTTGTTATGGTAGGATATTTCCATTGGCCCTATAGTCTTCAAAGGGATTCTAAATATCTGCTTTCAGATTCCACAGAAATAAGGCTAGCAAAGAGATCCACGAAATACAGATGTAACTCTGTGAGTGGAAGTCACATATCACAGAGCAGTTTCTCAGAAAGCTTCTTTCGAGATTTCATCGGAGGATATTTCCTTTTTCACCATAGCCCTCTACGGGCTTCCAAATATCACTTTGCCAATTCCACAAGAACTGTCTTAGCGAAAGGCTTCTTGAGGGGAAAGCTGTAACTCTGTGAGATGATTTCACAGAACACAAAGAAGTTTCTCAGAAAGCTTCTTTCTCTTTGTTATGGGAGGATATTTCCTTTGGCCCTATAATCTTCAAAGGGATTCTAAATATCTGCTTTCAGATTCCACAGAAATAAGGCTAGCAAAGAGATCCACGAAATACAGATGTAACTCTGTGAGTGGAAGTCACATATCACAGAGCAGTTTCTCAGAAAGCTTCTTTCCAGATTTCATCTGAGGATATTTCCTTTACACCATAGCCCTCTATGGGCTTCCAAATATCACTTTGCCAATTCCACAAGAACTGTCCTAGCGAAAGGCTTCTTGAGGGGAAGGCTGTAACTCTGTGAGATGATTTCACAGAACACAAAGAAGTTTCTCCGAAAGCTTCTTTCTCTTTGTTATGGGAGGATATTTCCTTTGGCCCTATAGTCTTCAAAGGGATTCTAAATATCTGCTTTCAGATTCCACAGAAATAAGGCTAGCAAAGAGATCCACGAAATACAGATGTAACTCTGTGAGTGGAAGTCACATATCACAGAGCAGTTTCTCAGAAAGCTTCTTTCCAGATTTCATCGGAGGATATTTCCTTTTTCACCATAGCCCTCTACGGGCTTCCAAATATCACTTTGCCAAATCCACAAGAACTGTCCTAGCGAAAGGCTTCTTGAAGGGAAAGCTGTAACTCTGTGAGATGATTTCACAGAACACAAAGAAGTTTTTCAGAAAGCTTCTTTCTCTTTGTTATCGGAGGATATTTCCCTTGGCCCTATAGTCTTCAAAGGGATCCGAAATATCTGTTCTCAGATTCCACAGAAATAAGGCTAGCAAAGAGATCCACGAAATACAGATGTAACTCTGTGAGTGGAAGTCACATATCACAGAGCAGTTTCTCAGAAAGCTTCTTTCCAGATTTCATCGGAGGATATTTCCTTTTTCACCATAGCCCTCTATGGGCTTCCAAATATCACTTTCCCAATTCCACAAGAACTGTCTTAGCGAAAGGCTTCTTGAGGGGAAAGCTGTAACTCTGTGAGATGATTTCACAGAACACAAAGAAGTTTCTCAGATAGCTTCTTTCTCTTTGTTATGGGAGGATATTTCCTTTGGCCCTATAGTCTTCAAAGGGATTCTAAATATCTGCTTTCAGATTCCACAGAAATAAGGCTAGCAAAGAGATCCACGAAATACAGATGGAACTCTGTGAGTGGAATTCACATATCACAGAGCAGTTTCTCAGAAACCTTCTTTCCAGATTTCATCGGAGGATATTTCCTTTTTCACCGTAGCCCTCTATGGGCTTCCAAATATCAGTTTGCCAATTCCACAAGAACTGTCCTAGCGAAAGGCTTCTTGAGGGGAAAACTGTAACTCTGTGAGATGATTTCACAGAACACAAAGAAGTTTCTCAGAAAGCTTCTTTCTCTTTGTTATCGGAGGATATTATCTTTGGCCCTATAGTCTTCAAAGTGATCCGAAATATCTGTTCTCAGATTCCACAGAAATAAGGCTAGCAAAGAGATCCACGAAATACAGATGTAACTCTGTGAGTGGAAGTCACATATCACAGAGCAGTTTCTCAGAAAGCTTCTTTCCAGATTTCATCGGAGGATATTTCCTTTTGCACCATCGCCCTCTATGGGCTTCCAAATATCACTTTGCCAATTCCACAAGAACTGTCTTAGCGAAAGGCTTCGTGAGGGGAAAGCTGTAACTCTGTGAGATGATTTCACAGAACACAAAGAAGTTTCTCAGAAAGCTTCTTTCTCTTTGTTATGGGAGGATATTTCCTTTGTCCCTATAGTATTCAAAGGGATCCGAAATATCTGTTCTCAGATTCCACAGAAATAAGGCTAGCAAAGAGATCCACGAAATACAGATGTAACTCTGTGAGTGGAAGTCACATATCACAGAGCAGTTTCTCAGAAAGCTTTTTTCCAGATTTCATCGGAGGATATTGCCTTTTTCACCATCGCCCTCTATGGGCTTCCAAATATCACTTTGCCAATTCCACAAGAACTGTCCTAGCGAAAGGCTTCTTGAGGGGAAAGCTGTAACTCTGTGAGATGATTTCACAGAACACAAAGAAGTTTCTCAGAAAGCTTCTTTCTCTTTGTTATCGGAGGATATTTCCTTTGGTCCTATAGTCTTCAAAGGGATCCGAAATATCTGTTCTCAGATTCCACAGAAATAAGGCTAGCAAAGAGATCCACGAAATACAGATGTAACTCTGTGAGTGGAAGTCACATATCACAGAGCAGTTTCTCAGAAAGCTTCTTTCCAGATTTCATCTGAGGATATTTCCCTTTTCACCATAGCCCTCTATGGGCTTCCAAATATCACTTTGCCAATTCCACAAGAACTGTCTTAGCGAAAGGCTTCTTGAGGGGAAAGCTGTAACTCTGTGAGATGATTTGACAGAACACAAAGAAGTTTCTCAGAAAGCTTCTTTCTCTTTGTTATGGGAGGATATTTCCTTTGGCCCTATAATCTTCAAAGGGATTCTAAATATCTGCTTTCAGATTCCACAGAAATAAGGCTAGCAAAGAGATCCACGAAATACAGATGTAACTCTGTGAGTGGAAGTCACATATCACAGAGCAGTTTCTCAGAAAGCTTCTTTCCAGATTTCATCTGAGGATATTTCCTTTTTCACCATAGCCCTCTAAGGGCTTCCAAATATCACTTTGCCAATTCCACAAGAACTGTCCTAGCGAAAGGCTTCTTGAGGCGAAAGCTGTAACTCTGTGAGATGATTTCACAGAACACAAAGAAGTTTCTCCGAAAGCTTCTTTCTCTTTGTTATGGGAGGATATTTCCTTTGGCCCTAGAGTCTTCAAAGGGATTCTAAATATCTGCTTTCAGATTCCACAGAAATAAGGCTAGCAAAGAGATCCACGAAATACAGATGTAACTCTGTGAGTGGAATCACATATCACAGAGTAGTTTCTCAGAAACCTTCTTTCCAGATTTCATCGGAGGATATTTCCTTTTTCACCATAGCCCTCTATGGGCTTCCAAATATCAGTCTGCCAATTCCACAAGAACTGTCCTAGCGAAAGGCTTCTTGAGGGGAAAACTGTAACTCTGTGAGATGATTTCACAGAACACAAAGAAGTTTCTCAGAAAGCTTCTTTCTCTTTGTTATCGGAGGATATTATCTTTGGCCCAATAGTCTTCAAAGTGATCCGAAATATCTGTTCTCAGATTCCACAGAAATAAGGCTAGCAAAGAGATCCACGAAATACAGATGTAACTCTGTGAGTGGAAGTCACATATCACAGAGAATTTCTCAGAAAGCTTCTTTCCAGATTTCATCGGAGGATATTTCCTTTTGCACCATAGCCCTCTATGGGCTTCCAAATATCACTTTGCCAATTCCACAAGAACTGTCTTAGCGAAAGGCTTCGTGAGGGGAAAGCTGTAACTCTGTGAGATGATTTCACAGAACACAAAGAAGTTTCTCAGAAAGCTTCTTTCTCTTTGTTATGGGAGGATATTTCCTTTGTCCCTATAGTATTCAAAGGGATCCGAAATATCTGTTCTCAGATTCCACAGAAATAAGGCTAGCAAAGAGATCCACGAAGTACAGATGTAACTCTGTGAGTGGAAGTCACATATCACAGAGCAGTTTCTCAGAAAGCTTTTTTCCAGATTTCATCGGAGGATATTGCCTTTTTCACCATCGCCCTCTATGGGCTTCAAAATATCACTTTGCTAATTCCACAAGAACTGTCCTAGCGAAAGGCTTCTTGAGGGGAAAGCTGTAACTCTGTGAGATGATTTCACAGAACACAAAGAAGTTTCTCAGAAAGCTTCTTTCTCTTTGTTATCGGAGGATATTTCCTTTGGTCCTATAGTCTTCAAAGGGATCCGAAATATCTGTTCTCAGATTCCACAGAAATAAGGCTAGCAAAGAGATCCACGAAATACAGATGTAACTCTGTGAGTGGAAGTCACATATCACAGAGCAGTTTCTCAGAAAGCTTCTTTCCAGATTTCATCTGAGGATATTTCCCTTTTCACCATAGCCCTCTATGGGCTTCCAAATATCACTTTGCCAATTCCACAAGAACTGTCCTAGCGAAAGGCTTCTTGAGGGGAAAGCTGTAACTCTGTGAGATGATTTGACAGAACACAAAGAAGTTTCTCAGAAAGCTTCTTTCTCTTTGTTATGGGAGGATATTTCCTTTGGCCCTAGAGTCTTCAAAGGGATTCTAAATATCTGCTTTCAGATTCCACAGAAATAAGGCTAGCAAAGAGATCCACGAAACACAGATGTAACTCTGTGAGTGGAAGTCACATATCACAGAGCAGTTTCTCAGAAAGCTTCTTTCCAGATTTCATCGGAGGATATTTCCTTTTTCACCATAGCCCTCTACGGGCTTCCAAATATCACTTTGCCAAATCCACAATAACTGTCCTAGCGAAAGGCTTCTTGAAGGGAAAGCTGTAACTCTGTGAGGTGACTTCACAGAACACAAAGAAGTTTCTCAGAAAGCTTCTTTCTCTTTGTTATCGGAGGATATTTCCTTTGGCCCTATAGTCTTCAAAGGGATCCGAAATATCTGTTCTCAGATTCCACAGAAATAAGGCTAGCAAAGAGATCCACGAAATACACATGTAACTCTGAGTGGAAGTCACATATCACAGAGCAGTTTCTCAGAAAGCTTCTTTCCAGATTTCATCGGAGGATATTTCCTTTTTCACCGTAGCCCTCTATAGGCTTCCAAATATCACTTTGCCAATTCCACAAGAACTGTCTTAGCGAAAGGCTTCTTGAGGGGAAAGCTGTAACTCTGTGAGATGATTTCACAGAACACAAAGAAGTTTCTCAGAAAGCTTCTTTCTCTTTGTTATGGGAGGATATTTCCTTTGGCCCTATAGTCTTCAAAGGGATTCTAAATATCTGCTTTCAGATTCCACAGAAATAAGGCTAGCAAAGAGATCCACGAAATACAGATGTAACTCTGTGAGTGGAAGGCACATATCACAGAGCAGTTTCTCAGAAAGCTTCTTTCCAGATTTCATCGGAGGATATTTCCTTTTTCACCATAGCCCTCTATGGGCATCCAAATATCTCTTTTCCAATTCCACAAGAACTGTCTTAGCGAAAGGCTTCTTGAGGGGAAAGCTGTAACTCTGTGAGATGATTTCACAGAACACAAAGAAGTTTCTCAGAAAGCTTCTTTCTCTTTGCTATGGGAGGATATTTCTTTGGCCTTATAGTATTCAAAGGGATCCGAAATATCTGTTCTCAGATTCCACAGAAATAAGGCTAGCAAAGAGATCCACGAAATACAGATGTAACTCTGTGAGTGCAAGTCACATATCACAGAGCAGTTACTCAGAAAGCTTCTTTCCAGATTTCATCGGGGATATTTCCTTTTTCACCCTAGCCCTCTATGGGCTTCCAAATATCACTTTGCCAATTCCACAAGAACTGTCTTAGCGAAAGGCTTCTTGAGGGGAAAGCTGTAACTCTATGAGATGATTTCACAGAACTCAAAGAAGTTTCTCAGAAAGCTTCTTTCTCTTTGTTATCGGAGGATATTTCCTTTGGCCGTATAATATTCAAAGGGATCCGAAATATCTGTTCTCAGATTCCACAGAAATAAGGCTAGCAAAGAGATCCACGAAATACAGATGTAACTCTGTGAGTGGAAGTCTCATATCACAGAGCAGTTTCTCAGAAAGCTTCTTTCCAGATTTCATCGGAGGATATTTCCTTTTGCACCATAGCCCTCTATGGGCTTCCAAATATCACTTTGCCAATTCCACAAGAACTGTCTTAGCGAAAGGCTTCTTGAGGGCAAAGCTGTAACTCTGTGAGATGATTTCACAGAACACAAAGAAGTTTCTCAGAAAGCTTCTTTCTCTTTGTTATGGGAGGATATTTCCTTTGGCCCTATAGTCTTCAAAGGGATTCTAAATATCTGCTCTCAGACTCCACAGAAATAAGGCTAGCAAAGAGATCCACGAAATACAGGTGTAACTCTGTGAGTGGAAATCACATATCACAGAGCAGTTTCTCAGAAAGCTTCTTTCCAGATTTCATCGGAGGATATTTCCTTTTTCACCATAGCCCTCTATGGGCTTCAAAATATCACTTTGCTAATTCAACAAGAACTGTCTTAGCGAAAGGCTTCTTGAGGGGAAAGCTGTAACTCTGTGAGATGATTTCACAGAACACAAAGAAGTTTCTCAGATAGCTTCTTTCTCTTTGTTATGGGAGGATATTTCCTTTGGCCCTATAGTCTTCAAAGGGATTCTAAATATCTGCTTTCAGATTCCACAGAAATAAGGCTAGCAAAGAGATCCACGAAATACAGATGTAACTCTGTGAGTGGAAGTCACATATCACAGAGCAGTTTCTCAGAAAGCTTCTTTCCAGATTTCATCGGAGGATATTTCCTTTTTCACCATAGCCCTCTACGGGCTTCCAAATATCACTTTGCCAATTCCACAAGAACTGTCGTAGCGAAAGGCTTCTTGATGGGAAAGCTGTAACTCTGTGAGATGATTTCACAGAACACAAAGAAGTTTCTCAGAAAGCTTCTTTCTCTTTGTTATCGGAGGATATTATCTTTGGCCCTATAGTCTTCAAAGTGATCCGAAATATCTGTTCTCAGATTCCACAGAAATAAGGCTAGCAAAGAGATCCACGACATACAGATGTAACTCTGTGAGTGGAAGTCACATATCACAGAGCAGTTTCTCAGAAAGCTTCTTTCCAGATTTCATCTGAGGATATATCCTTTTTCACCATAGCCCTCTATGGGCTTCCAAATATCACTTTGCCAATTCCACAAGAACTGTCTTAGCCAAAGGCTTCTTGAGGGGAAAGCTGTAACTCTGTGAGATGATTTCACAGAACACAAAGAAGTTTCTCCGAAAGCTTCTTTCTCTTTGTTATGGGAGGATATTTCTTTGGCCCTATAGTATTCAAAGGGATCCGAAATATCTGTTCTCAGATTCCACAGAAATAAGGCTGGCAAAGAGATCCACGAAATACAGATGTAACTCTGTGAGTGGAAGTCACATATCACAGAGCAGTTTCTCAGAAAGCTTCTTTCCAGATTTCATCGGAGGATATTTCCTTTTTCACCGTAGCCCTCTACGGGCTTCCAAATATCACTTTGCCAAATCCACAATAACTGTCCTAGCGAAAGGCTTCTTGAAGGGAAAGCTGTAACTCTGTGAGGTGACTTCACAGAACACAAAGAAGTTTCTCAGAAAGCTTCTTTCTCTTTGTTATCGGAGGATATTTCCTTTGGCCCTATAGTCTTCAAAGGGATCCGAAATATCTGTTCTCAGATTCCACAGAAATAAGGCTAGCAAAGAGATCCACGAAATACAGATGTAACTCTGAGTGGAAGTCACATATCACAGAGCAGTTTCTCAGAAAGCTTCTTTCCAGATTTCATCGGAGGATATTTCCTTTTTCACCGTAGCCCTCTATGGGCTTCCAAATATCACTTTGCCAATTCCACAAGAACTGTCTTAGCGAAAGGCTTCTTGAGGGGAAAGCTGTAACTCTGTGAGATGATTTCACAGAACACAAAGAAGTTTCTCAGAAAGCTTCTTTCTCTTTGTTATGGGAGGATATTTCCTTTGGCCCTATAGTCTTCAAAGGGATTCTAAATATCTGCTTTCAGATTCCACAGAAATAAGGCTAGCAAAGAGATCCACGAAATACAGATGTAACTCTGTGAGTGGAAGGCACATATCACAGAGCAGTTTCTCAGAAAGCTTCTTTCCAGATTTCATCGGAGGATATTTCCTTTTTCACCATAGCCCTCTATGGGCATCCAAATATCTCTTTTCCAATTCCACAAGAACTGTCTTAGCGAAAGGCTTCTTGAGGGGAAAGATGTAACTCTGTGAGATGATTTCACAGAACACAAAGAAGTTTCTCAGAAAGCTTCTTTCTCTTTGCTATGGGAGGATATTTCTTTGGCCTTATAGTATTCAAAGGGATCCGAAATATCTGTTCTCAGATTCCACAGAAATAAGGCTAGCAAAGAGATCCACGAAATACAGATGTAACTCTGTGAGTGCAAGTCACATATCACAGAGCAGTTACTCAGAAAGCTTCTTTCCAGATTTCATCGGGGATATTTCCTTTTTCACCCTAGCCCTCTATGGGCTTCCAAATATCACTTTGCCAATTCCACAAGAACTGTCTTAGCGAAAGGCTTCTTGACGGGAAAGCTGTAACTCTATGAGATGATTTCACAGAACTCAAAGAAGTTTCTCAGAAAGCTTCTTTCTCTTTGTTATCGGAGGATATTTCCTTTGGCCGTATAATATTCAAAGGGATCCGAAATATCTGTTCTCAGATTCCACAGAAATAAGGCTAGCAAAGAGATCCACGAAATACAGATGTAACTCTGTGAGTGGAAGTCTCATATCACAGAGCAGTTTCTCAGAAAGCTTCTTTCCAGATTTCATCGGAGGATATTTCCTTTTGCACCATAGCCCTCTATGGGCTTCCAAATATCACTTTCCTAATTCAACAAGAACTGTCTTAGCGAAAGGCTTCTTGAGGGGAAAGCTGTAACTCTGTGAGATGATTTCACAGAACACAAAGAAGTTTCTCAGATAGCTTCTTTCTCTTTGTTATGGGAGGATATTTCCTTTGGCCCTATAGTCTTCAAAGGGATTCTAAATATCTGCTTTCAGATTCCACAGAAATAAGGCTAGCAAAGAGATCCACGAAATACAGATGTAACTCTGTGAGTGGAAGTCACATATCACAGAGCAGTTTCTCAGAAAGCTTCTTTCCAGATTTCATCGGAGGATATTTCCTTTTTCACCATAGCCCTCTACGGGCTTTGAAATATCACTTTGCCAATTCCACAAGAACTGTCGTAGCGAAAGGCTTCTTGATGGGAAAGCTGTAACTCTGTGAGATGATTTCACAGAACAGAAAGAAGTTTCTCAGAAAGCTTCTTTCTCTTTGTTATCGGAGGATATTATCTTTGGCCCTATAGTCTTCAAAGTGATCCGAAATATCTGTTCTCAGATTCCACAGAAATAAGGCTAGCAAAGAGATCCACGACATACAGATGTAACTCTGTGAGTGGAAGTCACATATCACAGAGCAGTTTCTCAGAAAGCTTCTTTCCAGATTTCATCTGAGGATATTTCCTTTTTCACCATAGCCCTCTATGGGCTTCCAAATATCACTTTGCCAATTCCACAAGAACTGTCTTAGCCAAAGGCTTCTTGAGGGGAAAGCTGTAACTCTGTGAGATGATTTCACAGAACACAAAGAAGTTTCTCCGAAAGCTTCTTTCCCTTTGTTATGGGAGGATATTTCTTTGGCCCTATAGTATTCAAAGGGATCCGAAATATCTGTTCTCAGATTCCACAGAAATAAGGCTGGCAAAGAGATCCACGAAATACAGATGTAACTCTGTGAGTGGAAGTCACATATCACAGAGCAGTTTCTCAGAAAGCTTTTTTCCAGATTTCATCGGAGGATATTTCCTTTTTCACCATCGCCCTCTATGGGCTTCCAAATATCACTTTGCCAATTCCACAAGAACTGTCCTAGCGAAAGGCTTCTTGAGGGGAAAGCTGTAACTCTGTGAGATGATTTCACAGAACACAAAGAAGTTTCTCAGAAAGCTTCTTTCTCTTTGTTATGGGAGGATATTTCCTTTGGCCCTATAATCTTCAAAGGGATTCTAAATATCTGCTTTCAGATTCCACAGAAATAAGGCTAGCAAAGAGATCCACGAAATACAGATGTAACTCTGTGAGTGGAAGTCACATATCACAGAGCAGTTTCTCAGAAAGCTTCTTTCCAGATTTCATCTGAGGATATTTCCTTTTTCACCATAGCCCTCTATGGGCTTCCAAATATCACTTTGCCAATTCCACAAGAACTGTCTTAGCCAAAGGCTTCTTGAGGGGAAAGCTGTAACTCTGTGAGATGATTTCACAGAACACAAAGAAGTTTCTCCGAAAGCTTCTTTCTCTTTGTTATGGGAGGATATTTCTTTGGCCCTATAGTATTCAAAGGGATCCGAAATATCTGTTCTCAGATTCCACAGAAATAAGGCTGGCAAAGAGATCCACGAAATACAGATGTAACTCTGTGAGTGGAAGTCACATATCACAGAGCAGTTTCTCAGAAAGCTTCTTTCCAGATTTCATCGGAGGATATTTCCTTTTTCACCGTAGCCCTCTACGGGCTTCCAAATATCACTTTGCCAAATCCACAATAACTGTCCTAGCGAAAGGCTTCTTGAAGGGAAAGCTGTAACTCTGTGAGGTGACTTCACAGAACACAAAGAAGTTTCTCAGAAAGCTTCTTTCTCTTTGTTATCGGAGGATATTTCCTTTGGCCCTATAGTCTTCAAAGGGATCCGAAATATCTGTTCTCAGATTCCACAGAAATAAGGCTAGCAAAGAGATCCACGAAATACAGATGTAACTCTGAGTGGAAGTCACATATCACAGAGCAGTTTCTCAGAAAGCTTCTTTCCAGATTTCATCGGAGGATATTTCCTTTTTCACCGTAGCCCTCTATGGGCTTCCAAATATCACTTTGCCAATTCCACAAGAACTGTCTTAGCGAAAGGCTTCTTGAGGGGAAAGCTGTAACTCTGTGAGATGATTTCACAGAACACAAAGAAGTTTCTCAGAAAGCTTCTTTCTCTTTGTTATGGGAGGATATTTCCTTTGGCCCTATCGTCTTCAAAGGGATTCTAAATATCTGCTTTCAGATTCCACAGAAATAAGGCTAGCAAAGAGATCCACGAAATACAGATGTAACTCTGTGAGTGGAAGGCACATATCACAGAGCAGTTTCTCAGAAAGCTTCTTTCCAGATTTCATCGGAGGATATTTCCTTTTTCACCATAGCCCTCTATGGGCATCCAAATATCTCTTTTCCAATTCCACAAGAACTGTCTTAGCGAAAGGCTTCTTGAGGGGAAAGATGTAACTCTGTGAGATGATTTCACAGAACACAAAGAAGTTTCTCAGAAAGCTTCTTTCTCTTTGCTATGGGAGGATATTTCTTTGGCCTTATAGTATTCAAAGGGATCCGAAATATCTGTTCTCAGATTCCACAGAAATAAGGCTAGCAAAGAGATCCACGAAATACAGATGTAACTCTGTGAGTGCAAGTCACATATCACAGAGCAGTTACTCAGAAAGCTTCTTTCCAGATTTCATCGGGGATATTTCCTTTTTCACCCTAGCCCTCTATGGGCTTCCAAATATCACTTTGCCAATTCCACAAGAACTGTCTTAGCGAAAGGCTTCTTGACGGGAAAGCTGTAACTCTATGAGATGATTTCACAGAACTCAAAGAAGTTTCTCAGAAAGCTTCTTTCTCTTTGTTATCGGAGGATATTTCCTTTGGCCGTATAATATTCAAAGGGATCCGAAATATCTGTTCTCAGATTCCACAGAAATAAGGCTAGCAAAGAGATCCACGAAATACAGATGTAACTCTGTGAGTGGAAGTCTCATATCACAGAGCAGTTTCTCAGAAAGCTTCTTTCCAGATTTCATCGGAGGATATTTCCTTTTGCACCATAGCCCTCTATGGGCTTCCAAATATCACTTTGCTAATTCAACAAGAACTGTCTTAGCGAAAGGCTTCTTGAGGGGAAAGCTGTAACTCTGTGAGATGATTTCACAGAACACAAAGAAGTTTCTCAGATAGCTTCTTTCTCTTTGTTATGGGAGGATATTTCCTTTGGCCCTATAGTCTTCAAAGGGATTCTAAATATCTGCTTTCAGATTCCACAGAAATAAGGCTAGCAAAGAGATCCACGAAATACAGATGTAACTCTGTGAGTGGAAGTCACATATCACAGAGCAGTTTCTCAGAAAGCTTCTTTCCAGATTTCATCGGAGGATATTTCCTTTTTCACCATAGCCCTCTACGGGCTTCGAAATATCACTTTGCCAAATCCACAAGAACTGTCCTAGCGAAAGGCTTCTTGAAGGGAAAGCTGTAACTCTGTGAGATGATTTCACAGAACACAAAGAAGTTTTTCAGAAAGCTTCTTTCTCTTTGTTATCGGAGGATATTTCCTTTGGCCCTATAGTCTTCAAAGGGATCCGAAATATCTGTTCTCAGATTCCACAGAAATAAGGCTAGCAAAGAGATCCACGAAATACAGATGTAACTCTGTGAGTGGAAGTCACATATCACAGAGCAGTTTCTCAGAAAGCTTCTTTCCAGATTTCATCGGAGGATATTTCCTTTTTCACCATAGCCCTCTATGGGCTTCCAAATATCACTTTGCCAATTCCACAAGAACTGTCTTAGCGAAAGGCTTCTTGAGGGGAAAGCTGTAACTCTGTGAGATGATTTCACAGAACACAAAGAAGTTTCTCAGATAGCTTCTTTCTCTTTGTTATGGGAGGATATTTCCTTTGGCCCTATAGTCTTCAAAGGGATTCTAAATATCTGCTTTCAGATTCCACAGAAATAAGGCTAGCAAAGAGATCCACGAAATACAGATGTAACTCTGTGGGTGGAAGTCACATTTCACAGAGCAGTTTCTCAGAAACCTTCTTTCCAGATTTCATCGGAGGATATTTCCTTTTTCACCATAGCCCTCTATGGGTTTCCAAATATCATTTTGCCAATTCCACAAGAACTGTCCTAGCGAAAGGCTTCTTGAGGGGAAAACTGTAACTCTTTGAGATGATTTCACAGAACACAAAGAAGTTTCTCAGAAAGCTTCTTTCTCTTTGTTATCGGAGGATATTATCTTTGGCCCTATAGTCTTCAAAGTGATCCGAAATATCTGTTCTCAGATTCCACAGAAATAAGGCTAGCAAAGAGATCCACGAAATACAGATGTAACTCTGTGAGTGGAAGTCACATATCACAAAGCAGTTTCTCAGAAAGCTTCTTTCCAGATTTCATCGGAGGATATTTCCTTTTGCACCATAGCCCTCTATGGGCTTCCAAATATCACTTTGCCAATTCCACAAGAACTGTCTTAGCGAAAGGCTTCTTGAGGGCAAAGCTGTAACTCTGTGAGATGATTTCACAGAACACAAAGAAGTTTCTCAGAAAGCTTCTTTCTCTTTTTTATGGGAGGATATTTCCTTTGGCCCTATATTCTTCAAAGGGATTCTAAATATCTGCTCTCAGACTCCACAGAAATAAGGCTAGCAAAGAGATCCACGAAATACAGATGTAACTCTGTGAGTGGAAATCACATATCACAGAGCAGTTTCTCAGAAAGCTTCTTTCCAGATTTCATCGGAGGATATTTCCTTTTTCACCATAGCCCTCTAAGGGCTTCAAAATATCACTTTGCTAATTCAACAAGAACTGTCTTAGCGAAAGGCTTCTTGAGGGGAAAGCTGTAACTCTGTGAGATGATTTCAGAGAACACAAAGAAGTTTCTCAGAAAGCCTCTTTCTCTTTGTTATCGGAAGATATTTCCTTTGGCCCTATAGTCTTCAAAGGGATCCGAAATATCTGTTCTCAGATTCCACAGAAATAAGGCTAGCAAAGAGATCCACGAAATACAGATGTAACTCTGTGAGTGGAAGTCACATATCACAGAGCAGTTTCTCAGAAAGCTTCTTTCCAGATTTCATCTGAGGATATTTCCTTTTTCACCATAGCCCTCTATGGGCTTCCAAATATCACTTTGCCAATTCCACAAGAACTGTCTTAGCCAAAGGCTTCTTGAGGGGAAAGCTGTAACTCTGTGAGATGATTTCACAGAACACAAAGAAGTTTCTCAGAAAGCTTCTTTCTCTTTGTTATGGGAGGATATTTCTTTGGCCCTATAGTATTCAAAGGGATCCGAAATATCTGTTCTCAGATTCCACAGAAATAAGGTTGGCAAAGAGATCCACGAAATACAGATGTAACTCTGTGAGTGGAAGTCACATATCACAGAGCAGTTTCTCAGAAAGCTTTTTTCCAGATTTCATCAGAGGATACTTCCTTTTTCACCATCGCCCTCCATGGGCTTCCAAATATCACTTTGCCAATTCCACAAGAACTGTCCTAGCGTTAGGTTTCTTGAGGGGAAAGCTGTAACTCTGTGAGATGATTTCACAGAATACAAAGAAGTTTCTCAGAAAGCTTCTTTCTCTTTGTTATCGGAGGATATTTCTTTGGCCCTATACTCTTCAAAGGGATCCGAAATATCTGTTCTCAGATTCCACAGAAATAAGGCTAGCAAACAGATCCACGAAATACAGATGTAACTCGGTGAGTGGAATTCACATATCACAGAGCAGTTTCTCAGAAAGCTTCTTTCCAGATTTCATCGGAGGATATTTCCTTTTTCACCATAGCCATCTATGGGCTTCCAAATATCACTTTGCCAATTCCACAAGAACTGTCTTAGCGAAAGGCTTCTTGAGGGGAAAGCTGTAACTCTGTGAGATGATTTCACAGAACACAAAGAAGTTTCTCAGAAAGCCTCTTTCTCTTTGTTATGGGAGGATATTTCTTTGGCCCTATAGTATTCAAAGGGATCCGAAATATCTGTTCTCAGATTCCACAGAAATAAGGCTAGCAAAGAGATCCACGAAATACAGATGTAACTCTGTGAGTGGAAGTCACATATCACAGAGCAGTTTCTCAGAAAGCTTTTTTCCAGATTTCATCGGAGGATATTTCCTTTTTCACCATCGCCCTCTATGGGCTTCCAAATATCACTTTGCCAATTCCACAAGAACTGTCCTAGCGAAAGGCTTCTTGAGGGGAAAGCTGTAACTCTGTGAGATGATTTCACAGAACACAAAGAAGTTTCTCAGAAAGCTTCTTTCTCTTTGTTATCGCAGGATATTTCCTTTGGCCCTATAGTCTTCAAAGGGATCCGAAATATCTGTTCTCAGATTCCACAGAAATAAGGCTAGCAAAGAGATCCACGAAATACAGATATAATTCTGTGAGTGGAATTCACATATCACAGAGCAGTTTCTCAGAAAGCTTCTTTCCAGATTTCATCGGAGGATATTTCCTTTTTCACCATAGCCCTCTATGGGCTTCCAAATATCACTTTGCCAATTCCACAAGAACTGTCTTAGTGAAAGGCTTCTTGAGGGGAAAGCTGTAACTCTGTGAGATGATTTCACAGAACACAAAGTAGTTTCTCAGAAAGCTTCTTTCTCTTTGTTATCGGAGGATATTTCCTTTGGCCCTATAGTATTCAAAGGGATCCGAAATATCTGTTCTCAGATTCCACAGAAATAAGGATAGCAAAGAGATCCACGAAATACAGATGTAACTCTGTGAGTGGAAGTCTCATATCACAGAGCAGTTTCTCAGAAAGCTTCTTTCCAGATTTCATCGGAGGATATTTCCTTTTTCACCATAGCCCTCTAAGGGCTTCCAAATATCACTTTGCCAATTCCACAAGAACTGTCTTAGCGAAAGGCTTCTTGAGGGGAAAGCTGTAACTCTGTGAGATGATTACACAGAACACAAAGAAGTTTCTCGGAAAGCTTCTTTCTCTTTGTTATCGGAGGATATTTCCTTTGGCCCTGTAGTCTTCAAAGGGATCCGAAATATCTGTTCTCAGATTCCACAGAAATAAGGCTAGCAAAGAGATCCACGAAATACAGATGTAACCCTGTGAGTGGAAGTTACATATCACAGAGCAGTTTCTCAGAAAGCTTCTTTCCAGATTTCATCGGAGGATATTTCCTTTTTCACCATCGCCCTCTATGGGCTTCCAAATATCACTTTGCGAATTCCACAAGAACTGTCTTAGCGAAAGGCTTCTTGAGGGGAAAGCTGTAACTCTGTGAGATGATTTCACAGAACACAAAGAAGTTTCTCAGATAGCTTCTTTCTCTTTTTTATCGGAGGATATTTCCTTTGGCCCTATAGTCTTCAAAGGGATCCGAAATATCTGTTCTCAGATTCCACAGAAATAAGGCTAGCAAAGAGATACACGAAATACAGATGTAACTCTGTGAGTGGAAGTCACATATCACAGAGCAGTTTCTCAGAAAGCTTCTTTCCAGATTTCATCAGAGGATATTTCCTTTTTCACCATAGCCCTCTATGGGCTTCCAAATATCACTTTGCCAATTCCACAAGAACTGTCTTAGCGAAAGGCTTCTTGAGGGCAAAGCTGTAACTCTGTGAGATGATTTCAGAGAACACAAAAAGTTTCTCAGAAAGCTTCTTTCTCTTTGTTATGTGAGGATATTTCCTTTGGCCCTATAGTCTTCAAAGGGATTCTATATATCTGCTTTCAGATTCCACAGAAATAAGGCTAGCAAAGAGATACACGAAATACAGATGTAACTCTGTGAGTGGAAGTCTCATATCACAGAGCAGTTTCTCAGAAAGCTTCTTTCCAGATTTCATCGGAGGATATTTCCTTTTTCACCTTAGCCCTCTATGGGCTTCCAAATATCACTTTGCCAATTCCACAAGAACTGTCTTAGCGAAAGGCTTCTTGAGGTGAAAGCTGTAACTCTGTGAGATGATTTCACAGAACACAAAGAAGTTTCTCAGAAAGCTTCTTTCTCTTTGTTATCGGAGGATATTTCCTTTGGCCCTATAGTCTTCAAGGCGATGCGAAATATCTGTTCTCAGATTCCACAGAAATAAGGCTAGCAAAGAGATACACGAAATACAGATGTAACTCTGTGAGTGGAAGTCACATATCACAGAGCAGTTTCTCAGAAAGCTTCTTTCCAGATTTCATCGGAGGATATTTCCTTTTTCACCGTAGCCCTCTATGGGCTTCCAAATATCACTTTGCCAATTCCACAAGAACTCTCTTAGCGAAAGGCTTCTTGAGGGGACAGCTGTAATTCAGTGAGATGATTTCACAGAACACAAAGAAGTTTCTCAGAAAGCTTCTTTCTCTTTGTTATGGGAGGATATTTCCTTTGGCCCTATAGTCTTCAAAGGGATCCGAAATATCTGTTCTCAGATTCCACAGAAATAAGGCTAGCAAAGAGATCCACGAAATACAGATGTAACTCTGTGAGTGGAAGTCACATATCACAGAGCAGTTTCTCAGAAAGCTTTTTTCCAGATTTCATCGGAGGATATTTCCTTTTTCACCATCGCCCTCTATGGGCTTCCAAATATCACTTTGCCAATTCCACAAGAACTGTCCTAGCGAAAGGCTTCTTGAGGGGAAAGCTGTAACTCTGTGAGATGATTTCACAGAACACAAAGAAGTTTCTCAGAAAGCTTCTTTCTCTTTGTTATCGGAGGATATTTCCTTTGGCCCTATAGTCTTCAAAGGGATCCGAAATATCTGTTCTCAGATTCCACAGAAATGAGGCTAGCAGAGAGATCCACGAAATACAGATGTAACTCTGTGAGTGGAATTCACATATCACAGAGCAGTTTCTCAGAAAGCTTGTTTCCAGATTTCATCGGAGGATATTTCCTTTTTCACCATAGCCGTCTATGGGCTTCCAAATATCACTTTGCCAATTCCACAAGAACTGTCTTAGCGAAAGTCTTCTTGAGGGGAAAGCTGTAACTCTGTGAGATGATTTCACAGAACACAAAGAAGTTTCTCAGAAAGCTTCTTTCTCTTTGTTATCGGACGATATTTCCTTTGGCCCTATAGTATTCAAAGGGATCCGAAATATCTGTTCTCAGATTCCACAGAAATAAGGCTAGCAAAGAGATCCACGAAATACAGATGTAACTCAGTGAGTGGAAGTGACATCACCGAGCAGTTTCTCAGAAAGCTTCTTTCCAGATTTCATCGGAGGATATTTCCTTTTTCACCATAGCCCTCCATGGGCTTCCAAATATCACTTTGCCAATTCCACAAGAACTGTCCTAGGGAAAGGCTTCTTGAGAGGAAAGCTGTAACTCTGTGAGATGATTTCACAGAACACAAAGAAGTTTCTCAGAAAGCTTCTTTCTTTTTGTTATCGGAGGATATTATCTTTGGCCCTATAGTCTTCAAAGTGATCCGAAATATCTGTTCTCAGATTCCACAGAAATAAGGCTAGCAAAGAGATCCACGAAATACAGATGTAACTCTGTGAGTGGAAGTCACATATCACAGAGCAGTTTCTCAGAAAGCTTCTTTCCAGATTTCATCGGAGGATATTTCCTTTTTCACCATAGCCCTCTATGGGCTTCCAAATATCACTTTGCCAATTCCACAAGAACTGTCTTAGCGAAAGGCTTCTTGAGGGCAAAGCTGTAACTCTGTGAGATGATTTCAGAGAACACAAAAAGTTTCTCAGAAAGCTTCTTTCTCTTTGTTATGGGAGGATATTTGCTTTGGCCCTATAGTCTTCAAAGGGATTCTAAATATCTGCTTTCAGATTCCACAGAAATAAGGCTAGCAAAGAGATCCACGAAATACAGATGTAACTCTGTGAGTGGAAGTCACATATCACAGAGCAGTTTCTCAGAAAGCTTCTTTCCAGATTTCATCGGAGGATATTTCCTTTTTCACCATAGCCCTCTATGGGCTTCCAAATATCACTTTGCCAATTCCACAAGAACTGTCTTAGCGAAAGGCTTCTTGAGGGGAAAGCTGTAACTCTGTGAGATGATTTCACAGAACACAAAGAAGTTTCTCCGAAAGCTTCTTTCTCTTTGTTATGGGAGGATATTTCCTTTGGCCCTATAGTCTTCAAAGGGATTCTAAATATCTGCTTTCAGATTCCACAGAAATAAGGCTAGCAAAGAGATCCACGAAATACAGATGTAACTCTGTGAGTGGAAGTCTCATATCACAGAGCAGTTTCTCAGAAATCTTCTTTCCAGATTTCATCGGAGGATATTTCCTTTTTCACCATAGCCCTCTACGGGCTTCCAAATATCACTTTGCCAATTCCACAAGAACTGTCCTAGCGAAAGGCTTCTTGATGGGAAAGCTGTAACTCTGTGAGATGATTTCACAGAACACAAAGAAGTTTCTCAGAAAGCTTCTTTCTCTTTGTTATCGGAGGATATTATCTTTGGCCCTATTTTCTTCAAAGTGATCCGAAATATCTGTTCTCAGATTCCACAGAAATAAGGCTAGCAAAGAGATCCACGAAATACAGATGTAACTCTGTGAGTGGAAGTCACATATCACAGAGCAGTTTCTCAGAAAGCTTCTTTCCAGATTTCATCGGAGGATATTTCCTTTTGCACCATAGCCCTCTATGGGCTTCAAAATATCACTTTGCCAATTCCACAAGAACTGTCTTAGCGAAAGGCTTCTTGAGGGCAAAGCTGTAACTCTGTGAGATGATTTCACAGAACACAAAGAAGTTTCTCAGAAAGCTTCTTTCTCTTTGTTATGGGAGGATATTTCCTTTGGCCCTGTAGTCTTCAAAGGGATTCTAAATATCTGCTCTCAGACTCCACAGAAATAAGGCTAGCAAAGAGATCCTCGAAATACAGGTGTAACTCTGTGAGTGGAAATCACATATCACAGAGCATTTTCTCAGAAAGCTTCTTTCCAGATTTCATCGGAGGATATTTCCTTTTTCACCATAGCCCTCTATGGGCTTCAAAATATCACTTTGCCAATTCCACAAGAACTGTCCTAGCGAAAGGCTTCTTGAGGGGAAAGCTGTAACTCTGTGAGATGATTTCACAGAACACAAAGAAGTTTCTCAGAAAGCTTCTTTCTCTTTGTTATCGGAGGATATTTCCTTTGGTCCTATAGTCTTCAAAGGGATCCGAAATATCTGTTCTCAGATTCCACAGAAATAAGGCTAGCAAAGAGATCCACGAAATACAGATGTAACTCTGTGAGTGGAAGTCACATATCACAGAGCAGTTTCTCAGAAAGCTTCTTTCCAGATTTCATCTGAGGATATTTCCCTTTTCACCATAGCCCTCTATGGGCTTCCAAATATCACTTTGCCAATTCCACAAGAACTGTCTTAGCGAAAGGCTTCTTGAGGGGAAAGCTGTAACTCTGTGAGATGATTTGACAGAACACAAAGAAGTTTCTCAGAAAGCTTCTTTCTCTTTGTTATGGGAGGATATTTCCTTTGGCCCTATAATCTTCAAAGGGATTCTAAATATCTGCTTTCAGATTCCACAGAAATAAGGCTAGCAAAGAGATCCACGAAATACAGATGTAACTCTGTGAGTGGAAGTCACATATCACAGAGCAGTTTCTCAGAAAGCTTCTTTCCAGATTTCATCTGAGGATATTTCCTTTTTCACCATAGCCCTCTATGGGCTTCCAAATATCACTTTGCCAATTCCACAAGAACTGTCCTAGCGAAAGGCTTCTTGAGGCGAAAGCTGTAACTCTGTGAGATGATTTCACAGAACACAAAGAAGTTTCTCAGAAAGCTTCTTTCTCTTTGTTATGGGAGGATATTTCCTTTGGCCCTAGAGTCTTCAAAGGGATTCTAAATATCTGCTTTCAGATTCCACAGAAATAAGGCTAGCAAAGAGATCCACGAAATACAGATGTAACTCTGTGAGTGGAAGTCACATATCACAGAGCAGTTTCTCAGAAAGCTTCTTTCCAGATTTCATCGGAGGATATTTCCTTTTTCACCATAGCCCTCTACGGGCTTCCAAATATCACTTTGCCAAATCCACAATAACTGTCCTAGCGAAAGGCTTCTTGAAGGGAAAGCTGTAACTCTGTGAGGTGACTTCACAGAACACAAAGAAGTTTCTCAGAATGCTTCTTTCTCTTTGTTATCGGAAGATATTTCCTTTGGCCCTATAGTCTTCAAAGGGATCCGAAATATCTGTTCTCAGATTCCACAGAAATAAGGCTAGCAAAGAGATCCACGAAATACAGATGTAACTCTGAGTGGAAGTCACATATCACAGAGCAGTTTCTCAGAAAGCTTCTTTCCAGATTTCATCGGAGGATATTTCCTTTTTCACCGTAGCCCTCTATGGGCTTCCAAATATCACTTTGCCAATTCCACAAGAACTGTCTTAGCGAAAGGCTTCTTGAGGGGAAAGCTGTAACTCTGTGAGATGATTTCACAGAACACAAAGAAGTTTCTCAGAAAGCTTCTTTCTCTTTGTTATTGGAGGATATTTCCTTTGGCCCTATAGTCTTCAAAGGGATTCTAAATATCTGCTTTCAGATTCCACAGAAATAAGGCTAGCAAAGAGATCCACGAAATACAGATGTAAATCTGTGAGTGGAAGGCACATATCACAGAGCAGTTTCTCAGAAAGCTTCTTTCCAGATTTCATCGGAGGATATTTCCCTTTTCACCATAGCCCTCTATGGGCTTCCAAATATCTCTTTTCCAATTCCACAAGAACTGTCTTAGCGAAAGGCTTCTTGAGGGGAAAGCTGTAACTCTGTGAGATGATTTCACAGAACACAAAGAAGTTTCTCAGAAAGCTTCTTTCTCTTTGCTATGGGAGGATATTTCTTTGGCCTTATAGTCTTCAAAGGGATCCGAAATATCTGTTCTCAGATTCCACAGAAATAAGGCTAGCAAAGAGATCCACGAAATACAGATGTAACTCTGTGAGTGCAAGTCACATATCACAGAGCAGTTACTCAGAAAGCTTCTTTCCAGATTTCATCGGGGATATTTCCTTTTTCACCCTAGCCCTCTATGGGCTTCCAAATATCACTTTGCCAATTCCACAAGAACTGTCTTAGCGAAAGGCTTCTTGAGGGGAAAGCTGTAACTCTATGAGATGATTTCACAGAACTCAAAGAAGTTTCTCAGAAAGCTTCTTTCTCTTTGTTATCGGAGGATATTTCCTTTGGCCGTATAATATTCAAAGGGATCCGAAATATCTGTTCTCAGATTCCACAGAAATAAGGCTAGCAAAGAGATCCACGAAATACAGATGTAACTCTGTGAGTGGAAGTCTCATATCACAG
The DNA here is from genome assembly GCF_037993035.2 of Macaca fascicularis. Lineage (NCBI taxonomy): Eukaryota > Metazoa > Chordata > Mammalia > Primates > Cercopithecidae > Macaca > Macaca fascicularis. The sequence continues at coordinate 29,896,090 of NC_088386.1, forward strand.
AGCAGTTTCTCAGAAAGCTTCTTTCCAGATTTCATCGGAGGATATTTCCTTTTGCACCATAGCCCTCTATGGGCTTCCAAATATCACTTTGCCAATTCCACAAGAACTGTCTTAGCGAAAGGCTTCTTGAGGGCAAAGCTGTAACTCTGTGAGATGATTTCACAGAACACAAAGAAGTTTCTCAGAAAGCTTCTTTCTCTTTGTTATGGGAGGATATTTCCTTTGGCCCTATAGTCTTCAAAGGGATTCTAAATATCTGCTCTCAGACTCCACAGAAATAAGGCTAGCAAAGAGATCCACGAAATACAGGTGTAACTCTGTGAGTGGAAATCACATATCACAGAGCAGTTTCTCAGAAAGCTTCTTTCCAGATTTCATCGGAGGATATTTCCTTTTTCACCATAGCCCTCTATGGGCTTCAAAATATCACTTTGCTAATTCAACAAGAACTGTCTTAGCGAAAGGCTTCTTGAGGGGAAAGCTGTAACTCTGTGAGATGATTTCACAGAACACAAAGAAGTTTCTCAGATAGCTTCTTTCTCTTTGTTATGGGAGGATATTTCCTTTGGCCCTATAGTCTTCAAAGGGATTCTAAATATCTGCTTTCAGATTCCACAGAAATAAGGCTAGCAAAGAGATCCACGAAATACAGATGTAACTCTGTGAGTGGAAGTCACATATCACAGAGCAGTTTCTCAGAAAGCTTCTTTCCAGATTTCATCCGAGGATATTTCCTTTTGCACCATAGCCCTCTATGGGCTTCCAAATATCACTTTGCCAATTCCACAAGAACTGTCTTAGCGAAAGGCTTCTTGAGGGCAAAGCTGTAACTCTGTGAGATGATTTCACAGAACACAAAGAAGTTTCTCAGAAAGCTTCTTTCTCTTTGTTATGGGAGGATATTTCCTTTGGCCCTATAGTCTTCAAAGGGATTCTAAATATCTGCTCTCAGACTCCACAGAAATAAGGCTAGCAAAGAGATCCTCGAAATACAGGTGTAACTCTGTGAGTGGAAATCACATATCACAGAGCAGTTTCTCAGAAAGCTTCTTTCCAGATTTCATCGGAGGATATTTCCTTTTTCAACATAGCCCTCTATGGGCTTCAAAATATCACTTTGCTAATTCAACAAGAACTGTCTTAGCGAAAGGCTTCTTGAGGGGAAAGCTGTAACTCTGTGAGATGATTTCAGAGAACACAAAGAAGTTTCTCAGAAAGCCTCTTTCTCTTTGTTATCGGAAGATATTTCCTTTGGCCTTATAGTCTTCAAAGGGATCCGAAATATGTGTTCTCAGATTCCACAGAAATAAGGCTAGCAAAGAGATCCACGAAATACAGATGTAACTCTGTGAGTGGAAGTCACATATCACAGAGCAGTTTCTCAGAAAGCTTCTTTCCAGATTTCATCTGAGGATATTTCCTTTTTCACCATAGCCCTCTATGGGCTTCCAAATATCACTTTGCCAATTCCACAAGAACTGTCTTAGCCAAAGGCTTCTTGAGGGGAAAGCTGTAACTCTATGAGATGATTTCACAGAACACAAAGAAGTTTCTCCGAAAGCTTCTTTCTCTTTGTTATGGGAGGATATTTCTTTGGCCCTATAGTATTCAAAGGGATCCGAAATATCTGTTCTCAGATTCCACAGAAATAAGGCTGGCAAAGAGATCCACGAAATACAGATGTAACTCTGTGAGTGGAAGTCACATATCACAGAGCAGTTTCTCAGAAAGCTTTTTTCCAGATTTCATCGGAGGATATTTCCTTTTTCACCATCGCCCTCTATGGGCTTCCAAATATCACTTTGCCAATTCCACAAGAACTGTCCTAGCGAAAGGCTTCTTGAGGGGAAAGCTGTAACTCTGTGAGATGATTTCACAGAACACAAAGAAGTTTCTCAGAAAGCTTCTTTCTCTTTGTTATGGGAGGATATTTCCTTTGGCCCTATAATCTTCAAAGGGATTCTAAATATCTGCTTTCAGATTCCACAGAAATAAGGCTAGCAAAGAGATCCACGAAATACAGATGTAACTCTGTGAGTGGAAGTCACATATCACAGAGCAGTTTCTCGGAAAGCTTCTTTCCGGATTTCATCTGAGGATATTTCCTTTTTCACCATAGCCCTCTATGGGCTTCCAAATATCACTTTGCCAATTCCACAAGAACTGTCCTAGCGAAAGGCTTCTTGAGGGGAAAGCTGTAACTCTGTGAGATGATTTCACAGAACACAAAGAAGTTTCTCCGAAAGCTTCTTTCTCTTTGTTATGGGAGGATATTTCCATTGGCCCTATAGTCTTCAAAGGGATTCTAAATATCTGCTTTCAGATTCCACAGAAATAAGGCTAGCAAAGAGATCCACGAAATACAGATGTAACTCTGTGAGTGGAAGTCACATATCACAGAGCAGTTTCTCAGAAAGCTTCTTTCGAGATTTCATCGGAGGATATTTCCTTTTTCACCATAGCCCTCTACGGGCTTCCAAATATCACTTTGCCAATTCCACAAGAACTGTCTTAGCGAAAGGCTTCTTGAGGGGAAAGCTGTAACTCTGTGAGATGATTTCACAGAACACAAAGAAGTTTCTCAGAAAGCTTCTTTCTCTTTGTTATGGGAGGATATTTCCTTTGGCCCTATAATCTTCAAAGGGATTCTAAATATCTGCTTTCAGATTCCACAGAAATAAGGCTAGCAAAGAGATCCACGAAATACAGATGTAACTCTGTGAGTGGAAGTCACATATCACAGAGCAGTTTCTCAGAAAGCTTCTTTCCAGATTTCATCTGAGGATATTTCCTTTACACCATAGCCCTCTATGGGCTTCCAAATATCACTTTGCCAATTCCACAAGAACTGTCCTAGCGAAAGGCTTCTTGAGGGGAAGGCTGTAACTCTGTGAGATGATTTCACAGAACACAAAGAAGTTTCTCCGAAAGCTTCTTTCTCTTTGTTATGGGAGGATATTTCCTTTGGCCCTATAGTCTTCAAAGGGATTCTAAATATCTGCTTTCAGATTCCACAGAAATAAGGCTAGCAAAGAGATCCACGAAATACAGATGTAACTCTGTGAGTGGAAGTCACATATCACAGAGCAGTTTCTCAGAAAGCTTCTTTCCAGATTTCATCGGAGGATATTTCCTTTTTCACCATAGCCCTCTACGGGCTTCCAAATATCACTTTGCCAAATCCACAAGAACTGTCCTAGCGAAAGGCTTCTTGAAGGGAAAGCTGTAACTCTGTGAGATGATTTCACAGAACACAAAGAAGTTTTTCAGAAAGCTTCTTTCTCTTTGTTATCGGAGGATATTTCCTTTGGCCCTATAGTCTTCAAAGGGATCCGAAATATCTGTTCTCAGATTCCACAGAAATAAGGCTAGCAAAGAGATCCACGAAATACAGATGTAACTCTGTGAGTGGAAGTCACATATCACAGAGCAGTTTCTCAGAAAGCTTCTTTCCAGATTTCATCGGAGGATATTTCCTTTTTCACCATAGCCCTCTATGGGCTTCAAAATATCACTTTGCCAATTCCACAAGAACTGTCTTAGCGAAAGGCTTCTTGAGGGGAAAGCTGTAACTCTGTGAGATGATTTCACAGAACACAAAGAAGTTTCTCAGAAAGCTTCTTTCTCTTTGTTATGGGAGGATATTTCTTTGGCCCTATAGTATTCAAAGGGATCCGAAATATCTGTTCTCAGATTCCACAGAAATAAGGCTAGCAAAGAGATCCACGAAATACAGATGTAACTCTGTGAGTGGAAGTCACATATCACAGAGCAGTTTCTCAGAAAGCTTCTTTCCAGATTTCATCGGAGGATATTTCCTTTTTCACCATAGCCCTCTATGGGCTTCCAAATATCTCTTTTCCAATTCCACAAGAACTGTCTTAGCGAAAGGCTTCTTGAGGGGAAAGCTGTAACTCTGTGAGATGATTTCACAGAACACAAAGAAGTTTCTCAGAAAGCTTCTTTCTCTTTGCTATGGCAGGATATTTCTTTGGCCTTATAGTATTCAAAGGGATCCGAAATATCTGTTCTCAGATTCCACAGAAATAAGGCTAGCAAAGAGATCCACGAAATACAGATGTAACTCTGTGAGTGCAAGTCACATATCACAGAGCAGTTACTCAGAAAGCTTCTTTCCAGATTTCATCGGGGATATTTCCTTTTTCACCCTAGCCCTCTATGGGCTTCCAAATATCACTTTGCCAATTCCACAAGAACTGTCTTAGCGAAAGGCTTCTTGAGGGGAAAGCTGTAACTCTATGAGATGATTTCACAGAACTCAAAGAAGTTTCTCAGAAAGCTTCTTTCTCTTTGTTATGGGAGGATATTTCCTTTGGCCCTGTAGTCTTCAAAGGGATACTAAATATCTGCTTTCAGATTCCACAGAAATAAGGCTAGCAAAGAGATCCACGAAATACAGATGTAACTCTGTGAGTGGAAGTCACATATCACAGAGCAGTTTCTCAGAAAGCTTCTTTCCAGATTTCATCGGAGGATATTTCCTTTTCCACCATAGCCCTCTATGGGCTTCCAAATATCACTTTGCCAATTCCACAAGAACTGTCTTAGCGAAAGGCTTCTTGAGGGGAAAGCTGTAACTCTGTGAGATGATTTCACACAACACAAAGAAGTTTCTCAGAAAGCTTCTTTCTCTTTGTTATGGGAGGATATTTCCTTTGGCCCTATAGTCTTCACAGGGATTCTAAATATCTGCTCTCAGATTCCACAGAAATAAGGCTAGCAAAGAGATCCACGAAATACAGATGTAACTCTGTGAGTGGAAGTCACATATCACAGAGCAGTTTCTCTGAAAGCTTCTTTCCAGATTTCATCTGAGGATATTTCCTTTTTCACCGTAGCCCTCTATGGGCTTCCAAATATCACTTTGCCAATTCCACAAGAACTGTCTTAGCGAAAGGCTTGTTGAGGGGAAAGCTGTAACTCTGTGAGATGATTTCACAGAACACAAAGAAGTTTCTCAGAAAGCTTCTTTCTCTTTGTTACGGGAGGATATTTCCTTTGGCCCTATAGTCTTCAAAGGGATACTAAATATCTGCATTCAGATTCCACAGAAATAAGGCTAGCAAAGAGATCCACGAAATACAGATGTAACTCTGTGAGTGGAAGTCACATATCACAGAGCAGTTTCTCAGAAAGCTTCTTTCCAGATTTCATCGGAGGATATTTCCTTTTTCACCATAGCCCTCTATGGGCTTCCAAATATCACTTTGCCAACTCCACAAGAACTGTCTTAGCGAAAGGCTTCTTGAGGGGAAAGCTGTAACTCTGTGAGATGATTTCACAGAACACAAAGAAGTTTCTCAGAAAGCTTCTTTCTCTTTGTTATGGGAGGATATTTCCTTTGGCCCTATAGTCTTCAAAGGGATTCTAAATATCTGCTCTCAGATTCCACAGAAATAAGGCTAGCAAAGAGATCCACGAAATACAGATGTAACGCTGTGAGTGGAAGTCACATATCACAGAGCAGTTTCTGAGGAAGCTTCTTTTCAGATTTTATTGGAGGATATTTCCTTTTTCACCATAGCCCTCTATGGGCTTCCAAATATCACTTTGCCAATTCCACAAGAACTGTCTTAGCGAAAGCCTTCTTGAAGGGAAAGCTGTAAATCTGTGAGATGATTTCACAGAACACAAAGAAGTTTCTCAGAAAGCTTCTTTCTCTTTGTTATCGGAGGATATTTCCTTTGGCCCTATAGTCTTCAAAGGGATCCGAAATATCTGTTCTCAGATTCCACAGAAATAAGGCTAGCAAAGAGATCCACGAAATACAGATGTAACTCTGTGAGTGGAAGTCACATATCACAGAGCAGTTTCTCAGAAAGCTTCTTTCCAGATTTCATCTGAGGATATTTCCTTTTTCACCATAGCCCTCTAGGGGCTTCCAAATATCACTTTGCTAATTCCACAAGAACTGTCTTAGCGAAAGGCTTCTTGAGGTTAAAGCTGTAACTCTGCGAGATGATTTCACAGAACACAAAGAAGTTTCTCAGAAAGCTTCTTTCTGTTTGTATCGGATGATATTTCCTTTGGCCCTATAGTCTTCAAAGGGATCCGAAATATCTGTTCTCAGATTCCACAGAAATAAGGCTAGCAAAGAGATCCACGAAATACAGATATAACTCTGTGAGTGGAATTCACATATCACAGAGCAGTTTCTCAGAAAGCTTCTTTCTAGATTTCATCTGAGGATATTTCCTTTTTCACCATCGCCCTCTATGGGCTTCCAAATATCACTTTGCCACTTCCACAAGAACTGTCTTAGCGAAAGGCTTCTTGAGGGGAAAGCTGTAACTCTGTGAGATGATTTCACAGAACACAAAGAAGTTTCTCAGAAAGCTTCTTTCTCTTTGTTATCGGAGGATATTTCCTTTGGCCCTATAGTCTTCACAGGGATTCTAAATATCTGTTCTCAGATTCCACAGAAATAAGGCTAGCAAAGAGATCCACGAAATACAGATGTAACTCTGTGAGTGGAAGTCACATATCACAGAGCAGTTTCTCAGAAAGCTTCTTTCCAGATTTCATCGGAGGATATTTCGTTTTTCACCGTAGCCCTCTATGGGCTTCCAAATATCACTTTGCCAATTCCACAAGAACTGTCTTAGCGAAAGGCTTGTTGAGGGGAAAGCTGTAACTCTGTGAGATGATTTCACAGAACACAAAGAAGTTTCTCAGAAAGCTTCTTTCTCTTTGTTATGGGAGGATATTTCTTTGGCCCTATAGTATTCAAAGGGATCCGAAATATCTGTTCTCAGATTCCACAGAAATAAGGATAGCAAAGAGATCCACGAAATACAGATGTAACTCTGTGAGTGGAAGTCACATATCACGGAGCAGTTTCTCAGAAAGCTTCTTTCCAGATTTCATCGGAGGATATTTCCTTTTTCACCATAGCCCTCTATGGGCTTCGAAATATCACTTTGCCAATTCCACAAGAACTGTCTTAGCGAAAGGCTTCTTGAGTGGAAAGCTGTAACTCTGTGAGATGATTTCACAGAACACAAAGAAGTTTCTCAGAAAGCTTCTTTCTCTTTGTTATGGGAGGATATTTCCTTTGGCCCTATAGTCTTCAAAGGGATCCGAAATATCTGTTCTCAGATTCCACAGAAATAAGGCTAGCAAAGAGATCCACGAAATACAGATGTAACTCTGTGAGTGGAAGTCACATATCACAGAGCAGTTTCTCAGAAAGCTTCTTTCCAGATTTCATCTGAGGATATTTCCTTTTTCACCATAGCCCTCTAGGGGCTTCCAAATATCACTTTGCTAATTCCACAAGAACTGTCTTAGCGAAAGGCTTCTTCAGGTTAAAGCTGTAACTCTGCGAGATGATTTCACAGAACACAAAGAAGTTTCTCAGAAAGCTTCTTTCTCTTTGTATCGGATGATATTTCCTTTGGCCCTATAGTCTTCAAAGGGATCCGAAATATCTGCTCTCAGATTCCACAGAAATAAGGCTAGCAAAGAGATCCACGAAATACAGATATAACTCTGTGAGTGGAAGTCACATATCACAGAGCAGTTTCTCAGAAAGCTTCTTTCTAGATTTCATCTGAGGATATTTCCTTTTTCACCATCGCCCTCTATGGGCTTCCAAATATCACTTTGCCACTTCCACAAGAACTGTCTTAGCGAAAGGCTTCTTGAGGGGAAAAATGTAACTCTGTGAGATGATTTCACAGAACACAAAGAAGTTTCTCAGAAAGCTTCTTTCTCTTTGTTATGGGAGGATATTTCCTTTGGCCCTATAGTCTTCACAGGGATTCTAAATATCTGTTCTCAGATTCCACAGAAATAAGGCTAGCAAAGAGATCCACGAAATACAGATGTAACTCTGTGAGTGGAAGTCACATATCACAGAGCAGTTCCTCAGAAAGCTTCTTTCCAGATTTCATCTGAGGATATTTCGTTTTTCACCGTAGCCCTCTATGGGCTTCCAAATATCACTTTGCCAATTCCACAAGAACTGTCTTAGCGAAAGGCTTGTTGAGGGGAAAGCTGTAACTCTGTGAGATGATTTCACAGAACACAAAGAAGTTTCTCAGAAAGCTTCTTTCTCTTTGTTATGGGAGGATATTTCTTTGGCCCTATAGTAATCAAAGGGATCCGAAATATCTGTTCTCAGATTCCACAGAAATAAGGCTAGCAAAGAGATCCACGAAATACAGATGTAACTCTGTGAGTGGAAGTCACATATCACGGAGCAGTTTCTCAGAAAGCTTCTTTCCAGATTTCATCGGAGGATATTTCCTTTTTCACCATAGCCCTCTATGGGCTTCGAAATATCACTTTGCCAATTCCACAAGAACTGTCTTAGCGAAAGGCTTCTTGAGTGGAAAGCTGTAACTCTGTGAGATGATTTCACAGAACACAAAGAAGTTTCTCAGAAAGCTTCTTTCTCTTTGTTATCGGAGGATATTTCCTTTGGCCCTAAAGTCTTCAAAGGGATCCGAAATATCTGTTCTCAGATTCCACAGAAATAAGACTAGCAAAGAGATCCACGAAATACAGATGTAACTCTGTGAGTGGAAGTCTCATATCACAGAGCAGTTTCTCAGAAAGCTTCTTTCCAGATTTCATCTGAGGATATTTCCTTTTTCACCATAGCCCTCTAGGGGCTTCCAAATATCACTTTGCTAATTCCACAAGAACTGTCTTAGCGAAAGGCTTGTTGAGGGGAAAGCTGTAACTCTGTGAGATGATTTCACAGAACACAAAGAAGTTTCTCAGAAAGCTTCTTTCTCTTTGTTATGGGAGGATATTTCTTTGGCCCTATAGTATTCAAAGGGATCCGAAATATCTGTTCTCAGATTCCACAGAAATAAGGCTAGCAAAGAGATCCACGAAATACAGATGTAACTCTGTGAGTGGAAGTCACATATCACAGAGCAGTTTCTCAGAAAGCTTCTTTCCAGATTTCACCGGAGGATATTTCCTTTTTCACCATAGCCCTCTATGGGCTTCCAAATATCACTTTGCCAATTCCACAAGAACTGTCTTGGCGAAAGGCTTCTTGAGTGGAAAGCTGTAACTCTGTGAGATGATTTCACAGAACACAAAGAAGTTTCTCAGAAAGCTTCTTTCTCTTTGTTATGGGAGGATATTTCCTTGGCCCTATAGTCTTCAAAGGGATCCGAAATATCTGTTCTCAGATTCCACAGAAATAAGGCTAGCAAAGAGATCAACGAAACACAGATGTAACTCTGTGAGTGGAAGTCACATATCACAGAGCAGTTTCTCAGAAAGCTTCTTTCCAGATTTCATCTGAGGATATTTCCTTTTTCACCATAGCCCTCTATTGGCTTCCAAATATCACTTTGCCAATTCCACAAGAACTGTCTTAGCGAAAGGCTTCTTGAGGGGAAAGCTGTAACTCTATGAGATGATTTCACAGAACACAAAGAAGTTTCTCAGAAAGTTTCTTTCTCTTTGTTATCGGAGGATATTTCCTTTGGCCCTATAGTCTTCAAAGGGATCCGAAATATCTGTTCTCAGATTCCAAGGAAATAAGGCTAGCAAAGAGATCCACGAAATACAGATGTAACTCTGTGAGTGGAAGTCACATATCACAGAGCAGTTTCTCAGAAAGCTTCTTTCCAGATTTCATCTGAGGATATTTCCTTTTTCACCATAGCCCTCTAGGGGCATCCAAATATCACTTTGCCAATTCCACAAGAACTGTCTTAGCGAACGGCTTCTTGAGGGCAAAGCTGTAACTCTATGAGATGATTTCACAGAACACAAAGAAGTTTCTCAGAAAGCTTCTTTCTCTTTGTTATGGGAGGATATTTCCTTTGGCCCTATAGTCTTCAAAGGGATCCGAAATATCTGCTTTCAGATTCCACAGAAATAAGGCTAGCAAAGAGATCCACGAAATACAGATGTAACTCTGTGAGTGGAAGTCACATATCACGGAGCAGTTTCTCAGAAAGCTTCTTTCCAGATTTCATCGGAGGATATTTCCTTTTTCACCATAGCCCTCTATGGGCTTCGAAATATCACTTTGCCAATTCCACAAGAACTGTCTTAGCGAAAGGCTTCTTGAGTGGAAAGCTGTAACTCTGTGAGATGATTTCACAGAACACAAAGAAGTTTCTCAGAAAGCTTCTTTCTCTTTGTTATCGGATGGTATTTCCTTTGGCCCTATAGTCTTCAAAGGGATCCGAAATATCTGTTCTCAGATTCAACAGAAATAAGGCTAGCAAAGAGATCAACGAAACACAGATGTAACTCTGTGAGTGGAAGTCACATATCACAGAGCAGTTTCTCAGAAAGCTTCTTTCCAGATTTCATCTGAGGATATTTCCTTTTTCACCATAGCCCTCTATTGGCTTCCAAATATCACTTTACCAATTCCACAAGAACTGTCTTAGCGAATGGCTTCTTGAGGGGAAAGCTGTAACTCTATGAGATGATTTCACAGAACACAAAGAAGTTTCTCAGAAAGCTTCTTTCTCTTTGTTATCGGAGGATATTTCCTTTGGCCCTATAGTCTTCAAAGGGATCCGAAATATCTGTTCTCAGATTCCACAGAAATAAGACTAGCAAAGAGATCCACGAAATACGGATGTAACTCTGTGAGTGGAAGTCGCATATCACAGAGCAGTTTCTCAGAAAGCTTCTTTCCAGATTTCATCTGAGGATATTTCCTTTTTCAACATAGCCCTCTAGGGGCTTCCAAATATCACTTTGCTAATTCCACAAGAACTGTCTTAGCGAAAGGCTTGTTGAGGGGAAAGCTGTAACTCTGTGAGATGATTTCACAGAACACAAAGAAGTTTCTCAGAAAGCTTCTTTCTCTTTGTTATGGGAGGATATTTCTTTGGCCCAATAGTATTCAAAGGGATCCGAAATATCTGTTTTCAGATTCCACAGAAATAAGGCTAGCAAAGAGATCCACGAAATACAGATGTAACTCTGTGAGTGGAAGTCACATATCACAGAGCAGTTTCTCAGAAAGCTTCTTTCCAGATTTCATCGGAGGATATTTCCTTTTTCACCATAGCCGTCTATGGGCTTCCAAATATCACTTTGCCAATTCCACAAGAACTGTCTTAGCGAACGGCTTCTTGAGGGCAAAGCTGTAACTCTGTGAGATGATTTCACAGAACACAAAGAAGTTTCTCAGAAAGCTTCTTTCTCTTTGTTATGGGAGGATATTTCCTTTGGCCCTATAGTCTTCAAAGGGATCCGAAATATCTGTTCTCAGATTCCACAGAAATAAGGCTAGCAAAGAGATCAACGAAACACAGATGTAACTCTGTGAGTGGAAGTCACATATCACAGAGCAGTTTCTCAGAAAGCTTCTTTCCAGATTTCATCTGAGGATATTTCCTTTTTCACCATAGCCCTCTATGGGCTTCCAAATATCACTTTGCCAATTCCACAAGAACTGTCTTAGCGAAAGGCTTCTTGAAGGGAAAGCTGTAACTCTGTGAGATGATTTCACAGAACACAAAGAAGTTTCTCAGAAAGCTTCTTTCTCTTTGTTATCGGAGGTTATTTCCTTTGGCCCTATAGTCTTCAAAGGGATCCGAAATATCTGTTCTCAGATTCCACAGAAATAAGGCTAGCAAAGAGATCCACGAAATACAGATGTAACTCTGTGAGTGGAAGTCACATATCACAGAGCAGTTTCTCAGAAAGCTTCTTTCCAGATTTCATCGGAGGATATTTCCTTTTTCACCATAGCCCTCTATGGGCTTCCAAATATCACTTTGCCAATTCCACAAGAACTGTCTTAGCGAAAGGCTTCTTGAGGGGAAAGCTGTAACTCTGTGAGATGATTTCACAGAACACAAAGAAGTTTCTCAGAAAGCTTCTTTCTCTTTGTTATGGGAGGATATTTCCTTTGGCCCTATAGTCTTCACAGGGATTCTAAATATCTGCTCTCAGATTCCACAGAAATAAGGCTAGCAAAGAGATCCACGAAATACAGATGCACTCTGTGAGTGGAAGTCACATATCACAGAGCAGTTTCTCAGAAAGCCTCTTTCCAGATTTCATCTGAGGATATTTCCTTTTTCACCATAGCCCTCTATGGGCTTCCAAATATCACTTTGCCAATTCCACAAGAACTGTCTTAGCGAAAGGCTTCTTGAGGGGAAAGCTGTAACTCTGTGAGATGATTTCACAGAACACAAAGAAGTTTCTCAGAAAGCTTCTTTCTCTTTGTTATGGGAGGATATTTCCTTTGGCCCTATAGTCTTCAAAGGGATACTAAATATCTGCATTCAGATTCCTGAGAAATAAGGCTAGCAAAGAGATCCACGAAATACAGATGTAACTCTGTGAGTGGAAGTCACATATCACAGAGCAGTTTCTCAGAAAGCTTCTTTCCAGATTTCATCGGAGGATATTTCCTTTTTCAACATAGCCCTCTATGGGCTTCCAAATATCACTTTGCCAATTCCACAAGAACTGTCTTAGCGAAAGGCTTCTTGAGGGGAAAGCTGTAACTCTGTGAGATGATTTCACAGAACACAAAGAAGTTTCTCAGAAAGCTTCTTTCTCTTTGTTATCGGAGGATATTTCCTTTGGCCCTATAGTCTTCAAAGGGATCCGAAATATCTGTTCTCAGATTCCACAGAAATAAGGCTAGCAAAGAGATCCACGAAATACAGATGTAACTCTGTGAGTGGAAGTCACATATCACAGAGCAGTTTCTCAGAAAGCTTCTTTCCAGATTTCATCTGAGGATATTTCCTTTTTCAAGATAGCCCTCTATGGGCTTCCAAATATCACTTTGCTAATTCCACAAGAACTGTCTTAGCGAAAGGCTTCTTGAGGGGAAAGCTGTAACTCTGTGAGATGATTTCACAGAACACAAAGAAGTTTCTCAGAAAGCTTCTTTCTCTTTGTTATCGGAGGATATTTCCTTTGGCCCTGTAGTCTTCAAAGGGATCCTAAATATCTGTTCTCAGATTCCACAGAAATAAGGCTAGCAAAGAGATCCACGAAATACAGATGTAACTCTGTGAGTGGAAGTCACATATCACAGAGCAGTTTCTCTGAAAGCTTCTTTCCAGATTTCATCGGAGGATATTTCCTTTTTCAAGATAGCCCTCTATGGGTTTCCAAATATCACTTTGAAATTCCACAAGAACTGTCAGCGAAAGGCTTCTTGAGGGGAAAGCTGTAACTCTGTGAGATGATTTCACAGAACACAAAGAAGTTTCTCAGAAAGCTTCTTTCTCTTTGTTATCGGAGGATATTTCCTTTGGCCCTATAGTCTTCAAAGGGATCCGAAATATCTGTTCTCAGATTCCAAGGAAATAAGGCTAGCAAAGAGATCCACGAAATAGAGATGTAACTCTGTGAGTGGAAGTCACATATCACAGAGCAGTTTTTCAGAAAGCTTGTTTCCAGATTTCATCGGAGGATATTTCCTTTTTCACCATCGCCCTGTATGGGCTTCCAAATATCACTTTGCCAATTCCACAAGAACTGTCTTAGCGAAAGGCTTCTTGAGGGGAATGCTGTAACTCTGTGAGATGATTTCACAGAACACAAAGAAGTTTCTAAGAAAGCTTCTTTCTCTTTGTTATCGGAGGATATTTCCTTTGGCCCTATAGTCTTCAAAGGGATCCGAAATATCTGTTCTCAGATTCCACAGAAATAAGGCTAGCAAAGAGATCCACGAAATACAGATGTAACTCTGTGAGTGGAAGTCTCATATCACAGAGCAGTTTCTCAGAAAGCTTCTTTCCAGATTTCATCGGAGGATATTTCCTTTTTCACTATAGCCCTCTATGGGCTTCCAAATATCACTTTGCCAATTCCACAAGAACTGTCTTAGCGAAAGGCTTCTTGAGGGGAAAGCTGTAACTCTGGGAGATGATTTCTCGGAACACAAAGAAGTTTCTCAGAAAGCTTCTTTCTCTTTGTTATGGGAGGATATTTCCTTTGGCCCTATAGTCTTCAAAGGGATCCGAAATATCTGTTCTCAGATTCCACAGAAATAAGGCTAGCAAAGAGATCCACGAAATACAGATGTAACTCTGTGAGTGGAAGTCACATATCACAGAGCAGTTTCTCAGAAAGCTTCTTTCCAGATTTCATCGGAGGATATTTCCTTTTTCAAGATAGCCCTCTATGGGCTTCCAAATATCACTTTGCCAATTCCACAAGAACTGTCTTAGCGAAAGGCTTCTTGAGGGGAAAGCTGTAACTCTGTGAGATGATTTCACAGAACACAAAGAAGTTTCTCAAAAAGCTTCTTTCTCTTTGTTATGGGAGGATATTTCCTTTGGCCCTATAGTCTTCAAAGGGATTCTAAATATCTGCTTTCAGATTCCACAGAAATAAGGCTAGCAAAGAGATCCACGAAATACAGATGAAACTCTGTGAGTGGAAGTCACATATCACAGAGCAGTTTCTCAGAAAGCTTCTTTCCAGATTTCATCGTAGGACATGTCCTTTTTCACCATAGCCCTCTATGGGCTTCCAAATATCACTTTGCCAATTCCACAAGAACTGTCTTAGCGAAAGGCTTCTTGAGGGGAAAGCTGTAACACTATGAGATGATTTCACAGAACACAAAGAAGTTTCTCAGAAAGCTTCTTTCTCTTTGTTATCGGAGGATATTTCCTTTGGCCCTATAGTCTTCAAAGGGATCCGAAATATCTGTTCTCAGATTCCACAGAAATAAGGCTAGCAAAGAGATCCACGAAATACAGATGTAACTCTGTGAGTGGAAGTCTCATATCACAGAGCAGTTTCTCAGAAAGCTTCTTTCCAGATTTCATCGGAGGATATTTCCTTTTTCACTATAGCCCTCTATGGGCTTCCAAATATCACTTTGCCAATTCCACAAGAACTGTCTTAGCGAAAGGCTTCTTGAGGGGAAAGCTGTAACTCTGTGAGATGATTTCACAGAACAGAAAGAAGTTTCTCAGAAAGCTTCTTTCTCTTTGTTATCGGAGGATATTTCCTTTGGCCCTATAGTCTTCAAAGGGATCCGAAATATCTGTTCTCGGATTCCACAGAAATAAGGCTAGCAAAGAGATCCACGAAATACAGATGTAACTCTGTGAGTGGAAGTCTCATATCACAGAGCAGTTTCTCAGAAAGCTTCTTTCCAGATTTCATCGGAGGATATTTCCTATTTCACTATAGCCCTCTATGGGCTTCCAAATATCACTTTGCCAATTCCACAAGAACTGTCTTAGCGAAAGGCTTCTTGACGGGAAAGCTGTAACTCTGGAAGATGATTTCACGGAACACAAAGAAGTTTCTCAGAAAGCTTCTTTCTCTTTGTTATCGGAGGATATTTCCTTTGGCCCTATAGTCTTCACAGGGATTCTAAATATCTGCTCTCAGATTCCACAGAAATAAGGCTAGCAAAGAGAACCACGAAATACAGATGTAACTCTGTGAGTGGAAGTCACATATCACAGAGCAGTTTCTCAGAAAGCTTCTTTCCAGATTTCATCCGAGGATATTTCCTTTTTCATGATAGCCCTCTAAGGGCTTCCAAATATCACTTTGCCAATTCCACAAGAACTGTCTTAGCGAAAGGCTTCTTGAGGGGAAAGCTGTAACTCTGTGAGATGATTTCACAGAACACAAAGAAGTTTCTCAGAAAGCTTCTTTCTCTTTGTTATGGGAGGATATTTCCTTTGGCCCTATAGTATTCAAAGGGATCCGAAATATCTGTTCTCAGATTCCACAGAAATAAGGCTAGCAAAGAGATCCACGAAATACAGATGTAACTCTGTGAGTGGAAGTCACATATCACAGAGCAGTTTCTCAGAAACTTCTTTCCAGATTTCATCGGAGGATATTTCCTTTTTCAAAATAGCCCTCTATGGGCTTCCAAATATCACTTTGCCAATTCCACAAGAACTGTCTTAGCGAAAGGCTTCTTGAGGGGAAAGCTGTAACTCTGTGAGATGATTTCACAGAACACAAAGAAGTTTCTCAGAAAGCTTCTTTCTCCTCGTTATCGGAGGATATTTCCTTAGGCCCTATAGTCTTCAAAGGGATTCTAAATATCTGCTTTCAGATTCCACAGAAATAAGGCTAGCAAAGAGATCCACGAAATACAGATGTAACTCTGTGAGTGGAAGTCACATATCACAGAGCAGTTTCTCAGAAAGCTTCTTTCCAGATTTCATCGGAGGATATTTCCTTTTTCACCATAGCCCTCTATGGGCTTCCAAATATCACTTTGCCAATTCCACAAGAACTGTCTTAGCGAAAGGCTTCTTGAGGGGAAAGCTGTAACTCTGTGAGATGATTTCACAGAACACAAAGAAGTTTCTCAGAAAGCTTTTTTCTCTTTGTTATGGGAGGATATTTCCTTTGGCCCTATAGTCTTCACAGGGATTCTAAATATCTGCTCTCAGATTCCACAGAAATAAGGCTAGCAAAGAGAACCACGAAATACAGATGTAACTCTGTGAGTGGAAGTCACATATCACAGAGCAGGTTCTCTGAAAGCTTCTTTCCAGATTTCATCGGAGGATATTTCCTTTTTCACCATAGCCCTCTATGGGCTTCCAAATATCACTTTGCCAATTCCACAAGAACTGTCTTAGCGAAAGGCTTGTTGAGGGGAAAGCTGTAACTCTGTGAGATGATTTCACAGAACACAAAGAAGTTTCTCAGAAAGCTTCTTTCTCTTTGTTATGGGAGGATATTTCCTTTGGCCCTATAGTCTTCAAAGGGATCCGAAATATCTGTTCTCAGATTCCACAGAAATAAGGCTAGCAAAGAGATCCACGAAATACAGATGTAACTCTGTGAGTGGAACTCACATATCACAGAGCAGTTTCTCAGAAAGCTTCTTTCCAGATTTCATCGGAGGATATTTCCTTTTTCACCATAGCCCTCTATGGCCTTCCAAATATCACTTTGCCGATTCCACAAGAACTGTCTTAGCGAAAGGCTTCTTGAGGGGAAAGCTGTAACTCTGTGAGATGATTTCACAGAACAGAAAGAAGTTTCTCAGAAAGCTTCTTTCTCTTTGTTATCGGAGGATATTTCCTTTGGCCCTATAGTCTTCAAAGGGATCCGAAATATCTGTTCTCGGATTCCACAGAAATAAGGCTAGCAAAGAGATCCACGAAATACAGATGTAACTCTGTGAGTGGAAGTCTCATATCACAGAGCAGTTTCTCAGAAAGCTTCTTTCCAGATTTCATCGGAGGATATTTCCTATTTCACTATAGCCCTCTATGGGCTTCCAAATATCACTTTGCCAATTCCACAAGAACTGTCTTAGCGAAAGGCTTCTTGACGGGAAAGCTGTAACTCTGGAAGATGATTTCACGGAACACAAAGAAGTTTCTCAGAAAGCTTCTTTCTCTTTGTTATCGGAGGATATTTCCTTTGGCCCTATAGTCTTCACAGGGATTCTAAATATCTGCTCTCAGATTCCACAGAAATAAGGCTAGCAAAGAGAACCACGAAATACAGATGTAACTCTGTGAGTGGAAGTCACATATCACAGAGCAGTTTCTCAGAAAGCTTCTTTCCAGATTTCATCCGAGGATATTTCCTTTTTCATGATAGCCCTCTAAGGGCTTCCAAATATCACTTTGCCAATTCCACAAGAACTGTCTTAGCGAAAGGCTTCTTGAGGGGAAAGCTGTAACTCTGTGAGATGATTTCACAGAACACAAAGAAGTTTCTCAGAAAGCTTCTTTCTCTTTGTTATGGGAGGATATTTCCTTTGGCCCTATAGTATTCAAAGGGATCCGAAATATCTGTTCTCAGATTCCACAGAAATAAGGCTAGCAAAGAGATCCACGAAATACAGATGTAACTCTGTGAGTGGAAGTCACATATCACAGAGCAGTTTCTCAGAAAGCTTCTTTCCAGATTTCATCGGAGGATATTTCCTTTTTCAAAATAGCCCTCTATGGGCTTCCAAATATCACTTTGCCAATTCCACAAGAACTGTCTTAGCGAAAGGCTTCTTCAGGGGAAAGCTGTAACTCTGTGAGATGATTTCACAGAACACAAAGAAGTTTCTCAGAAAGCTTCTTTCTCCTCGTTATCGGAGGATATTTCCTTTGGCCCTATAGTCTTCAAAGGGATTCTAAATATCTGCTTTCAGATTCCACAGAAATAAGGCTAGCAAAGAAATCCACGAAATACAGATGTAACTCTGTGAGTGGAAGTCACATATCACAGAGCAGTTTCTCAGAAAGCTTCTTTCCAGATTTCATCGGAGGATATTTCCTTTTTCACCATAGCCCTCTATGGGCTTCCAAATATCACTTTGCCAATTCCACAAGAACTGTCTTAGCGAAAGGCTTCTTGAGGGGAAAGCTGTAACTCTGTGAGATGATTTCACAGAACACAAAGAAGTTTCTCAGAAAGCTTTTTTCTCTTTGTTATGGGAGGATATTTCCTTTGGCCCTATAGTCTTCACAGGGATTCTAAATATCTGCTCTCAGATTCCACAGAAATAAGGCTAGCAAAGAGAACCACGAAATACAGATGTAACTCTGTGAGTGGAAGTCACATATCACAGAGCAGTTTCTCTGAAAGCTTCTTTCCATATTTCATCGGAGGATATTTCCTTTTTCACCATAGCCCTCTATGGGCTTCCAAATATCACTTTGCCAATTCCACAAGAACTGTCTTAGCGAAAGGCTTCTTGAGGGGAAAGCTGTAACTCTGTGAGATGATTTCACAGAACACAAAGAAGTTTCTCAGAAAGCTTCTTTCTCTTTGTTATCGGAGGATATTTCCTTTGGCCCTATAGTCTTCAAAGGGATCCGAAATATCTGTTCTCAGATTCCACAGAAATAAGGCTAGCAAAGAGATCCACGAAATACAGATGTAACTCTGTGAGTGGAAGTCACATATCACAGAGCAGTTTCTCAGAAAGCTTCTTTCCAGATTTCATCGGAGGATATTTCCTTTTTCACCATAGCCCTCTCTGGGCTTCCAAATATCACTTTGCCAATTCCACAAGAACTGCCTTAGCGAAAGGCTTCTTGAGGGCAAAGCTGTAACTCTGGGAGATGATTTCACAGAACACAAAGAAGTTTCTCAGAAAGCTTCTTTCTCTTTGTTATCGGAGGATATTTCCTTTGGCCCTATAGTCTTCAAAGGGATCCGAAATATCTGTTCTCAGATTCCACAGAAATAAGGCTAGCAAAGAGATCCACGAAATACAGATGTAACTCTGTTAGTGGAAGTCACATATCACAGAGCAGTTTCTCTGAAAGCTTCTTTCCAGATTTCATCGGAGGATATTTCCTTTTTCACTATAGCCCTCTATGGGCTTCCAAATATCACTTTGCCAATTCCACAAGAACTGTCTTAGCGAAAGGCTTCTTGAGGGGAAAGCTGTAACTCTGGGAGATGATTTCACGGAACACAAAGAAGTTTCTCAGAAAGCTTCTTTCTCTTTGTTATCGGAGGATATTTACTTTGGCCCTATAGTCTTCAAAGGGATCCGAAATATCTGTTCTCAGATTCCACAGAAATAAGGTTAGCAAAGAGATCCACGAAATACAGATGTAACTCTGTGAGTGGAAGTCACATATCACAGAGCAGTTTCTCAGAAAGCTTCTTTCCAGATTTCCTCGGAGGATATTTCCTTTTTCACCATAGCCCTCTATGGGCTTCCAAATATCACTTTGCCAATTCCACAAGAACTGTCCTAGCGAAAGGCTTCTTGAGGGGAAAGCTGTAACTCTGTGAGATGATTTCACAGAACACAAAGAAGTTTCTCAGAAAGCTTCTTTCTCTTTGTTATCGGAGGATATTTCCTTTGGCCCTATAGTCTTCAAAGGGATCCGAAATATCTGTTCTCAGATTCCACAGAAATAAGGCTAGCAAAGAGATCCACGAAATACAGATGTAACCCTGGGAGTGGAAGTCACATATCACAGAGCAGTTTCTCAGAAAGCTTCTTTCCAGATTTCATCGGAGGATATTTCCTTTTCCACCATAGCCCTCTATGGGCTTCCAAATATCACTTTGCCAATTCCACAAGAACTGTCTTAGCGAAAGGCTTCTTGAGGGGAAAGTTGTAACTCTGTGAGATTATTTCACAGAACACAAAGAAGTTTCTCAGAAAGCTTCTTTCTCTTTGTTATCGGAGGATATTTCCTTTGGCCCTATAGTCTTCAAAGGGATCCGAAATATCTGTTCTCAGATTCCACAGAAATAAGGCTAGCAAAGAGATCCAAGAAATACAGATGTAACTCTGTGAGTGGAAGTCACATATCACAGAGCAGTTTCTCAGAAAGCTTCTTTCCAGATTTCATCTGAGGATATTTCCTTTTTCACCATAGCCCTCTATGGGATTCCAAATATCACTTTGCCAATTCCACAAGAACTGTCTTAGCGAAAGGCTTCTTGAGGGGAAAGCTGTAACTCTGTGAGATGATTTCACAGAACACAAAGAAGTTTCTCAGAAAGCTTCTTTCTCTTTGTTATCGGAGGATATTCCCTTTGGCCCTATAGTCTTCAAAGGGATTCTAAATATCTGCTTTCAGATTCCACAGAAATAAGGCTAGCAAAGAGATCCACGAAATACAGATGTAACTCTGTGAGTGGAAGTCACATACCACAGAGCAGTTTCTCAGAAAGCTTCTTTCCATATTTCATCGGAGGATATTTCCTTTTTCACCATAGCCCTCTATGGGCTTCCAAATATCACTTTGCCAATTCCACAAGAACTGTCTTAGCGAAAGGCTTCTTGAGGGGAAAGCTGTAACTCTGTGAGATGATTTCACAGAACACAAAGAAGTTTCTCAGAAAGCTTCTTTCTCTTTGTTATGGGAGGATATTTCCTTTGGCCCTATAGTCTTCAAAGGGATTCTAAATATCTGCTTTCAGATTCCACAGAAATAAGGCTAGCAAAGAGATCCACGAAATACAGATGTAACTCTGTGAGTGGAAGTCACAAGTCACAGAGCAGTTTCTCAGAAAGCTTCTTTCCAGATTTCATCTGAGGATATTTCCTTTTTCACCATAGCCCTCTATGGGATTCCAAATATCCCTTTGCCAATTCCACAAGAACTGTCTTAGCGAAAGGCTTCTTGAGGGGAAAGCTGTAACTCTGTGAGATGATTTCACAGAACACAAAGAAGTTTCTCAGAAAGCTTCTTTCTCTTTGTTATCGGAGGATATTTCCTTTGGCCGTATAGTCTTCAAAGGGATTCTAAATATCTGCTTTCAGATTCCACAGAAATAAGGCTAGCAAAGAGATCCACGAAATACAGATGTAACTCTGTGAGTGGAATTCACATATCACAGAGCAGTTTCTCAGAAAGCTTCTTTCCATATTTCATCGGAGGATATTTCCTTTTTCACCATAGCCCTCTATGGGCTTCCAAATATCACTTTGCCAATTCCACAAGAACTGTCCTAGCGAAAGGCTTCTTGAGGGGAAAGCTGTAACTCTGGGAGATGATTTCACAGAACACAAAGAAGTTTCTCAGAAAGCTTCTTTCTCTTTGTTATGGGAGGATATTTCCTTTGGCCCTATAGTCTTCAAAGGGATTCTAAATATCTGCTTTCAGATTCCACAGAAATAAGGCTAGCAAAGAGATCCACGAAATACAGATGTAACTCTGTGAGTGGAAGTCACATGTCACAGAGCAGTTTCTCAGAAAGCTTCTTTCCAGATTTCATCTGAGGATATTTCCTTTTTCACCATAGCCCTCTATGGGATTCCAAATATCCCTTTGCCAATTCCACAAGAACTGTCTTAGCGAAAGGCTTCTTGAGGGGAAAGCTGTAACTCTGTGAGATGATTTCACAGAACACAAAGAAGTTTCTCAGAAAGCTTCTTTCTCTTTGTTATCGGAGGATATTTCCTTTGGCCGTATAGTCTTCAAAGGGATTCTAAATATCTGCTTTCAGATTCCACAGAAATAAGGCTAGCAAAGAGATCCACGAAATACAGATGTAACTCTGTGAGTGGAATTCACATATCACAGAGCAGTTTCTCAGAAAGCTTCTTTCCATATTTCATCGGAGGATATTTCCTTTTTCACCATAGCCCTCTATGGGCTTCCAAATATCACTTTGCCAATTCCACAAGAACTGTCCTAGCGAAAGGCTTCTTGAGGGGAAAGCTGTAACTCTGTGAGATGATTTCACAGAACACAAAGAAGTTTCTCAGAAAGCTTCTTTCTCTTTGTTATGGGAGGATATTTCCTTTGGCCCTGTGGTCTTCACAGGGATTCTAAATATCTGCTCTCAGATTCCACAGAAATAAGGCTAGCAAAGAGATCCACGAAATACAGATGTAACTCTGTGAGTGGAAGTCACATATCACAGAGCAGTTTCTCAGAAAGCTTCTTTCCAGATTTCATCTGAGGATATTTCCTTTTTCACCATAGCCCTCTATGGGCTTCCAAATTTCACTCTGCCAATTCCACAAGAACTGTCTTAGCGAAAGTCTTCTTGAGGGGAAAGCTGTAACTCTGTGAGATGATTTCACAGAACACAAAGAAGTTTCTCAGAAAGCTTCTTTCTCTTTTTTATGGGAGGATATTTCCTTTGGCCCTATAGTCTTCAAAGGGATTCCAAATATCTGCTTTCAGATACCACAGAAATAAGGCTAGCAAAGAGATCCACGAAATACAGATGTAACTCTGTGAGTGGAAGTCACATATCACAGAGCAGTTTCTCAGAAAGCTTCTTTCCAGATTTCATCGGAGGATATTTCCTTTTTCACCATAGCCCTCTATGGGCTTCCAAATATCACTTTGCCAATTCCACAAGAACAGTCCTAGCGAAAGGCTTCTTGAGGGGAAAGCTGTAACTCTGTGAGATGATTTCACAGAACACAAAGAAGTTTATCAGAAAGCTTCTTTCTCTTTGTTATCGGAGGATATTTCCTTTGGCCCTATAGTCTTCAAAGGGATCCGAAATATCTGTTCTCAGATTCCACAGAAATAAGGCTAGCAAGGAGATCCACGAAATACAGATGTAACTCTGTGAGTGGAAGTCACATATCACAGAGCAGTTTCTCAGAAAGCTTCTTTCCAGATTTCATCGGAGGATATTTCCTTTTTCACCATAGCCCTCTATGGGCTTCGAAATATCACTTTGCCAATTCCACAATAACTGTCTTAGCGAAAGGCTTCTTGAGGAGAAAGCTGTAACTCTGTGAGATGATTTCACAGAACACAAAGAAGTTTCTCAGAAAGCTTCTTTCTCTTTGTTATGGGAGGATATTTCCTTTGGCCCTATAGTCTTCAAAGGGATCCGAAATATCTATTCTCAGATTCCACAGAAATAAGACTAGCAAAGAGATCCACGAAATACAGATGTAACTCTGTGAGTGGAAGTCACATATCACAGAGCAGTTTCTCAGAAAGCTTCTTTCCAGATTTCATCGGAGGATATTTCCTTTTTCACCATAGCCCTCTATGGGCTTCCAAATATCACTTTCCCACTTCCACAGGAACTGTCTTAGCGAAAGGCTTCTTGAGGGGAAAGCTGTAACTCTGTGAGATGATTTCACAGAACACAAAGAAGTTTCTCAGAAAGCTTCTTTCTCTTTGTTATGGGAGGATATTTCCTTTGGCCCTATGGTCTTCACAGGGATTCTGAATATCTGCTCTCAGATTCCACAGAAATAAGGCTAGCAAAGAGATCCACGAAATACAGATGTAATGCTTAGAGTGGAAGTCACATATCACAGAGCAGTTTCTCAGAAAGCTTCTTTCCAGATTTCATCTGAGGATATTTCCTTTTTCACCGTAGCCCTCTATGGGCTTCCAAATATCACTTTGCCAATTCCACAAGAACTGTCTTAGCGAAAGGCTTGTTGAGGGGAAAGCTGTAACTCTGTGAGATGATTTCACAGAACACAAAGAAGTTTCTCAGAAAGCTTCTTTCTCTTTGTTATGGGAGGATATTTCCTTTGGCCCTATAGTCTTCACAGGGATTCTAAATATCTGCTCTCAGATTCCACAGAAATAAGGCTAGCAAAGAGATCCACGAAATACAGATGTAACTCTGTGAGTGGAAGACACATATCACAGAGCAGTTTCTCAGAAAGCTTCTTTCCAGATTTCATCTGAGGATATTTCCTTTTTCACCATAGCCCTCTATGGGCTTCCAAATATCACTCTGCTAATTCCACAAGAACTGTCTTAGCGAAAGTCTTGTTGAGAGGAAAGCTGTAACTCTGTTAGATGATTTCACAGAACACAAAGAAGTTTCTCAGAAAGCTTCTTTCTCTTTGTTATGGGAGGATATTTCCTTTGGCCCTATAGTCTTCAAAGGGATCCGAAATATCTGTTCTCAGATTCCACAGAAATAAGGCTAGCAAAGAGATCCACGAAATATAGATGTATCTCTGTGAGTGGAAGTCACATATCACAGAGCAGTTTCTCAGAAAGCTTCTTTCCAGATTTCATCGGAGGATATTTCCTTTTTCACCATAGCCCTCTATGGGCTTCCAAATATCACTTTGCCACTTCCACAGGAACTGTCTTAGCGAAAGGCTTCTTGAGGGGAAAGCTGTAACTCTGTGAGATGATTTCACAGAACACAAAGAAGTTTCTCAGAAAGCTTCTTTCTCTTTTTTATGGGAGGATATTTCCTTTGGCCCTATAGTCTTCAAAGGGATTCCAAATATCTGCTTTCAGATACCACAGAAATAAGGCTAGCAAAGAGATCCACGAAATACAGATGTAACTCTGTGAGTGGAAGTCACATATCACAGAGCAGTTTCTCAGAAAGCTTCTTTCCAGATTTCATCGGAGGATATTTCCTTTTTCACCATAGCCCTCTATGGGCTTCCAAATATCACTTTGCCAATTCCACAAGAACAGTCCTAGCGAAAGGCTTCTTGAGGGGAAAGCTGTAACTCTGTGAGATGATTTCACAGAACACAAAGAAGTTTATCAGAAAGCTTCTTTCTCTTTGTTATCGGAGGATATTTCCTTTGGCCCTATAGTCTTCAAAGGGATCCGAAATATCTATTCTCAGATTCCACAGAAATAAGGCTAGCAAAGAGATCCACGAAATAGAGATGTAACTCTGTGAGTGGAAGTCACATATCACAGAGCAGTTTCTCAGAAAGCTTCTTTCCAGATTTCATCGGAGGATATTTCCTTTTTCACCATAGCCCTCTATGGGCTTCCAAATATCACTTTCCCACTTCCACAGGAACTGTCTTAGCGAAAGGCTTCTTGAGGGGAAAGCTGTAACTCTGTGAGATGATTTCACAGAACACAAAGAAGTTTCTCAGAAAGCTTCTTTCTCTTTGTTATGGGAGGATATTTCCTTTGGCCCTATAGTCTTCACAGGGATTCTAAATATCTGCTCTCAGATTCCACAGAAATAAGGCTAGCAAAGAGATCCACGAAATACAGATATAACTCTGTGAGTGGAAGTCACATATCACAGAGCAGTTTCTCAGAAAGCTTCTTTCCAGATTTCATCTGAGGATATTTCCTTATTCACCATAGCCCTGTATGGGCTTCCAAATATCACTTTGCCAATTCCGCAAGAACTGTCTTAGAGAAAGACTTCTTGAGGGGAAAGCTGTAACTCTGTGAGATGATTTCACAGAACACAAAGAAGTTTCTCAGAAAGCTTCTTTCTCTTTGTTATGGGAGGATATTTCCTTTGGCCCTATGGTCTTCACAGGGATTCTGAATATCTGCTCTCAGATTCCACAGAAATAAGGCTAGCAAAGAGATCCACGAAATACAGATGTAATGCTGTGAGTGGAAGTCACATATCACAGAGCAGTCTCTCAGAAAGCTTCTTTCCAGATTTCATCTGAGGATATTTCCTTTTTCACCGTAGCCCTCTATGGGCTTCCAAATATCACTTTGCCAATTCCTCAAGAACTGTCTTAGCGAAAGGCTTGTTGAGGGGAAAGCTGTAACTCTGTGAGATGATTTCACAGAACACAAAGAAGTTTCTCAGAAAGCTTCTTTCTCTTTGTTATGGGAGGATATTTCCTTTGGCCCTATAGTCTTCACAGGGATTCTAAATATCTGCTCTCAGATTCCACAGAAATAAGGCTAGCAAAGAGATCCACGAAATACAGATGTAACTCTGTGAGTGGAAGTCACATATCACAGAGCAGTTTCTCAGAAAGCTTCTTTCCAGATTTCATCTGAGGATATTTCCTTTTTCACCATAGCCCTCTATGGGCTTCCAAATATCACTCTGCCAATTCCACAAGAACTGTCTTAGCGAAAGTCTTGTTGAGGGGAAAGCTGTAACTCTGTGAGATGATTTCACAGAACACAAAGAAGTTTCTCAGAAAGCTTCTTTCTCTTTGTTATGGGAGGATATTTCCTTTGGCCCTATAGTCTTCAAAGGGATCCGAAATATCTGTTCTCAGATTCCACAGAAATAAGGCTAGCAAAGAGATCCACGAAATACAGATGTATCTCTGTGAGTGGAAGTCACATATCACAGAGCAGTTTCTCAGAAAGCTTCTTTCCAGATTTCATCGGAGGATATTTCCTTTTTCAACATAGCCCTCTATGGGCTTCGAAATATCACTTTGCCAATTCCACAATAACTGTCTTAGCGAAAGGCTTCTTGAGGAGAAAGCTGTAACTCTGTGAGATGATTTCACAGAACACAAAGAAGTTTCTCAGAAAGCTTCTTTCTCTTTGTTATCGGAGGATATTTCCTTTGGCCCTATAGTCTTCAAAGGGATCCGAAATATCTATTCTCAGATTCCACAGAAATAAGGCTAGCAAAGAGATCCACGAAATACAGATGTAACTCTGTGAGTGGAAGTCACATATCACAGAGCAGTTTCTCAGAAAGCTTCTTTCCAGATTTCATCGGAGGATATTTCCTTTTTCACCATAGCCCTCTATGGGCTTCCAAATATCACTTTCCCACTTCCACAGGAACTGTCTTAGCGAAAGGCTTCTTGAGGGGAAAGCTGTAACTCTGTGAGATGATTTCACAGAACACAAAGAAGTTTCTCAGAAAGCTTCTTTCTCTTTGTTATGGGAGGATATTTCCTTTGGCCCTATAGTCTTCACAGGGATTCTAAATATCTGCTCTCAGATTCCACAGAAATAAGGCTAGCAAAGAGATCCACGAAATACAGATATAACTCTGTGAGTGGAAGTCACATATCACAGAGCAGTTTCTCAGAAAGCTTCTTTCCAGATTTCATCTGAGGATATTTCCTTATTCACCATAGCCCTGTGTGGGCTTCCAAATATCACTTTGCCAATTCCGCAAGAACTGTCTTAGCGAAAGGCTTCTTGAGGGGAAAGCTGTAACTCTGTGAGATGATTTCACAGAACACAAAGAAGTTTCTCAGAAAGCTTCTTTCTCTTTGTTATGGGAGGATATTTCCTTTGGCCCTATGGTCTTCACAGGGATTCTGAATATCTGCTCTCAGATTCCACAGAAATAAGGCTAGCAAAGAGATCCACGAAATACAGATGTAATGCTGTGAGTGGAAGTCACATATCACAGAGCAGTTTCTCAGAAAGCTTCTTTCCAGATTTCATCTGAGGAAATTTCCTTTTTCACCGTAGCCCTCTATGGGCTTCCAAATATCACTTTGCCAATTCCACAAGAACTGTCTTAGCGAAAGGCTTGTTGAGGGGAAAGCTGTAACTCTGTGAGATGATTTCACAGAACACAAAGAAGTTTCTCAGAAAGCTTCTTTCTCTTTGTTATGGGAGGATATTTCCTTTGGCCCTATAGTCTTCACAGGGATTCTAAATATCTGCTCTCAGATTCCACAGAAATAAGGCTAGCAAAGAGATCCACGAAATACTGATGTAACTCTGTTAGTGGAAGTCACATATCACAGAGCAGTTTCTCAGAAAGCTTCTTTCCAGATTTCATCTGAGGATATTTCCTTTTTCACCATAGCCCTCTATGGGCTTCCAAATATCACTCTGCCAATTCCACAAGAACTGTCTTAGCGAAAGTCTTGTTGAGGGGAAAGCTGTAACTCTGTGAGATGATTTCACAGAACACAAAGAAGTTTCTCAGAAAGCTTCTTTCTCTTTGTTATGGGAGGATATTTCCTTTGGCCCTATAGTCTTCAAAGGGATCCGAAATATCTGTTCTCAGATTCCACAGAAATAAGGCTAGCAAAGAGATCCACGAAATACAGATGTATCTCTGTGAGTGGAAGTCACATATCACAGAGCAGTTTCTCAGAAAGCTTCTTTCCAGATTTCATCGGAGGATATTTCCTTTTTCACCATAGCCCTCTATGGGCTTCCAAATATCACTTTGCCACTTCCACAGGAACTGTCTTAGCGAAAGGCTTCTTGAGGGGAAAGCTGTAACTCTGTGAGATGATTTCACAGAACACAAAGAAGTTTCTCAGAAAGCTTCTTTCTCTTTTTTATGGGAGGATATTTCCTTTGGCCCTATAGTCTTCAAAGGGATTCCAAATATCTGCTTTCAGATACCACAGAAATAAGGCTAGCAAAGAGATCCACGAAATACAGATGTAACTCTGTGAGTGGAAGTCACATATCACAGAGCAGTTTCTCAGAAAGCTTCTTTCCAGATTTCATCGGAGGATATTTCCTTTTTCACCATAGCCCTCTATGGGCTTCCAAATATCACTTTGCCAATTCCACAAGAACAGTCCTAGCGAAAGGCTTCTTGAGGGGAAAGCTGTAACTCTGTGAGATGATTTCACAGAACACAAAGAAGTTTATCAGAAAGCTTCTTTCTCTTTGTTATCGGAGGATATTTCCTTTGGCCCTATAGTCTTCAAAGGGATCCGAAATATCTACTCTCAGATTCCACAGAAATAAGGCTAGCAAAGAGATCCACGAAATACAGATGTAACTCTGTGAGTGGAAGTCACATATCACAGAGCAGTTTCTCAGAAAGCTTCTTTCCAGATTTCATCGGAGGATATTTCCTTTTTCACCATAGCCCTCTATGGGCTTCCAAATATCACTTTCCCACTTCCACAGGAACTGTCTTAGCGAAAGGCTTCTTGAGGGGAAAGCTGTAACTCTGTGAGATGATTTCACAGAACACAAAGAAGTTTCTCAGAAAGCTTCTTTCTCTTTGTTATGGGAGGATATTTCCTTTGGCCCTATAGTCTTCACAGGGATTCTAAATATCTGCTCTCAGATTCCACAGAAATAAGGCTAGCAAAGAGATCCACGAAATACAGATATAACTCTGTGAGTGGAAGTCACATATCACAGAGCAGTTTCTCAGAAAGCTTCTTTCCAGATTTCATCTGAGGATATTTCCTTATTCACCATAGCCCTGTATGGGCTTCCAAATATCACTTTGCCAATTCCGCAAGAACTGTCTTAGAGAAAGGCTTCTTGAGGGGAAAGCTGTAACTCTGTGAGATGATTTCACAGAACACAAAGAAGTTTCTCAGAAAGCTTCTTTCTCTTTGTTATGGGAGGATATTTCCTTTGGCCCTATGGTCTTCACAGGGATTCTGAATATCTGCTCTCAGATTCCACAGAAATAAGGCTAGCAAAGAGATCCACGAAATACAGATGTAATGCTGTGAGTGGAAGTCACATATCACAGAGCAGTTTCTCAGAAAGCTTCTTTCCAGATTTCATCTGAGGATATTTCCTTTTTCACCGTAGCCCTCTATGGGCTTCCAAATATCACTTTGCCAATTCCTCAAGAACTGTCTTAGCGAAAGGCTTGTTGAGGGGAAAGCTGTAACTCTGTGAGATGATTTCACAGAACACAAAGAAGTTTCTCAGAAAGCTTCTTTCTCTTTGTTATGGGAGGATATTTCCTTTGGCCCTATAGTCTTCACAGGGATTCTAAATATCTGCTCTCAGATTCCACAGAAATAAGGCTAGCAAAGAGATCCACGAAATACAGATGTAACTCTGTGAGTGGAAGTCACATATCACAGAGCAGTTTCTCAGAAAGCTTCTTTCCAGATTTCATCTGAGGATATTTCCTTTTTCACCATAGCCCTCTATGGGCTTCCAAATATCACTCTGCCAATTCCACAAGAACTGTCTTAGCGAAAGTCTTGTTGAGGGGAAAGCTGTAACTCTGTGAGATGATTTCACAGAACACAAAGAAGTTTCTCAGAAAGCTTCTTTCCAGATTTCATCGGAGGATATTTCCTTTTTCACCATAGCCCTCTATGGGCTTCCAAATATCACTTTCCCACTTCCACAGGAACTGTCTTAGCGAAAGGCTTCTTGAGGGGAAAGCTGTAACTCTGTGAGATGATTTCACAGAACACAAAGAAGTTTCTCAGAAAGCTTCTTTCTCTTTGTTATGGGAGGATATTTCCTTTGGCCCTATAGTCTTCACAGGGATTCTAAATATCTGCTCTCAGATTCCACAGAAATAAGGCTAGCAAAGAGATCCACGAAATACAGATATAACTCTGTGAGTGGAAGTCACATATCACAGAGCAGTTTCTCAGAAAGCTTCTTTCCAGATTTCATCTGAGGATATTTCCTTATTCACCATAGCCCTGTGTGGGCTTCCAAATATCACTTTGCCAATTCCGCAAGAACTGTCTTAGCGAAAGGCTTCTTGAGGGGAAAGCTGTAACTCTGTGAGATGATTTCACAGAACACAAAGAAGTTTCTCAGAAAGCTTCTTTCTCTTTGTTATGGGAGGATATTTCCTTTGGCCCTATGGTCTTCACAGGGATTCTGAATATCTGCTCTCAGATTCCACAGAAATAAGGCTAGCAAAGAGATCCACGAAATACAGATGTAATGCTGTGAGTGGAAGTCACATATCACAGAGCAGTTTCTCAGAAAGCTTCTTTCCAGATTTCATCTGAGGATATTTCCTTTTTCACCGTAGCCCTCTATGGGCTTCCAAATATCACTTTGCCAATTCCACAAGAACTGTCTTAGCGAAAGGCTTGTTGAGGGGAAAGCTGTAACTCTGTGAGATGATTTCACAGAACACAAAGAAGTTTCTCAGAAAGCTTCTTTCTCTTTGTTATGGGAGGATATTTCCTTTGGCCCTATAGTCTTCACAGGGATTCTAAATATCTGCTCTCAGATTCCACAGAAATAAGGCTAGCAAAGAGATCCACGAAATACTGATGTAACTCTGTGAGTGGAAGTCACATATCACAGAGCAGTTTCTCAGAAAGCTTCTTTCCAGATTTCATCTGAGGATATTTCCTTTTTCACCATAGCCCTCTATGGGCTTCCAAATATCACTCTGCCAATTCCACAAGAACTGTCTTAGCGAAAGTCTTGTTGAGGGGAAAGCTGTAACTCTGTGAGATGATTTCACAGAACACAAAGAAGTTTCTCAGAAAGCTTCTTTCTCTTTGTTATGGGAGGATATTTCCTTTGGCCCTATAGTCTTCAAAGGGATCCGAAATATCTGTTCTCAGATTCCACAGAAATAAGGCTAGCAAAGAGATCCACGAAATACAGATGTATCTCTGTGAGTGGAAGTCACATATCACAGAGCAGTTTCTCAGAAAGCTTCTTTCCAGATTTCATCGGAGGATATTTCCTTTTTCACCATAGCCCTCTATGGGCTTCCAAATATCACTTTGCCACTTCCACAGGAACTGTCTTAGCGAAAGGCTTCTTGAGGGGAAAGCTGTAACTCTGTGAGATGATTTCACAGAACACAAAGAAGTTTCTCAGAAAGCTTCTTTCTCTTTTTTATGGGAGGATATTTCCTTTGGCCCTATAGTCTTCAAAGGGATTCCAAATATCTGCTTTCAGATACCACAGAAATAAGGCTAGCAAAGAGATCCACGAAATACAGATGTAACTCTGTGAGTGGAAGTCACATATCACAGAGCAGTTTCTCAGAAAGCTTCTTTCCAGATTTCATCGGAGGATATTTCCTTTTTCACCATAGCCCTCTATGGGCTTCCAAATATCACTTTGCCAATTCCACAAGAACAGTCCTAGCGAAAGGCTTCTTGAGGGGAAAGCTGTAACTCTGTGAGATGATTTCACAGAACACAAAGAAGTTTATCAGAAAGCTTCTTTCTCTTTGTTATCGGAGGATATTTCCTTTGGCCCTATAGTCTTCAAAGGGATCCGAAATATCTACTCTCAGATTCCACAGAAATAAGGCTAGCAAAGAGATCCACGAAATACAGATGTAACTCTGTGAGTGGAAGTCACATATCACAGAGCAGTTTCTCAGAAAGCTTCTTTCCAGATTTCATCGGAGGATATTTCCTTTTTCACCATAGCCCTCTATGGGCTTCCAAATATCACTTTCCCACTTCCACAGGAACTGTCTTAGCGAAAGGCTTCTTGAGGGGAAAGCTGTAACTCTGTGAGATGATTTCACAGAACACAAAGAAGTTTCTCAGAAAGCTTCTTTCTCTTTGTTATGGGAGGATATTTCCTTTGGCCCTATAGTCTTCACAGGGATTCTAAATATCTGCTCTCAGATTCCACAGAAATAAGGCTAGCAAAGAGATCCACGAAATACAGATATAACTCTGTGAGTGGAAGTCACATATCACAGAGCAGTTTCTCAGAAAGCTTCTTTCCAGATTTCATCTGAGGATATTTCCTTATTCACCATAGCCCTGTATGGGCTTCCAAATATCACTTTGCCAATTCCGCAAGAACTGTCTTAGAGAAAGGCTTCTTGAGGGGAAAGCTGTAACTCTGTGAGATGATTTCACAGAACACAAAGAAGTTTCTCAGAAAGCTTCTTTCTCTTTGTTATGGGAGGATATTTCCTTTGGCCCTATGGTCTTCACAGGGATTCTGAATATCTGCTCTCAGATTCCACAGAAATAAGGCTAGCAAAGAGATCCACGAAATACAGATGTAATGCTGTGAGTGGAAGTCACATATCACAGAGCAGTTTCTCAGAAAGCTTCTTTCCAGATTTCATCTGAGGATATTTCCTTTTTCACCGTAGCCCTCTATGGGCTTCCAAATATCACTTTGCCAATTCCTCAAGAACTGTCTTAGCGAAAGGCTTGTTGAGGGGAAAGCTGTAACTCTGTGAGATGATTTCACAGAACACAAAGAAGTTTCTCAGAAAGCTTCTTTCTCTTTGTTATGGGAGGATATTTCCTTTGGCCCTATAGTCTTCACAGGGATTCTAAATATCTGCTCTCAGATTCCACAGAAATAAGGCTAGCAAAGAGATCCACGAAATACAGATGTAACTCTGTGAGTGGAAGTCACATATCACAGAGCAGTTTCTCAGAAAGCTTCTTTCCAGATTTCATCTGAGGATATTTCCTTTTTCACCATAGCCCTCTATGGGCTTCCAAATATCACTCTGCCAATTCCACAAGAACTGTCTTAGCGAAAGTCTTGTTGAGGGGAAAGCTGTAACTCTGTGAGATGATTTCACAGAACACAAAGAAGTTTCTCAGAAAGCTTCTTTCCAGATTTCATCGGAGGATATTTCCTTTTTCACCATAGCCCTCTATGGGCTTCCAAATATCACTTTCCCACTTCCACAGGAACTGTCTTAGCGAAAGGCTTCTTGAGGGGAAAGCTGTAACTCTGTGAGATGATTTCACAGAACACAAAGAAGTTTCTCAGAAAGCTTCTTTCTCTTTGTTATGGGAGGATATTTCCTTTGGCCCTATAGTCTTCACAGGGATTCTAAATATCTGCTCTCAGATTCCACAGAAATAAGGCTAGCAAAGAGATCCACGAAATACAGATATAACTCTGTGAGTGGAAGTCACATATCACAGAGCAGTTTCTCAGAAAGCTTCTTTCCAGATTTCATCTGAGGATATTTCCTTATTCACCATAGCCCTGTGTGGGCTTCCAAATATCACTTTGCCAATTCCGCAAGAACTGTCTTAGCGAAAGGCTTCTTGAGGGGAAAGCTGTAACTCTGTGAGATGATTTCACAGAACACAAAGAAGTTTCTCAGAAAGCTTCTTTCTCTTTGTTATGGGAGGATATTTCCTTTGGCCCTATGGTCTTCACAGGGATTCTGAATATCTGCTCTCAGATTCCACAGAAATAAGGCTAGCAAAGAGATCCACGAAATACAGATGTAATGCTGTGAGTGGAAGTCACATATCACAGAGCAGTTTCTCAGAAAGCTTCTTTCCAGATTTCATCTGAGGATATTTCCTTTTTCACCGTAGCCCTCTATGGGCTTCCAAATATCACTTTGCCAATTCCACAAGAACTGTCTTAGCGAAAGGCTTGTTGAGGGGAAAGCTGTAACTCTGTGAGATGATTTCACAGAACACAAAGAAGTTTCTCAGAAAGCTTCTTTCTCTTTGTTATGGGAGGATATTTCCTTTGGCCCTATAGTCTTCACAGGGATTCTAAATATCTGCTCTCAGATTCCACAGAAATAAGGCTAGCAAAGAGATCCACGAAATACTGATGTAACTCTGTGAGTGGAAGTCACATATCACAGAGCAGTTTCTCAGAAAGCTTCTTTCCAGATTTCATCTGAGGATATTTCCTTTTTCACCATAGCCCTCTATGGGCTTCCAAATATCACTCTGCCAATTCCACAAGAACTGTCTTAGCGAAAGTCTTGTTGAGGGGAAAGCTGTAACTCTGTGAGATGATTTCACAGAACACAAAGAAGTTTCTCAGAAAGCTTCTTTCTCTTTGTTATGGGAGGATATTTCCTTTGGCCCTATAGTCTTCAAAGGGATCCGAAATATCTGTTCTCAGATTCCACAGAAATAAGGCTAGCAAAGAGATCCACGAAATACAGATGTATCTCTGTGAGTGGAAGTCACATATCACAGAGCAGTTTCTCAGAAAGCTTCTTTCCAGATTTCATCGGAGGATATTTCCTTTTTCACCATAGCCCTCTATGGGCTTCCAAATATCACTTTGCCACTTCCACAGGAACTGTCTTAGCGAAAGGCTTCTTGAGGGGAAAGCTGTAACTCTGTGAGATGATTTCACAGAACACAAAGAAGTTTCTCAGAAAGCTTCTTTCTCTTTTTTATGGGAGGATATTTCCTTTGGCCCTATAGTCTTCAAAGGGATTCCAAATATCTGCTTTCAGATACCACAGAAATAAGGCTAGCAAAGAGATCCACGAAATACAGATGTAACTCTGTGAGTGGAAGTCACATATCACAGAGCAGTTTCTCAGAAAGCTTCTTTCCAGATTTCATCGGAGGATATTTCCTTTTTCACCATAGCCCTCTATGGGCTTCCAAATATCACTTTGCCAATTCCACAAGAACAGTCCTAGCGAAAGGCTTCTTGAGGGGAAAGCTGTAACTCTGTGAGATGATTTCACAGAACACAAAGAAGTTTATCAGAAAGCTTCTTTCTCTTTGTTATCGGAGGATATTTCCTTTGGCCCTATAGTCTTCAAAGGGATCCGAAATATCTGTTTTCAGATTCCACAGAAATAAGGCTAGCAAAGAGATCCACGAAATACAGATGTAACTCTGTGGGTGGAAGTCACATATCACAGAGCAGTTTCTCAGAAAGCTTCTTTCCAGATTTCATCGGAGGATATTTCCTTTTTCACCATAGCCCTCTATGGGCTTCGAAATATCACTTTGCCAATTCCACAAGAACTGTCTTAGCGAAAGGCTTCTTGAGGAGAAAGCTGTAACTCTGTGAGATGATTTCACAGAACACAAAGAAGTTTCTCAGAAAGCTTCTTTCTCTTTGTTATGGGAGGATATTTCCTTTGGCCCTATAGTCTTCAAAGGGATCCGAAATATCTATTCTCAGATTCCACAGAAATAAGGCTAGCAAAGAGATCCACGAAATACAGATGTAACTCTGTGAGTGGAAGTCACATATCACAGAGCAGTTTCTCAGAAAGCTTCTTTTTAGATTTCATCGGAGGATATTTCCTTTTTCACCATAGCCCTCTATGGGCTTCCAAATATCACTTTGCCAATTCCAAAAGAACTGTCTTAGCGAAAGGCTTCTTGAGGGGAAAGCTGTAACTCTGTGAGATGATTTCACAGAACACAAAGAAGTTTCTCAGAAAGCTTCTTTCTCTTTGTTATGGGAGGATATTTCCTTTGGCCCTATAGTCTTCACAGGGATTCTAAATATCTGCTCTCAGATTCCACAGAAATAAGGCTAGCAAAGAGATCCACGAAATACAGATATAACTCTGTGAGTGGAAGTCACATGTCACAGAGCAGTTTCTCAGAAAGCTTCTTTCCAGATTTCATCTGAGGATATTTCCTTATTCACCATAGCCCTGTATGGGCTTCCAAATATCACTTTGCCAATTCCGCAAGAACTGTCTTAGCGAAAGGCTTCTTGAGGGGAAAGCTGTAACTCTGTGAGATGATTTCACAGAACACAAAGAAGTTTCTCAGAAAGCTTCTTTCTCTTTGTTATGGGAGGATATTTCCTTTGGCCCTATGGTCTTCACAGGGATTCTGAATATCTGCTCTGAGATTCCACAGAAATAAGGCTAGCAAAGAGATCCACGAAATACAGATGTAACTCTGTGAGTGGAAGTCACATATCACAGAGCAGTTTCTCAGAAAGCTTCTTTCCAGATTTCATCGGAGGATATTTCCTTTTTCACCATAGCCCTCTATGGGCTTCCAAATATCACTTTGCCAATTCCACAAGAACAGTCCTAGCGAAAGGCTTCTTGAGGGGAAAGCTGTAACTCTGTGAGATGATTTCACAGAACACAAAGAAGTTTCTCAGAAAGCTTCTTTCTCTTTTTTATGGGAGGATATTTCCTTTGGCCCCATAGTCTTCACAGGGATTCTAAATATCTGCTCTCAGATTCCACAGAAATAAGGCTAGCAAAGAGATCCACGAAATACAGATGTAACTCTGTGAGTGGAAGTCACATATCACAGAGCAGTTTCTCAGAAAGCTTCTTTCCAGATTTCATCTGAGGATATTTCCTTTTTCACCGTAGCCCTCTATGGGCTTCCAAATATCACTTTGCCAATTCCACAAGAACTGTCTTAGCGAAAGGCTTGTTGAGGGGAAAGCTGTAACTCTGTTAGATGATTTCACAGAACACAAAGAAGTTTCTCAGAAAGCTTCTTTCTCTTTGTTATGGGAGGATATTTCCTTTGGCCCTATAGTCTTCAAAGGGATCCGAAATATCTGTTCTCAGATTCCACAGAAATAAGGCTAGCAAAGAGATCCACGAAATACAGATGTAACTCTGTGGGTGGAAGTCACATATCACAGAGCAGTTTCTCAGAAAGCTTCTTTCCAGATTTCATCAGAGGATATTTCCTTTTTCACCATAGCCCTCTATGGGCTTCGAAATATCACTTTGCCAATTCCACAAGAACTGTCTTAGCGAAAGGCTTCTTGAGGAGAAAGCTGTAACTCTGTGAGATGATTTCACAGAACACAAAGAAGTTTCTCAGAAAGCTTCTTTCTCTTTGTTATGGGAGGATATTTCCTTTGGCCCTATAGTCTTCAAAGGGATCCGAAATATCTATTCTCAGATTCCACAGAAATAAGGCTAGCAAAGAGATCCACGAAATACAGATGTAACTCTGTGAGTGGAAGTCACATATCACAGAGCAGTTTCTCAGAAAGCTTCTTTTTAGATTTCATCGGAGGATATTTCCTTTTTCACCATAGCCCTCTATGGGCTTCCAAATATCACTTTGCCAATTCCAAAAGAACTGTCTTAGCGAAAGGCTTCTTGAGGGGAAAGCTGTAACTCTGTGAGATGATTTCACAGAACACAAAGAAGTTTCTCAGAAAGCTTCTTTCTCTTTGTTATGGGAGGATATTTCCTTTGGCCCTATAGTCTTCACAGGGATTCTAAATATCTGCTCTCAGATTCCACAGAAATAAGGCTAGCAAAGAGATCCACGAAATACAGATATAACTCTGTGAGTGGAAGTCACATGTCACAGAGCAGTTTCTCAGAAAGCTTCTTTCCAGATTTCATCTGAGGATATTTCCTTATTCACCATAGCCCTGTATGGGCTTCCAAATATCACTTTGCCAATTCCGCAAGAACTGTCTTAGCGAAAGGCTTCTTGAGGGGAAAGCTGTAACTCTGTGAGATGATTTCACAGAACACAAAGAAGTTTCTCAGAAAGCTTCTTTCTCTTTGTTATGGGAGGATATTTCCTTTGGCCCTATGGTCTTCACAGGGATTCTGAATATCTGCTCTCAGATTCCACAGAAATAAGGCTAGCAAAGAGATCCACGAAATACAGATGTAACTCTGTGAGTGGAAGTCACATATCACAGAGCAGTTTCTCAGAAAGCTTCTTTCCAGATTTCATCGGAGGATATTTCCTTTTTCACCATAGCCCTCTATGGGCTTCCAAATATCACTTTGCCAATTCCACAAGAACAGTCCTAGCGAAAGGCTTCTTGAGGGGAACTCTGTAACTCTGTGAGATGATTTCACAGAACACAAAGAAGTTTCTCAGAAAGCTTCTTTCTCTTTGTTATGGGAGGATATTTCCTTTGGCCCCATAGTCTTCACAGGGATTCTAAATATCTGCTCTCAGATTCCACAGAAATAAGGCTAGCAAAGAGATCCACGAAATACAGATGTAACTCTGTGAGTGGAAGTCACATATCACAGAGCAGTTTCTCAGAAAGCTTCTTTCCAGATTTCATCTGAGGATATTTCCTTTTTCACCGTAGCCCTCTATGGGCTTCCAAATATCACTTTGCCAATTCCACAAGAACTGTCTTAGCGAAAGGCTTGTTGAGGGGAAAGCTGTAACTCTGTTAGATGATTTCACAGAACACAAAGAAGTTTCTCAGAAAGCTTCTTTCTCTTTGTTATGGGAGGATATTTCCTTTGGCCCTATAGTCTTCAAAGGGATCCGAAATATCTGTTCTCAGATTCCACAGAAATAAGGCTAGCAAAGAGATCCACGAAATACAGATGTAACTCTGTGAGTGGAAGTCACATATCACAGAGCAGTTTCTCAGAAAGCTTCTTTCCAGATTTCATCGGAGGATATTTCCTTTTTCACCATAGCCCTCTATGGGCTTCCAAATATCACTTTGCCAATTCCACAAGAACTGTCCTAGCGAAAGGCTTCTTGAGGGGAAAGCTGTAACTCTGGGAGATGATTTCACAGAACACAAAGAAGTTTCTCAGAAAGCTTCTTTCTCTTTGTTATGGGAGGATATTTCCTTTGGCCCTATAGTCTTCAAAGGGATTCTAAATATCTGCTTTCAGATTCCACAGAAATAAGGCTAGCAAAGAGATCCACGAAATACAGATGTAACTCTGTGAGTGAAAGTCACATATCACAGAGCAGTTTCTCAGAAAGCTTCTTTCCATATTTCATCGGAGGATATTTCCTTTTTCACCATAGCCCTCTATGGGCTTCCAAATATCACTTTGCCAATTCCAAAAGAACTGTCCTAGCGAAAGGCTTCTTGAGGGGAAAGCTGTAACTCTGTGAGATGATTTCACAGAACACAAAGAAGTTTCTCAGAAAGCTTCTTTCTCTTTGTTATGGGAGGATATTTCCTTTGGCCCTATGGTCTTCACAGGGATTCTGAATATCTGCTCTCAGATTCCACAGAAATAAGGCTAGCAAAGAGATCCACGAAATACAGATGTAACTCTGTGAGTGGAAGTCACATATCACAGAGCAGTTTCTCAGAAAGCTTCTTTCCAGATTTCATCGGAGGATATTTCCTTTTTCACCATAGCCCTCTATGGGCTTCCAAATATCACTTTGCCAATTCCACAAGAACTGTCCTAGGGAAAGGCTTCTTGAGGGGAAAGCTGTAACTCTGGGAGATGATTTCACAGAACACAAAGAAGTTTCTCAGAAAGCTTCTTTCTCTTTGTTATCGGAGGATATTTCCTTTGGCCCTATAGTCTTCAAAGGGATCCGAAATATCTGTTCTCAGATTCCACAGAAAAAAGGCTAGCAAAGAGATCCACGAAATACAGATGTAACTCTGTGAGTGGAAGTCACATATCACAGAGCAGTTTCTCAGAAAGCTTCTTTCCAGATTTCATCGGAGGATATTTCCTTTTTCACCATAGCCCTCTATGGGCTTCCAAATATCACTTTGCCAATTCCACAAGAACTGTCTTAGCGAAAGGCTTGTTGAGGGGAAAGCTGTAACTCTGTGAGATGATTTCACAGAACACAAAGAAGTTTCTCAGAAAGCTTCTTTCTCTTTGTTATGGGAGGATATTTCCTTTGGCCCTATAGTCTTCAAAGGGATTCTAAATATCTGCTTTCAGATTCCACAGAAATAAGGCTAGCAAAGAGATCCACGAAATACAGATGTAACTCTGTGAGTGGAAGTCACATATCACAGAGCAGTTTCTCAGAAAGCTTCTTTCTCTTTGTTATCGGAGGATATTTCCTTTGGCCCTATAGTCTTCAAAGGGATCCGAAATATCTGTTCTCAGATTCCACAGAAATAAGGCTAGCAAAGAGATCCACGAAATACAGATGTAACTCTGTGAGTGGAAGTCACATATCACAGAGCATTTTCTCAGAAAGCTTCTTTCCAGATTTCATCGGAGGATATTTCCTTTTTCATGATAGCCCTCTATGGGCTTCCAAATATCACTTTGCCAATTCCACAAGAACTGTCTTAGCGAAAGGCTTCTTGAGGGGAAAGCTGTAACTCTGTGAGATGATTTCACAGAACACAAAGAAGTTTCTCAGAAAGCTTCTTTCTCTTTGTTATGGGAGGATATTTCCTTTGGCCCTATAGTCTTCAAAGGGATCCGAAATATCTGTTCTCAGATTCCACAGAAATAAGGCTAGCAAAGAGATCCACGAAATACAGATGTAACTCTGTGAGTGGAAGTCACATATCACAGAGCAGTTTCTCAGAAAGCTTCTTTCCAGATTTCATCTGAGGATATTTCCTTTTTCACCATAGCCCTCTATGGGCTTCCAAATATCACTTTGCCAATTCCACAAGAACTGTCCTAGCGAAAGGCTTCTTGAGGGGAAAGCTGTAACTCTGGGAGATGATTTCACAGAACACAAAGAAGTTTCTCAGAAAGCTTCTTTCTCTTTGTTATCGGAGGATATTTCCTTTGGCCCTATAGTCTTCAAAGGGATCCGAAATATCTGTTCTCAGATTCCACAGAAATAAGGCTAGCAAAGAGATCCACGAAATACAGATGTAACTCTGTGAGTGGAAGTCACATATCACAGAGCAGTTTCTCAGAAAGCTTCTTTCCAGATTTCATCGGAGGATATTTCCTTTTTCACCATAGCCCTCTATGGGCTTCCAAATATCACTTTGCCAATTCCACAAGAACTGTCTTAGCGAAAGGCTTCTTGAGGGGAAAGCTGTAACTCTGTGAGATGATTTCACAGAACACAAAGAAGTTTCTCAGAAAGCTTCTTTCTCTTTGTTATCGGAGGATATTTCCTTTGGCCCTATAGTCTTCAAAGGGATTCTAAATATCTGCTTTCAGATTCCACAGAAATAAGGCTAGCAAAGAGATCCACGAAATACAGATGTAACTCTGTGAGTGGAAGTCACATATCACAGAGCAGTTTCTCAGAAAGCTTCTTTCCAGATTTCATCGGAGGATATTTCCTTTTTCATGATAGCCCTCTATGGGCTTCCAAATATCACTTTGCCAATTCCACAAGAACTGTCTTAGCGAAAGGCTTCTTGAGGGGAAAGCTGTAACTCTGTGAGATGATTTCACAGAACACAAAGAAGTTTCTCAGAAAGCTTCTTTCTCTTTGTTATCGGAGGATATTTCCTTTGGCCCTATAGTCTTCAAAGGGATTCCAAATATCTACTTTCAGATACCACAGAAATAAGGCTAGCAAAGAGATCCACGAAATACAGATGTAACTCTGTGAGTGGAAGTCACATATCACAGAGCAGTTTCTCAGAAAGCTTCTTTCCAGATTTCATCGGAGGATATTTCCTTTTTCACCATAGCCCTCTATGGGCTTCCAAATATCACTTTGCCAATTCCACAAGAACAGTCCTAGCGAAAGGCTTCTTGAGGGGAAAGCTGTAACTCTGTGAGATGATTTCACAGAACACAAAGAAGTTTATCAGAAAGCTTCTTTCTCTTTGTTATCGGAGGATATTTTCTTTGGCCCTATAGTCTTCAAAGGGATCCGAAATATCTGTTCTCAGATTCCACAGAAATAAGGCTAGTAAGGAGATCCACGAAATACAGATGTAACTCTGTGAGTGGAATTCACATATCACAGAGCAGTTTCTCAGAAAGCTTCTTTCCAGATTTCATCGGAGGATATTTCCTTTTTCACCATAGCCCTCTATGGGCTTCGAAATATCACTTTGCCAATTCCACAAGAACTGTCTTAGCGAAAGGCTTCTTGAGGAGAAAGCTGTAACTCTGTGAGATGATTTCACAGAACACAAAGAAGTTTCTCAGAAAGCTTCTTTCTCTTTGTTATGGGAGGATATTTCCTTTGGCCCTATAGTCTTCAAAGGGATCCGAAATATCTATTCTCAGATTCCACAGAAATAAGGCTAGCAAAGAGATCCACGAAATACAGATGTAACTCTGTGAGTGGAAGTCACATATCACAGAGCAGTTTCTCAGAAAGCTTCTTTCCAGATTTCATCGGAGGATATTTCCTTTTTCACCATAGCCCTCTATGGGCTTCCAAATATCACTTTGCCAATTCCACAAGAACTGTCTTAGCGAAAGGCTTCTTGAGGGGAAAGCTGTAACTCTGTGAGATGATTTCACAGAACACAAAGAAGTTTCTCAGAAAGCTTCTTTCTCTTTGTTATGGGAGGATATTTCCTTTGGCCCTATAGTCTTCACAGGGATTCTAAATATCTGCTCTCAGATTCCACAGAAATAAGGCTAGCAAAGAGATCCACGAAATACAGATGTAACTCTGTGAGTGGAAGTCACATATCACAGAGCAGTTTCTCAGAAAGCTTCTTTCCAGATTTCATCTGAGGATATTTCCTTTTTTACCGTAGCCCTCTATGGGTTTCCAAATATCACTTTGCCAATTCCACAAGAACTGTCTTAGCGAAAGGCTTGTTGAGGGGAAAGTTGTAACTCTGTTAGATGATTTCACAGAACACAAAGAAGTTTCTCAGAAAGCTTCTTTCTCTTTGTTATGGGAGGATATTTCCTTTGGCCCTATAGTCTTCAAAGGGATCCGAAATATCTGTTCTCAGATTCCACAGAAATAAGGCTAGCAAAGAGATCCACGAAATACAGATGTAACTCTGTGAGTGGAAGTCACATATCACAGAGCAGTTTCTCAGAAAGCTTCTTTCCAGATTTCATCGGAGGATATTTCCTTTTTCACCATAGCCCTCTATGGGCTTCCAAATATCACTTTGCCAATTCCACAAGAACTGTCCTAGCGAAAGGCTTCTTGAGGGGAAAGCTGTAACTCTGGGAGATGATTTCACAGAACACAAAGAAGTTTCTCAGAAAGCTTCTTTCTCTTTGTTATCGGAGGATATTTCCTTTGGCCCTATAGTCTTCAAAGGGATCCGAAATATCTGTTCTCAGATTCCACAGAAATAAGGCTAGCAAAGAGATCCACGAAATACAGATGTAACTCTGTGAGAGGAAGTCACATATCACAGAGCAGTTTCTCAGAAAGCTTCTTTCCAGATTTCATCGGAGGATATTTCCTTTTTCACCATAGCCCTCTATGGGCTTCCAAATATCACTTTGCCAATTCCACAAGAACTGTCTTAGCGAAAGGCTTCTTGAGGGGAAAGCTGTAACTCTGTGAGATGATTTCACAGAACACAAAGAAGTTTCTCAGAAAGCTTCTTTCTCTTTGTTATGGGAGGATATTTCCTTTGGCCCTATAGTCTTCAAAGGGATTCTAAATATCTGCTTTCAGATTCCACAGAAATAAGGCTAGCAAAGAGATCCACGAAATACAGATGTAACTCTGTGAGTGGAAGTCACATATCACAGAGCAGTTTCTCAGAAAGCTTCTTTCCAGATTTCCTCGGAGGATATTTCCTTTTTCACCATAGCCCTCTATGGGCTTCCAAATATCACTTTGCCAATTCCACAAGAACTGTCCTAGCGAAAGGCTTCTTGAGGGGAAAGCTGTAACTCTGTGAGATGATTTCACAGAACACAAAGAAGTTTCTCAGAAAGCTTCTTTCTCTTTGTTATCGGAGGATATTTCCTTTGGCCCTATAGTCTTCAAAGGGATCCGAAATATCTGTTCTCAGATTCCACAGAAATAAGGCTAGCAAAGAGATCCACGAAATACAGATGTAACTCTGTGAGTGGAAGTCACATATCACAGAGCAGTTTCTCAGAAAGCTTCTTTCCAGATTTCATCGGAGGATATTTCCTTTTTCATGATAGCCCTCTATGGGCTTCCAAATATCACTTTGCCAATTCCACAAGAACTGTCTTAGCGAAAGGCTTCTTGAGGGGAAAGCTGTAACTCTGTGAGATGATTTCACAGAACACAAAGAAGTTTCTCAGAAAGCTTCTTTCTCTTTGTTATCGGAGGATATTTCCTTTGGCCCTATAGTCTTCAAAGGGATTCCAAATATCTACTTTCAGATACCACAGAAATAAGGCTAGCAAAGAGATCCACGAAATACAGATGTAACTCTGTGAGTGGAAGTCACATATCACAGAGCAGTTTCTCAGAAAGCTTCTTTCCATATTTCATCGGAGGATATTTCCTTTTTCACCATAGCCCTCTATGGGCTTCCAAATATCACTTTGCCAATTCCAAAAGAACTGTCCTAGCGAAAGGCTTCTTGAGGGGAAAGCTGTAACTCTGTGAGATGATTTCACAGAACACAAAGAAGTTTCTCAGAAAGCTTCTTTCTCTTTGTTATGGGAGGATATTTCCTTTGGCCCTATGGTCTTCACAGGGATTCTGAATATCTGCTCTCAGATTCCACAGAAATAAGGCTAGCAAAGAGATCCACGAAATACAGATGTAACTCTGTGAGTGGAAGTCACATATCACAGAGCAGTTTCTCAGAAAGCTTCTTTCCAGATTTCATCGGAGGATATTTCCTTTTTCACCATAGCCCTCTATGGGCTTCCAAATATCACTTTGCCAATTCCACAAGAACTGTCCTAGCGAAAGGCTTCTTGAGGGGAAAGCTGTAACTCTGGGAGATGATTTCACAGAACACAAAGAAGTTTCT
This sequence comes from Macaca fascicularis, assembly GCF_037993035.2. Lineage (NCBI taxonomy): Eukaryota > Metazoa > Chordata > Mammalia > Primates > Cercopithecidae > Macaca > Macaca fascicularis. The sequence continues at coordinate 29,941,017 of NC_088386.1, forward strand.
CAGAAAGCTTCTTTCTCTTTGTTATCGGAGGATATTTCCTTTGGCCCTATAGTCTTCAAAGGGATCGGAAATATCTGTTCTCAGATTCCACAGAAATAAGGCTAGCAAAGAGATCCACGAAATACAGATGTAACTCTGTGAGTGGAAGTCACATATCACAGAGCAGTTTCTCAGAAAGCTTCTTTCCATATTTCATCGGAGGATAAACTCTGTGAGTGGAAGTCACATATCACAGAGCAGTTTCTCAGAAAGCTTCTTTCCATATTTCATCGGAGGATATTTCCTTTTTCACCATAGCCCTCTATGGGCTTCCAAATATCACTTTGCCAATTCCACAAGAACTGTCTTAGCGAAAGGCTTCTTGAGGGGAAAGCTGTAACTCTGTGAGATGATTTCACAGAACACAAAGAAGTTTCTCAGAAAGCTTCTTTCTCTTTGTTATGGGAGGATATTTCCTTTGGCCCTATAGTCTTCAAAGGGATTCTAAATATCTGCTTTCAGATTCCACAGAAATAAGGCTAGCAAAGAGATCCACGAAATACAGATGTAACTCTGTGAGTGGAAGTCACATATCACAGAGCAGTTTCTCAGAAAGCTTCTTTCCAGATTTCCTCGGAGGATATTTCCTTTTTCACCCTAGCCCTCTATGGGCTTCCAAATATCACTTTGCCAATTCCACAAGAACTGTCCTAGCGAAAGGCTTCTTGAGGGGAAAGCTGTAACTCTGTGAGATGATTTCACAGAACACAAAGAAGTTTCTCAGAAAGCTTCTTTCTCTTTGTTATCGGAGGATATTTCCTTTGGCCCTATAGTCTTCACAGGGATTCTAAATATCTGTTCTCAGATTCCACAGAAATAAGGCTAGCAAAGAGATCCACGAAATACAGATGTAACTCTGTGAGTGGAAGTCACATATCACAGAGCAGTTTCTCAGAAAGCTTCTTTCCAGATTTCATCTGAGGATATTTCCTTTTTCACCGTAGGCCTCTATGGGTTTCCAAATATCACTTTGCCAATTCCACAAGAACTGTCTTAGCGAAAGGCTTGTTGAGGGGAAAGCTGTAACTCTGTTAGATGATTTCACAGAACACAAAGAAGTTTCTCAGAAAGCTTCTTTCTCTTTGTTATGGGAGGATATTTCCTTTGGCCCTATAGTCTTCAAAGGGATCCGAAATATCTGTTCTCAGATTCCACAGAAATAAGGCTAGCAAAGAGATCCACGAAATACAGATGTAACTCTGTGAGTGGAAGTCACATATCACAGAGCAGTTTCTCAGAAAGCTTCTTTCCAGATTTCATCGGAGGATATTTCCTTTTTCACCATAGCCCTCTATGGGCTTCCAAATATCACTTTGCCAATTCCACAAGAACTGTCCTAGCGAAAGGCTTCTTGAGGGGAAAGCTGTAACTCTGGGAGATGATTTCACAGAACACAAAGAAGTTTCTCAGAAAGCTTCTTTCTCTTTGTTATCGGAGGATATTTCCTTTGGCCCTATAGTCTTCAAAGGGATCCGAAATATCTGTTCTCAGATTCCACAGAAATAAGGCTAGCAAAGAGATCCACGAAATACAGATGTAACTCTGTGAGTGGAAGTCACATATCACAGAGCAGTTTCTCAGAAAGCTTCTTTCCAGATTTCATCTGAGGATATTTCCTTTTTCACCGTAGGCCTCTATGGGTTTCCAAATATCACTTTGCCAATTCCACAAGAACTGTCTTAGCGAAAGGCTTGTTGAGGGGAAAGCTGTAACTCTGTGAGATGATTTCACAGAACACAAAGAAGTTTCTCAGAAAGCTTCTTTCTCTTTGTTATGGGAGGATATTTCCTTTGGCCCTATAGTCTTCAAAGGGATCCGAAATATCTGTTCTCAGATTCCACAGAAATAAGGCTAGCAAAGAGATCCACGAAATACAGATGTAACTCTGTGAGTGGAAGTCACATATCACAGAGCAGTTTCTCAGAAAGCTTCTTTCCAGATTTCATCGGAGGATATTTCCTTTTTCACCATAGCCCTCTAAGGGCTTCCAAATATCACTTTGCCAATTCCACAAGAACTGTCCTAGCGAAAGGCTTCTTGAGGGGAAAGCTGTAACTCTGTGAGATGATTTCACAGAACACAAAGAAGTTTCTCAGAAAGCTTCTTTCTCTTTGTTATGGGAGGATATTTCCTTTGGCCCTATAGTCTTCAAAGGGATTCTAAATATCTGCTTTCAGATTCCACAGAAATAAGGCTAGCAAAGAGATCCACGAAATACAGATGTAACTCTGTGAGTGGAAGTCACATATCACAGAGCAGTTTCTCAGAAAGCTTCTTTCCAGATTTCCTCGGAGGATAATTCCTATTTCACCATAGCCCTCTATGGGCTTCCAAATATCACTTTGCCAATTCCACAAGAACTGTCCTAGCGAAAGGCTTCTTGAGGGGAAAGCTGTAACTCTGTGAGATGATTTCACAGAACACAAAGAAGTTTCTCCGAAAGCTTCTTTCTCTTTGTTATGGGAGGATATTTCCTTTGGCCCTATAGTCTTCAAAGGGATCCGAAATATCTGTTCTCAGATTCCACAGAAATAAGGCTAGCAAAGAGATCCACGAAATACAGATGTAACTCTGTGAGTGGAAGTCACATATCACAGAGCAGTTTCTCAGAAAGCTTCTTTCCAGATTTCATCGGAGGATATTTCCTTTTTCATGATAGCCCTCTATGGGCTTCCAAATATCACTTTGCCAATTCCACAAGAACTGTCTTAGCGAAAGGCTTCTTGAGGGGAAAGCTGTAACTCTGTGAGATGATTTCACAGAACACAAAGAAGTTTCTCAGAAAGCTTCTTTCTCTTTGTTATCGGAGGATATTTCCTTTGGCCTTATAGTCTTCAAAGGGATCCGAAATATCTGTTCTCAGATTCCACAGAAATAAGGCTAGCAAAGAGATCCACGAAATACAGATGTAACTCTGTGAGTGGAAGTCTCATATCACAGAGCAGTTTCTCAGAAAGCTTCTTTCCAGATTTCATCGGAGGATATTTCCTTTTTCACCATAGCCCTCTATGGGCTTCCAAATATCACTTTGCCAATTCCACAAGAACAGTCCTAGCGAAAGGCTTCTTGAGGGGAAAGCTGTAACTCTGTGAGATGATTTCACAGAACACAAAGAAGTTTCTCAGAAAGCTTCTTTCTCTTTGTTATCGGAGGATATTTCCTTTGGCCCTATAGTCTTCAAAGGGATCCGAAATATCTGTTCTCAGATTCCACAGAAATAAGGCTAGCAAAGAGATCCACGAAATACAGATGTAACTCTGTGAGTGGAAGTCACATATCACAGAGCAGTTTCTCAGAAAGCTTCTTTCCATATTTCATCGGAGGATATTTCCTTTTTCACCATAGCCCTCTATGGGCTTCCAAATATCACTTTGCCAATTCCACAAGAACTGTCTTAGCGAAAGCTTCTTGAGGGGAAAGCTGTAACTCTGTGAGATGATTTCACAGAACACAAAGAAGTTTCTCAGAAAGCTTCTTTCTCTTTGTTATGGGAGGATATTTCCTTTGGCCCTATAGTCTTCAAAGGGATTCTAAATATCTGCTTTCAGATTCCACAGAAATAAGGCTAGCAAAGAGATCCACGAAATACAGATGTAACTCTGTGAGTGGAAGTCACATATCACAGAGCAGTTTCTCAGAAAGCTTCTTTCCAGATTTCCTCGGAGGATATTTCCTTTTTCACCCTAGCCCTCTATGGGCTTCCAAATATCACTTTGCCAATTCCACAAGAACTGTCCTAGCGAAAGGCTTCTTGAGGGGAAAGCTGTAACTCTGTGAGATGATTTCACAGAACACAAAGAAGTTTCTCAGAAAGCTTCTTTCTCTTTGTTATCGGAGGATATTTCCTTTGGCCCTATAGTCTTCACAGGGATTCTAAATATCTGCTCTCAGATTCCACAGAAATAAGGCTAGCAAAGAGATCCACGAAATACAGATGTAACTCTGTGAGTGGAAGTCACATATCACAGAGCAGTTTCTCAGAAAGCTTCTTTCCAGATTTCATCTGAGGATATTTCCTTTTTCACCGTAGGCCTCTATGGGTTTCCAAATATCACTTTGCCAATTCCACAAGAACTGTCTTAGCGAAAGGCTTGTTGAGGGGAAAGCTGTAACTCTGTTAGATGATTTCACAGAACACAAAGAAGTTTCTCAGAAAGCTTCTTTCTCTTTGTTATGGGAGGATATTTCCTTTGGCCCTATAGTCTTCAAAGGGATCCGAAATATCTGTTCTCAGATTCCACAGAAATAAGGCTAGCAAAGAGATCCACGAAATACAGATGTAACTCTGTGAGTGGAAGTCACATATCACAGAGCAGTTTCTCAGAAAGCTTCTTTCCAGATTTCATCGGAGGATATTTCCTTTTTCACCATAGCCCTCTATGGGCTTCCAAATATCACTTTGCCAATTCCACAAGAACTGTCCTAGCGAAAGGCTTCTTGAGGGGAAAGCTGTAACTCTGGGAGATGATTTCACAGAACACAAAGAAGTTTCTCAGAAAGCTTCTTTCTCTTTGTTATCGGAGGATATTTCCTTTGGCCCTATAGTCTTCAAAGGGATCCGAAATATCTGTTCTCAGATTCCACAGAAATAAGGCTAGCAAAGAGATCCACGAAATACAGATGTAACTCTGTGAGTGGAAGTCACATATCACAGAGCAGTTTCTCAGAAAGCTTCTTTCCAGATTTCATCTGAGGATATTTCCTTTTTCACCGTAGGCCTCTATGGGTTTCCAAATATCACTTTGCCAATTCCACAAGAACTGTCTTAGCGAAAGGCTTGTTGAGGGGAAAGCTGTAACTCTGTGAGATGATTTCACAGAACACAAAGAAGTTTCTCAGAAAGCTTCTTTCTCTTTGTTATGGGAGGATATTTCCTTTGGCCCTATAGTCTTCAAAGGGATCCGAAATATCTGTTCTCAGATTCCACAGAAATAAGGCTAGCAAAGAGATCCACGAAATACAGATGTAACTCTGTGAGTGGAAGTCACATATCACAGAGCAGTTTCTCAGAAAGCTTCTTTCCAGATTTCATCGGAGGATATTTCCTTTTTCACCATAGCCCTCTATGGGCTTCCAAATATCACTTTGCCAATTCCACAAGAACTGTCCTAGCGAAAGGCTTCTTGAGGGGAAAGCTGTAACTCTGTGAGATGATTTCACAGAACACAAAGAAGTTTCTCAGAAAGCTTCTTTCTCTTTGTTATGGGAGGATATTTCCTTTGGCCCTATAGTCTTCAAAGGGATTCTAAATATCTGCTTTCAGATTCCACAGAAATAAGGCTAGCAAAGAGATCCACGAAATACAGATGTAACTCTGTGAGTGGAAGTCACATATCACAGAGCAGTTTCTCAGAAAGCTTCTTTCCAGATTTCCTCGGAGGATAATTCCTATTTCACCATAGCCCTCTATGGGCTTCCAAATATCACTTTGCCAATTCCACAAGAACTGTCCTAGCGAAAGGCTTCTTGAGGGGAAAGCTGTAACTCTGTGAGATGATTTCACAGAACACAAAGAAGTTTCTCAGAAAGCTTCTTTCTCTTTGTTATCGGAGGATATTTCCTTTGGCCCTATAGTCTTCAAAGGGATCCGAAATATCTGTTCTCAGATTCCACAGAAATAAGGCTAGCAAAGAGATCCACGAAATACAGATGTAACTCTGTGAGTGGAAGTCACATATCACAGAGCAGTTTCTCAGAAAGCTTCTTTCCAGATTTCATCGGAGGATATTTCCTTTTTCATGATAGCCCTCTATGGGCTTCCAAATATCACTTTGCCAATTCCACAAGAACTGTCTTAGCGAAAGGCTTCTTGAGGGGAAAGCTGTAACTCTGTGAGATGATTTCACAGAACACAAAGAAGTTTCTCAGAAAGCTTCTTTCTCTTTGTTATCGGAGGATATTTCCTTTGGCCTTATAGTCTTCAAAGGGATCCGAAATATCTGTTCTCAGATTCCACAGAAATAAGGCTAGCAAAGAGATCCACGAAATACAGATGTAACTCTGTGAGTGGAAGTCTCATATCACAGAGCAGTTTCTCAGAAAGCTTCTTTCCAGATTTCATCGGAGGATATTTCCTTTTTCACCATAGCCCTCTATGGGCTTCCAAATATCACTTTGCCAATTCCACAAGAACAGTCCTAGCGAAAGGCTTCTTGAGGGGAAAGCTGTAACTCTGTGAGATGATTTCACAGAACACAAAGAAGTTTCTCAGAAAGCTTCTTTCTCTTTGTTATCGGAGGATATTTCCTTTGGCCCTATAGTCTTCAAAGGGATCCGAAATATCTGTTCTCAGATTCCACAGAAATAAGGCTAGCAAGGAGATCCACGAAATACAGATGTAACTCTGTGAGTGGAAGTCATATATCACAGAGCAGTTTCTCAGAAAGCTTCTTTCCAGATTTCATCGGAGGATATTTCCTTTTTCACCATAGCCCTCTATGGGCTTCCAAATATCACTTTGCCAATTCCACAAGAACTGTCTTAGCGAAAGGCTTCTTGAGGGGAAAGCTGTAACTCTGTGAGATGGTTTCACAGAACACAAAGAAGTTTCTCAGAAAGCTTCCTTCTCTTTGTTATGGGAGGATATTTCCTTTGGCCCTATACTCTTCAAAGGGATCCGAAATATCTATTCTCAGATTCCACAGAAATAAGGCTAGCAAAGAGATCCACGAAATACAGATGTAACTCTGTGAGTGGAAGTCACATATCACAGAGCAGTTTCTCAGAAAGCTTCTTTCCAGATTTCATCGGAGGATATTTCCTTTTTCACCATAGCCCTCTAAGGGCTTCCAAATATCACTTTGCCAATTCCACAAGAACTGTCTTAGCGAAAGGCTTCTTGAGGGGAAAGCTGTAACTCTGTGAGATGATTTCACAGAACACAAAGAAGTTTCTCAGAAAGCTTCTTTCTCTTTGTTATGGGAGGATATTTCCTTTGGCCCTATAGTCTTCACAGGGATTCTAAATATCTGCTCTTAGATTCCACAGAAATAAGGCTAGCAAGGAGATCCACGAAATACAGATATAACTCTGTGAGTGGAAGTCACATATCACAGAGCAGTTTCTCAGAAAGCTTCTTTCCAGATTTCATCTGAGAATATTTCCTTATTCACCATAGCCCTGTATGGGCTTCCAAATATCACTTTGCCAATTCTGCAAGAACTGTCTTAGCGAAAGGCTTCTTGAGAGGAAAGCTGTAACTCTGTGAGATGATTTCACAGAACACAAAGAAGTTTCTCAGAAAGCTTCTTTCTCTTTGTTATGGGAGGATATTTCCTTTGGCCCTATGGTCTTCACAGGGATTCTGAATATCTGCTCTCAGATTCCACAGAAATAAGGCTAGCAAAGAGATCCACGAAATACAGATGTAATGCTGTGAGTGGAAGTCACATATCACAGAGCAGTTTCTCAGAAAGCTTCTTTCCAGATTTCATCTGAGGATATTTCCTTTTTCACCGTAGCCCTCTATGGGCTTCCAAATATCACTTTGCCAATTCCACAAGAACTATCTTAGCGAAAGGCTTGTTGAGGGGAAAGCTGTAACTCTGTTAGATGATTTCACAGAACACAAAGAAGTTTCTCAGAAAGCTTCTTTCTCTTTGTTATGGGAGGATATTTCCTTTGGCCCTATAGTCTTCAAAGGGATCCGAAATATCTGTTCTCAGATTCCACAGAAATAAGGCTAGCAAAGAGATCCACGAAATACAGATGTAACTCTGTGAGTGGAAGTCACATATCACAGAGCAGTTTCTCAGAAAGCTTCTTTCCAGATTTCATCGGAGGATATTTCCTTTTTCACCATAGCCCTCTATGGGCTTCCAAATATCACTTTGCCAATTCCACAAGAACTGTCCTAGCGAAAGGCTTCTTGAGGGGAAAGCTGTAACTCTGTGAGATGATTTCACAGAACACAAAGAAGTTTCTCAGAAAGCTTCTTTCTCTTTGTTATCGGATTATATTTCCTTTGGCCCTATAGTCTTCAAAGGGATCCGAAATATCTGCTCTCAGATTCCACAGAAATAAGGCTAGCAAAGAGATCCACGAAATACAGATGTAACTCTGTGAGTGGAAGTCACATATCACAGAGCAGTTTCTCAGAAAGCTTCTTTCCAGATTTCATCGGAGGATATTTCCTTTTTCACCATAGCCCTCTATGGGCTTCCAAATATCACTTTGCCAATTCCACAAGAACTGTCTTAGCGAAAGGCTTCTTGAGGGGAAAGCTGTAACTCTGTGAGATGATTTCACAGAACACAAAGAAGTTTCTCAGAAAGCTTCTTTCTCTTTGTTATGGGAGGATATTTCCTTTGGCCCTATAGTCTTCAAAGGGATTCTAAATATCTGCTCTCAGATTCCACAGAAATAAGGCTAGCAAAGAGATCCACGAAATACAGATGTAACTCTGTGAGTGGAAGTCACATATCACAGAGCAGTTTCTCAGAAAGCTTCTTTCCAGATTTCCTCGGAGGATATTTCCTATTTCACCATAGCCCTCTATGGGCTTCCAAATATCACTTTGCCAATTCCACAAGAACTGTCCTAGCGAAAGGCTTCTTGAGGGGAAAGCTGTAACTCTGTGAGATGATTTCACAGAACACAAAGAAGTTTCTCAGAAAGCTTCTTTCTCTTTGTTATCGGAGGATATTTCCTTTGGCCCTATAGTCTTCAAAGGGATCCGAAATATCTGTTCTCAGATTCAACAGAAATAAGGCTAGCAAAGAGATCCACGAAATACAGATGTAACTCTGTGAGTGGAAGTCACATATCACAGAGCAGTTTCTCAGAAAGCTTCTTTCCAGATTTCATCGGAGGATATTTCCTTTTTCATGATAGCCCTCTATGGGCTTCCAAATATCACTTTGCCAATTCCACAAGAACTGTCTTAGCGAAAGGCTTCTTGAGGGGAAAGCTGTAACTCTGTGAGATGATTTCACAGAACACAAAGAAGTTTCTCAGAAAGCTTCTTTCTCTTTGTTATCGGAGGATATTTCCTTTGGCCTTATAGTCTTCAAAGGGATCCGAAATATCTGTTCTCAGATTCCACAGAAATAAGGCTAGCAAAGAGATCCACGAAATACAGATGTAACTCTGTGAGTGGAAGTCTCATATCACAGAGCAGTTTCTCAGAAAGCTTCTTTCCAGATTTCATCGGAGGATATTTCCTTTTTCACCATAGCCCTCTATGGGCTTCCAAATATCACTTTGCCAATTCCACAAGAACAGTCCTAGCGAAAGGCTTCTTGAGGGGAAAGCTGTAACTCTGTGAGATGATTTCACAGAACACAAAGAAGTTTCTCAGAAAGCTTCTTTCTCTTTGTTATCGGAGGATATTTCCTTTGGCCCTATAGTCTTCAAAGGGATCCGAAATATCTGTTCTCAGATTCCACAGAAATAAGGCTAGCAAGGAGATCCACGAAATACAGATGTAACTCTGTGAGTGGAAGTCACATATCACAGAGCAGTTTCTCAGAAAGCTTCTTTCCAGATTTCATCGGAGGATATTTCCTTTTTCACCATAGCCGTCTATGGGCTTCCAAATATCACTTTGCCAATTCCACAAGAACTGTCTTAGCGAAAGGCTTCTTGAGGGGAAAGCTGTAACTCTGTGAGATGATTTCACAGAACACAAAGAAGTTTCTCAGAAAGCTTCCTTCTCTTTGTTATGGGAGGATATTTCCTTTGGCCCTATACTCTTCAAAGGGATCCGAAATATCTATTCTCAGATTCCACAGAAATAAGGCTAGCAAAGAGATCCACGAAATACAGATGTAACTCTGTGAGTGGAAGTCACATATCACAGAGCAGTTTCTCAGAAAGCTTCTTTCCAGATTTCATCGGAGGATATTTCCTTTTTCACCATAGCCCTCTATGGGCTTCCAAATATCACTTTGCCAATTCCACAAGAACTGTCTTAGCGAAAGGCTTCTTGAGGGGAAAGCTGTAACTCTGTGAGATGATTTCACAGAACACAAAGATGTTTCTCAGAAAGCTTCTTTCTCTTTGTTATGGGAGGATATTTCCTTTGGCCCTATAGTCTTCACAGGGATTCTAAATATCTGCTCTTAGATTCCACAGAAATAAGGCTAGCAAGGAGATCCACGAAATACAGATATAACTCTGTGAGTGGAAGTCACATATCACAGAGCAGTTTCTCAGAAAGCTTCTTTCCAGATTTCATCTGAGAATATTTCCTTATTCACCATAGCCCTGTATGGGCTTCCAAATATCACTTTGCCAATTCTGCAAGAACTGTCTTAGCGAAAGGCTTCTTGAGAGGAAAGCTGTAACTCTGTGAGATGATTTCACAGAACACAAAGAAGTTTCTCAGAAAGCTTCTTTCTCTTTGTTATGGGAGGATATTTCCTTTGGCCCTATGGTCTTCACAGGGATTCTGAATATCTGCTCTCAGATTCCACAGAAATAAGGCTAGCAAAGAGATCCACGAAATACAGATGTAATGCTGTGAGTGGAAGTCACATATCACAGAGCAGTTTCTCAGAAAGCTTCTTTCCAGATTTCATCTGAGGATATTTCCTTTTTCACCGTAGCCCTCTATGGGCTTCCAAATATCACTTTGCCAATTCCACAAGAACTGTCTTAGCGAAAGGCTTGTTGAGGGGAAAGCTGTAACTCTGTTAGATGATTTCACAGAACACAAAGAAGTTTCTCAGAAAGCTTCTTTCTCTTTGTTATGGGAGGATATTTCCTTTGGCCCTATAGTCTTCAAAGGGATCCGAAATATCTGTTCTCAGATTCCACAGAAATAAGGCTAGCAAAGAGATCCACGAAATACAGATGTAACTCTGTGAGTGGAAGTCACATATCACAGAGCAGTTTCTCAGAAAGCTTCTTTCCAGATTTCATCGGAGGATATTTCCTTTTTCACCATAGCCCTCTATGGGCTTCCAAATATCACTTTGCCAATTCCACAAGAACTGTCCTAGCGAAAGGCTTCTTGAGGGGAAAGCTGTAACTCTGTGAGATGATTTCACAGAACACAAAGAAGTTTCTCAGAAAGCTTCTTTCTCTTTGTTATCGGATTATATTTCCTTTGGCCCTATAGTCTTCAAAGGGATCCGAAATATCTGTTCTCAGATTCCACAGAAATAAGGCTAGCAAAGAGATCCACGAAATACAGATGTAACTCTGTGAGTGGAAGTCACATATCACAGAGCAGTTTCTCAGAAAGCTTCTTTCCAGATTTCATCGGAGGATATTTCCTTTTTCACCATAGCCCTCTATGGGCTTCCAAATATCACTTTGCCAATTCCACAAGAACTGTCTTAGCGAAAGGCTTCTTGAGGGGAAAGCTGTAACTCTGTGAGATGATTTCACAGAACACAAAGAAGTTTCTCAGAAAGCTTCTTTCTCTTTGTTATGGGAGGATATTTCCTTTGGCCCTATAGTCTTCAAAGGGATTCTAAATATCTGCTCTCAGATTCCACAGAAATAAGGCTAGCAAAGAGATCCACGAAATACAGATGTAACTCTGTGAGTGGAAGTCACATATCACAGAGCAGTTTCTCAGAAAGCTTCTTTCCAGATTTCCTCGGAGGATATTTCCTTTTTCACCATAGCCCTCTATGGGCTTCCAAATATTACTTTGCCAATTCCACAAGAACTGTCCTAGCGAAAGGCTTCTTGAGGGGAAAGCTGTAACTCTGTGAGATGATTTCACAGAACACAAAGAATTTTCTCAGAAAGCTTCTTTCTCTTTGTTATCGGAGGATATTTCCTTTGGCCCTATAGTCTTCAAAGGGATCCGAAATATCTGTTCTCAGATTCCACAGAAATAAGGCTAGCAAAGAGATCCACGAAATACAGATGTAACTCTGTGAGTGGAAGTCACATATCACAGAGCAGTTTCTCAGAAAGCTTCTTTCCAGATTTCATCGGAGGATATTTCCTTTTTCATGATAGCCCTCTATGGGCTTCCAAATATCACTTTGCCAATTCCACAAGAACTGTCTTAGCGAAAGGCTTCTTGAGGGGAAAGCTGTAACTCTGTGAGATGATTTCACAGAACACAAAGAAGTTTCTCAGAAAGCTTCTTTCTCTTTGTTATCGGAGGATATTTCCTTTGGCCCTATAGTCTTCACAGGGATTCTAAATATCCGCTCTCAGATTCCACAGAAATAAGGCTAGCAAAGAGATTCACGAAATACAGATGTAACTCTGTGAGTGGAAGTCACATATCACAGAGCAGTTTCTCAGAAAGTTTCTTTCCAGATTTCATCTGAGGATATTTCCTTTTTCACCATAGCCCTCTATGGGCCTCCAAATATCACTTTGCCAATTCCACAAGAACTGTCTTAGCGAAAGGCTTGTTGAGGGGAAAGCTGTAACTCTGTGAGATGATTTCACAGAACACAAAGAAGTTTCTCAGAAAGCTTCTTTCTCTTTGTTATGGGAGGATATTTCCTTTGGCCCTATAGTCTTCAAAGGGATCCGAAATATCTGTTCTCAGATTCCACAGAAATAAGGCTAGCAAAGACATCCACGAAATACAGATGTAACTCTGTGAGTGGAAGTCACATATCACAGAGCAGTTTCTCAGAAGGCTTCTTTCCAGATTTCATCGGAGGATATTTCTTTTTTCACCATAGCCCTCTATGGGCTTCCAAATATCACTTTGCCAATTCCACAAGAACTGTCCTAGCGAAAGGCTTGTTGAGGGGAAAGCTGTAACTCTGTGAGATGATTTCACAGAACACAAACAAGTTTCTCAGAAAGCTTCTTTCTCTTTGTTATCGGAGGATATTTCCTTTGGCCCTATAGTCTTCAAAGGGATTCTAAATATCTGTTCTCAGATTCCACAGAAATAAGGCTAGCAAAGAGATCCACGAAATACAGATGTAACTCTGTGAGTGGAAGGCACATATCACAGAGCAGTTTCTCAGAAAGCTTCTTTCCAGATTTCATCGGAGGATATTTCCTTTTTCACCATAGCCGTCTATGGGCTTCCAAATATCACTTTGCCAATTCCACAAGAACTGTCTTAGCGAAAGGCTTCTTGAGGGGAAAGCTGTAACTCTGTGAGATGATTTCACAGAACACAAAGAAGTTTCTCAGAAAGCTTCTTTCTCTTTGTTATCGGAGGATATTTCCTTTGGCCCCATAGTATTCAAAGGGATCCGAAATATCTGTTCTCAGATTCCACAGAAATAAGGCTAGCAAAGAGATCCACGAAACACAGATGTAACTCTGTGAGTGGAAGTCACATATCACAGAGCAGTTTCTCAGAAAGCTTCTTTCCAGATTTCATCTGAGGATATTTCCTTTTTCACCATAGCCCTCTAGGGGCTTCCAAATATCACTTTGCCAATTCCACAAGAACTGTCTTAGCGAAAGGCTTCTTGAGGGGAAAGCTGTAACTCTATGAGATGATTTCACAGAACACAAAGAAGTTTCTCAGAAAGCTTCTTTCTCTTTGTTATCGGAGGATATTTCCTTTGGCCCTATAGTCTTCAAAGGGATCCGAATTATCTGTTCTCAGATTCCACAGAAATAAGGCTAGCAAAGAGATCCACGAAATACAGATGTAACTCTGTGAGTGGAAGTCACATATCACAGAGCAGTTTCTCAGAAAGTTTCTTTCCAGATTTCATCTGAGGATATTTCCTTTTTCACCATAGCCCTCTATGGGCCTCCAAATATCACTTTGCCAATTCCACAAGAACTGTCTTAGCGAAAGGCTTGTTGAGGGGAAAGCTGTAACTCTGTGAGATGATTTCACAGAACACAAAGAAGTTTCTCAGAAAGCTTCTTTCTCTTTGTTATGGGAGGATATTTCCTTTGGCCCTATAGTCTTCAAAGGGATCCGAAATATCTGTTTTCAGATTCCACAGAAATAAGGCTAGCAAAGACATCCACGAAATACAGATGTAACTCTGTGAGTGGAAGTCACATATCACAGAGCAGTTTCTCAGAAGGCTTCTTTCCAGATTTCATCGGAGGATATTTCCTTTTTCACCATAGCCCTCTATGGGCTTCCAAATATCACTTTGCCAATTCCACAAGAACTGTCCTAGCGAAAGGCTTGTTGAGGGGAAAGCTGTAACTCTGTGAGATGATTTCACAGAACACAAACAAGTTTCTCAGAAAGCTTCTTTCTCTTTGTTATCGGAGGATATTTCCTTTGGCCCTATAGTCTTCAAAGGGATTCTAAATATCTGTTCTCAGATTCCACAGAAATAAGGCTAGCAAAGAGATCCACGAAATACAGATGTAACTCTGTGAGTGGAAGGCACATATCACAGAGCAGTTTCTCAGAAAGCTTCTTTCCAGATTTCATCGGAGGATATTTCCTTTTTCACCATAGCCGTCTATGGGCTTCCAAATATCACTTTGCCAATTCCACAAGAACTGTCTTAGCGAAAGGCTTCTTGAGGGGAAAGCTGTAACTCTGTGAGATGATTTCACAGAACACAAAGAAGTTTCTCAGAAAGCTTCTTTCTCTTTGTTATCGGAGGATATTTCCTTTGGCCCCATAGTATTCAAAGGGATCCGAAATATCTGTTCTCAGATTCCACAGAAATAAGGCTAGCAAAGAGATCCACGAAACACAGATGTAACTCTGTGAGTGGAAGTCACATATCACAGAGCAGTTTCTCAGAAAGCTTCTTTCCAGATTTCATCTGAGGATATTTCCTTTTTCACCATAGCCCTCTAGGGGCTTCCAAATATCACTTTGCCAATTCCACAAGAACTGTCTTAGCGAAAGGCTTCTTGAGGGGAAAGCTGTAACTCTATGAGATGATTTCACAGAACACAAAGAAGTTTCTCAGAAAGCTTCTTTCTCTTTGTTATCGGAGGATATTTCCTTTGGCCCTATAGTCTTCAAAGGGATCCGAATTATCTGTTCTCAGATTCCACAGAAATAAGGCTAGCAAAGAGATCCACGAAATACAGATGTAACTCTGTGAGTGGAAGTCACATATCACAGAGCAGTTTCTCAGAAAGCTTCTTTCCAGATTTCATCGGAGGATATTTCCTTTTTCACACTAGCCCTCTAAGGGCTTCAAAATATCACTTTGCCAATTCCACAAGAACTGTCTTAGCGAAAGGCTTCTTGAGGGGAAAGCCGTAACTCTGTGAGATGATTTCACAGAACACAAAGAAGTTTCTCAGAAAGCTTCTTTCTCTTTGTTATGGGAGGGTATTTCCTTTGGCCCTATAGTCTTCAAAGGGATTCTAAATATCTGCTTTCAGATTCCACAGAAATAAGGCTAGCAAAGAGATCCACGAAATACAGATGTGACTGTGAGTGGAAGTCACATATCACAGAGCAGTTTCTCAGAAAGCTTCTTTCCAGATTTCATCGGAGGATATTTCCTTTTTCACCATAGCCCTCTATGGGCTTCCAAATATCACTTTGCCAATTCCACAAAAACTGTCCTAGCGAAAGGCTTGTTGAGGGGAAAGCTGTAACTCTGTGAGATGATTTCACAGAACACAAAGAAGTTTCTCAGAAAGCTTCTTTCTCTTTGTTATCGGAGGATATTTCCTTTGGCCCTATAGTCTTCAAAGGGATTCTAAATATCTGTTCTCAGATTCCACAGAAATAAGGCTAGCAAAGAGATCCACGAAATACAGATGTAACCCTGTGAGTGGAAGTCACATATCACAGAGCAGTTTCTCAGAAAGCTTCTTTCCAGATTTCATCTGAGGATATTTCCTTTTTCACCATAGCCCTCTATGGGCCTCCAATTATCACTTTGCCAATTCCACAAGAACTGTCTTAGCGAAAGGCTTGTTGAGGGGAAAGCTGTAACTCTGTGAGATGATTTCACAGAACACAAAGAAGTTTCTCAGAAAGCTTCTTTCTCTTTGTTATGGGAGGATATTTCCTTTGGCCCTATAGTCTTCAAAGGGATCCGAAATATCTGTTCTCAGATTCCACAGAAATAAGGCTAGCAAAGAGATCCACGAAATACAGATGTAACTCTGTGAGTGGAAGTCACATATCACAGAGCAGTTTCTCAGAAAGCTTCTTTCCAGATTTCATCGGAGGATATTTCCTTTTTCACCATAGCCCTCTATGGGCTTCCAAATATCACTTTGCCAATTCCACAAGAACTGTCCTAGCGAAAGGCTTGTTGAGGGGAAAGCTGTAACTCTGTGAGATGATTTCACAGAACACAAAGAAGTTTCTCAGAAAGCTTCTTTCTCTTTGTTATCGGAGGATATTTCCTTTGGCCCTATAGTCTTCAAAGGGATTCTAAATATCTGTTCTCAGATTCCACAGAAATAAGGCTAGCAAAGAGATCCACGAAATACAGATGTAACTCTGTGAGTGGAAGGCACATATCACAGAGCAGTTTCTCAGAAAGCTTCTTTCCAGATTTCATCTGAGGATATTTCCTTTTTCACCATAGCCCTCTATGGGCTTCCAAATATCACTTTGCCAATTCCACAAGAACTGTCTTAGCGAAAGGCTTCTTGAGGGGAAAGCTGTAACTCTGTGAGATGATTTCACAGAACACAAAGAAGTTTCTCAGAAAGCTTCTTTCTCTTTGTTATGGGAGGATATTTCCTTTGGCCCTATAGTCTTCACAGGGATTCTAAATATCTGCTCTTAGATTCCACAGAAATAAGGCTAGCAAGGAGATCCACGAAATACAGATATAACTCTGTGAGTGGAAGTCACATATCACAGAGCAGTTTCTCAGAAAGCTTCTTTCCAGATTTCATCTGAGAATATTTCCTTATTCACCATAGCCCTGTATGGGCTTCCAAATATCACTTTGCCAATTCTGCAAGAACTGTCTTAGCGAAAGGCTTCTTGAGAGGAAAGCTGTAACTCTGTGAGATGATTTCACAGAACACAAAGAAGTTTCTCAGAAAGCTTCTTTCTCTTTGTTATGGGAGGATATTTCCTTTGGCCCTATGGTCTTCACAGGGATTCTGAATATCTGCTCTCAGATTCCACAGAAATAAGGCTAGCAAAGAGATCCACGAAATACAGATGTAATGCTGTGAGTGGAAGTCACATATCACAGAGCAGTTTCTCAGAAAGCTTCTTTCCAGATTTCATCTGAGGATATTTCCTTTTTCACCGTAGCCCTCTATGGGCTTCCAAATATCACTTTGCCAATTCCACAAGAACTATCTTAGCGAAAGGCTTGTTGAGGGGAAAGCTGTAACTCTGTTAGATGATTTCACAGAACACAAAGAAGTTTCTCAGAAAGCTTCTTTCTCTTTGTTATGGGAGGATATTTCCTTTGGCCCTATAGTCTTCAAAGGGATCCGAAATATCTGTTCTCAGATTCCACAGAAATAAGGCTAGCAAAGAGATCCACGAAATACAGATGTAACTCTGTGAGTGGAAGTCACATATCACAGAGCAGTTTCTCAGAAAGCTTCTTTCCAGATTTCATCGGAGGATATTTCCTTTTTCACCATAGCCCTCTATGGGCTTCCAAATATCACTTTGCCAATTCCACAAGAACTGTCCTAGCGAAAGGCTTCTTGAGGGGAAAGCTGTAACTCTGTGAGATGATTTCACAGAACACAAAGAAGTTTCTCAGAAAGCTTCTTTCTCTTTGTTATCGGATTATATTTCCTTTGGCCCTATAGTCTTCAAAGGGATCCGAAATATCTGCTCTCAGATTCCACAGAAATAAGGCTAGCAAAGAGATCCACGAAATACAGATGTAACTCTGTGAGTGGAAGTCACATATCACAGAGCAGTTTCTCAGAAAGCTTCTTTCCAGATTTCATCGGAGGATATTTCCTTTTTCACCATAGCCCTCTATGGGCTTCCAAATATCACTTTGCCAATTCCACAAGAACTGTCTTAGCGAAAGGCTTCTTGAGGGGAAAGCTGTAACTCTGTGAGATGATTTCACAGAACACAAAGAAGTTTCTCAGAAAGCTTCTTTCTCTTTGTTATGGGAGGATATTTCCTTTGGCCCTATAGTCTTCAAAGGGATTCTAAATATCTGCTCTCAGATTCCACAGAAATAAGGCTAGCAAAGAGATCCACGAAATACAGATGTAACTCTGTGAGTGGAAGTCACATATCACAGAGCAGTTTCTCAGAAAGCTTCTTTCCAGATTTCCTCGGAGGATATTTCCTATTTCACCATAGCCCTCTATGGGCTTCCAAATATCACTTTGCCAATTCCACAAGAACTGTCCTAGCGAAAGGCTTCTTGAGGGGAAAGCTGTAACTCTGTGAGATGATTTCACAGAACACAAAGAAGTTTCTCAGAAAGCTTCTTTCTCTTTGTTATCGGAGGATATTTCCTTTGGCCCTATAGTCTTCAAAGGGATCCGAAATATCTGTTCTCAGATTCCACAGAAATAAGGCTAGCAAAGAGATCCACGAAATACAGATGTAACTCTGTGAGTGGAAGTCACATATCACAGAGCAGTTTCTCAGAAAGCTTCTTTCCAGATTTCATCGGAGGATATTTCCTTTTTCATGATAGCCCTCTATGGGCTTCCAAATATCACTTTGCCAATTCCACAAGAACTGTCTTAGCGAAAGGCTTCTTGAGGGGAAAGCTGTAACTCTGTGAGATGATTTCACAGAACACAAAGAAGTTTCTCAGAAAGCTTCTTTCTCTTTGTTATCGGAGGATATTTCCTTTGGCCTTATAGTCTTCAAAGGGATCCGAAATATCTGTTCTCAGATTCCACAGAAATAAGGCTAGCAAAGAGATCCACGAAATACAGATGTAACTCTGTGAGTGGAAGTCTCATATCACAGAGCAGTTTCTCAGAAAGCTTCTTTCCAGATTTCATCGGAGGATATTTCCTTTTTCACCATAGCCCTCTATGGGCTTCCAAATATCACTTTGCCAATTCCACAAGAACAGTCCTAGCGAAAGGCTTCTTGAGGGGAAAGCTGTAACTCTGTGAGATGATTTCACAGAACACAAAGAAGTTTCTCAGAAAGCTTCTTTCTCTTTGTTATCGGAGGATATTTCCTTTGGCCCTATAGTCTTCAAAGGGATCCGAAATATCTGTTCTCAGATTCCACAGAAATAAGGCTAGCAAGGAGATCCACGAAATACAGATGTAACTCTGTGAGTGGAAGTCACATATCACAGAGCAGTTTCTCAGAAAGCTTCTTTCCAGATTTCATCGGAGGATATTTCCTTTTTCACCATAGCCGTCTATGGGCTTCCAAATATCACTTTGCCAATTCCACAAGAACTGTCTTAGCGAAAGGCTTCTTGAGGGGAAAGCTGTAACTCTGTGAGATGATTTCACAGAACACAAAGAAGTTTCTCAGAAAGCTTCCTTCTCTTTGTTATGGGAGGATATTTCCTTTGGCCCTATACTCTTCAAAGGGATCCGAAATATCTATTCTCAGATTCCACAGAAATAAGGCTAGCAAAGAGATCCACGAAATACAGATGTAACTCTGTGAGTGGAAGTCACATATCACAGAGCAGTTTCTCAGAAAGCTTCTTTCCAGATTTCATCGGAGGATATTTCCTTTTTCACCATAGCCCTCTATGGGCTTCCAAATATCACTTTGCCAATTCCACAAGAACTGTCTTAGCGAAAGGCT
This sequence comes from Macaca fascicularis, assembly GCF_037993035.2. Lineage (NCBI taxonomy): Eukaryota > Metazoa > Chordata > Mammalia > Primates > Cercopithecidae > Macaca > Macaca fascicularis. The sequence continues at coordinate 29,960,581 of NC_088386.1, forward strand.
TCTTGAGGGGAAAGCTGTAACTCTGTGAGATGATTTCACAGAACACAAAGATGTTTCTCAGAAAGCTTCTTTCTCTTTGTTATGGGAGGATATTTCCTTTGGCCCTATAGTCTTCACAGGGATTCTAAATATCTGCTCTTAGATTCCACAGAAATAAGGCTAGCAAGGAGATCCACGAAATACAGATATAACTCTGTGAGTGGAAGTCACATATCACAGAGCAGTTTCTCAGAAAGCTTCTTTCCAGATTTCATCTGAGAATATTTCCTTATTCACCATAGCCCTGTATGGGCTTCCAAATATCACTTTGCCAATTCTGCAAGAACTGTCTTAGCGAAAGGCTTCTTGAGAGGAAAGCTGTAACTCTGTGAGATGATTTCACAGAACACAAAGAAGTTTCTCAGAAAGCTTCTTTCTCTTTGTTATGGGAGGATATTTCCTTTGGCCCTATGGTCTTCACAGGGATTCTGAATATCTGCTCTCAGATTCCACAGAAATAAGGCTAGCAAAGAGATCCACGAAATACAGATGTAATGCTGTGAGTGGAAGTCACATATCACAGAGCAGTTTCTCAGAAAGCTTCTTTCCAGATTTCATCTGAGGATATTTCCTTTTTCACCGTAGCCCTCTATGGGCTTCCAAATATCACTTTGCCAATTCCACAAGAACTGTCTTAGCGAAAGGCTTGTTGAGGGGAAAGCTGTAACTCTGTTAGATGATTTCACAGAACACAAAGAAGTTTCTCAGAAAGCTTCTTTCTCTTTGTTATGGGAGGATATTTCCTTTGGCCCTATAGTCTTCAAAGGGATCCGAAATATCTGTTCTCAGATTCCACAGAAATAAGGCTAGCAAAGAGATCCACGAAATACAGATGTAACTCTGTGAGTGGAAGTCACATATCACAGAGCAGTTTCTCAGAAAGCTTCTTTCCAGATTTCATCGGAGGATATTTCCTTTTTCACCATAGCCCTCTATGGGCTTCCAAATATCACTTTGCCAATTCCACAAGAACTGTCCTAGCGAAAGGCTTCTTGAGGGGAAAGCTGTAACTCTGTGAGATGATTTCACAGAACACAAAGAAGTTTCTCAGAAAGCTTCTTTCTCTTTGTTATCGGATTATATTTCCTTTGGCCCTATAGTCTTCAAAGGGATCCGAAATATCTGTTCTCAGATTCCACAGAAATAAGGCTAGCAAAGAGATCCACGAAATACAGATGTAACTCTGTGAGTGGAAGTCACATATCACAGAGCAGTTTCTCAGAAAGCTTCTTTCCAGATTTCATCGGAGGATATTTCCTTTTTCACCATAGCCCTCTATGGGCTTCCAAATATCACTTTGCCAATTCCACAAGAACTGTCTTAGCGAAAGGCTTCTTGAGGGGAAAGCTGTAACTCTGTGAGATGATTTCACAGAACACAAAGAAGTTTCTCAGAAAGCTTCTTTCTCTTTGTTATGGGAGGATATTTCCTTTGGCCCTATAGTCTTCAAAGGGATTCTAAATATCTGCTCTCAGATTCCACAGAAATAAGGCTAGCAAAGAGATCCACGAAATACAGATGTAACTCTGTGAGTGGAAGTCACATATCACAGAGCAGTTTCTCAGAAAGCTTCTTTCCAGATTTCCTCGGAGGATATTTCCTTTTTCACCATAGCCCTCTATGGGCTTCCAAATATTACTTTGCCAATTCCACAAGAACTGTCCTAGCGAAAGGCTTCTTGAGGGGAAAGCTGTAACTCTGTGAGATGATTTCACAGAACACAAAGAATTTTCTCAGAAAGCTTCTTTCTCTTTGTTATCGGAGGATATTTCCTTTGGCCCTATAGTCTTCAAAGGGATCCGAAATATCTGTTCTCAGATTCCACAGAAATAAGGCTAGCAAAGAGATCCACGAAATACAGATGTAACTCTGTGAGTGGAAGTCACATATCACAGAGCAGTTTCTCAGAAAGCTTCTTTCCAGATTTCATCGGAGGATATTTCCTTTTTCATGATAGCCCTCTATGGGCTTCCAAATATCACTTTGCCAATTCCACAAGAACTGTCTTAGCGAAAGGCTTCTTGAGGGGAAAGCTGTAACTCTGTGAGATGATTTCACAGAACACAAAGAAGTTTCTCAGAAAGCTTCTTTCTCTTTGTTATCGGAGGATATTTCCTTTGGCCCTATAGTCTTCACAGGGATTCTAAATATCCGCTCTCAGATTCCACAGAAATAAGGCTAGCAAAGAGATTCACGAAATACAGATGTAACTCTGTGAGTGGAAGTCACATATCACAGAGCAGTTTCTCAGAAAGTTTCTTTCCAGATTTCATCTGAGGATATTTCCTTTTTCACCATAGCCCTCTATGGGCCTCCAAATATCACTTTGCCAATTCCACAAGAACTGTCTTAGCGAAAGGCTTGTTGAGGGGAAAGCTGTAACTCTGTGAGATGATTTCACAGAACACAAAGAAGTTTCTCAGAAAGCTTCTTTCTCTTTGTTATGGGAGGATATTTCCTTTGGCCCTATAGTCTTCAAAGGGATCCGAAATATCTGTTCTCAGATTCCACAGAAATAAGGCTAGCAAAGACATCCACGAAATACAGATGTAACTCTGTGAGTGGAAGTCACATATCACAGAGCAGTTTCTCAGAAGGCTTCTTTCCAGATTTCATCGGAGGATATTTCCTTTTTCACCATAGCCCTCTATGGGCTTCCAAATATCACTTTGCCAATTCCACAAGAACTGTCCTAGCGAAAGGCTTGTTGAGGGGAAAGCTGTAACTCTGTGAGATGATTTCACAGAACACAAACAAGTTTCTCAGAAAGCTTCTTTCTCTTTGTTATCGGAGGATATTTCCTTTGGCCCTATAGTCTTCAAAGGGATTCTAAATATCTGTTCTCAGATTCCACAGAAATAAGGCTAGCAAAGAGATCCACGAAATACAGATGTAACTCTGTGAGTGGAAGGCACATATCACAGAGCAGTTTCTCAGAAAGCTTCTTTCCAGATTTCATCGGAGGATATTTCCTTTTTCACCATAGCCGTCTATGGGCTTCCAAATATCACTTTGCCAATTCCACAAGAACTGTCTTAGCGAAAGGCTTCTTGAGGGGAAAGCTGTAACTCTGTGAGATGATTTCACAGAACACAAAGAAGTTTCTCAGAAAGCTTCTTTCTCTTTGTTATCGGAGGATATTTCCTTTGGCCCCATAGTATTCAAAGGGATCCGAAATATCTGTTCTCAGATTCCACAGAAATAAGGCTAGCAAAGAGATCCACGAAACACAGATGTAACTCTGTGAGTGGAAGTCACATATCACAGAGCAGTTTCTCAGAAAGCTTCTTTCCAGATTTCATCTGAGGATATTTCCTTTTTCACCATAGCCCTCTAGGGGCTTCCAAATATCACTTTGCCAATTCCACAAGAACTGTCTTAGCGAAAGGCTTCTTGAGGGGAAAGCTGTAACTCTATGAGATGATTTCACAGAACACAAAGAAGTTTCTCAGAAAGCTTCTTTCTCTTTGTTATCGGAGGATATTTCCTTTGGCCCTATAGTCTTCAAAGGGATCCGAATTATCTGTTCTCAGATTCCACAGAAATAAGGCTAGCAAAGAGATCCACGAAATACAGATGTAACTCTGTGAGTGGAAGTCACATATCACAGAGCAGTTTCTCAGAAAGTTTCTTTCCAGATTTCATCTGAGGATATTTCCTTTTTCACCATAGCCCTCTATGGGCCTCCAAATATCACTTTGCCAATTCCACAAGAACTGTCTTAGCGAAAGGCTTGTTGAGGGGAAAGCTGTAACTCTGTGAGATGATTTCACAGAACACAAAGAAGTTTCTCAGAAAGCTTCTTTCTCTTTGTTATGGGAGGATATTTCCTTTGGCCCTATAGTCTTCAAAGGGATCCGAAATATCTGTTTTCAGATTCCACAGAAATAAGGCTAGCAAAGACATCCACGAAATACAGATGTAACTCTGTGAGTGGAAGTCACATATCACAGAGCAGTTTCTCAGAAGGCTTCTTTCCAGATTTCATCGGAGGATATTTCCTTTTTCACCATAGCCCTCTATGGGCTTCCAAATATCACTTTGCCAATTCCACAAGAACTGTCCTAGCGAAAGGCTTGTTGAGGGGAAAGCTGTAACTCTGTGAGATGATTTCACAGAACACAAACAAGTTTCTCAGAAAGCTTCTTTCTCTTTGTTATCGGAGGATATTTCCTTTGGCCCTATAGTCTTCAAAGGGATTCTAAATATCTGTTCTCAGATTCCACAGAAATAAGGCTAGCAAAGAGATCCACGAAATACAGATGTAACTCTGTGAGTGGAAGGCACATATCACAGAGCAGTTTCTCAGAAAGCTTCTTTCCAGATTTCATCGGAGGATATTTCCTTTTTCACCATAGCCGTCTATGGGCTTCCAAATATCACTTTGCCAATTCCACAAGAACTGTCTTAGCGAAAGGCTTCTTGAGGGGAAAGCTGTAACTCTGTGAGATGATTTCACAGAACACAAAGAAGTTTCTCAGAAAGCTTCTTTCTCTTTGTTATCGGAGGATATTTCCTTTGGCCCCATAGTATTCAAAGGGATCCGAAATATCTGTTCTCAGATTCCACAGAAATAAGGCTAGCAAAGAGATCCACGAAACACAGATGTAACTGTGTGAGTGGAAGTCACATATCACAGAGCAGTTTCTCAGAAAGCTTCTTTCCAGATTTCATCTGAGGATATTTCCTTTTTCACCATAGCCCTCTAGGGGCTTCCAAATATCACTTTGCCAATTCCACAAGAACTGTCTTAGCGAAAGGCTTCTTGAGGGGAAAGCTGTAACTCTATGAGATGATTTCACAGAACACAAAGAAGTTTCTCAGAAAGCTTCTTTCTCTTTGTTATCGGAGGATATTTCCTTTGGCCCTATAGTCTTCAAAGGGATCCGAATTATCTGTTCTCAGATTCCACAGAAATAAGGCTAGCAAAGAGATCCACGAAATACAGATGTAACTCTGTGAGTGGAAGTCACATATCACAGAGCAGTTTCTCAGAAAGCTTCTTTCCAGATTTCATCGGAGGATATTTCCTTTTTCACACTAGCCCTCTAAGGGCTTCAAAATATCACTTTGCCAATTCCACAAGAACTGTCTTAGCGAAAGGCTTCTTGAGGGGAAAGCCGTAACTCTGTGAGATGATTTCACAGAACACAAAGAAGTTTCTCAGAAAGCTTCTTTCTCTTTGTTATGGGAGGGTATTTCCTTTGGCCCTATAGTCTTCAAAGGGATTCTAAATATCTGCTTTCAGATTCCACAGAAATAAGGCTAGCAAAGAGATCCACGAAATACAGATGTGACTGTGAGTGGAAGTCACATATCACAGAGCAGTTTCTCAGAAAGCTTCTTTCCAGATTTCATCGGAGGATATTTCCTTTTTCACCATAGCCCTCTATGGGCTTCCAAATATCACTTTGCCAATTCCACAAAAACTGTCCTAGCGAAAGGCTTGTTGAGGGGAAAGCTGTAACTCTGTGAGATGATTTCACAGAACACAAAGAAGTTTCTCAGAAAGCTTCTTTCTCTTTGTTATCGGAGGATATTTCCTTTGGCCCTATAGTCTTCAAAGGGATTCTAAATATCTGTTCTCAGATTCCACAGAAATAAGGCTAGCAAAGAGATCCACGAAATACAGATGTAACCCTGTGAGTGGAAGTCACATATCACAGAGCAGTTTCTCAGAAAGCTTCTTTCCAGATTTCATCTGAGGATATTTCCTTTTTCACCATAGCCCTCTATGGGCCTCCAATTATCACTTTGCCAATTCCACAAGAACTGTCTTAGCGAAAGGCTTGTTGAGGGGAAAGCTGTAACTCTGTGAGATGATTTCACAGAACACAAAGAAGTTTCTCAGAAAGCTTCTTTCTCTTTGTTATGGGAGGATATTTCCTTTGGCCCTATAGTCTTCAAAGGGATCCGAAATATCTGTTCTCAGATTCCACAGAAATAAGGCTAGCAAAGAGATCCACGAAATACAGATGTAACTCTGTGAGTGGAAGTCACATATCACAGAGCAGTTTCTCAGAAAGCTTCTTTCCAGATTTCATCGGAGGATATTTCCTTTTTCACCATAGCCCTCTATGGGCTTCCAAATATCACTTTGCCAATTCCACAAGAACTGTCCTAGCGAAAGGCTTGTTGAGGGGAAAGCTGTAACTCTGTGAGATGATTTCACAGAACACAAAGAAGTTTCTCAGAAAGCTTCTTTCTCTTTGTTATCGGAGGATATTTCCTTTGGCCCTATAGTCTTCAAAGGGATTCTAAATATCTGTTCTCAGATTCCACAGAAATAAGGCTAGCAAAGAGATCCACGAAATACAGATGTAACTCTGTGAGTGGAAGGCACATATCACAGAGCAGTTTCTCAGAAAGCTTCTTTCCAGATTTCATCTGAGGATATTTCCTTTTTCACCGAGCCGTCTATGGGCTTCCAAATATAACTTTGCGAATTCCACAAGAACTGTCTTAGCGAAAGGCTTCTTGAGGGGAAAGCTGTAACTCTGTGAGATGATTTCACAGAACACAAAGAAGTTTCTCAGAAAGCTTCTTTCTCTTTGTTATCGGAGGATATTTCCTTTGGCCCTATAGTCTTCAAAGGGATTCTAAATATCTGCTTTCAGATTCCACAGAAATAAGGCTAGCAAAGAGATCCACGAAATACAGATGTAACTCTGTGAGTGGAAGTCACATATCACAGAGCAGTTTCTCAGAAAGCTTCTTTCCAGATTTCCTCGGAGGATATTTCCTATTTCACCATAGCCCTCTATGGGCTTCCAAATATCACTTTGCCAATTCCACAAGAACTGTCCTAGCGAAAGGCTTCTTGAGGGGAAAGCTGTAACTCTGTGAGATGATTTCACAGAACACAAAGAAGTTTCTCAGAAAGCTTCTTTCTCTTTGTTATCGGAGGATATTTCCTTTGGCCCTATAGTCTTCAAAGGGATCCGAAATATCTGTTCTCAGATTCCACAGAAATAAGGCTAGCAAAGAGATCCACGAAATACAGATGTAACTCTGTGAGTGGAAGTCACATATCACAGAGCAGTTTCTCAGAAAGCTTCTTTCCAGATTTCATCGGAGGATATTTCCTTTTTCATGATAGCCCTCTATGGGCTTCCAAATATCACTTTGCCAATTCCACAAGAACTGTCTTAGCGAAAGGCTTCTTGAGGGGAAAGCTGTAACTCTGTGAGATGATTTCACAGAACACAAAGAAGTTTCTCAGAAAGCTTCTTTCTCTTTGTTATCGGAGGATATTTCCTTTGGCCTTATAGTCTTCAAAGGGATCCGAAATATCTGTTCTCAGATTCCACAGAAATAAGGCCAGCAAAGAGATCCACGAAATACAGATGTAACTCTGTGAGTGGAAGTCTCATATCACAGAGCAGTTTCTCAGAAAGCTTCTTTCCAGATTTCATCGGAGGATATTTCCTTTTTCACCATAGCCCTCTATGGGCTTCCAAATATCACTTTGCCTATTCCACAAGAACAGTCCTAGCGAAAGGCTTCTTGAGGGGAAAGCTGTAACTCTGTGAGATGATTTCACAGAACACAAAGAAGTTTCTCAGAAAGCTTCTTTCTCTTTGTTATGGGAGGATATTTCCTTTGGCCCTATAGTCTTCAAAGGGATCCGAAATATCTGTTCTCAGATTCCACAGAAATAAGGCTAGCAAGGAGATCCACGAAATACAGATGTAACTCTGTGAGTGGAAGTCACATATCACAGAGCAGTTTCTCAGAAAGCTTCTTTCCAGATTTCATCGGAGGATATTTCCTTTTTCACCATAGCCCTCTATGGGCTTCCAAATATCACTTTGCCAATTCCACAAGAACTGTCTTAGCGAAAGGCTTCTTGAGGGGAAAGCTGTAACTCTGTGAGATGATTTCACAGAACACAAAGAAGTTTCTCAGAAAGCTTCCTTCTCTTTGTTATGGGAGGATATTTCCTTTGGCCCTATACTCTTCAAAGGGATCCGAAATATCTATTCTCAGATTCCACAGAAATAAGGCTAGCAAAGAGATCCACGAAATACAGATGTAACTCTGTGAGTGGAAGTCACATATCACAGAGCAGTTTCTCAGAAAGCTTCTTTCCAGATTTCATCGGAGGATATTTCCTTTTTCACCATAGCCCTCTATGGGCTTCCAAATATCACTTTGCCAATTCCACAAGAACTGTCTTAGCGAAAGGCTTCTTGAGGGGAAAGCTGTAACTCTGTGAGATGATTTCACAGAACACAAAGAAGTTTCTCAGAAAGCTTCTTTCTCTTTGTTATGGGAGGATATTTCCTTTGGCCCTATAGTCTTCACAGGGATTCTAAATATCTGCTCTTAGATTCCACAGAAATAAGGCTAGCAAGGAGATCCACGAAATACAGATATAACTCTGTGAGTGGAAGTCACATATCACAGAGCAGTTTCTCAGAAAGCTTCTTTCCAGATTTCATCTGAGAATATTTCCTTATTCACCATAGCCCTGTATGGGCTTCCAAATATCACTTTGCCAATTCTGCAAGAACTGTCTTAGCGAAAGGCTTCTTGAGAGGAAAGCTGTAACTCTGTGAGATGATTTCACAGAACACAAAGAAGTTTCTCAGAAAGCTTCTTTCTCTTTGTTATGGGAGGATATTTCCTTTGGCCCTATGGTCTTCACAGGGATTCTGAATATCTGCTCTCAGATTCCACAGAAATAAGGCTAGCAAAGAGATCCACGAAATACAGATGTAATGCTGTGAGTGGAAGTCACATATCACAGAGCAGTTTCTCAGAAAGCTTCTTTCCAGATTTCAACTGAGGATATTTCCTTTTTCACCGTAGCCCTCTATGGGCTTCCAAATATCACTTTGCCAATTCCACAAGAACTGTCTTAGCGAAAGGCTTGTTGAGGGGAAAGCTGTAACTCTGTTAGATGATTTCACAGAACACAAAGAAGTTTCTCAGAAAGCTTCTTTCTCTTTGTTATGGGAGGATATTTCCTTTGGCCCTATAGTCTTCAAAGGGATCCGAAATATCTGTTCTCAGATTCCACAGAAATAAGGCTAGCAAAGAGATCCACGAAATACAGATGTAACTCTGTGAGTGGAAGTCACATATCACAGAGCAGTTTCTCAGAAAGCTTCTTTCCAGATTTCATTGGAGGATATTTCCTTTTTCACCATAGCCCTCTATGGGCTTCCAAATATCACTTTGCCAATTCCACAAGAACTGTCCTAGCGAAAGGCTTCTTGAGGGGAAAGCTGTAACTCTGTGAGATGATTTCACAGAACACAAAGAAGTTTCTCAGAAAGCTTCTTTCTCTTTGTTATCGGATTATATTTCCTTTGGCCCTATAGTCTTCAAAGGGATCCGAAATATCTGTTCTCAGATTCCACAGAAATAAGGCTAGCAAAGAGATCCACGAAATACAGATGTAACTCTGTGAGTGGAAGTCACATATCACAGAGCAGTTTCTCAGAAAGCTTCTTTCCAGATTTCATCGGAGGATATTTCCTTTTTCACCATAGCCCTCTATGGGCTTCCAAATATCACTTTGCCAATTCCACAAGAACTGTCTTAGCGAAAGGCTTCTTGAGGGGAAAGCTGTAACTCTGTGAGATGATTTCACAGAACACAAAGAAGTTTCTCAGAAAGCTTCTTTCTCTTTGTTATGGGAGGATATTTCCTTTGGCCCTATAGTCTTCAATGGGATTCTAAATATCTGCTCTCAGATTCCACAGAAATAAGGCTAGCAAAGAGATTCACGAAATACAGATGTAACTCTGTGAGTGGAAGTCACATATCACAGAGCAGTTTCTCAGAAAGCTTCTTTCCAGATTTCCTCGGAGGATATTTCCTTTTTCACCATAGCCCTCTATGGGCTTCCAAATATCACTTTGCCAATTCCACAAGAACTGTCCTAGCGAAAGGCTTCTTGAGCGGAAAGCTGTAACTCTGTGAGATGATTTCACAGAACACAAAGAATTTTCTCAGAAAGCTTCTTTCTCTTTGTTATCGGAGGATATTTCCTTTGGCCCTATAGTCTTCAAAGGGATCCGAAATATCTGTTCTCAGATTCCACAGAAATAAGGCTAGCAAAGAGATCCACGAAATACAGATGTAACTCTGTGAGTGGAAGTCACATATCACAGAGCAGTTTCTCAGAAAGCTTCTTTCCAGATTTCATCGGAGGATATTTCCTTTTTCATGATAGCCCTCTATGGGCTTCCAAATATCAATTTGCCAATTCCACAAGAACTGTCTTAGCGAAAGGCTTCTTGAGGGGAAAGCTGTAACTCTGTGAGATGATTTCACAGAACACAAAGAAGTTTCTCAGAAAGCTTCTTTCTCTTTGTTATCGGAGGATATTTCCTTTGGCCCTATAGTCTTCACAGGGATTCTAAATATCCGCTCTCAGATTCCATAGAAATAAGGCTAGCAAAGAGATTCACGAAATACAGATGTAAGTCTGTGAGTGGAAGTCACATATCACAGAGCAGTTTCTCAGAAAGTTTCTTTCCAGATTTCATCTGAGGATATTTCCTTTTTCACCATAGCCCACTATGGGCCTCCAAATATCACTTTGCCAATTCCACAAGAACTGTCTTAGCGAAAGGCTTGTTGAGGGGAAAGCTGTAACTCTGTGAGATGATTTCACAGAACACAAAGAAGTTTCTCAGAAAGCTTCTTTCTCTTTGTTATGGGAGGATATTTCCTTTGGCCCTATAGTCTTCAAAGGGATCCGAAATATCTGTTCTCAGATTCCACAGAAATAAGGCTAGCAAAGACATCCACGAAATACAGATGTAACTCTGTGAGTGGAAGTCACATATCACAGAGCAGTTTCTCAGAAGGCTTCTTTCCAGATTTCATCGGAGGATATTTCCTTTTTCATGATAGCCCTCTATGGGCTTCCAAATATCACTTTGCCAATTCCAGAAGAACTGTCCTAGCGAAAGGCTTGTTGAGGGGAAAGCTGTAACTCTGTGAGATGATTTCACAGAACACAAACAAGTTTCTCAGAAAGCTTCTTTCTCTTTGTTATCGGAGGATATTTCCTTTGGCCCTATAGTCTTCAAAGGGATTCTAAATATCTGTTCTCAGATTCCACAGAAATAAGGCTAGCAAAGAGATCCACGAAATACAGATGTAACTCTGTGAGTGGAAGGCACATATCACAGAGCAGTTTCTCAGAAAGCTTCTTTCCAGATTTCATCGGAGGATATTTCCTTTTTCACCATAGCCGTCTATGGGCTTCCAAATATCACTTTGCCAATTCCACAAGAACTGTCTTAGCGAAAGGCTTCTTGAGGGGAAAGCTGTAACTCTGTGAGATGATTTCACAGAACACAAAGAAGTTTCTCAGAAAGCTTCTTTCTCTTTGTTATCGGAGGATATTTCCTTTGGCCCTATAGTATTCAAAGGGATCCGAAATATCTGTTCTCAGATTCCACAGAAATAAGGCTAGCAAAGAGATCCACGAAATACAGATGTAACTCTGTGAGTGGAAGTCACATATCACAGAGCAGTTTCTCAGAAAGCTTCTTTCCAGATTTCATCTGAGGATATTTCCTTTTTCACCATAGCCCTCTAGGGGCTTCCAAATATCACTTTGCCAATTCCACAAGAACTGTCTTAGCGAAAGGCTTCTTGAGGGGAAAGCTGTAACTCTATGAGATGATTTCACAGAACACAAAGAAGTTTCTCAGAAAGCTTCTTTCTCTTTGTTATCGGAGGATATTTCCTTTGGCCCTATAGTCTTCAAAGGGATCCGAATTATCTGTTCTCAGATTCCACAGAAATAAGGCTAGCAAAGAGATCCACGAAATACAGATGTAACTCTGTGAGTGGAAGTCACATATCACAGAGCAGTTTCTCAGAAAACTTCTTTCCAGATTTCATTGGAGGATATTTCCTTTTTCACATTAGCCCTCTAAGGGCTTCAAAATATCACTTTGCCAATTCCACAAGAACTGTCTTAGCGAAAGGCTTCTTGAGGGGAAAGCCGTAACTCTGTGAGATGATTTCACAGAACACAAAGAAGTTTCTCAGAAAGCTTCTTTCTCTTTGTTATGGGAGGGTATTTCCTTTGGCCCTATAGTCTTCAAAGGGATTCTAAATATCTGCTTTCAGATTCCACAGAAATAAGGCTAGCAAAGAGATCCACGAAATACAGATGTGACTCTGTGAGTGGAAGTCACATATCACAGAGCAGTTTCTCAGAAACATTCTTTCCAGATTTCATCGGAGGATATTTCCTTTTTCACCATAGCCCTCTATGGGCTTCCAAATATCACTTTGCCAATTCCACAAAAACTGTCCTAGCGAAAGGCTTGTTGAGGGGAAAGCTGTAACTCTGTGAGATGATTTCACAGAACACAAAGAAGTTTCTCAGAAAGCTTCTTTCTCTTTGTTATCGGAGGATATTTCCTTTGGCCCTATAGTCTTCAAAGGGATTCTAAATATCTGTTCTCAGATTCCACAGAAATAAGGCTAGCAAAGAGATCCACGAAATACAGATGTAACTCTGTGAGTGGAAGTCACATATCACAGAGCAGTTTCTCAGAAAGCTTCTTTCCAGATTTCATCTGAGGATATTTCCTTTTTCACCATAGCCCTCTATGGGCCTCCAATTATCACTTTGCCAATTCCACAAGAACTGTCTTAGCGAAAGGCTTGTTGAGGGGAAAGCTGTAACTCTGTGAGATGATTTCACAGAACACAAAGAAGTTTCTCAGAAAGCTTCTTTCTCTTTGTTATGGGAGGATATTTCCTTTGGCCCTATAGTCTTCAAAGGGATCCGAAATATCTGTTCTCAGATTCCACAGAAATAAGGCTAGCAAAGAGATCCACGAAATACAGATGTAACTCTGTGAGTGGAAGTCACATATCACAGAGCAGTTTCTCAGAAAGCTTCTTTCCAGATTTCATCGGAGGATATTTCCTTTTTCACCATAGCCCTCTATGGGCTTCCAAATATCACTTTGCAAATTCCACAAGAACTGTCCTAGCGAAAGGCTTGTTGAGGGGAAAGCTGTAACTCTGTGAGATGATTTCACAGAACACAAAGAAGTTTCTCAGAAAGCTTCTTTCTCTTTGTTATCGGAGGATATTTCCTTTGGCCCTATAGTCTTCAAAGGGATTCTAAATTTCTGTTCTCAGATTCCACAGAAATAAGGCTAGCAAAGAGATCCACGAAATACAGATGTAACTCTGTGAGTGGAAGGCACATATCACAGAGCAGTTTCTCAGAAAGCTTCTTTCCAGATTTCATCTGAGGATATTTCCTTTTTCACCATAGCCGTCTATGGGCTTCCAAATATAACTTTGCGAATTCCACAAGAACTGTCTTAGCGAAAGGCTTCTTGAGGGGAAAGCTGTAACTCTGTGAGATGATTTCACAGAACACAAAGAAGTTTCTCAGAAAGCTTCTTTCTCTTTGTTATCGGAGGATATTTCCTTTGGCCCTATATTCTTCAAAGGGATTCTAAATATCTGCTTTCAGATTCCACAGAAATAAGGCTAGCAAAGAGATCCACGAAATACAGATGTAACTCTGTGAGTGGAAGTCACATATCACAGAGCAGTTTCTCAGAAAGCTTCTTTCCAGATTTCATCGGAGGATATTTCCTTTTTCACCATAGCCCTCTATGGGCTTCCAAATATCACTTTGCCAATTCCACAAGAACTGTCCTAGCGAAAGGCTTCTTGAGGGGAAAGCTGTAACTCTGTGAGATGATTTCACAGAACACAAAGAAGTTTCTCAGAAAGCTTCTTTCTCTTTGTTATCGGAGGATATTTCCTTTGGCCCTATAGTCTTCAAAGGGATTCTAAATATCTGTTCTCAGATTCCACAGAAATAAGGCTAGCAAAGAGATCCACGAAATACAGATGTAACTCTGTGAGTGGAAGGCACATATCACAGAGCAGTTTCTCAGAAAGCTTCTTTCCAGATTTCATCGGAGGATATTTCCTTTTTCACCGTAGCCGTCTATGGGCTTCCAAATATCACTTTGCCAATTCCACAAGAACTGTCTTAGCGAAAGGCTTCTTGAGGGGAAAGCTGTAACTCTGTGAGATGATTTCACAGAACACAAAGAAGTTTCTCAGAAAGCTTCTTTCTCTTTGTTATCGGAGGATATTTCCTTTGGCCCTATAGTATTCAAAGGGATCCGAAATATCTGTTCTCAGATTCCACAGAAATAAGGCTAGCAAAGAGATCCACGAAATACAGATGTAACTCTGTGAGTGGAAGTCACATATCACAGAGCAGTTTCTCAGAAAGCTTCTTTCCAGATTTCATCTGAGGATATTTCCTTTTTCATGATAGCCCTCTATGGGCTTCCAAATATCACTTTGCCAATTCCACAAGAACTGTCTTAGCGAAAGGCTTCTTGAGGGGAAAGCTGTAACTCTGTGAGATGATTTCACAGAACACAAAGAAGTTTCTCAGAAAGCTTCTTTCTCTTTGTTATCGGAGGATATTTCCTTTGGCCCTATAGTCTTCAAAGGGATCCGAAATCTCTGTTCTCAGATTCCACAGAAATAAGGCTAGCAAAGAGATCCACGAAATACAGATGTAACTCTGTGAGTGGAAGTCACATATCCCAGAGCAGTTTCTAGAAAGCTTCTTTCCAGATGTCATCGGAGGATATTTCCTTTTTCACCGTAGCCCTCTATGGGCTTCCGAATATCACTTTGCCAATTCCACAAGAACTGTCTTAGCGAAAGGCTTCTTGAGGGGAAAGCTGTAACTCTGTGAGATGATTTCACAGAACACAAAGAAGTTTCTCAGAAAGCTTCTTTCTCTTTGTTATGGGAGGATATTTCCTTTGGCCCCATAGTCTTCACAGGGATTCTAAATATCCGCTCTCAGATTCCACAGAAATAAGGCTAGCAAAGAGATTCACGAAATACAGATGTAACTCTGTGAGTGGAAGTCACATATCACAGAGCAGTTTCTCAGAAAGTTTCTTTCCAGATTTCATCTGAGGATATTTCCTTTTTCACCATAGCCCTCTATGGGCCTCCAAATATCACTTTGCCAATTCCACAAGAACTGTCTTAGCGAAAGGCTTGTTGAGGGGAAAGCTGTAACTCTGTGAGATGATTTCACAGAACACAAAGAAGTTTTTCAGAAAGCTTCTTTCTCTTTGTTATGGGAGGATATTTCCTTTGGCCCTGTAGTCTTCAAAGGGATCCGAAATATCAGTTTTCAGATTCCACAGAAATAAGGCTAGCAAAGAGATCCACGAAATACAGATGTAACTCTGTGAGTGGAAGTCACATATCACAGAGCAGTTTCTCAGAAGGCTTCTTTCCAGATTTCATCGGAGGATATTTCCTTTTTCACCATAGCCCTCTATGGGCTTCCAAATATCACTTTGCCAATTCCACAAGAACTGTCCTAGCGAAAGGCTTGTTGAGGGGAAAGCTGTAACTCTGTGAGATGATTTCACAGAACACAAACAAGTTTCTCAGAAAGCTTCTTTCTCTTTGTTATCGGAGGATATTTCCTGTGGCCCTATAGTCTTCAAAGGGATTCTAAATATCTGTTCTCATATTCCACAGAAATAAGGCTAGCAAAGAGATCCACGAAATACAGATGTAACTCTGTGAGTGGAAGGCACATATCACAGAGCAGTTTCTCAGAAAGCTTCTTTCCAGATTTCATCGGAGGATATTTCCTTTTTCACCATTGCCGTCTATGGGCTTCCAAATATCACTTTGCCAATTCCACAAGAACTGTCTTAGCGAAAGGCTTCTTGAGGGGAAAGCTGTAACTCTGTGAGATGATTTCACAGAACACAAAGAAGTTTCTCAGAAAGCTTCTTTCTCTTTGTTATCGGAGGATATTTCCTTTGGCCCTATAGTATTCAAAGGGATCCGAAATATCTGTTCTCAGATTCCACAGAAATAAGGCTAGCAAAGAGATCCACGAAATACAGATGTAACTCTGTGAGTGGAAGTCACATATCACAGAGCAGTTTCTCAGAAAGCTTCTTTCCAGATTTCATCTGAGGATATTTCCTTTTTCACCATAGCCCTCTAGGGGCTTCCAAATATCACTTTGCCAATTCCACAAGAACTGTCTTAGCGAAAGGCTTCTTGAGGGGAAAGCTGTAACTCTATGAGATGATTTCACAGAACACAAAGAAGTTTCTCAGAAAGCTTCTTTCTCTTTGTTATCGGAGGATATTTCCTTTGGCCCTATAGTCTTCAAAGGGATCCGAATTATCTGTTCTCAGATTCCACAGAAATAAGGCTAGCAAAGAGATCCACGAAATACAGATGTAACTCTGTGAGTGGAAGTCACATATCACAGAGCAGTTTCTCAGAAAGCTTCTTTCCAGATTTCATCGGAGGATATTTCCTTTTTCACATTAGCCCTCTAAGGGCTTCAAAATATCACTTTGCCAATTCCACAAGAACTGTCTTAGCGAAAGGCTTCTTGAGGGGAAAGCTGTAACTCTGTGAGATGATTTCACAGAACACAAAGAAGTTTCTCAGAAAGCTTCTTTCTCTTTGTTATGGGAGGGTATTTCCTTTGGCCCTATAGTCTTCAAAGGGATTCTAAATATCTGCTTTCAGATTCCACAGAAATAAGGCTAGCAAAGAGATCCACGAAATACAGATGTAACTCTGTGAGTGGAAGTCTCATATCACAGAGCAGTTTCTCAGAAAGCTTCTTTCCAGATTTCATCGGAGGATATTTCCTTTTTCACCATAGCCCTCTATGGGCTTCCAAATATCACTTTGCCAATTCCACAAGAACAGTCCTAGCGAAAGGCTTCTTGAGGGGAAAGCTGTAACTCTGTGAGATGATTTCACAGAACACAAAGAAGTTTCTCAGAAAGCTTCTTTCTCTTTGTTATCGGAGGATATTTCCTTTGGCCCTATAGTCTTCAAAGGGATCCGAAATATCTGTTCTCAGATTCCACAGAAATAAGGCTAGCAAGGAGATCCACGAAATACAGATGTAACTCTGTGAGTGGAAGTCACATATCACAGAGCAGTTTCTCAGAAAGCTTCTTTCCAGATTTCATCGGAGGATATTTCCTTTTTCACCATAGCCCTCTATGGGCTTCCAAATATCACTTTGCCAATTCCACAAGAACTGTCTTAGCGAAAGGCTTCTTGAGGGGAAAGCTGTAACTCTGTGAGATGATTTCACAGAACACAAAGAAGTTTCTCAGAAAGCTTCCTTCTCTTTGTTATGGGAGGATATTTCCTTTGGCCCTATACTCTTCAAAGGGATCCGAAATATCTATTCTCAGATTCCACAGAAATAAGGCTAGCAAAGAGATCCACGAAATACAGATGTAACTCTGTGAGTGGAAGTCACATATCACAGAGCAGTTTCTCAGAAAGCTTCTTTCCAGATTTCATCGGAGGATATTTCCTTTTTCACCATAGCCCTCTATGGGCTTCAAAATATCACTTTGCCAATTCCACAAGAACTGTCTTAGCGAAAGGCTTCTTGAGGGGAAAGCTGTAACTCTGTGAGATGATTTCACAGAACACAAAGAAGTTTCTCAGAAAGCTTCTTTCTCTTTGTTATGGGAGGATATTTCCTTTGGCCCTATAGTCTTCACAGGGATTCTAAATATCTGCTCTTAGATTCCACAGAAATAAGGCTAGCAAGGAGATCCACGAAATACAGATATAACTCTGTGAGTGGAAGTCACATATCACAGAGCAGTTTCTCAGAAAGCTTCTTTCCAGATTTCATCTGAGAATATTTCCTTATTCACCATAGCCCTGTATGGGCTTCCAAATATCACTTTGCCAATTCTGCAAGAACTGTCTTAGCGAAAGGCTTCTTGAGAGGAAAGCTGTAACTCTGTGAGATGATTTCACAGAACACAAAGAAGTTTCTCAGAAAGCTTCTTTCTCTTTGTTATGGGAGGATATTTCCTTTGGCCCTATGGTCTTCACAGGGATTCTGAATATCTGCTCTCAGATTCCACAGAAATAAGGCTAGCAAAGAGATCCACGAAATACAGATGTAATGCTGTGAGTGGAAGTCACATATCACAGAGCAGTTTCTCAGAAAGCTTCTTTCCAGATTTCAACTGAGGATATTTCCTTTTTCACCGTAGCCCTCTATGGGCTTCCAAATATCACTTTGCCAATTCCACAAAAACTGTCTTAGCGAAAGGCTTGTTGAGGGGAAAGCTGTAACTCTGTTAGATGATTTCACAGAACACAAAGAAGTTTCTCAGAAAGCTTCTTTCTCTTTGTTATGGGAGGATATTTCCTTTGGCCCTATAGTCTTCAAAGGGATCCGAAATATCTGTTCTCAGATTCCACAGAAATAAGGCTAGCAAAGAGATCCACGAAATACAGATGTAACTCTGTGAGTGGAAGTCACATATCACAGAGCAGTTTCTCAGAAAGCTTCTTTCCAGATTTCATTGGAGGATATTTCCTTTTTCACCATAGCCCTCTATGGGCTTCCAAATATCACTTTGCCAATTCCACAAGAACTGTCCTAGCGAAAGGCTTCTTGAGGGGAAAGCTGTAACTCTGTGAGATGATTTCACAGAACACAAAGAAGTTTCTCAGAAAGCTTCTTTCTCTTTGTTATCGGATTATATTTCCTTTGGCCCTATAGTCTTCAAAGGGATCCGAAATATCTGTTCTCAGATTCCACAGAAATAAGGCTAGCAAAGAGATCCACGAAATACAGATGTAACTCTGTGAGTGGAAGTCACATATCACAGAGCAGTTTCTCAGAAAGCTTCTTTCCAGATTTCATCGGAGGATATTTCCTTTTTCACCATAGCCCTCTATGGGCTTCCAAATATCACTTTGCCAATTCCACAAGAACTGTCTTAGCGAAAGGCTTCTTGAGGGGAAAGCTGTAACTCTGTGAGATGATTTCACAGAACACAAAGAAGTTTCTCAGAAAGCTTCTTTCTCTTTGTTATGGGAGGATATTTCCTTTGGCCCTATAGTCTTCAATGGGATTCTAAATATCTGCTCTCAGATTCCACAGAAATAAGGCTAGCAAAGAGATCCACGAAATACAGATGTAACTCTGTGAGTGGAAGTCACATATCACAGAGCAGTTTCTCAGAAAGCTTCTTTCCAGATTTCCTCGGAGGATATTTCCTTTTTCACCATAGCCCTCTATGGGCTTCCAAATATCACTTTGCCAATTCCACAAGAACTGTCCTAGCGAAAGGCTTCTTGAGGGGAAAGCTGTAACTCTGTGAGATGATTTCACAGAACACAAAGAATTTTCTCAGAAAGCTTCTTTCTCTTTGTTATCGGAGGATATTTCCTTTGGCCCTATAGTCTTCAAAGGGATCCGAAATATCTGTTCTCAGATTCCACAGAAATAAGGCTAGCAAAGAGATCCACGAAATACAGATGTAACTCTGTGAGTGGAAGTCACATATCACAGAGCAGTTTCTCAGAAAGCTTCCTTCCAGATTTCATCGGAGGATATTTCCTTTTTCATGATAGCCCTCTATGGGCTTCCAAATATCACTTTGCCAATTCCACAAGAACTGTCTTAGCGAAAGGCTTCTTGAGGGGAAAGCTGTAACTCTGTGAGATGATTTCACAGAACACAAAGAAGTTTCTCAGAAAGCTTCTTTCTCTTTGTTATCGGAGGATATTTCCTTTGGCCCTATAGTCTTCACAGGGATTCTAAATATCCGCTCTCAGATTCCACAGAAATAAGGCTAGCAAAGAGATTCACGAAATACAGATGTAACTCTGTGAGTGGAAGTCACATATCACAGAGCAGTTTCTCAGAAAGTTTCTTTCCAGATTTCATCTGAGGATATTTCCTTTTTCACCATAGCCCACTATGGGCCTCCAAATATCACTTTGCCAATTCCACAAGAACTGTCTTAGCGAAAGGCTTGTTGAGGGGAAAGCTGTAACTCTGTGAGATGATTTCACAGAACACAAAGAAGTTTCTCAGAAAGCTTCTTTCTCTTTGTTATGGGAGGATATTTCCTTTGGCCCTATAGTCTTCAAAGGGATCCGAAATATCTGTTCTCAGATTCCACAGAAATAAGGCTAGCAAAGACATCCACGAAATACAGATGTAACTCTGTGAGTGGAAGTCACATATCACAGAGCAGTTTCTCAGAAGGCTTCTTTCCAGATTTCATCGGAGGATATTTCCTTTTTCACCATAGCCCTCTATGGGCTTCCAAATATCACTTTGCCAATTCCACAAGAACTGTCCTAGCGAAAGGCTTGTTGAGGGGAAAGCTGTAACTCTGTGAGATGATTTCACAGAACACAAACAAGTTTCTCAGAAAGCTTCTTTCTCTTTGTTATCGGAGAATATTTCCTTTGGCCCTATAGTCTTCAAAGGGATTCTAAATATCTGTTCTCAGATTCCACAGAAATAAGGCTAGCAAAGAGATCCACGAAATACAGATGTAACTCTGTGAGTGGAAGGCACATATCACAGAGCAGTTTCTCAGAAAGATTCTTTCCAGATTTCATCGGAGGATATTTCCTTTTTCACCATAGCCGTCTATGGGCTTCCAAATATCACTTTGCCAATTCCACAAGAACTGTCTTAGCGAAAGGCTTCTTGAGGGGAAAGCTGTAACTCTGTGAGATGATTTCACAGAACACAAAGAAGTTTCTCAGAAAGCTTCTTTCTCTTTGTTATCGGAGGATATTTCCTTTGGCCCTATAGTATTCAAAGGGATCCGAAATATCTGTTCTCAGATTCCACAGAAATAAGGCTAGCAAAGAGATCCACGAAATACAGATGTAACTCTGTGAGTGGAAGTCACATATCACAGAGCAGTTTCTCAGAAAGCTTCTTTCCAGATTTCATCTGAGGATATTTCCTTTTTCACCATAGCCCTCTAGGGGCTTCCAAATATCACTTTGCCAATTCCACAAGAACTGTCTTAGCGAAAGGCTTCTTGAGGGGAAAGCTGTAACTCTATGAGATGATTTCACAGAACACAAAGAAGTTTCTCAGAAAGCTTCTTTCTCTTTGTTATCGGAGGATATTTCCTTTGGCCCTATAGTCTTCAAAGGGATCCGAATTATCTGTTCTCAGATTCCACAGAAATAAGGCTAGCAAAGAGATCCACGAAATACAGATGTAACTCTGTGAGTGGAAGTCACATATCACAGAGCAGTTTCTCAGAAAGCTTCTTTCCAGATTTCATCGGAGGATATTTCCTTTTTCACATTAGCCCTCTAAGGGCTTCAAAATATCACTTTGCCAATTCCACAAGAACTGTCTTAGCGAAAGGCTTCTTGAGGGGAAAGCCGTAACTCTGTGAGATGATTTCACAGAACACAAAGAAGTTTCTCAGAAAGCTTCTTTCTCTTTGTTATGGGAGGGTATTTCCTTTGGCCCTATAGTCTTCAAAGGGATTCTAAATATCTGCTTTCAGATTCCACAGAAATAAGGCTAGCAAAGAGATCCACGAAATACAGATGTGACTCTGTGAGTGGAAGTCACATATCACAGAGCAGTTTCTCAGAAAGCTTCTTTCCAGATTTCATCGGAGGATATTTCCTTTTTCACCATAGCCCTCTATGGGCTTCCAAATATCACTTTGCCAATTCCACAAAAACTGTCCTAGCGAAAGGCTTGTTGAGGGGAAAGCTGTAACTCTGTGAGATGATTTCACAGAACACAAAGAAGTTTCTCAGAAAGCTTCTTTCTCTTTGTTATCGGAGGATATTTCCTTTGGCCCTATAGTCTTCAAAGGGATTCTAAATATCTGTTCTCAGATTCCACAGAAATAAGGCTAGCAAAGAGATCCACGAAATACAGATGTAACTCTGTGAGTGGAAGTCACATATCACAGAGCAGTTTCTCAGAAAGCTTCTTTCCAGATTTCATCTGAGGATATTTCCTTTTTCACCATAGCCCTCTATGGGCCTCCAATTATCACTTTGCCAATTCCACAAGAACTGTCTTAGCGAAAGGCTTGTTGAGGGGAAAGCTGTAACTCTGTGAGATGATTTCACAGATCACAAAGAAGTTTCTCAGAAAGCTTCTTTCTCTTTGTTATGGGAGGATATTTCCTTTGGCCCTATAGTCTTCAAAGGGATCCGAAATATCTGTTCTCAGATTCCACAGAAATAAGGCTAGCAAAGAGATCCACGAAATACAGATGTAACACTGTGAGTGGAAGTCACATATCACAGAGCAGTTTCTCAGAAAGCTTCTTTCCAGATTTCATCGGAGGATATTTCCTTTTTCACCATAGCCCTCTATGGGCTTCCAAATATCACTTTGCAAATTCCACAAGAACTGTCCTAGCGAAAGGCTTGTTGAGGGGAAAGCTGTAACTCTGTGAGATGATTTCACAGAACACAAAGAAGTTTCTCAGAAAGCTTCTTTCTCTTTGTTATCGGAGGATATTTCCTTTGGCCCTATAGTCTTCAAAGGGATTCTAAATATCTGTTCTCAGATTCCACAGAAATAAGGCTACCAAGAGATCCACGAAATACAGATGTAACTCTGTGAGTGGAAGGCACATATCACAGAGCAGTTTCTCAGAAAGCTTCTTTCCAGATTTCATCTGAGGATATTTCCTTTTTCACCATAGCCGTCTATGGGCTTCCAAATATCACTTTGCCAATTCCACAAGAACTGTCTTAGCGAAAGGCTTCTTGAGGGGAAAGCTGTAACTCTGTGAGATGATTTCACAGAACACAAAGAAGTTTCTCAGAAAGCTTCTTTCTCTTTGTTATCGGAGGATATTTCCTTTGGCCCTATAGTCTTCAAAGGGATTCTAAATATCTGCTTTCAGATTCCACAGAAATAAGGCTAGCAAAGAGATCCACGAAATACAGATGTAACTCTGTGAGTGGAAGTCACATATCACAGAGCAGTTTCTCAGAAAGCTTCTTTCCAGATTTCATCGGAGGATATTTCCTTTTTCACCATAGCCCTCTATGGGCTTCCAAATATCACTTTGCCAATTCCACAAGAACTGTCCTAGCGAAAGGCTTCTTGAGGGGAAAGCTGTAACTCTGTGAGATGATTTCACAGAACACAAAGAAGTTTCTCAGAAAGCTTCTTTCTCTTTGTTATCGGAGGATATTTCCTTTGGCCCTATAGTCTTCAAAGGGATTCTAAATATCTGTTCTCAGATTCCACAGAAATAAGGCTAGCAAAGAGATCCACGAAATACAGATGTAACTCTGTGAGTGGAAGTCACATATCACAGAGCAGTTTCTCAGAAAGCTTCTTTCCAGATTTCATCTGAGGATATTTCCTTTTTCACCATAGCCCTCTATGGGCCTCCAATTATCACTTTGCCAATTCCACAAGAACTGTCTTAGCGAAAGGCTTGTTGAGGGGAAAGCTGTAACTCTGTGAGATGATTTCACAGATCACAAAGAAGTTTCTCAGAAAGCTTCTTTCTCTTTGTTATGGGAGGATATTTCCTTTGGCCCTATAGTCTTCAAAGGGATCCGAAATATCTGTTCTCAGATTCCACAGAAATAAGGCTAGCAAAGAGATCCACGAAATACAGATGTAACTCTGTGAGTGGAAGTCACATATCACAGAGCAGTTTCTCAGAAAGCTTCTTTCCAGATTTCATCGGAGGATATTTCCTTTTTCACCATAGCCCTCTATGGGCTTCCAAATATCACTTTGCAAATTCCACAAGAACTGTCCTAGCGAAAGGCTTGTTGAGGGGAAAGCTGTAACTCTGTGAGATGATTTCACAGAACACAAAGAAGTTTCTCAGAAAGCTTCTTTCTCTTTGTTATCGGAGGATATTTCCTTTGGCCCTATAGTCTTCAAAGGGATTCTAAATATCTGTTCTCAGATTCCACAGAAATAAGGCTACCAAGAGATCCACGAAATACAGATGTAACTCTGTGAGTGGAAGGCACATATCACAGAGCAGTTTCTCAGAAAGCTTCTTTCCAGATTTCATCTGAGGATATTTCCTTTTTCACCATAGCCGTCTATGGGCTTCCAAATATCACTTTGCCAATTCCACAAGAACTGTCTTAGCGAAAGGCTTCTTGAGGGGAAAGCTGTAACTCTGTGAGATGATTTCACAGAACACAAAGAAGTTTCTCAGAAAGCTTCTTTCTCTTTGTTATCGGAGGATATTTCCTTTGGCCCTATAGTCTTCAAAGGGATTCTAAATATCTGCTTTCAGATTCCACAGAAATAAGGCTAGCAAAGAGATCCACGAAATACAGATGTAACTCTGTGAGTGGAAGTCACATATCACAGAGCAGTTTCTCAGAAAGCTTCTTTCCAGATTTCATCGGAGGATATTTCCTTTTTCACCATAGCCCTCTATGGGCTTCCAAATATCACTTTGCCAATTCCACAAGAACTGTCCTAGCGAAAGGCTTCTTGAGGGGAAAGCTGTAACTCTGTGAGATGATTTCACAGAACACAAAGAAGTTTCTCAGAAAGCTTCTTTCTCTTTGTTATCGGAGGATATTTCCTTTGGCCCTATAGTCTTCAAAGGGATTCTAAATATCTGTTCTCAGATTCCACAGAAATAAGGCTAGCAAAGAGATCCACGAAATACAGATGTAACTCTGTGAGTGGAAGGCACATATCACAGAGCAGTTTCTCAGAAAGCTTCTTTCCAGATTTCATCGGAGGATATTTCCTTTTTCACCGTAGCCGTCTATGGGCTTCCAAATATCACTTTGCCAATTCCACAAGAACTGTCTTAGCGAAAGGCTTCTTGAGGGGAAAGCTGTAACTCTGTGAGATGATTTCACAGAACACAAAGAAGTTTCTCAGAAAGCTTCTTTCTCTTTGTTATCGGAGGATATTTCCTTTGGCCCTATAGTCTTCAAAGGGATCCGAAATCTCTGTTCTCAGATTCCACAGAAATAAGACTAGCAAAGAGATCCACGAAATACAGATGTAACTCTGTGAGTGGAAGTCACATATCCCAGAGCAGTTTCTAGAAAGCTTCTTTCCAGATGTCATCGGAGGATATTTCCTTTTTCACCGTAGCCCTCTATGGGCTTCCGAATATCACTTTGCCAATTCCACAAGAACTGTCTTAGCGAAAGGCTTCTTGAGGGGAAAGCTGTAACTCTGTGAGATGATTTCACAGAACACAAAGATTTTTCTCAGAAAGCTTCTTTCTCTTTGTTATGGGAGGATATTTCCTTTGGCCCTATAGTCTTCACAGGGATTCTAAATATCCGCTCTCAGATTCCACAGAAATAAGGCTAGCAAAGAGATTCACGAAATACAGATGTAACTCTGTGAGTGGAAGTCACATATCACAGAGCAG
The DNA here is from genome assembly GCF_037993035.2 of Macaca fascicularis. NCBI lineage: Eukaryota > Metazoa > Chordata > Mammalia > Primates > Cercopithecidae > Macaca > Macaca fascicularis. Next base: position 29,985,837 of record NC_088386.1, read on the forward strand.
TTTCTCAGAAAGTTTCTTTCCAGATTTCATCTGAGGATATTTCCTTTTTCACCATAGCCCTCTATGGGCCTCCAAATATCACTTTGCCAATTCCACAAGAACTGTCTTAGCGAAAGGCTTGTTGAGGGGAAAGCTGTAACTCTGTGAGATGATTTCACAGAACACAAAGAAGTTTTTCAGAAAGCTTCTTTCTCTTTGTTATGGGAGGATATTTCCTTTGGCCCTGTAGTCTTCAAAGGGATCCGAAATATCAGTTTTCAGATTCCACAGAAATAAGGCTAGCAAAGAGATCCACGAAATACAGATGTAACTCTGTGAGTGGAAGTCACATATCACAGAGCAGTTTCTCAGAAGGCTTCTTTCCAGATTTCATCGGAGGATATTTCCTTTTTCACCATAGCCCTCTATGGGCTTCCAAATATCACTTTGCCAATTCCACAAGAACTGTCCTAGCGAAAGGCTTGTTGAGGGGAAAGCTGTAACTCTGTGAGATGATTTCACAGAACACAAACAAGTTTCTCAGAAAGCTTCTTTCTCTTTGTTATCGGAGGATATTTCCTGTGGCCCTATAGTCTTCAAAGGGATTCTAAATATCTGTTCTCAGATTCCACAGAAATAAGGCTAGCAAAGAGATCCACGAAATACAGATGTAACTCTGTGAGTGGAAGGCACATATCACAAAGCAGTTTCTCAGAAAGCTTCTTTCCAGATTTCATCGGAGGATATTTCCTTTTTCACCATAGTCGTCTATGGGCTTCCAAATATCACTTTGCCAATTCCACAAGAACTGTCTTAGCGAAAGGCTTCTTGAGGGGAAAGCTGTAACTCTGTGAGATGATTTCACAGAACACAAAGAAGTTTCTCAGAAAGCTTCTTTCTCTTTGTTATCGGAGGATATTTCCTTTGGCCCTATAGTATTCAAAGGGATCCGAAATATCTGTTCTCAGATTCCACAGAAATAAGGCTAGCAAAGAGATCCACGAAATACAGATGTAACTCTGTGAGTGGAAGTCACATATCACAGAGCAGTTTCTCAGAAAGCTTCTTTCCAGATTTCATCTGAGGATATTTCCTTTTTCACCATAGCCCTCTAGGGGCTTCCAAATATCACTTTGCCAATTCCACAAGAACTGTCTTAGCGAAAGGCTTCTTGAGGGGAAAGCTGTAACTCTATGAGATGATTTCACAGAACACAAAGAAGTTTCTCAGAAAGCTTCTTTCTCTTTGTTATCGGAGGATATTTCCTTTGGCCCTATAGTCTTCAAAGGGATCCGAATTATCTGTTCTCAGATTCCACAGAAATAAGGCTAGCAAAGAGATCCACGAAATACAGATGTAACTCTGTGAGTGGAAGTCACATATCACAGAGCAGTTTCTCAGAAAGCTTCTTTCCAGATTTCATCGGAGGATATTTCCTTTTTCACATTAGCCCTCTAAGGGCTTCAAAATATCACTTTGCCAATTCCACAAGAACTGTCTTAGCGAAAGGCTTCTTGAGGGGAAAGCTGTAACTCTGTGAGATGATTTCACAGAACACAAAGAAGTTTCTCAGAAAGCTTCTTTCTCTTTGTTATGGGAGGGTATTTCCTTTGGCCCTATAGTCTTCAAAGGGATTCTAAATATCTGCTTTCAGATTCCACAGAAATAAGGCTAGCAAAGAGATCCACGAAATACAGATGTATCTCTGTGAGTGGAAGTCACATGTCACAGAGCAGTTTCTCAGAAAGCTTCTTTCCAGATTTCATCGGAGGATATTTCCTTTTTCACCATAGCCCTCTATGGGCTTCCAAATATCACTTTGCCAATTCCACAAAAACTGTCCTAGCGAAAGGCTTGTTGAGGGGAAAGCTGTAACTCTGTGAGATGATTTCACAGAACACAAAGAAGTTTCTCAGAAAGCTTCTTTCTCTTTGTTATCGGAGGATATTTCCTTTGGCCCCATAGTCTTCAAAGGGATTCTAAATATCTGTTCTCAGATTCCACAGAAATAAGGCTAGGAAAGAGATCCACGAAATACAGATGTAACTCTGTGAGTGGAAGTCACATATCACAGAGCAGTTTCTCAGAAAGCTTCTTTCCAGATTTCATCTGAGGATATTTCCTTTTTCACCATAGCCCTCTATGGGCCTCCAATTATCACTTTGCCAATTCCACAAGAACTGTCTTAGCGAAAGGCTTGTTGAGGGGAAAGCTGTAACTCTGTGAGATGATTTCACAGAACACAAAGAAGTTTCTCAGAAAGCTTCTTTCTCTTTGTTATGGGAGGATATTTCCTTTGGCCCTATAGTCTTCAAAGGGATCCGAAGTATCTGTTCTCAGATTCCACAGAAATAAGGCTAGCAAAGAGATCCACGAAATACAGATGTAACTCTGTGAGTGGAAGTCACATATCACAGAGCAGTTTCTCAGAAAGCTTCTTTCCAGATTTCATCGGAGGATATTTCCTTTTTCACCATAGCCCTCTATGGGCTTCCAAATATCACTTTGCCAATTCCACAAGAACTGTCCTAGCGAAAGGCTTGTTGAGGGGAAAGCTGTAACTCTGTGAGATGATTTCACAGAACACAAAGAAGTTTCTCAGAAAGCTTCTTTCTCTTTGTTATCGGAGGATATTTCCTTTGGCCCTATAGTCTTCAAAGGGATTCTAAATATCTGTTCTCAGATTCCACAGAAATAAGGCTAGCAAAGAGATCCACGAAATACAGATGTAACTCTGTGAGTGGAAGGCACATATCACAGAGCAGTTTCTCAGAAAGCTTCTTTCCAGATTTCATCTGAGGATATTTCCTTTTTCACCATAGCCGTCTATGGGCTTCCAAATATAACTTTGCGAATTCCACAAGAACTGTCTTAGCGAAAGGCTTCTTGAGGGGAAATCTGTAACTCTGTGAGATGATTTCACAGAACACAAAGAAGTTTCTCAGAAAGCTTCTTTCTCTTTGTTATCGGAGGATATTTCCTTTGGCCCTATAGTATTCAAAGGGATCCGAAATATCTGTTCTCAGATTCCACAGAAATAAGGCTAGCAAAGAGATCCACGAAATACAGATGTAACTCTGTGAGTGGAAGTCACATATCACAGAGCAGTTTCTCAGAAAGCTTCTTTCCAGATTTCATCTGTGGATATTTCCTTTTTCACCATAGCCCTCTATGGGCTTCCAAATATCACTTTGCCAATTCCACAAGAACTGTCTTAGCGAAAGGCTTCTTGAGGGGAAAGCTGTAACTCTATGAGATGATTTCACAGAACACAAAGAAGTTTCTCAGAAAGCTTCTTTCTCTTTGTTATCGGAGGATATTTCCTTTGGCCCTATAGTCTTCAAAGGGATCCGAATTATCTGTTCTCAGATTCCACAGAAATAAGGCTAGCAAAGAGATCCACGAAATACAGATGTAACTCTGTGAGTGGAAGTCACATATCACAGAGCAGTTTCTCAGAAAGCTTCTTTCCAGATTTCATCGGAGGATATTTCCTTTTTCACCATAGCCGTCTATGGGCTTCCAAATATAACTTTGCGAATTCCACAAGAACTGTCTTAGCGAAAGGCTTCTTGAGGGGAAATCTGTAACTCTGTGAGATGATTTCACAGAACACAAAGAAGTTTCTCAGAAAGCTTCTTTCTCTTTGTTATCGGAGGATATTTCCTTTGGCCCTATAGTATTCAAAGGGATCCGAAATATCTGTTCTCAGATTCCACAGAAATAAGGCTAGCAAAGAGATCCACGAAATACAGATGTAACTCTGTGAGTGGAAGTCACATATCACAGAGCAGTTTCTCAGAAAGCTTCTTTCCAGATTTCATCTGTGGATATTTCCTTTTTCACCATAGCCCTCTATGGGCTTCCAAATATCACTTTGCCAATTCCACAAGAACTGTCTTAGCGAAAGGCTTCTTGAGGGGAAAGCTGTAACTCTATGAGATGATTTCACAGAACACAAAGAAGTTTCTCAGAAAGCTTCTTTCTCTTTGTTATCGGAGGATATTTCCTTTGGCCCTATAGTCTTCAAAGGGATCCGAATTATTTGTTCTCAGATTCCACAGAAATAAGGCTAGCAAAGAGATCCACGAAATACAGATGTAACTCTGTGAGTGGAAGTCACATATCACAGAGCAGTTTCTCAGAAAGCTTCTTTCCAGATTTCATCGGAGGATATTTCCTTTTTCACCATAGCCCTCTATGGGCTTCCAAATATCACTTTGCCAATTCCACAAGAACTGTCTTAGCGAAAGGCTTCTTGAGGGGAAAGCTGTAACTCTGTGAGATGATTTCACAGAACACAAAGAAGTTTCTCAGAAAGCTTCTTTCTCTTTGTTATCGGAGGATATTTCCTTTGGCCCTATAGTCTTCAAAGGGATCCGAAATATCTGTTCTCAGATTCCACAGAAGTAAGGCTAGCAAAGAGATCCACGAAATACAGATGTAACTCTCTGAGTGGAAGTCACATATCACAGAGCAGTTTCTCAGAAAGCTTCTTTCCAGATTTCATCTGAGGATATTTCCTTTTTCACCATAGCCCTCTATGGGCTTCCAAATATCACTTTGCCAATTCCACAAGAACTGTCTTAGCGAAAGGCTTCTTGAGGGGAAAGCTGTAACTTTTGAGATGATTTCACAGAACACAAAGAAGTTTCTCAGAAAGCTTCTTTCTCTTTGTTATGGGAGGATATTTCCTTTGGCCCTATAGTCTTCACAGGGATTCTAAATATCTGCCCTCAGATTCCACAGAAATAAGGCTAGCAAAGAGATCCACGAAATACAGATATAACTCTGTGAGTGGAAGTCACATATCACAGAGCAGTTTCTCAGAAAGCTTCTTTCCAGATTTCATCTGAGGATATTTCCTTATTCACCATAGCCCTCTATGGGCTTCCAAATATTACTTTGCCAATTCCGCAAGAACTGTCTTAGCGAAAGGCTTCTTGAGGGGAAAGCTGTAACTCTGTGAGATGATTTCACAGAACACAAAGAAGTTTCTCAGAAAGCTTCTTTCTCTTTGTTATCGGAGGATATTTCCTTTGGCCCTATGGTCTTCACAGGGATTCTGAATATCTGCTCTCAGATTCCACAGAAATAAGGCTAGCAAAGAGATCCACGAAATACAGATGTAATGCTGTGAGTGGAAGTCACATATCACAGAGCAGTTTCTCAGAAAGCTTCTTTCCAGATTTCATCTGAGGATATTTCCTTTTTCACCGTAGCCCTCTATGGGCTTCCAAATATCACTTTGCCAATTCCACAAGAACTGTCTTAGCGAAAGGCTTGTTGAGGGGAAAGCTGTAACTCTGTTAGATGATTTCACAGAACACAAAGAAGTTTCTCAGAAAGCTTCTTAATCTTTGTTATGGGAGGATATTTCCTTTGGACCTATAGTCTTCAAAGGGATCCGAAATATCTGTTCTCAGATTCCACAGAAATAAGGCTAGCAAAGAGATCCACGAAATACAGATGTAACTCTGTGAGTGGAAGTCACATATCAGAGAGCAGTTTCTCAGAAAGCTTCTTTCCAGATTTCATCGGAGGATATTTCCTTTTTCACATTAGCCCTCTAAGGGCTTCAAAATATCCTTTGCCAATTCCACAAGAACTGTCTTAACGAAAGGCTTCTTGAGGGGAAAGCTGTAACTCTGTGAGATGATTTCACAGAACACAAAGAAGTTTCTCAGAAAGCTTCTTTCTCTTTGTTATCGGAGGATATTTCCTTTGGCCCTATAGTCTTCAAAGGGATCCGAAATATCTGTTCTCAGATTCCACAGAAATAAGGCTAGCAAAGAGATCCACGAAATACAGATGTAACTCTGTGAGTGGAAGTCACATATCACAGAGCAGTTTCTCAGAAAGCTTCTTTCCAGATTTCATCGAAGGATATTTCCTTTTTCACCATAGCCCTCTAAGGGCTTCCAAATATCACTTTGCCAATTCCACAAAAACTGTCCTTGCGAAAGGCTTGTTGAGGGGAAAGCTGTAACTCTGTGAGATGGTTTCACAGAACACAAAGAAGTTTCTCAGAAAGCTTCTTTCTCTTTGTTATCGGAGGATATTTCCTTTGGCCCTATAGTCTTCAAAGGGATTCTAAATATCTGTTCTCAGATTCCACAGAAATAAGGCTAGCAAAGAGAGCCACGAAATACAGATGTAACTCTGTGAGTGGAAGTCACATATCACAGAGCAGTTTCTCAGAAAGCTTCTTTCCAGATTTCATCTGAGGATATTTCCTTTTTCACCATAGCCCTCTAAGGGCCTCCAATTATCACTTTGCCAATTCCACAAGAACTGTCTTAGCGAAAGGCTTGTTGAGGGGAAAGCTGTAACTCTGTGAGATGATTTCACAGAACACAAAGAAGTTTCTCAGAAAGCTTCTTTCTCTTTGTTATGGGAGGATATTTCCTTTGGCCCTTAGTCTTCAAAGGGATCCGAAATATCTGTTCTCAGATTCCACAGAAATAAGGCTAGCAAAGAGATCCACGAAATACAGATGTAACTCTGTGAGTGGAAGTCACATATCACAGAGCAGTTTCTCAGAAAGCTTCTTTCCAGATTTCATCGGAGGATATTTCCTTTTTCACCATAGCCCTCTATGGGCTTCCAAATATCACTTTGCCAATTCCACAAGAACTGTCCTAGCGAAAGGCTTGTTGAGGGGAAAGCTGTAACTCTGTGAGATGATTTCACAGAACACAAAGAAGTTTCTCAGAAAGCTTCTTTCTCTTTGTTATCGGAGGATATTTTCTTTGGCCCTATAGTCTTCAAAGGGATTCTAAATATCTGTTCTCAGATTCCACAGAAATAAGGCTAGCAAAGAGATCCACGAAATACAGATGTAACTCTGTGAGTGAAAGGCACATATCACAGAGCAGTTTCTCAGAAAGCTTCTTTCCAGATTTCATCGGAGGATATTTCCTTTTTCACCATAGCCGTCTATGGGCTTCCAAATATCACTTTGCCAATTCCACAAGAACTGTCTTAGCGAAAGGCTTCTTGAGGGGAATTCTGTAACTCTGTGAGATGATTTCACAGAACACAAAGAAGTTTCTCAGAAAGCTTCTTTCTCTTTGTTATCGGAGGATATTTCCTTTGGCCCTATAGTCTTCAAAGGGATTCTAAATATCTGTTCTCAGATTCCACAGAAATAAGGCTAGCAAAGAGATCCACGAAATACAGATGTAACTCTGTGAGTGGAAGTCACATATCACAGAGCAGTTTCTCAGAAAGCTTCTTTCCAGATTTCATCTGAGGATATTTCCTTTTTCACCATAGCCCTCTATGGGCCTCCAATTATCACTTTGCCAATTCCACAAGAACTGTCTTAGCGAAAGGCTTGTTGAGGGGAAAGCTGTAACTCTGTGAGATGATTTCACAGATCACAAAGAAGTTTCTCAGAAAGCTTCTTTCTCTTTGTTATGGGAGGATATTTCCTTTGGCCCTATAGTCTTCAAAGGGATCCGAAATATCTGTTCTCAGATTCCACAGAAATAAGGCTAGCAAAGAGATCCACGAAATACAGATGTAACTCTGTGAGTGGAAGTCACATATCACAGAGCAGTTTCTCAGAAAGCTTCTTTCCAGATTTCATCGGAGGATATTTCCTTTTTCACCATAGCCCTCTATGGGCTTCCAAATATCACTTTGCAAATTCCACAAGAACTGTCCTAGCGAAAGGCTTGTTGAGGGGAAAGCTGTAACTCTGTGAGATGATTTCACAGAACACAAAGAAGTTTCTCAGAAAGCTTCTTTCTCTTTGTTATCGGAGGATATTTCCTTTGGCCCTATAGTCTTCAAAGGGATTCTAAATATCTGTTCTCAGATTCCACAGAAATAAGGCTACCAAGAGATCCACGAAATACAGATGTAACTCTGTGAGTGGAAGGCACATATCACAGAGCAGTTTCTCAGAAAGCTTCTTTCCAGATTTCATCTGAGGATATTTCCTTTTTCACCATAGCCGTCTATGGGCTTCCAAATATCACTTTGCCAATTCCACAAGAACTGTCTTAGCGAAAGGCTTCTTGAGGGGAAAGCTGTAACTCTGTGAGATGATTTCACAGAACACAAAGAAGTTTCTCAGAAAGCTTCTTTCTCTTTGTTATCGGAGGATATTTCCTTTGGCCCTATAGTCTTCAAAGGGATTCTAAACATCTGCTTTCAGATTCCACAGAAATAAGGCTAGCAAAGAGATCCACGAAATACAGATGTAACTCTGTGAGTGGAAGTCACATATCACAGAGCAGTTTCTCAGAAAGCTTCTTTCCAGATTTCATCGGAGGATATTTCCTTTTTCACCATAGCCCTCTAAGGGCTTCCAAATATCACTTTGCCAATTCCACAAGAACTGTCCTAGCGAAAGGCTTCTTGAGGGGAAAGCTGTAACTCTGTGAGATGATTTCACAGAACACAAAGAAGTTTCTCAGAAAGCTTCTTTCTCTTTGTTATCGGAGGATATTTCCTTTGGCCCTATAGTCTTCAAAGGGATTCTAAATATCTGTTCTCAGATTCCACAGAAATAAGGCTAGCAAAGAGATCCACGAAATACAGATGTAACTCTGTGAGTGGAAGGCACATATCACAGAGCAGTTTCTCAGAAAGCTTCTTTCCAGATTTCATCGGAGGATATTTCCTTTTTCACCGTAGCCGTCTATGGGCTTCCAAATATCACTTTGCCAATTCCACAAGAACTGTCTTAGCGAAAGGCTTCTTGAGGGGAAAGCTGTAACTCTGTGAGATGATTTCACAGAACACAAAGAAGTTTCTCAGAAAGCTTCTTTCTCTTTTTTATCGGAGGATATTTCCTTTGGCCCTATAGTATTCAAAGGGCTCCGAAATATCTGTTCTCAGATTCCACAGAAATAAGGCTAGCAAAGAGATCCACGAAATACAGATGTAACTCTGTGAGTGGAAGTCACATATCACAGAGCAGTTTCTCAGAAAGCTTCTTTCCAGATTTCATCGGAGGATATTTCCTTTTTCATGATAGCCCTCTATGGGCTTCCAAATATCACTTTGCCAATTCCACAAGAACTGTCTTAGCGAAAGGCTTCTTGAGGGGAAAGCTGTAACTCTGTGAGATGATTTCACAGAACACAAAGAAGTTTCTCAGAAAGCTTCTTTCTCTTTGTTATCGGAGGATATTTCCTTTGGCCCTATAGTCTTCAAAGGGATCCGAAATCTCTGTTCTCAGATTCCACAGAAATAAGACTAGCAAAGAGATCCACGAAATACAGATGTAACTCTGTGAGTGGAAGTCACATATCCCAGAGCAGTTTCTAGAAAGCTTCTTTCCAGATGTCATCGGAGGATATTTCCTTTTTCACCGTAGCCCTCTATGGGCTTCCGAATATCACTTTGCCAATTCCACAAGAACTGTCTTAGCGAAAGGCTTCTTGAGGGGAAAGCTGTAACTCTGTGAGATGATTTCACAGAACACAAAGATTTTTCTCAGAAAGCTTCTTTCTCTTTGTTATGGGAGGATATTTCCTTTGGCCCTATAGTCTTCACAGGGATTCTAAATATCCGCTCTCAGATTCCACAGAAATAAGGCTAGCAAAGAGATTCACGAAATACAGATGTAACTCTGTGAGTGGAAGTCACATATCACAGAGCAGTTTCTCAGAAAGTTTCTTTCCAGATTTCATCTGAGGATATTTCCTTTTTCACCATAGCCCTCTATGGGCCTCCAAATATCACTTTGCCAATTCCACAAGAACTGTCTTAGCGAAAGGCTTGTTGAGGGGAAAGCTGTAACTCTGTGAGATGATTTCACAGAACACAAAGAAGTTTTTCAGAAAGCTTCTTTCTCTTTGTTATGGGAGGATATTTCCTTTGGCCCTGTAGTCTTCAAAGGGATCCGAAATATCAGTTTTCAGATTCCACAGAAATAAGGCTAGCAAAGAGATCCACGAAATACAGATGTAACTCTGTGAGTGGAAGTCACATATCACAGAGCAGTTTCTCAGAAGGCTTCTTTCCAGATTTCATCGGAGGATATTTCCTTTTTCACCATAGCCCTCTATGGGCTTCCAAATATCACTTTGCCAATTCCACAAGAACTGTCCTAGCGAAAGGCTTGTTGAGGGGAAAGCTGTAACTCTGTGAGATGATTTCACAGAACACAAACAAGTTTCTCAGAAAGCTTCTTTCTCTTTGTTATCGGAGGATATTTCCTGTGGCCCTATAGTCTTCAAAGGGATTCTAAATATCTGTTCTCAGATTCCACAGAAATAAGGCTAGCAAAGAGATCCACGAAATACAGATGTAACTCTGTGAGTGGAAGGCACATATCACAGAGCAGTTTCTCAGAAAGCTTCTTTCCAGATTTCATCGGAGGATATTTCCTTTTTCACCATAGTCGTCTATGGGCTTCCAAATATCACTTTGCCAATTCCACAAGAACTGTCTTAGCGAAAGGCTTCTTGAGGGGAAAGCTGTAACTCTGTGAGATGATTTCACAGAACACAAAGAAGTTTCTCAGAAAGCTTCTTTCTCTTTGTTATCGGAGGATATTTCCTTTGGCCCTATAGTATTCAAAGGGATCCGAAATATCTGTTCTCAGATTCCACAGAAATAAGGCTAGCAAAGAGATCCACGAAATACAGATGTAACTCTGTGAGTGGAAGTCACATATCACAGAGCAGTTTCTCAGAAAGCTTCTTTCCAGATTTCATCTGAGGATATTTCCTTTTTCACCATAGCCCTCTAGGGGCTTCCAAATATCACTTTGCCAATTCCACAAGAACTGTCTTAGCGAAAGGCTTCTTGAGGGGAAAGCTGTAACTCTATGAGATGATTTCACAGAACACAAAGAAGTTTCTCAGAAAGCTTCTTTCTCTTTGTTATCGGAGGATATTTCCTTTGGCCCTATAGTCTTCAAAGGGATCCGAATTATCTGTTCTCAGATTCCACAGAAATAAGGCTAGCAAAGAGATCCACGAAATACAGATGTAACTCTGTGAGTGGAAGTCACATATCACAGAGCAGTTTCTCAGAAAGCTTCTTTCCAGATTTCATCGGAGGATATTTCCTTTTTCACATTAGCCCTCTAAGGGCTTCAAAATATCACTTTGCCAATTCCACAAGAACTGTCTTAGCGAAAGGCTTCTTGAGGGGAAAGCTGTAACTCTGTGAGATGATTTCACAGAACACAAAGAAGTTTCTCAGAAAGCTTCTTTCTCTTTGTTATGGGAGGGTATTTCCTTTGGCCCTATAGACTTCAAAGGGATTCTAAATATCTGCTTTCAGATTCCACAGAAATAAGGCTAGCAAAGAGATCCACGAAATACAGATGTATCTCTGTGAGTGGAAGTCACATGTCACAGAGCAGTTTCTCAGAAAGCTTCTTTCCAGATTTCATCGGAGGATATTTCCTTTTTCACCATAGCCCTCTATGGGCTTCCAAATATCACTTTGCCAATTCCACAAAAACTGTCCTAGCGAAAGGCTTGTTGAGGGGAAAGCTGTAACTCTGTGAGATGATTTCACAGAACACAAAGAAGTTTCTCAGAAAGCTTCTTTCTCTTTGTTATCGGAGGATATTTCCTTTGGCCCCATAGTCTTCAAAGGGATTCTAAATATCTGTTCTCAGATTCCACAGAAATAAGGCTAGGAAAGAGATCCACGAAATACAGATGTAACTCTGTGAGTGGAAGTCACATATCACAGAGCAGTTTCTCAGAAAGCTTCTTTCCAGATTTCATCTGAGGATATTTCCTTTTTCACCATAGCCCTCTATGGGCCTCCAATTATCACTTTGCCAATTCCACAAGAACTGTCTTAGCGAAAGGCTTGTTGAGGGGAAAGCTGTAACTCTGTGAGATGATTTCACAGAACACAAAGAAGTTTCTCAGAAAGCTTCTTTCTCTTTGTTATGGGAGGATATTTCCTTTGGCCCTATAGTCTTCAAAGGGATCCGAAGTATCTGTTCTCAGATTCCACAGAAATAAGGCTAGCAAAGAGATCCACGAAATACAGATGTAACTCTGTGAGTGGAAGTCACATATCACAGAGCAGTTTCTCAGAAAGCTTCTTTCCAGATTTCATCGGAGGATATTTCCTTTTTCACCATAGCCCTCTATGGGCTTCCAAATATCACTTTGCCAATTCCACAAGAACTGTCCTAGCGAAAGGCTTGTTGAGGGGAAAGCTGTAACTCTGTGAGATGATTTCACAGAACACAAAGAAGTTTCTCAGAAAGCTTCTTTCTCTTTGTTATCGGAGGATATTTCCTTTGGCCCTATAGTCTTCAAAGGGATTCTAAATATCTGTTCTCAGATTCCACAGAAATAAGGCTAGCAAAGAGATCCACGAAATACAGATGTAACTCTGTGAGTGGAAGGCACATATCACAGAGCAGTTTCTCAGAAAGCTTCTTTCCAGATTTCATCTGAGGATATTTCCTTTTTCACCATAGCCGTCTATGGGCTTCCAAATATAACTTTGCGAATTCCACAAGAACTGTCTTAGCGAAAGGCTTCTTGAGGGGAAATCTGTAACTCTGTGAGATGATTTCACAGAACACAAAGAAGTTTCTCAGAAAGCTTCTTTCTCTTTGTTATCGGAGGATATTTCCTTTGGCCCTATAGTATTCAAAGGGATCCGAAATATCTGTTCTCAGATTCCACAGAAATAAGGCTAGCAAAGAGATCCACGAAATACAGATGTAACTCTGTGAGTGGAAGTCACATATCACAGAGCAGTTTCTCAGAAAGCTTCTTTCCAGATTTCATCTGTGGATATTTCCTTTTTCACCATAGCCCTCTATGGGCTTCCAAATATCACTTTGCCAATTCCACAAGAACTGTCTTAGCGAAAGGCTTCTTGAGGGGAAAGCTGTAACTCTATGAGATGATTTCACAGAACACAAAGAAGTTTCTCAGAAAGCTTCTTTCTCTTTGTTATCGGAGGATATTTCCTTTGGCCCTATAGTCTTCAAAGGGATCCGAATTATCTGTTCTCAGATTCCACAGAAATAAGGCTAGCAAAGAGATCCACGAAATACAGATGTAACTCTGTGAGTGGAAGTCACATATCACAGAGCAGTTTCTCAGAAAGCTTCTTTCCAGATTTCATCGGAGGATATTTCCTTTTTCACCATAGCCCTCTATGGGCTTCCAAATATCACTTTGCCAATTCCACAAGAACTGTCTTAGCGAAAGGCTTCTTGAGGGGAAAGCTGTAACTCTGTGAGATGATTTCACAGAACACAAAGAAGTTTCTCAGAAAGCTTCTTTCTCTTTGTTATCGGAGGATATTTCCTTTGGCCCTATAGTCTTCAAAGGGATCCGAATTATCTGTTCTCAGATTCCACAGAAGTAAGGCTAGCAAAGAGATCCACGAAATACAGATGTAACTCTGTGAGTGGAAGTCACATATCACAGAGCAGTTTCTCAGAAAGCTTCTTTCCAGATTTCATCTGAGGATATTTCCTTTTTCACCATAGCCCTCTATGGGCTTCCAAATATCACTTTGCCAATTCCACAAGAACTGTCTTAGCGAAAGGCTTCTTGAGGGGAAAGCTGTAACTTTTGAGATGATTTCACAGAACACAAAGAAGTTTCTCAGAAAGCTTCTTTCTCTTTGTTATGGGAGGATATTTCCTTTGGCCCTATAGTCTTCACAGGGATTCTAAATATCTGCTCTCAGATTCCACAGAAATAAGGCTAGCAAAGAGATCCACGAAATACAGATATAACTCTGTGAGTGGAAGTCACATATCACAGAGCAGTTTCTCAGAAAGCTTCTTTCCAGATTTCATCTGAGGATATTTCCTTATTCACCATAGCCCTCTATGGGCTTCCAAATATTACTTTGCCAATTCCGCAAGAACTGTCTTAGCGAAAGGCTTCTTGAGGGGAAAGCTGTAACTCTGTGAGATGATTTCACAGAACACAAAGAAGTTTCTCAGAAAGCTTCTTTCTCTTTGTTATCGGAGGATATTTCCTTTGGCCCTATGGTCTTCACAGGGATTCTGAATATCTGCTCTCAGATTCCACAGAAATAAGGCTAGCAAAGAGATCCACGAAATACAGATGTAATGCTGTGAGTGGAAGTCACATATCACAGAGCAGTTTCTCAGAAAGCTTCTTTCCAGATTTCATCGGAGGATATTTCCTTTTTCACCGTAGCCCTCTATGGGCTTCCAAATATCACTTTGCCAATTCCACAAGAACTGTCTTAGCGAAAGGCTTGTTGAGGGGAAAGCTGTAACTCTGTTAGATGATTTCACAGAACACAAAGAAGTTTCTCAGAAAGCTTCTTAATCTTTGTTATGGGAGGATATTTCCTTTGGACCTATAGTCTTCAAAGGGATCCGAAATATCTGTTCTCAGATTCCACAGAAATAAGGCTAGCAAAGAGATCCACGAAATACAGATGTAACTCTGTGAGTGGAAGTCACATATCACAGAGCAGTTTCTCAGAAAGCTTCTTTCCAGATTTCATCGGAGGATATTTCCTTTTTCACCATAGCCCTCTATGGGCTTCCAAATATCACTTTGCCAATTCCACAAGAACTGTCCTAGCGAAAGGCTTGTTGAGGGGAAAGCTGTAACTCTGTGAGATGATTTCACAGAACACAAAGAAGTTTCTCAGAAAGCTTCTTTCTCTTTGTTATCGGAGGATATTTCCTTTGGCCCTATAGTCTTCAAAGGGATTCTAAATATCTGTTCTCAGATTCCACAGAAATAAGGCTAGCAAAGAGATCCACGAAATACAGATGTAACTCTGTGAGTGGAAGTCACATATCACAGAGCAGTTTCTCAGAAAGCTTCTTTCCAGATTTCATCGGAGGATATTTCCTTTTTCACCATAGCCGTCTATGGGCTTCCAAATATAACTTTGCGAATTCCACAAGAACTGTCTTAGCGAAAGGCTTCTTGAGGGGAAATCTGTAACTCTGTGAGATGATTTCACAGAACACAAAGAAGTTTCTCAGAAAGCTTCTTTCTCTTTGTTATCGGAGGATATTTCCTTTGGCCCTATAGTATTCAAAGGGATCCGAAATATCTGTTCTCAGATTCCACAGAAATAAGGCTAGCAAAGAGATCCACGAAATACAGATGTAACTCTGTGAGTGGAAGTCACATATCACAGAGCAGTTTCTCAGAAAGCTTCTTTCCAGATTTCATCTGTGGATATTTCCTTTTTCACCATAGCCCTCTATGGGCTTCCAAATATCACTTTGCCAATTCCACAAGAACTGTCTTAGCGAAAGGCTTCTTGAGGGGAAAGCTGTAACTCTATGAGATGATTTCACAGAACACAAAGAAGTTTCTCAGAAAGCTTCTTTCTCTTTGTTATCGGAGGATATTTCCTTTGGCCCTATAGTCTTCAAAGGGATCCGAATTATTTGTTCTCAGATTCCACAGAAATAAGGCTAGCAAAGAGATCCACGAAATACAGATGTAACTCTGTGAGTGGAAGTCACATATCACAGAGCAGTTTCTCAGAAAGCTTCTTTCCAGATTTCATCGGAGGATATTTCCTTTTTCACCATAGCCCTCTATGGGCTTCCAAATATCACTTTGCCAATTCCACAAGAACTGTCTTAGCGAAAGGCTTCTTGAGGGGAAAGCTGTAACTCTGTGAGATGATTTCACAGAACACAAAGAAGTTTCTCAGAAAGCTTCTTTCTCTTTGTTATCGGAGGATATTTCCTTTGGCCCTATAGTCTTCAAAGGGATCCGAAATATCTGTTCTCAGATTCCACAGAAGTAAGGCTAGCAAAGAGATCCACGAAATACAGATGTAACTCTCTGAGTGGAAGTCACATATCACAGAGCAGTTTCTCAGAAAGCTTCTTTCCAGATTTCATCTGAGGATATTTCCTTTTTCACCATAGCCCTCTATGGGCTTCCAAATATCACTTTGCCAATTCCACAAGAACTGTCTTAGCGAAAGGCTTCTTGAGGGGAAAGCTGTAACTTTTGAGATGATTTCACAGAACACAAAGAAGTTTCTCAGAAAGCTTCTTTCTCTTTGTTATGGGAGGATATTTCCTTTGGCCCTATAGTCTTCACAGGGATTCTAAATATCTGCCCTCAGATTCCACAGAAATAAGGCTAGCAAAGAGATCCACGAAATACAGATATAACTCTGTGAGTGGAAGTCACATATCACAGAGCAGTTTCTCAGAAAGCTTCTTTCCAGATTTCATCTGAGGATATTTCCTTATTCACCATAGCCCTCTATGGGCTTCCAAATATTACTTTGCCAATTCCGCAAGAACTGTCTTAGCGAAAGGCTTCTTGAGGGGAAAGCTGTAACTCTGTGAGATGATTTCACAGAACACAAAGAAGTTTCTCAGAAAGCTTCTTTCTCTTTGTTATCGGAGGATATTTCCTTTGGCCCTATGGTCTTCACAGGGATTCTGAATATCTGCTCTCAGATTCCACAGAAATAAGGCTAGCAAAGAGATCCACGAAATACAGATGTAATGCTGTGAGTGGAAGTCACATATCACAGAGCAGTTTCTCAGAAAGCTTCTTTCCAGATTTCATCTGAGGATATTTCCTTTTTCACCGTAGCCCTCTATGGGCTTCCAAATATCACTTTGCCAATTCCACAAGAACTGTCTTAGCGAAAGGCTTGTTGAGGGGAAAGCTGTAACTCTGTTAGATGATTTCACAGAACACAAAGAAGTTTCTCAGAAAGCTTCTTAATCTTTGTTATGGGAGGATATTTCCTTTGGACCTATAGTCTTCAAAGGGATCCGAAATATCTGTTCTCAGATTCCACAGAAATAAGGCTAGCAAAGAGATCCACGAAATACAGATGTAACTCTGTGAGTGGAAGTCACATATCAGAGAGCAGTTTCTCAGAAAGCTTCTTTCCAGATTTCATCGGAGGATATTTCCTTTTTCACATTAGCCCTCTAAGGGCTTCAAAATATCCTTTGCCAATTCCACAAGAACTGTCTTAACGAAAGGCTTCTTGAGGGGAAAGCTGTAACTCTGTGAGATGATTTCACAGAACACAAAGAAGTTTCTCAGAAAGCTTCTTTCTCTTTGTTATCGGAGGATATTTCCTTTGGCCCTATAGTCTTCAAAGGGATCCGAAATATCTGTTCTCAGATTCCACAGAAATAAGGCTAGCAAAGAGATCCACGAAATACAGATGTAACTCTGTGAGTGGAAGTCACATATCACAGAGCAGTTTCTCAGAAAGCTTCTTTCCAGATTTCATCGAAGGATATTTCCTTTTTCACCATAGCCCTCTAAGGGCTTCCAAATATCACTTTGCCAATTCCACAAAAACTGTCCTTGCGAAAGGCTTGTTGAGGGGAAAGCTGTAACTCTGTGAGATGGTTTCACAGAACACAAAGAAGTTTCTCAGAAAGCTTCTTTCTCTTTGTTATCGGAGGATATTTCCTTTGGCCCTATAGTCTTCAAAGGGATTCTAAATATCTGTTCTCAGATTCCACAGAAATAAGGCTAGCAAAGAGAGCCACGAAATACAGATGTAACTCTGTGAGTGGAAGTCACATATCACAGAGCAGTTTCTCAGAAAGCTTCTTTCCAGATTTCATCTGAGGATATTTCCTTTTTCACCATAGCCCTCTATGGGCCTCCAATTATCACTTTGCCAATTCCACAAGAACTGTCTTAGCGAAAGGCTTGTTGAGGGGAAAGCTGTAACTCTGTGAGATGATTTCACAGAACACAAAGAAGTTTCTCAGAAAGCTTCTTTCTCTTTGTTATGGGAGGATATTTCCTTTGGCCCTTAGTCTTCAAAGGGATCCGAAATATCTGTTCTCAGATTCCACAGAAATAAGGCTAGCAAAGAGATCCACGAAATACAGATGTAACTCTGTGAGTGGAAGTCACATATCACAGAGCAGTTTCTCAGAAAGCTTCTTTCCAGATTTCATCGGAGGATATTTCCTTTTTCACCATAGCCCTCTATGGGCTTCCAAATATCACTTTGCCAATTCCACAAGAACTGTCCTAGCGAAAGGCTTGTTGAGGGGAAAGCTGTAACTCTGTGAGATGATTTCACAGAACACAAAGAAGTTTCTCAGAAAGCTTCTTTCTCTTTGTTATCGGAGGATATTTTCTTTGGCCCTATAGTCTTCAAAGGGATTCTAAATATCTGTTCTCAGATTCCACAGAAATAAGGCTAGCAAAGAGATCCACGAAATACAGATGTAACTCTGTGAGTGAAAGGCACATATCACAGAGCAGTTTCTCAGAAAGCTTCTTTCCAGATTTCATCGGAGGATATTTCCTTTTTCACCATAGCCGTCTATGGGCTTCCAAATATCACTTTGCCAATTCCACAAGAACTGTCTTAGCGAAAGGCTTCTTGAGGGGAATTCTGTAACTCTGTGAGATGATTTCACAGAACACAAAGAAGTTTCTCAGAAAGCTTCTTTCTCTTTGTTATCGGAGGATATTTCCTTTGGCCCTATAGTCTTCAAAGGGATCCGAAATATCTGTTCTCAGATTCCACAGAAATAAGGCTAGCAAAGAGATCCACGAAATACAGATGTAACTCTGTGAGTGGAAGTCACATATCACAGAGCAGTTTCTCAGAAAGCTTCTTTCCAGATTTCATCTGAGGATATTTCCTTTTTCACCATAGCCCTCTATGGGCTTCCAAATATCACTTTGCCAATTCCACAAGAACTGTCTTAGCGAAAGGCTTGTTGAGGGGAAAGATGTAACTCTGTGAGATGATTTCACAGAACACAAAGAAGTTTCTCAGAAAGCTTCTTTCTCTTTGTTATCGGAGGATATTTCCTTTGGCCCTATAGTCTTCAAAGGGATTCTAAATATCTGCTTTCAGATTCCACAGAAATAAGGCTAGCAAAGAGATCCACGAAATACAGATGTAACTCTGTGAGTGGAAGTCACATATCACAGAGCAGTTTCTCAGAAAGCTTCTTTCCAGATTTCATCGGAGGATATTTCCTTTTTCACCATAGCCCTCTATGGGCTTCCAAATATCACTTTGCCAATTCCACAAGAACTGTCTTAGCGAAAGGCTTCTTGAGGGGAAAGCTGTAACTCTGTGAGATGATTTCACAGAACACAAAGAAGTTTCTCAGAAAGCTTCTTTCTCTTTGTTATGGGAGGATATTTCCTTTGGCCCTATAGTCTTCAAAGGGATCCGAAATATCTGTTCTCAGATTCCACAGAAATAAGGGTAGCAAAGAGATCCACGAAATACAGATGTAACTCTGTGAGTGGAAGTCACATATCACAGAGCAGTTTCTCAGAAAGCTTCTTTCCAGATTTCATCGGAGGATATTTCCTTTTTCACCATAGCCCTCTATGGGCTTCCAAATATCACTTTGCCAATTCCACAAGAACTGTCTTAGCGAAAGGCTTCTTGAGGGGAAAGCTGTAACTCTGTGAGATGATTTCACAGAACACAAAGAAGTTTCTCAGAAAGCTTCTTTCTCTTTGTTATGGGAGGATATTTCCTTTGGCCCTATAATCTTCACAGGGATTCTAAATATCTGCTCTCAGATTCCACAGAAATAAGGCTAGCAAAGAGATCCACGAAATACAGATGTAACTCTGTGAGTGGAAGTCACATATCACAGAGCAGTTTCTCAGAAAGCTTCTTTCCAGATTTCATCTGAGGATATTTCCTTTTTCACCATAGCCCTCTATGGGCCTCCAATTATCACTTTGCCAATTCCACAAGAACTGTCTTAGCGAAAGGCTTGTTGAGGGGAAAGCTGTAACTCTGTGAGATGATTTCACAGAACACAAAGAAGTTTCTCAGAAAGCTTCTTTCTCTTTGTTATGGGAGGATATTTCCTTTGGCCCTATAGTCTTCAAAGGGATCCGAAATATCTGTTCTCAGATTCCACAGAAATAAGGCTAGCAAAGAGACCCACGAAATACAGATGTAACTCTGTGAGTGGAAGTCACATATCCCAGAGCAGTTTCTCAGAAAGCTTCTTTCCAGATTTCATCGGAGGATATTTCCTTTTTCACCATAGCCCTCTATGGGCTTCCAAATATCACTTTGCCAATTCCACAAGAACTGTCCTAGCGAAAGGCTTGTTGAGGGGAAAGCTGTAACTCTGTGAGATGATTTCACAGAACACAAAGAAGTTTCTCAGAAAGCTTCTTTCTCTTTGTTATCGGAGGATATTTCCTTTGGCCCTATAGTCTTCAAAGGGATTCTAAATATCTGTTCTCAGATTCCACAGAAATAAGGCTAGCAAAGAGATCCACGAAATACAGATGTAACTCTGTGAGTGGAAGGCACATATCACAGAGCAGTTTCTCAGAAAGCTTCTTTCCAGATTTCATCGGAGGATATTTCCTTTTTCACCATAGCCGTCTATGGGCTTCCAAATATCACTTTGCCAATTCCACAAGAACTGTCTTAGCGAAAGGCTTATTGAGGGGAAAGCTGTAACTCTGTGAGATGATTTCACAGAAAACAAAGAAGTTTCTCAGAAAGCTTCTTTCTCTTTGTTATCGGAGGATATTTCCTTTGGCCCTATAGTCTTCAAAGGGATCCGAAATATCTGTTCTCAGATTCCACAGAAATAAGGCTAGCAAAGAGATCCACGAAATACAGATGTAACTGTGTGAGTGGAAGTCACATATCACAGAGCAGTTTCTCAGAAAGCTTCTTTCCAGATTTCATCTGAGGATATTTCCTTTTTCACCATAGCCCTCTATGGGCTTCCAAATATCACTTTGCCAATTCCACAAGAACTGTCTTAGCGAAAGGCTTCTTGAGGGGAAAGCTGTAACTTTTGAGATGATTTCACAGAACACAAAGAAGTTTCTCAGAAAGCTTCTTTCTCTTTGTTATCGGAAGATATTTCCTTTGGCCCTATAGTCTTCAAAGGGATCCGAATTATCTGTTCTCAGATTCCACAGAAATAAGGCTAGCAAAGAGATCCACGAAATACAGATGTAACTCTGTGAGTGGAAGTCACATATCACAGAGCAGTTTCTCAGAAAGCTTCTTTCCAGATTTCATCGGAGGATATTTCCTTTTTCACCATAGCCCTCTATGGGCTTCCAAATATCACTTTGCCAATTCCACAAGAACTGTCTTAGCGAAAGGCTTCTTGAGGGGAAAGCTGTAACTCTGTGAGATGATTTCACAGAACACAAAGAAGTTTCTCAGAAAGCTTCTTTCTCTTTGTTATCGGAGGATATTTCCTTTGGCCCTATAGTCTTCAAAGGGATTCTAAATATCTGCTTTCAGATTCCACAGAAATAAGGCTAGCAAAGAGATCCACGAAATACAGATGTAACTCTGTGAGTGGAAGTCACATATCACAGAGCAGTTTCTCAGAAAGCTTCTTTCCAGATTTCATCGGAGGATATTTCCTTTTTCACCATAGCCCTCTATGGGCTTCCAAATATCACTTTGCCAATTCCACAAGAACTGTCTTAGCGAAAGGCTTCTTGAGGGGAAAGCTGTAACTCTGTGAGATGATTTCACAGAATACAAAGAAGTTTCTCAGAAAGCTTCTTTCTCTTTGTTATGGGAGGATATTTCCTTTGGCCCTATAATCTTCACAGGGATTCTAAATATCTGCTCTCAGATTCCACAGAAATAAGGCTAGCAAAGAGATCCACGAAATACAGATGTAACTCTGTGAGTGGAAGTCACATATCACAGAGCAGTTTCTCAGAAAGATTCTTTCCAGATTTCATCTGAGGATATTTCCTTTTTCACCATAGCCCTCTATGGGCCTCCAATTATCACTTTGCCAATTCCACAAGAACTGTCTTAGCGAAAGGCTTGTTGAGGGGAAAGCTGTAACTCTGTGAGATGATTTCACAGAACACAAAGAAGTTTCTCAGAAAGCTTCTTTCTCTTTGTTATGGGAGGATATTTCCTTTGGCCCTATAGTCTTCAAAGGGATCCGAAATATCTGTTCTCAGATTCCACAGAAATAAGGCTAGCAAAGAGATCCACGAAATACAGATGTAACTCTGTGAGTGGAAGTCACATATCACAGAGCAGTTTCTCAGAAAGCTTCTTTCCAGATTTCATCGGAGGATATTTCCTTTTTCACCATAGCCCTCTATGGGCTTCCAAATATCACTTTGCCAATTCCACAAGAACTGTCCTAGCGAAAGGCTTGTTGAGGGGAAAGCTGTAACTCTGTGAGATGATTTCACAGAACACAAAGAAGTTTCTCAGAAAGCTTCTTTCTCTTTGTTATCGGAGGATATTTCCTTTGGCCCTATAGTCTTCAAAGGGATTCTAAATATCTGTTCTCAGATTCCACAGAAATAAGGCTAGCAAAGAGATCCACGAAATACAGATGTAACTCTGTGAGTGGAAGGCACATATCACAGAGCAGTTTCTCAGAAAGCTTCTTTCCAGATTTCATCGGAGGATATTTCCTTTTTCACCATAGCCGTCTATGGGCTTCCAAATATCACTTTGCCAATTCCACAAGAACTGTCTTAGCGAAAGGCTTCTTGAGGGGAAAGCTGTAACTCTATGAGATGATTTCACAGAACACAAAGAAGTTTCTCAGAAAGCTTCTTTCTCTTTGTTATGGGAGGATATTTCCTTTGGCCCTATAGTCTTCAAAGGGATCCGAATTATCTGTTCTCAGATTCCACAGAAAAAAGGCTAGCAAAGAGATCCACGAAATACAGATGTAACTCTGTGAGTGGAAGTCACATATCACAGAGCAGTTTCTCAGAAAGCTTCTTTCCAGATTTCATCGGAGGATATTTCCTTTTTCACCATAGCCCTCTATGGGCTTCCAAATATCACTTTGCCAATTCCACAAGAACTGTCTTAGCGAAAGGCTTCTTGAGGGGAAAGCTGTAACTCTGTGAGATGATTTCACAGAACACAAAGAAGTTTCTCAGAAAGCTTCTTTCTCTTTGTTATCGGAGGATATTTCCTTTGGCCCTATAGTCTTCAAAGGGATTCTAAATATCTGCTCTCAGATTCCACAGAAATAAGGCTAGCAAAGAGATCCACGAAATACAGATGTAACTCTGTGAGTGGAAGTCACATATCACAGAGCAGTTTCTCAGAAAGCTTCTTTCCAGATTTCATCTGAGGATATTTCCTTTTTCACCATAGCCCTCTATGGGCCTCCAATTATCACTTTGCCAATTCCACAAGAACTGTCTTAGCGAAAGGCTTGTTGAGGGGAAAGCTGTAACTCTGTGAGATGATTTCACAGAACACAAAGAAGTTTCTCAGAAAGCTTCTTTCTCTTTGTTATGGGAGGATATTTCCTTTGGCCCTTAGTCTTCAAAGGGATCCGAAATATCTGTTCTCAGATTCCACAGAAATAAGGCTAGCAAAGAGATCCACGAAATACAGATGTAACTCTGTGAGTGGAAGTCACATATCACAGAGCAGTTTCTCAGAAAGCTTCTTTCCAGATTTCATCGGAGGATATTTTCTTTTTCACCATAGCCCTCTATGGGCTTCCAAATATCACTTTGCCAATTCCACAAGAACTGTCCTAGCGAAAGGCTTGTTGAGGGGAAAGCTTTAACTCTGTGAGATGATTTCACAGAACACAAAGAAGTTTCTCAGAAAGCTTCTTTCTCTTTGTTATCGGAGGATATTTTCTTTGGCCCTATAGTCTTCAAAGGGATTCTAAATATCTGTTCTCAGATTCCACAGAAATAAGGCTAGCAAAGAGATCCACGAAATACAGATGTAACTCTGTGAGTGAAAGGCACATATCACAGAGCAGTTTCTCAGAAAGCTTCTTTCCAGATTTCATCGGAGGATATTTCCTTTTTCACCATAGCCGTCTATGGGCTTCCAAATATCACTTTGCCAATTCCACAAGAACTGTCTTAGCGAAAGGCTTCTTGAGGGGAATTCTGTAACTCTGTGAGATGATTTCACAGAACACAAAGAAGTTTCTCAGAAAGCTTCTTTCTCTTTGTTATCGGAGGATATTTCCTTTGGCCCTATAGTCTTCAAAGGGATCCGAAATATCTGTTCTCAGATTCCACAGAAATAAGGCTAGCAAAGAGATCCACGAAATACAGATGTAACTCTGTGAGTGGAAGTCACATATCACAGAGCAGTTTCTCAGAAAGCTTCTTTCCAGATTTCATCTGAGGATATTTCCTTTTTCACCATAGCCCTCTATGGGCTTCCAAATATCACTTTGCCAATTCCACAAGAACTGTCTTAGCGAAAGGCTTCTTGAGGGGAAAGCTGTAACTCTGTGAGATGATTTCACAGAACACAAAGAAGTTTCTCAGAAAGCTTCTTTCTCTTTGTTATCGGAGGATATTTCCTTTGGCCCTATAGTCTTCAAAGGGATCCGAATTATCTGTTCTCAGATTCCACAGAAATAAGGCTAGCAAAGAGATCCACGAAATACAGATGTAACTCTGTGAGTGGAAGTCACATATCACAGAGCAGTTTCTCAGAAAGCTTCTTTCCAGATTTCATCGGAGGATATTTCCTTTTTCACCATAGCCCTCTATGGGCTTCCAAATATCACTTTGCCAATTCCACAAGAACTGTCTTAGCGAAAGGCTTCTTGAGGGGAAAGCTGTAACTCTGTGAGATGATTTCACAGAACACAAAGAAGTTTCTCAGAAAGCTTCTTTCTCTTTGTTATCGGAGGATATTTCCTTTGGCCCTATAGTCTTCAAAGGGATTCTAAATATCTGCTTTCAGATTCCACAGAAATAAGGCTAGCAAAGAGATCCACGAAATACAGATGTAACTCTGTGAGTGGAAGTCACATATCACAGAGCAGTTTCTCAGAAAGCTTCTTTCCAGATTTCATCGGAGGATATTTCCTTTTTCACCATAGCCCTCTATGGGCTTCCAAATATCACTTTGCCAATTCCACAAGAACTGTCTTAGCGAAAGGCTTCTTGAGGGGAAAGCTGTAACTCTGTGAGATGATTTCACAGAACACAAGAAGTTTCTCAGAAAGCTTCTTTCTCTTTGTTATGGGAGGATATTTCCTTTGGCCCTATAGTCTTCAAAGGGATCCGAAATATCTGTTCTCAGATTCCACAGAAATAAGGGTAGCAAAGAGATCCACGAAATACAGATGTAACTCTGTGAGTGGAAGTCACATATCACAGAGCAGTTTCTCAGAAAGCTTCTTTCCAGATTTCATCGGAGGATATTTCCTTTTTCACCATAGCCCTCTATGGGCTTTCAAATATCACTTTGCCAATTCCACAAGAACTGTCTTAGCGAAAGGCTTCTTGAGGGGAAAGCTGTAACTCTGTGAGATGATTTCACAGAACACAAAGAAGTTTCTCAGAAAGCTTCTTTCTCTTTGTTATGGGAGGATATTTCCTTTGGCCCTATAATCTTCACAGGGATTCTAAATATCTGCTCTCAGATTCCACAGAAATAAGGCTAGCAAAGAGATCCACGAAATACAGATGTAACTCTGTGAGTGGAAGTCACATATCACAGAGCAGTTTCTCAGAAAGCTTCTTTCCAGATTTCATCTGAGGATATTTCCTTTTTCACCATAGCCCTCTATGGGCTTCCAAATATCACTTTGCCAATTCCACAAGAACTGTCTTAGCGAAAGGCTTCTTGAGGGGAAAGCTGTAACTCTGTGAGATGATTTCACAGAACACAAAGAAGTTTCTCAGAAAGCTTCTTTCTCTTTGTTATCGGAGGATATTTCCTTTGGCCCTATAGTCTTCAAAGGGATCCGAATTATCTGTTCTCAGATTCCACAGAAATAAGGCTAGCAAAGAGATCCACGAAATACAGATGTAACTCTGTGAGTGTAAGTCACATATCACAGAGCAGTTTCTCAGAAAGCTTCTTTCCAGATTTCATCGGAGGATATTTCCTTTTTCACCATAGCCCTCTATGGGCTTCCAAATATCACTTTGCCAATTCCACAAGAACTGTCTTAGCGAAAGGCTTCTTGAGGGGAAAGCTGTAACTCTGTGAGATGATTTCACAGAACACAAAGAAGTTTCTCAGAAAGCTTCTTTCTCTTTGTTATCGGAGGATATTTCCTTTGGCCCTATAGTCTTCAAAGGGATTCTAAATATGTGCTTTCAGATTCCACAGAAATAAGGCTAGCAAAGAGATCCACGAAATACAGATGTAACTCTGTGAGTGGAAGTCACATATCACAGAGCAGTTTCTCAGAAAGCTTCTTTCCAGATTTCATCGGAGGATATTTCCTTTTTCACCATAGCCCTCTATGGGCTTCCAAATATCACTTTGCCAATTCCACAAGAACTGTCTTAGCGAAAGGCTTCTTGAGGGGAAAGCTGTAACTCTGTGAGATGATTTCACAGAACACAAAGAAGTTTCTCAGAAAGCTTCTTTCTCTTTGTTATGGGAGGATATTTCCTTTGGCCCTATAGTCTTCAAAGGGATCCGAAATATCTCTTCTCAGATTCCACAGAAATAAGGGTAGCAAAGAGATCCACGAAATACAGATGTAACTCTGTGAGTGGAAGTCACATATCACAGAGCAGTTTCTCAGAAAGCTTCTTTCCAGATTTCATCGGAGGATATTTCCTTTTTCACCATAGCCCTCTATGGGCTTTCAAATATCACTTTGCCAATTCCACAAGAACTGTCTTAGCGAAAGGCTTCTTGAGGGGAAAGCTGTAACTCTGTGAGATGATTTCACAGAACACAAAGAAGTTTCTCAGAAAGCTTCTTTCTCTTTGTTATGGGAGGATATTTCCTTTGGCCCTATAATCTTCACAGGGATTCTAAATATCTGCTCTCAGATTCCACAGAAATAAGGCTAGCAAAGAGATCCACGAAATACAGATGTAACTCTGTGAGTGGAAGTCACATATCACAGAGCAGTTTCTCAGAAAGCTTCTTTCCAGATTTCATCTGAGGATATTTCCTTTTTCACCATAGCCCTCTATGGGCCTCCAATTATCACTTTGCCAATTCCACAAGAACTGTCTTAGCGAAAGGCTTGTTGAGGGGAAAGCTGTAACTCTGTGAGATGATTTCACAGAACACAAAGAAGTTTCTCAGAAAGCTTCTTTCTCTTTGTTATGGGAGGATATTTCCTTTGGCCCTATAGTCTTCAAAGGGATTCTAAATATCTGTTCTCAGATTCCACAGAAATAAGGCTAGCAAAGAGATCCACGAAATACAGATGTAACTCTGTGAGTGGAAGGCACATATCACAGAGCAGTTTCTCAGAAAGCTTCTTTCCAGATTTCATCTGAGGATATTTCCTTTTTCACCATAGCCGTCTATGGGCTTCCAAATATAACTTTGCGAATTCCACAAGAACTGTCTTAGCGAAAGGCTTCTTGAGGGGAAATCTGTAACTCTGTGAGATGATTTCACAGAACACAAAGAAGTTTCTCAGAAAGCTTCTTTCTCTTTGTTATCGGAGGATATTTCCTTTGGCCCTATAGTATTCAAAGGGATCCGAAATATCTGTTCTCAGATTCCACAGAAATAAGGCTAGCAAAGAGATCCACGAAATACAGATGTAACTCTGTGAGTGGAAGTCACATATCACAGAGCAGTTTCTCAGAAAGCTTCTTTCCAGATTTCATCTGTGGATATTTCCTTTTTCACCATAGCCCTCTATGGGCTTCCAAATATCACTTTGCCAATTCCACAAGAACTGTCTTAGCGAAAGGCTTCTTGAGGGGAAAGCTGTAACTCTATGAGATGATTTCACAGAACACAAAGAAGTTTCTCAGAAAGCTTCTTTCTCTTTGTTATCGGAGGATATTTCCTTTGGCCCTATAGTCTTCAAAGGGATCCGAATTATCTGTTCTCAGATTCCACAGAAATAAGGCTAGCAAAGAGATCCACGAAATACAGATGTAACTCTGTGAGTGGAAGTCACATATCACAGAGCAGTTTCTCAGAAAGCTTCTTTCCAGATTTCATCGGAGGATATTTCCTTTTTCACCATAGCCCTCTATGGGCTTCCAAATATCACTTTGCCAATTCCACAAGAACTGTCTTAGCGAAAGGCTTCTTGAGGGGAAAGCTGTAACTCTGTGAGATGATTTCACAGAACACAAAGAAGTTTCTCAGAAAGCTTCTTTCTCTTTGTTATCGGAGGATATTTCCTTTGGCCCTATAGTCTTCAAAGGGATCCGAATTATCTGTTCTCAGATTCCACAGAAGTAAGGCTAGCAAAGAGATCCACGAAATACAGATGTAACTCTGTGAGTGGAAGTCACATATCACAGAGCAGTTTCTCAGAAAGCTTCTTTCCAGATTTCATCTGAGGATATTTCCTTTTTCACCATAGCCCTCTAGGGGCTACCAAATATCACTTTGCCAATTCCACAAGAACTGTCTTAGCGAAAGGCTTCTTGAGGGGAAAGCTGTAACTTTTGAGATGATTTCACAGAACACAAAGAAGTTTCTCAGAAAGCTTCTTTCTCTTTGTTATGAGAGGATATTTCCTTTGGCCCTATAGTCTTCACAGGGATTCTAAATATCTGCTCTCAGATTCCACAGAAATAAGGCTAGCAAAGAGATCCACGAAATACAGATATAACTCTGTGAGTGGAAGTCACATATCACAGAGCAGTTTCTCAGAAAGCTTCTTTCCAGATTTCATCTGAGGATATTTCCTTATTCACCATAGCCCTCTATGGGCTTCCAAATATTACTTTGCCAATTCCGCAAGAACTGTCTTAGCGAAAGGCTTCTTGAGGGGAAAGCTGTAACTCTGTGAGATGATTTCACAGAACACAAAGAAGTTTCTCAGAAAGCTTCTTTCTCTTTGTTATCGGAGGATATTTCCTTTGGCCCTATGGTCTTCACAGGGATTCTGAATATCTGCTCTCAGATTCCACAGAAATAAGGCTAGCAAAGAGATCCACGAAATACAGATGTAATGCTGTGAGTGGAAGTCACATATCACAGAGCAGTTTCTCAGAAAGCTTCTTTCCAGATTTCATCTGAGGATATTTCCTTTTTCACCGTAGCCCTCTATGGGCTTCCAAATATCACTTTGCCAATTCCACAAGAACTGTCTTAGCGAAAGGCTTGTTGAGGGGAAAGCTGTAACTCTGTTAGATGATTTCACAGAACACAAAGAAGTTTCTCAGAAAGCTTCTTAATCTTTGTTATGGGAGGATATTTCCATTGGACCTATAGTCTTCAAAGGGATCCGAAATATCTGTTCTCAGATTCCACAGAAATAAGGCTAGCAAAGAGATCCACGAAATACAGATGTAACTCTGTGAGTGGAAGTCACATATCAGAGAGCAGTTTCTCAGAAAGCTTCTTTCCAGATTTCATCGGAGGATATTTCCTTTTTCACATTAGCCCTCTAAGGGCTTCAAAATATCCTTTGCCAATTCCACAAGAACTGTCTTAACGAAAGGCTTCTTGAGGGGAAAGCTGTAACTCTGTGAGATGATTTCACAGAACACAAAGAAGTTTCTCAGAAAGCTTCTTTCTCTTTGTTATCGGAGGATATTTCCTTTGGCCCTATAGTCTTCAAAGGGATCCGAAATATCTGTTCTCAGATTCCACAGAAATAAGGCTAGCAAAGAGATCCACGAAATACAGATGTAACTCTGTGAGTGGAAGTCACATATCACAGAGCAGTTTCTCAGAAAGCTTCTTTCCAGATTTCATCGAAGGATATTTCCTTTTTCACCATAGCCCTCTATGGGCTTCCAAATATCACTTTGCCAATTCCACAAAAACTGTCCTTGCGAAAGGCTTGTTGAGGGGAAAGCTGTAACTCTGTGAGATGATTTCACAGAACACAAAGAAGTTTCTCAGAAAGCTTCTTTCTCTTTGTTATCGGAGGATATTTCCTTTGGCCCTATAGTCTTCAAAGGGATTCTAAATATCTGTTCTCAGATTCCACAGAAATAAGGCTAGCAAAGAGAGCCACGAAATACAGATGTAACTCTGTGAGTGGAAGTCACATATCACAGAGCAGTTTCTCAGAAAGCTTCTTTCCAGATTTCATCTGAGGATATTTCCTTTTTCACCATAGCCCTCTATGGGCCTCCAATTATCACTTTGCCAATTCCACAAGAACTGTCTTAGCGAAAGGCTTGTTGAGGGGAAAGCTGTAACTCTGTGAGATGATTTCACAGAACACAAAGAAGTTTCTCAGAAAGCTTCTTTCTCTTTGTTATGGGAGGATATTTCCTTTGGCCCTTAGTCTTCAAAGGGATCCGAAATATCTGTTCTCAGATTCCACAGAAATAAGGCTAGCAAAGAGATCCACGAAATACAGATGTAACTCTGTGAGTGGAAGTCACATATCACAGAGCAGTTTCTCAGAAAGCTTCTTTCCAGATTTCATCGGAGGATATTTCCTTTTTCACCATAGCCCTCTATGGGCTTCCAAATATCACTTTGCCAATTCCACAAGAACTGTCCTAGCGAAAGGCTTGTTGAGGGGAAAGCTGTAACTCTGTGAGATGATTTCACAGAACACAAAGAAGTTTCTCAGAAAGCTTCTTTCTCTTTGTTATCGGAGGATATTTTCTTTGGCCCTATTGTCTTCAAAGGGATTCTAAATATCTGTTCTCAGATTCCACAGAAATAAGGCTAGCAAAGAGATCCACGAAATACAGATGTAACTCTGTGAGTGAAAGGCACATATCACAGAGCAGTTTCTCAGAAAGCTTCTTTCCAGATTTCATCGGAGGATATTTCCTTTTTCACCATAGCCGTCTATGGGCTTCCAAATATCACTTTGCCAATTCCACAAGAACTGTCTTAGCGAAAGGCTTCTTGAGGGGAATTCTGTAACTCTGTGAGATGATTTCACAGAACACAAAGAAGTTTCTCAGAAAGCTTCTTTCTCTTTGTTATCGGAGGATATTTCCTTTGGCCCTATAGTCTTCAAAGGGATCCGAAATATCTGTTCTCAGATTCCACAGAAATAAGGCTAGCAAAGAGATCCACGAAATACAGATGTAACTCTGTGAGTGGAAGTCACATATCACAGAGCAGTTTCTCAGAAAGCTTCTTTCCAGATTTCATCTGAGGATATTTCCTTTTTCACCATAGCCCTCTATGGGCTTCCAAATATCACTTTGCCAATTCCACAAGAACTGTCTTAGCGAAAGGCTTCTTGAGGGGAAAGCTGTAACTCTGTGAGATGATTTCACAGAACACAAAGAAGTTTCTCAGAAAGCTTCTTTCTCTTTGTTATCGGAGGATATTTCCTTTGGCCCTATAGTCTTCAAAGGGATCCGAATTATCTGTTCTCAGATTCCACAGAAATAAGGCTAGCAAAGAGATCCACGAAATACAGATGTAACTCTGTGAGTGGAAGTCACATATCACAGAGCAGTTTCTCAGAAAGCTTCTTTCCAGATTTCATCGGAGGATATTTCCTTTTTCACCATAGCCCTCTATGGGCTTCCAAATATCACTTTGCCAATTCCACAAGAACTGTCTTAGCGAAAGGCTTCTTGAGGGGAAAGCTGTAACTCTGTGAGATGATTTCACAGAACACAAAGAAGTTTCTCAGAAAGCTTCTTTCTCTTTGTTATCGGAGGATATTTCCTTTGGCCCTATAGTCTTCAAAGGGATTCTAAATATCTGCTTTCAGATTCCACAGAAATAAGGCTAGCAAAGAGATCCACGAAATACAGATGTAACTCTGTGAGTGGAAGTCACATATCACAGAGCAGTTTCTCAGAAAGCTTCTTTCCAGATTTCATCGGAGGATATTTCCTTTTTCACCATAGCCCTCTATGGGCTTCCAAATATCACTTTGCCAATTCCACAAGAACTGTCTTAGCGAAAGGCTTCTTGAGGGGAAAGCTGTAACTCTGTGAGATGATTTCACAGAACACAAAGAAGTTTCTCAGAAAGCTTCTTTCTCTTTGTTATGGGAGGATATTTCCTTTGGCCCTATAGTCTTCAAAGGGATCCGAAATATCTCTTCTCAGATTCCACAGAAATAAGGGTAGCAAAGAGATCCACGAAATACAGATGTAACTCTGTGAGTGGAAGTCACATATCACAGAGCAGTTTCTCAGAAAGCTTCTTTCCAGATTTCATCGGAGGATATTTCCTTTTTCACCATAGCCCTCTATGGGCTTTCAAATATCACTTTGCCAATTCCACAAGAACTGTCTTAGCGAAAGGCTTCTTGAGGGGAAAGCTGTAACTCTGTGAGAAGATTTCACAGAACACAAAGAAGTTTCTCAGAAAGCTTCTTTCTCTTTGTTATGGGAGGATATTTCCTTTGGCCCTATAATCTTCACAGGGATTCTAAATATCTGCTCTCAGATTCCACAGAAATAAGGCTAGCAAAGAGATCCACGAAATACAGATGTAACTCTGTGAGTGGAAGTCACATATCACAGAGCAGTTTCTCAGAAAGCTTCTTTCCAGATTTCATCTGAGGATATTTCCTTTTTCACCATAGCCCTCTATGGGCCTCCAATTATCACTTTGCCAATTCCACAAGAACTGTCTTAGCGAAAGGCTTGTTGAGGGGAAAGCTGTAACTCTGTGAGATGATTTCACAGAACACAAAGAAGTTTCTCAGAAAGCTTCTTTCTCTTTGTTATGGGAGGATATTTCCTTTGGCCCTATAGTCTTCAAAGGGATCCGAAATATCTGTTCTCAGATTCCACAGAAATAAGGCTAGCAAAGAGATCCACGAAATACAGATGTAACTCTGTGAGTGGAAGTCACATATCACAGAGCAGTTTCTCAGAAAGCTTCTTTCCAGATTTCATCGGAGGATATTTCCTTTTTCACCATAGCCCTCTATGGGCTTCCAAATATCACTTTGCCAATTCCACAAGAACTGTCCTAGCGAAAGGCTTGTTGAGGGGAAAGCTGTAACTCTGTGAGATGATTTCACAGAACACAAAGAAGTTTCTCAGAAAGCTTCTTTCTCTTTGTTATCGGAGGATATTTCCTTTGGCCCTATAGTCTTCAAAGGGATTCTAAATATCTGTTCTCAGATTCCACAGAAATAAGGCTAGCAAAGAGATCCACGAAATACAGATGTAACTCTGTGAGTGGAAGGCACATATCACAGAGCAGTTTCTCAGAAAGCTTCTTTCCAGATTTCATCGGAGGATATTTCCTTTTTCACCATAGCCGTCTATGGGCTTCCAAATATCACTTTGCCAATTCCACAAGAACTGTCTTAGCGAAAGGCTTATTGAGGGGAAAGCTGTAACTCTGTGAGATGATTTCACAGAACACAAAGAAGTTTCTCAGAAAGCTTCTTTCTCTTTGTTATCGGAGGATATTTCCTTTGGCCCTATAGTCTTCAAAGGGATCCGAAATATCTGTTCTCAGATTCCACAGAAATAAGGCTAGCAAAGAGATCCACGAAATACAGATGTAACTCTGTGAGTGGAAGTCACATATCACAGAGCAGTTTCTCAGAAAGCTTCTTTCCAGATTTCATCTGAGGATATTTCCTTTTTCACCATAGCCCTCTATGGGCTTCCAAATATCACTTTGCCAATTCCACAAGAACTGTCTTAGCGAAAGGCTTCTTGAGGGGAAAGCTGTAACTTTTGAGATGATTTCACAGAACACAAAGAAGTTTCTCAGAAAGCTTCTTTCTCTTTGTTATCGGAAGATATTTCCTTTGGCCCTATAGTCTTCAAAGGGATCCGAATTATCTGTTCTCAGATTCCACAGAAATAAGGCTAGCAAAGAGATCCACGAAATACAGATGTAACTCTGTGAGTGGAAGTCACATATCACAGAGCAGTTTCTCAGAAAGCTTCTTTCCAGATTTCATCGGAGGATATTTCCTTTTTCACCATAGCCCTCTATGGGCTTCCAAATATCACTTTGCCAATTCCACAAGAACTGTCTTAGCGAAAGGCTTCTTGAGGGGAAAGCTGTAACTCTGTGAGATGATTTCACAGAACACAAAGAAGTTTCTCAGAAAGCTTCTTTCTCTTTGTTATCGGAGGATATTTCCTTTGGCCCTATAGTCTTCAAAGGGATTCTAAATATCTGCTTTCAGATTCCACAGAAATAAGGCTAGCAAAGAGATCCACGAAATACAGATGTAACTCTGTGAGTGGAAGTCACATATCACAGAGCAGTTTCTCAGAAAGCTTCTTTCCAGATTTCATCGGAGGATATTTCCTTTTTCACCATAGCCCTCTATGGGCTTCCAAATATCACTTTGCCAATTCCACAAGAACTGTCTTAGCGAAAGGCTTCTTGAGGGGAAAGCTGTAACTCTGTGAGATGATTTCACAGAATACAAAGAAGTTTCTCAGAAAGCTTCTTTCTCTTTGTTATGGGAGGATATTTCCTTTGGCCCTATAATCTTCACAGGGATTCTAAATATCTGCTCTCAGATTCCACAGAAATAAGGCTAGCAAAGAGATCCACGAAATACAGATGTAACTCTGTGAGTGGAAGTCACATATCACAGAGCAGTTTCTCAGAAAGCTTCTTTCCAGATTTCATCTGAGGATATTTCCTTTTTCACCATAGCCCTCTATGGGCCTCCAATTATCACTTTGCCAATTCCACAAGAACTGTCTTAGCGAAAGGCTTGTTGAGGGGAAAGCTGTAACTCTGTGAGATGATTTCACAGAACACAAAGAAGTTTCTCAGAAAGCTTCTTTCTCTTTGTTATGGGAGGATATTTCCTTTGGCCCTATAGTTTTCAAAGGGATCCGAAATATCTGTTCTCAGATTCCACAGAAATAAGGCTAGCAAAGAGATCCACGAAATACAGATGTAACTCTGTGAGTGGAAGTCACATATCACAGAGCAGTTTCTCAGAAAGCTTCTTTCCAGATTTCATCGGAGGATATTTCCTTTTTCACCATAGCCCTCTATGGGCTTCCAAATATCACTTTGCCAATTCCACAAGAACTGTCTTAGCGAAAGGCTTCTTGAGGGGAATTCTGTAACTCTGTGAGATGATTTCACAGAACACAAAGAAGTTTCTCAGAAAGCTTCTTTCTCTTTGTTATCGGAGGATATTTCCTTTGGCCCTATAGTCTTCAAAGGGATCCGAAATATCTGTTCTCAGATTCCACAGAAATAAGGCTAGCAAAGAGATCCACGAAATACAGATGTAACTCTGTGAGTGGAAGTCACATATCACAGAGCAGTTTCTCAGAAAGCTTCTTTCCAGATTTCATCGGAGGATATTTCCTTTTTCACCATAGCCCTCTATGGGCTTCCAAATATCACTTTGCCAATTCCACAAGAACTGTCTTAGCGAAAGGCTTCTTGAGGGGAAAGCTGTAACTCTGTGAGATGATTTCACAGAACACAAAGAAGTTTCTCAGAAAGCTTCTTTCTCTTTGTTATCGGAGGATATTTCCTTTGGCCCTATAGTCTTCAAAGGGATCCGAATTATCTGTTCTCAGATTCCACAGAAATAAGGCTAGCAAAGAGATCCACGAAATACAGATGTAACTCTGTGAGTGGAAGTCACATATCACAGAGCAGTTTCTCAGAAAGCTTCTTTCCAGATTTCATCGGAGGATATTTCCTTTTTCACCATAGCCCTCTATGGGCTTCCAAATATCACTTTGCCAATTCCACAAGAACTGTCTTAGCGAAAGGCTTCTTGAGGGGAAAGCTGTAACTCTGTGAGATGATTTCACAGAACACAAAGAAGTTTCTCAGAAAGCTTCTTTCTCTTTGTTATCGGAGGATATTTCCTTTGGCCCTATAGTCTTCAAAGGGATTCTAAATATCTGCTTTCAGATTCCACAGAAATAAGGCTAGCAAAGAGATCCACGAAATACAGATGTAACTCTGTGAGTGGAAGTCACATATCACAGAGCAGTTTCTCAGAAAGCTTCTTTCCAGATTTCATCTGAGGATATTTCCTTTTTCACCATAGCCCTCTATGGGCTTCCAAATATCACTTTGCCAATTCCACAAGAACTGTCTTAGCGAAAGGCTTCTTGAGGGGAAAGCTGTAACTCTGTGAGATGATTTCACAGAACACAAAGAAGTTTCTCAGAATGCTTCTTTCTCTTTGTTATGGGAGGATATTTCCTTTGGCCCTATAGTCTTCAAAGGGATCCGAAATATCTGTTCTCAGATTCCACAGAAATAAGGGTAGCAAAGAGATCCACGAAATACAGATGTAACTCTGTGAGTGGAAGTCACATATCACAGAGCAGTTTCTCAGAAAGCTTCTTTCCAGATTTCATCGGAGGATATTTCCTTTTTCACCATAGCCCTCTATGGGCTTTCAAATATCACTTTGCCAATTCCACAAGAACTGTCTTAGCGAAAGGCTTCTTGAGGGGAAAGCTGTAACTCTGTGAGATGATTTCACAGAACACAAAGAAGTTTCTCAGAAAGCTTCTTTCTCTTTGTTATGGGAGGATATTTCCTTTGGCCCTATAATCTTCACAGGGATTCTAAATATCTGCTCTCAGATTCCACAGAAATAAGGCTAGCAAAGAGATCCACGAAATACAGATGTAACTCTGTGAGTGGAAGTCACATATCACAGAGCAGTTTCTCAGAAAGCTTCTTTCCAGATTTCATCTGAGGATATTTCCTTTTTCACCATAGCCCTCTATGGGCTTCCAAATATCACTTTGCCAATTCCACAAGAACTGTCTTAGCGAAAGGCTTCTTGAGGGGAAAGCTGTAACTTTTGAGATGATTTCACAGAACACAAAGAAGTTTCTCAGAAAGCTTCTTTCTCTTTGTT
This sequence comes from Macaca fascicularis, assembly GCF_037993035.2. Lineage (NCBI taxonomy): Eukaryota > Metazoa > Chordata > Mammalia > Primates > Cercopithecidae > Macaca > Macaca fascicularis. The sequence continues at coordinate 30,022,378 of NC_088386.1, forward strand.
ATCGGAAGATATTTCCTTTGGCCCTATAGTCTTCAAAGGGATCCGAATTATCTGTTCTCAGATTCCACAGAAATAAGGCTAGCAAAGAGATCCACGAAATACAGATGTAACTCTGTGAGTGGAAGTCACATATCACAGAGCAGTTTCTCAGAAAGCTTCTTTCCAGATTTCATCGGAGGATATTTCCTTTTTCACCATAGCCCTCTATGGGCTTCCAAATATCACTTTGCCAATTCCACAAGAACTGTCTTAGCGAAAGGCTTCTTGAGGGGAAAGCTGTAACTCTGTGAGATGATTTCACAGAACACAAAGAAGTTTCTCAGAAAGCTTCTTTCTCTTTGTTATCGGAGGATATTTCCTTTGGCCCTATAGTCTTCAAAGGGAGTCTAAATATCTGCTTTCAGATTCCACAGAAATAAGGCTAGCAAAGAGATCCACGAAATACAGATGTAACTCTGTGAGTGGAAGTCACATATCACAGAGCAGTTTCTCAGAAAGCTTCTTTCCAGATTTCATCGGAGGATATTTCCTTTTTCACCATAGCCCTCTATGGGCTTCCAAATATCACTTTGCCAATTCCACAAGAACTGTCTTAGCGAAAGGCTTCTTGAGGGGAAAGCTGTAACTCTGTGAGATGATTTCACAGAACACAAAGAAGTTTCTCAGAATGCTTCTTTCTCTTTGTTATGGGAGGATATTTCCTTTGGCCCTATAGTCTTCAAAGGGATCCGAAATATCTGTTCTCAGATTCCACAGAAATAAGGGTAGCAAAGAGATCCACGAAATACAGATGTAACTCTGTGAGTGGAAGTCACATATCACAGAGCAGTTTCTCAGAAAGCTTCTTTCCAGATTTCATCGGAGGATATTTCCTTTTTCACCATAGCCCTCTATGGGCTTTCAAATATCACTTTGCCAATTCCACAAGAACTGTCTTAGCGAAAGGCTTCTTGAGGGGAAAGCTGTAACTCTGTGAGATGATTTCACAGAACACAAAGAAGTTTCTCAGAAAGCTTCTTTCTCTTTGTTATGGGAGGATATTTCCTTTGGCCCTATAATCTTCACAGGGATTCTAAATATCTGCTCTCAGATTCCACAGAAATAAGGCTAGCAAAGAGATCCACGAAATACAGATGTAACTCTGTGAGTGGAAGTCACATATCACAGAGCAGTTTCTCAGAAAGCTTCTTTCCAGATTTCATCTGAAGATATTTCCTTTTTCACCATAGCCCTCTATGGGCCTCCAATTATCACTTTGCCAATTCCACAAGAACTGTCTTAGCGAAAGGCTTGTTGAGGGGAAAGCTGTAACTCTGTGAGATGATTTCACAGAACACAAAGAAGTTTCTCAGAAAGCTTCTTTCTCTTTGTTATGGGAGGATATTTCCTTTGGCCCTATAGTCTTCAAAGGGATCCGAAATATCTGTTCTCAGATTCCACAGAAATAAGGCTAGCAAAGAGATCCACGAAATACAGATGTAACTCTGTGAGTGGAAGTCACATATCGCAGAGCAGTTTCTCAGAAAGCTTCTTTCCAGATTTCATCGGAGGATATTTCCTTTTTCACCATAGCCCTCTATGGGCTTCCAAATATCACTTTGCCAATTCCACAAGAACTGTCCTAGCGAAAGGCTTGTTGAGGGGAAAGCTGTAACTCTGTGAGATGATTTCACAGAACACAAAGAAGTTTCTCAGAAAGCTTCTTTCTCTTTGTTATCGGAGGATATTTCCTTTGGCCCTATAGTCTTCAAAGGGATTCTAAATATCTGTTCTCAGATTCCACAGAAATAAGGCTAGCAAAGAGATCCACGAAATACAGATGTAACTCTGTGAGTGGAAGGCACATATCACAGAGCAGTTTCTCAGAAAGCTTCTTTCCAGATTTCATCGGAGGATATTTCCTTTTTCACCATAGCCGTCTATGGGCTTCCAAATATCACTTTGCCAATTCCACAAGAACTGTTTTAGCGAAAGGCTTATTGAGGGGAAAGCTGTAACTCTGTGAGATGATTTCACAGAACACAAAGAAGTTTCTCAGAAAGCTTCTTTCTCTTTGTTATCGGAGGATATTTCCTTTGGCCCTATAGTCTTCAAAGGGATCCGAAATATCTGTTCTCAGATTCCACAGAAATAAGGCTAGCAAAGAGATCCACGAAATACAGATGTAACTCTGTGAGTGGAAGTCACATATCACAGAGCAGTTTCTCAGAAAGCTTCTTTCCAGATTTCATCTGAGGATATTTCCTTTTTCACCATAGCCCTCTATGGGCTTCCAAATATCACTTTGCCAATTCCACAAGAACTGTCTTAGCGAAAGGCTTCTTGAGGGGAAAGCTGTAACTTTTGAGATGATTTCACAGAACACAAAGAAGTTTCTCAGAAAGCTTCTTTCTCTTTGTTATCGGAAGATATTTCCTTTGGCCCTATAGTCTTCAAAGGGATCCGAATTATCTGTTCTCAGATTCCACAGAAATAAGGCTAGCAAAGAGATCCACGAAATACAGATGTAACTCTGTGAGTGGAAGTCACATATCACAGAGCAGTTTCTCAGAAAGCTTCTTTCCAGATTTCATCGGAGGATATTTCCTTTTTCACCATAGCCCTCTATGGGCTTCCAAATATCACTTTGCCAATTCCACAAGAACTGTCTTAGCGAAAGGCTTGTTGAGGGGAAAGCTGTAACTCTGTGAGATGATTTCACAGAACACAAAGAAGTTTCTCAGAAAGCTTCTTTCTCTTTGTTATCGGAGGATATTTCCTTTGGCCCTATAGTCTTCAAAGGGATTCTAAATATCTGCTTTCAGATTCCACAGAAATAAGGCTAGCAAAGAGATCCACGAAATACAGATGTAACTCTGTGAGTGGAAGTCACATATCACAGAGCAGTTTCTCAGAAAGCTTCTTTCCAGATTTCATCGGAGGATATTTCCTTTTTCACCATAGCCCTCTATGGGCTTCCAAATATCACTTTGCCAATTCCACAAGAACTGTCTTAGCGAAAGGCTTCTTGAGGGGAAAGCTGTAACTCTGTGAGATGATTTCACAGAATACAAAGAAGTTTCTCAGAAAGCTTCTTTCTCTTTGTTATGGGAGGATATTTCCTTTGGCCCTATAATCTTCACAGGGATTCTAAATATCTGCTCTCAGATTCCACAGAAATAAGGCTAGCAAAGAGATCCACGAAATACAGATGTAACTCTGTGAGTGGAAGTCACATATCACAGAGCAGTTTCTCAGAAAGCTTCTTTCCAGATTTCATCTGAGGATATTTCCTTTTTCACCATAGCCCTCTATGGGCCTCCAATTATCACTTTGCCAATTCCACAAGAACTGTCTTAGCGAAAGGCTTCTTGAGGGGAAAGCTGTAACTCTGTGAGATGATTTCACAGAACACAAAGAAGTTTCTCAGAAAGCTTCTTTCTCTTTGTTATGGGAGGATATTTCCTTTGGCCCTATAATCTTCAAAGGGATCCGAATTATCTGTTCTCAGATTCCACAGAAAAAAGGCTAGCAAAGAGATCCACGAAATACAGATGTAACTCTGTGAGTGGAAGTCACATATCACAGAGCAGTTTCTCAGAAAGCTTCTTTCCAGATTTCATCGGAGGATATTTCCTTTTTCACCATAGCCCTCTATGGGCTTCCAAATATCACTTTGCCAATTCCACAAGAACTGTCTTAGCGAAAGGCTTCTTGAGGGGAAAGCTGTAACTCTGTGAGATGATTTCACAGAACACAAAGAAGTTTCTCAGAAAGCTTCTTTCTCTTTGTTATCGGAGGATATTTCCTTTGGCCCTATAGTCTTCAAAGGGATTCTAAATATCTGCTTTCAGATTCCACAGAAATAAGGCTAGCAAAGAGATCCACGAAATACAGATGTAACTCTGTGAGTGGAAGTCACATATCACAGAGCAGTTTCTCAGAAAGCTTCTTTCCAGATTTCATCGGAGGATATTTCCTTTTTCACCATAGCCCTCTATGGGCTTCCAAATATCACTTTGCCAATTCCACAAGAACTGTCTTAGCGAAAGGCTTCTTGAGGGGAAAGCTGTAACTCTGTGAGATGATTTCACAGAACACAAAGAAGTTTCTCAGAAAGCTTCTTTCTCTTTGTTATGGGAGGATATTTCCTTTGGCCCTATAGTCTTCAAAGGGATCCGAAATCTCTGTTCTCAGATTCCACAGAAATAAGGCTAGCAAAGAGATCCACGAAATACAGATGTAACTCTGTGAGTGGAAGTCACATATCACAGAGCAGTTTCTCAGAAAGCTTCTTTCCAGATTTCATCGGAGGATATTTCCTTTTTCACCATAGCCCTCTATGGGCTTTCAAATATCACTTTGCCAATTCCACATGAACTGTCTTAGCGAAAGGCTTCTTGAGGGGAAAGCTGTAACTCTGTGAGTTGATTTCACAGAACACAAAGAAGTTTCTCAGAAAGCTTCTTTCTCTTTGTTATGGGAGGATATTTCCTTTGGCCCTATAGTCTTCACAGGGATTCTAAATATCTGCTCTCAGATTCCACAGAAATAAGGCTAGCAAAGAGATCCACGAAATACAGATGTAACTCTGTGAGTGGAAGTCACATATCACAGAGCAGTTTCTCAGAAAGCTTCTTTCCAGATTTCATCTGAGGATATTTCCTTTTTCACCATAGCCCTCTATGGGCCTCCAATTATCACTTTGCCAATTCCACAAGAACTGTCTTAGCGAAAGGCTTGTTGAGGGGAAAGCTGTAACTCTGTGAGATGATTTCACAGAACACAAAGAAGTTTCTCAGAAAGCTTCTTTCTCTTTGTTATGGGAGGATATTTCCTTTGGCCCTATAGTCTTCAAAGGGATCCGAAATATCTGTTCTCAGATTCCACAGAAATAAGGCTAGCAAAGAGATCCACGAAATACAGATGTAACTCTGTGAGTGGAAGGCACATATCACAGAGCAGTTTCTCAGAAAGCTTCTTTCCAGATTTCATCGGAGGATATTTCCTTTTTCACCATAGCCCTCTATGGGCTTCCAAATATCACTTTGCCAATTCCACAAGAACTGTCCTAGCGAAAGGCTTGTTGAGGGGAAAGCTGTAACTCTGTGAGATGATTTCACAGAACACAAAGAAGTTTCTCAGAAAGTTTCTTTCTCTTTGTTATCGGAGGATATTTCCTTTGGCCCTATAGTCTTCAAAGGGATTCTAAATATCTGTTCTCAGATTACACAGAAATAAGGCTAGCAAAGAGATCCACGAAATACAGATGTAACTCTGTGAGTGGAAGGCACATATCACAGAGCAGTTTCTCAGAAAGCTTCTTTCCAGATTTCATCGGAGGATATTTCCTTTTTCACCATAGCCGTCTATGGGCTTCCAAATATCAGTTTGCCAATTCCACAAGAACTGTCTTAGCGAAAGGCTTCTTGAGGGGAAAGCTGTAACTCTGTGAGATGATTTCACAGAACACAAAGAAGTTTCTCAGAAAGCTTCTTTCTCTTTGTTATCGGAGGATATTTCCTTTGGCCCTATAGTATTCAAAGGGACCCGAAATATCTGTTCTCAGATTCCACAGAAACAAGGCTAGCAAAGAGATCCACGAAATACAGATGTAACTCTGTGAGTGGAAGTCACATATCACAGAGCAGTTTCTCAGAAAGCTTCTTTCCAGATTTCATCTGAGGATATTTCCTTTTTCACCATAGCCCTCTATGGGCTTCCAAATATCACTTTGCCAATTCCACAAGAACTGTCTTAGCGAAAGGCTTCTTGAGGGGAAAGCTGTAACTTTTGAGATGATTTCACAGAACACAAAGAAGTTTCTCAGAAAGCTTCTTTCTCTTTGTTATCGGAGGATATTTCCTTTGGCCCTATAGTCTTCAAAGGGATCCGAATTATCTGTTCTCAGATTCCACAGAAATAAGGCTAGCAAAGAGATCCACGAAATACAGATGTAACTCTGTGAGTGGAAGTCACATATCACAGAGCAGTTTCTCAGAAAGCTTCTTTCCAGATTTCATCGGAGGATATTTCCTTTTTCACCATAGCCCTCTATGGGCTTCCAAATATCACTTTGCCAATTCCACAAGAACTGTCTTAGCGAAAGGCTTCTTGAGGGGAAAGCTGTAACTCTGTGAGATGATTTCACAGAACACAAAGAAGTTTCTCAGAAAGCTTCTTTCTCTTTGTTATCGGAGGATATTTCCTTTGGCCCTATAGTCTTCAAAGGGATTCTAAATATCTGCTTTCAGATTCCACAGAAATAAGGCTAGCAAAGAGATCCACGAAATACAGATGTAACTCTGTGAGTGGAAGTCACATATCACAGAGCAGTTTCTCAGAAAGCTTCTTTCCAGATTTCATCGGAGGATATTTCCTTTTTCACCATAGCCCTCTATGGGCTTCCAAATATCACTTTGCCAATTCCACAAGAACTGTCTTAGCGAAAGGCTTCTTGAGGGGAAAGCTGTAACTCTGTGAGATGATTTCACAGAACACAAAGAAGTTTCTCAGAAAGCTTCTTTCTCTTTGTTATGGGAGGATATTTCCTTTGGCCCTATAGTCTTCAAAGGGATCCGAAATATCTGTTCTCAGATTCCACAGAAATAAGGCTAGCAAAGAGATCCACGAAATACAGATGTAACTCTGTGAGTGGAAGTCACATATCACTGAGCAGTTTCTCAGAAAGCTTCTTTCCAGATTTCATCGGAGGATATTTCCTTTTTCACCATAGCCCTCTATGGGCTTTCAAATATCACTTTGCCAATTCCACAAGAACTGTCTTAGCGAAAGGCTTCTTGAGGGGAAAGCTGTAACTCTGTGAGATGATTTCACAGAACACAAAGAAGTTTCTCAGAAAGCTTCTTTCTCTTTGTTATGGGAGGATATTTCCTTTGGCCCTATAGTCTTCACAGGGATTCTAAATATCTGCTCTCAGATTCCACAGAAATAAGGCTAGCAAAGAGATCCACGAAATACAGATGTAACTCTGTGAGTGGAAGTCACATATCGCAGAGCAGTTTCTCAGAAAGCTTCTTTCCAGATTTCATCTGAGGATATTTCCTTATTCACCATAGCCCTCTATGGGCTTCCAAATATCACTTTGCCAATTCCGCAAGAACTGTCTTAGCGAAAGGCTTCTTGAGGGGAAAGCTGTAACTCTGTGAGATGATTTCACAGAACACAAAGAAGTTTCTCAGAAAGCTTCTTTCTCTTTGTTATGGGAGGATATTTCCTTTGGCCCTATGGTCTTCACAGGGATTCTGAATATCTGCTCTCAGATTCCACAGAAATAAGGCTAGCAAAGAGATCCACGAAATACAGATGTAATGCTGTGAGTGGAAGTCACATATCACAGAGCAGTTTCTCAGAAAGCTTCTTTCCAGATTTCATCTGAGGATATTTCCTTTTTCACCGTAGCCCTCTATGGGCTTCCAAATATCACTTTTCCAATTCCACAAGAACTGTCTTAGCGAAAGGCTTGTTGAGGGGAAAGCTGTAACTCTGTGAGATGATTTCACAGAACACAAAGAAGTTTCTCAGAAAGCTTCTTTCTCTTTGTTATGGGAGGATATTTCCTTTGGCCCTATAGTCTTCAAAGGGATCCGAAATCTCTGTTCTCAGATTCCACAGAAATAAGGCTAGCAAAGAGATCCACGAAATACAGATGTAACTCTGTGAGTGGAAGTCACATATCACAGAGCAGTTTCTCAGAAAGCTTCTTTCCAGATTTCATCGGAGGATATTTCCTTTTTCACCATAGCCCTCTATGGGCTTTCAAATATCACTTTGGCAATTCCACAAGAACTGTCTTAGCGAAAGGCTTCTTGAGGGGAAAGCTGTAACTCTGTGAGTTGATTTCACAGAACACAAAGAAGTTTCTCAGAAAGCTTCTTTCTCTTTGTTATGGGAGGATATTTCCTTTGGCCCTATAGTCTTCACAGGGATTCTAAATATCTGCTCTCAGATTCCACAGAAATAAGGCTAGCAAAGAGATCCACGAAATACAGATGTAACTCTGTGAGTGGAAGTCACATATCACAGAGCAGTTTCTCAGAAAGCTTCTTTCCAGATTTCATCTGAGGATATTTCCTTTTTCACCATAGCCCTCTATGGGCCTCCAATTATCACTTTGCCAATTCCACAAGAACTGTCTTAGCGAAAGGCTTGTTGAGGGGAAAGCTGTAACTCTGTGAGATGATTTCACAGAACACAAAGAAGTTTCTCAGAAAGCTTCTTTCTCTTTGTTATGGGAGGATATTTCCTTTGGCCCTATAGTCTTCAAAGGGATCCGAAATATCTGTTCTCAGATTCCACAGAAATAAGGCTAGCAAAGAGATCCACGAAATACAGATGTAACTCTGTGAGTGGAAGTCACATATCACAGAACAGTTTCTCAGAAAGCTTCTTTCCAGATTTCATCGGAGGATATTTCCTTTTTCACCATAGCCCTCTATGGGCTTCCAAATATCACTTTGCCAATTCCACAAGAACTGTCCTAGCGAAAGGCTTGTTGAGGGGAAAGCTGTAACTCTGTGAGATGATTTCACAGAACACAAAGAAGTTTCTCAGAAAGTTTCTTTCTCTTTGTTATCGGAGGATATTTCCTTTGGCCCTATAGTCTTCAAAGGGATTCTAAATATCTGTTCTCAGATTCCACAGAAATAAGGCTAGCAAAGAGATCCACGAAATACAGATGTAACTCTGTGAGTGGAAGGCACATATCACAGAGCAGTTTCTCAGAAAGCTTCTTTCCAGATTTCATCGGAGGATATTTCCTTTTTCACCATAGCCGTCTATGGGCTTCCAAATATCACTTTGCCAATTCCACAAGAACTGTCTTAGCGAAAGGCTTCTTGAGGGGAAAGCTGTAACTCTGTGAGATGATTTCACAGAACACAAAGAAGTTTCTCAGAAAGCTTCTTTCTCTTTGTTATCGGAGGATATTTCCTTTGGCCCTATAGTATTCAAAGGGACCCGAAATATCTGTTCTCAGATTCCACAGAAATAAGGCTAGCAAAGAGATCCACGAAATACAGATGTAACTCTGTGAGTGGAAGTCACATATCACAGAGCAGTTTCTCAGAAAGCTTCTTTCCAGATTTCATCTGAGGATATTTCCTTTTTCACCATAGCCCTCTATGGGCTTCCAAATATCACTTTGCCAATTCCACAAGAACTGTCTTAGCGAAAGGCTTCTTGAGGGGAAAGCTGTAACTTTTGAGATGATTTCACAGAACACAAAGAAGTTTCTCAGAAAGCTTCTTTCTCTTTGTTATCGGAGGATATTTCCTTTGGCCCTATAGTCTTCAAAGGGATCCGAATTATCTGTTCTCAGATTCCACAGAAATAAGGCTAGCAAAGAGATCCACGAAATACAGATGTAACTCTGTGAGTGGAAGTCACATATCACAGAGCAGTTTCTCAGAAAGCTTCTTTCCAGATTTCATCGGAGGATATTTCCTTTTTCACCATAGCCCTCTATGGGCTTCCAAATATCACTTTGCCAATTCCACAAGAACTGTCTTAGCGAAAGGCTTCTTGAGGGGAAAGCTGTAACTCTGTGAGATGATTTCACAGAACACAAAGAAGTTTCTCAGAAAGCTTCTTTCTCTTTGTTATCGGAGGATATTTCCTTTGGCCCTATAGTCTTCAAAGGGATTCTAAATATCTGCTTTCAGATTCCACAGAAATAAGGCTAGCAAAGAGATCCACGAAATACAGATGTAACTCTGTGAGTGGAAGTCACATATCACAGAGCAGTTTCTCAGAAAGCTTCTTTCCAGATTTCATCGGAGGATATTTCCTTTTTCACCATAGCCCTCTATGGGCTTCCAAATATCACTTTGCCAATTCCACAAGAACTGTCTTAGCGAAAGGCTTCTTGAGGGGAAAGCTGTAACTCTGTGAGATGATTTCACAGAACACAAAGAAGTTTCTCAGAAAGCTTCTTTCTCTTTGTTATGGGAGGATATTTCCTTTGGCCCTATAGTCTTCAAAGGGATCCGAAATATCTGTTCTCAGATTCCACAGAAATAAGGCTAGCAAAGAGATCCACGAAATACAGATGTAACTCTGTGAGTGGAAGTCACATATCACAGAGCAGTTTCTCAGAAAGCTTCTTTCCAGATTTCATCGGAGGATATTTCCTTTTTCACCATAGCCCTCTATGGGCTTTCAAATATCACTTTGCCAATTCCACAAGAACTGTCTTAGCGAAAGGCTTCTTGAGGGGAAAGCTGTAACTCTGTGAGATGATTTCACAGAACACAAAGAAGTTTCTCAGAAAGCTTCTTTCTCTTTGTTATGGGAGGATATTTCCTTTGGCCCTATAGTCTTCACAGGGATTCTAAATATCTGCTCTCAGATTCCACAGAAATAAGGCTAGCAAAGAGATCCACGAAATACAGATGTAACTCTGTGAGTGGAAGTCACATATCGCAGAGCAGTTTCTCAGAAAGCTTCTTTCCAGATTTCATCTGAGGATATTTCCTTATTCACCATAGCCCTCTATGGGCTTCCAAATATCACTTTGCCAATTCCGCAAGAACTGTCTTAGCGAAAGGCTTCTTGAGGGGAAAGCTGTAACTCTGTGAGATGATTTCACAGAACACAAAGAAGTTTCTCAGAAAGCTTCTTTCTCTTTGTTATGGGAGGATATTTCCTTTGGCCCTATGGTCTTCACAGGGATTCTGAATATCTGCTCTCAGATTCCACAGAAATAAGGCTAGCAAAGAGATCCACGAAATACAGATGTAATGCTGTGAGTGGAAGTCACATATCACAGAGCAGTTTCTCAGAAAGCTTCTTTCCAGATTTCATCTGAGGATATTTCCTTTTTCACCGTAGCCCTCTATGGGCTTCCAAATATCACTTTTCCAATTCCACAAGAACTGTCTTAGCGAAAGGCTTGTTGAGGGGAAAGCTGTAACTCTGTGAGATGATTTCACAGAACACAAAGAAGTTTCTCAGAAAGCTTCTTAATCTTTGTTATTGGAGGATATTTCCTTTGGCCCTATAGTCTTCAAAGGGATCCGAAACATCTGTTCTCAGATTCCACAGAAATAAGGCTAGCAAAGAGATCCACGAAATACAGATGTAACTCTGTGAGTGGAAGTCACATATCAGAGAGCAGTTTCTCAGAAAGCTTCTTTCCAGATTTCATCGGAGGATATTTCCTTTTTCACAATAGCCCTCTAAGGGCTTCCAAATATCACTTTGCCAATTCCACAAGAACTGTCTTAGCGAAAGGCTTCTTGAGGGGAAAGCTGTAACTCTGTGAGATGATTTCACAGAACACAAAGAAGTTTCTCAGAAAGCTTCTTTCTCTTTGTTATGGGAGGATATTTCCTTTGGCCCTATAGTCTTCAAAGGGATTCTAAATATCTGCTTTCAGATTCCACAGAAATAAGGCTAGCAAAGAGATCCACGAAATACAGATGTAACTCTGTGAGTGGAAGTCACATATCACAGAGCAGTTTCTCAGAAAGCTTCTTTCCAGATTTCATCGGAGGATATTTCCTTTTTCACCCTAGCCCTCTATGGGCTTCCAAATATCACTTTGCCAATTCCACAAGAACTGTCCTAGCGAAAGGCTTCTTGAGGGGAAAGCTGTAACTCTGTGAGATGATTTCACAGAACACAAAGAAGTTTCTCAGAAAGCTTCTTTCTCTTTGTTATCGGAGGATATTTTCTTTGGCCCTATAGTCTTCAAAGGGATCCGAAATATCTGTTCTCTGATTCCACAGAAATAAGTCTAGCAAAGAGATCCACGAAATACAGATGTAACTCTGTGAGTGGAAGTCACATATCACAGAGCAGTTTCTCAGAAAGCTTCTTTCCAGATTTCATCGGAGGATATTTCCTTTTTCACCATAGCCCTCTATGGGCTTTCAAATATCACTTTGCCAATTCCACAAGAACTGTCTTAGCGAAAGGCTTCTTGAGGGGAAAGCTGTAACTCTGTGAGATGATTTCACAGAACACAAAGAAGTTTCTCCGAAAGCTTCTTTCTCTTTGTTATGGGAGGATATTTCCTTTGGCCCTATAGTCTTCACAGGGATTCTAAATATCTGCTCTCAGATTCCACAGAAATAAGGCTAGCAAAGAGATCTACGAAATACAGATGTAACTCTGTGAGTGGAAGTCACATATCGCAGAGCAGTTTCTCAGAAAGCTTCTTTCCAGATTTCATCTGAGGATATTTCCTTATTCACCATAGCCCTCTATGGGCTTCCAAATATCACTTTGCCAATTCCGCAAGAACTGTCTTAGCGAAAGGCTTCTTGAGGGGAAAGCTGTAACTCTGTGAGATGATTTCACAGAACACAAAGAAGTTTCTCAGAAAGCTTCTTTCTCTTTGTTATGGGAGGATATTTCCTTTGGCCCTATGGTCTTCACAGGGATTCTGAATATCTGCTCTCAGATTCCACAGAAATAAGGCTAGCAAAGAGATCCACGAAATACAGATGTAATGCTGTGAGTGGAAGTCACATATCACAGACCAGTTTCTCAGAAAGCTTCTTTCCAGATTTCATCTGAGGATATTTCCTTTTTCACCGTAGCCCTCTATGGGCTTCCAAATATCACTTTTCCAATTCCACAAGAACTGTCTTAGCGAAAGGCTTCTTGAGGGGAAAGCTGTAACTCTGTGAGATGATTTCACAGAACACAAAGAAGTTTCGCAGAAAGCTTCTTAATCTTTGTTATTGGAGGATATTTCCTTTGGCCCTATAGTCTTCAAAGGGATCCGAAATATCTGTTCTCAGATTCCACAGAAATAAGGCTAGCAAAGAGATCCACGAAATACAGATGTAACTCTGTGAGTGGAAGTCACATATCAGAGAGCAGTTTCTCAGAAAGCTTCTTTCCAGATTTCATCGGAGGATATTTCCTTTTTCACAATAGCCCTCTAAGGGCTTCCAAATATCACTTTGCCAATTCCACAAGAACTGTCTTAGCGAAAGGCTTCTTGAGGGGAAAGCTGTAACTCTGTGAGATGATTTCACAGAACACAAAGAAGTTTCTCAGAAAGCTTCTTTCTCTTTGTTATGGGAGGATATTTCCTTTGGCCCTATAGTGTTCAAAGGGATTCTAAATATCTGCTTTCAGATTCCACAGAAATAAGGCTAGCAAAGAGATCCACGAAATACAGATGTAACTCTGTGAGTGGAAGTCACATATCACAGAGCAGTTTCTCAGAAAGCTTCTTTCCAGATTTCATCGGAGGATATTTCCTTTTTCACCATAGCCCTCTATGGGCTTCCAAATATCACTTTGCCAATTCCACAAGAACTGTCCTAGCGAAAGGCTTCTTGAGGGGAAAGCTGTAACTCTGTGAGATGATTTCACAGAACACAAAGAAGTTTCTCAGAAAGCTTCTTTCTCTTTGTTATCGGAGGATATTTTCTTTGGCCCTATAGTCTTCAAAGGGATCCGAAATATCTGTTCTCAGATTCCACAGAAATAAGGCTAGCAAAGAGATCCACGAAATACAGATGTAACTCTGTGAGTGGAAGTCACATATCACAGAGCAGTTTCTCAGAAAGCTTCTTTCCAGATTTCATCGGAGGATATTTCCTTTTTCACCATAGCCCTCTATGGGCTTCCAAATATCACTTTGCCAATTCCACAAGAACTGTCTTAGCGAAAGGCTTCTTGAGGGGAAAGCTGTAACTCTGTGAGATGATTTCACAGAACACAAAGAAGTTTCTCAGAAAGCTTCTTTCTCCTCTTTATCGGAGGATATTTCCTTTGGCCCTATAGTCTTCAAAGGGATTCTAAATATCTGCTTTCAGATTCCACAGAAATAAGGCTAGCAAAGAGATCCACGAAATACAGATGTAACTCTGTGAGTGGAAGTCACATATCACAAAGCAGTTTCTCAGAAAGCTTCTTTCAAGATTTCATCTGAGGATATTTCCTTTTTCACCATAGCCCTCTATGGGCTTCCAAATATCACTTTGCCAATTCCACAAGAACTGTCTTAGCGAAAGGCTTCTTGAGGGGAAAGCTGTAACTCTGTGAGATGATTTCACAGAACACAAAGAAGTTTCTCAGAAAGCTTCTTTCTCTTTGTTATCGGAGGATATTTCCTTTGGCCCTATAGTCTTCAAAGGGATCCGAAATCTCTGTTCTCAGATTCCACAGAAATAAGGCTAGCAAAGAGATCCACGAAATACAGATGTAACTCTGTGAGTGGAAGTCACATATCACAGAGCAGTTTCTCAGAAAGCTTCTTTCCAGATGTCATCAGAGGATATTTCCTTTTTCACCATAGCCCTCTATGGGCTTCCTAATATCACTTTGCCAATTCCACAAGAACTGTCTTAGCGAAAGGCTTCTTGAGGGGAAAGCTGTAACTCTATGAGATGATTTCACAGAACACAAAGAAGTTTCTCAGAAAGCTTCTTTCTCTTTGTTATCAGAGGATATTTCCTTTGGCCCTATAGTCTTCACAGGGATTCTAAATATCTGCTCTCAGATTCCACAGAAATAAGGCTAGCAAAGAGATCCACGAAATACAGATATAACTCTGTGAGTGGAAGTCACATATCACAGAGCAGTTTCTCAGAAAGCTTCTCTCCAGATTTCATCTGAGGATATTTCCTTATTCACCATAGCCCTCTATGGGCTTCCAAATATCACTTTGCCAATTCCGCAAGAACTGTCTTAGCGAAAGGCTTCTTGAGGGGAAAGCTGTAACTCTGTGAGATGATTTCACAGAACACAAAGAAGTTTCTCAGAAATCTTCTTTCTCTTTGTTATGGGAGGATATTTCCTTTGGCCCTATAGTCTTCAAAGGGATCCGAAATATCTGTTCTCAGATTCCACAGAAATAAGGCTAGCAAAGAGATCCACGAAATACAGATGTAACTCTGTGAGTGGAAGTCACATATCACAGAGCACTTTCTCAGAAAGCTTCTTTCCAGATTTCATCGGAGGATATTTCCTTTTTCACCATAGCCCTCTATGGGCTTCCAAATATCACTTTGCCAATTCCACAAAAACTGTCCTAGCGAAAGGCTTGTTGAGGGGAAAGCTGTAACTCTGTGAGATGATTTCACAGAACACAAAGAAGTTTCTCAGAAAGCTTCTTTCTCTTTGTTATCGGAGGATATTTACTTTGGCCCTATAGTCTTCAAAGGGATCCGAAATATCTGTTCTCAGATTCCACAGAAATAAGTCTAGCAAAGAGATCCACGAAATACAGATGTAACTCTGTGAGTGGAAGGCACATATCACAGAGCAGTTTCTCAGAAAGCTTCTTTCCAGATTTCATCGGAGGATATTTCCTTTTTCACCATAGCCGTCTATGGGCTTCCAAATATCACTTTGCCAATTCCACAAGAACTGTCTTAGCGAAAGGCTTCTTGAGGGGAAAGCTGTAACTCTGTGAGATGATTTCACAGAACACAAAGAAGTTTATCAGAAAGCTTCTTTCTCTTTGTTATGGGAGGATATTTCCTTTGGCCCTATAGTCTTCACAGGGATTCTAAATATCTGCTCTCAGATTCCACAGAAATAAGGCTAGCAAAGAGATCCACGAAATACAGATGTAACTCTGTGAGTGGAAGTCACATATCACAGAGCAGTTTCTCAGAAATCTTCTTTCCAGATTTCATCGGAGGATATTTCCTTTTTCACCATAGCCCTCTATGGGCTTCCAAATATCACTTTGCCAATTCCACAAGAACTGTCTTAGCGAAAGGCTTCTTGAGGGGAAAGCTGTAACTCTGTGAGATGATTTCACAGAACACAAAGAAGTTTCTCAGAAAGCTTCTTTCTCTTTGTTATGGGAGGATATTTCCTTTGGCCCTATAGTCTTCACAGGGATTCTAAATATCTGCTCTCAGATTCCACAGAAATAAGGCTAGCAAAGAGATCCACGAAATACAGATGTAACTCTGTGAGTGGAAGTCACATATCACAGAGCAGTTTCTCAGAAAGCTTCTTTCCAGATTTCATCTGAGGATATTTCCTTTTTCACCGTAGCCCTCTATGGGCTTCCAAATATCACTTTGCCAATTCCACAAGAACTGTCTTAGCGAAAGGCTTCTTGAGGGGAAAGTTGTAACTCTGTGAGATGATTTCACAGAACACAAAGAAGTTTCTCAGAAAGCTTCTTTCTCTTTGTTATGGGAGGATATTTCCTTTGGCCCTATAGTCTTCAAAGGGATTCTAAATATCTGCTTTCAGATTCCACAGAAATAAGGCTAGCAAAGAGATCCACGAAATACAGATGTAACTCTGTGAGTGGAAGTCACATATCACAGAGCAGTTTCTCAGAAAGCTTCTTTCCAGATTTCATCGGAGGATATTTCCTTTTTCACCATAGCCCTCTATGGGCTTCCAAATATCACTTTGCCAATTCCACAAGAACTGTCCTAGCGAAAGGCTTCTTGAGGGGAAAGCTGTAACTCTGTGAGATGATTTCACAGAACACAAAGAAGTTTCTCAGAAAGCTTCTTTCTCTTTGTTATCGGAGGATATTTCCTTTGGCCCTATAGTCTTCAAAGGGATCCGAAATATCTGTTCTCAGATTCCACAGAAATAAGGCTAGCAAAGAGATCCACGAAATACAGATGTAACTCTGTGAGTGGAAGTCACATATCACAGAGCAGTTTCTCAGAAAACTTCTTTCCAGATTTCATCGGAGGATATTTTCTTTTTCACCTTAGCCCTCTATGGGCTTCCAAATATCACTTTGCCAATTCCACAAGAACTGTCTTAGCGAAAGGCTTCTTGAGGGGAAAGCTGTAACTCTGTGAGATGATTTCACAGAACACAAAGAAGTTTCTCAGAAAGCTTCTTTCTCTTTGTTATCGGAGGATATTTCCTTTTGCCCTATAGTTTTCAAAGGGATACTAAATATGTGCTTTCAGATTCCACAGAAATAAGGCTAGCAAAGAGATCCACGAAATACAGATGTAACTCTGTGAGTGGAAGTCACATATCACAGAGCAGTTTCTCAGAAAGCTTCTTTCCATATTTCATGGGAGGATATTTCCTTTTTCACCATAGCCTTCTATGGGCTTCCAAATATCACTTTTCCAATTCCACAAGAACTGTCCTAGCGAAAGGCTTCTTGAGGGGAAAGCTGTAACTCTGTGAGATGATTTCACAGAGCACAAAGAAGTTTCTCAGAAAGCTTCTTTCTGTTTGTTATGGGAGGATATTTCCTTTGGCCCTATAGTCTTCAAAGGGATCCGAAATATCTGTTCTCAGATTCCACAGAAATAAGGCTAGCAAAGAGATCCACGAAATACAGATGTAACTCTGTGAGTGGAAGTCACATATCACAGAGCAGTTTCTCAGAAAGCTTCTTTCCAGATTTCATCAGAGGATATTTCCTTTTTCACCATAGCCCTCTATGGGCTTCCAAATATCACTTTGCCAATTCACAAGAACTGTCTTAGCGAAAGGCTTCTTGAGGGGAAAGCTGTAACTCTGTGAGATGATTTCACAGAACACAAAGAAGTTTCTCAGAAAGCTTCTTTCTCCTCGTTATCGGAGGATATTTCCTTTGGCCCTATAGTCTTCAAAGGGATTCTAAATATCTGCTTTCAGATTCCACAGAAATAAGGCTAGCAAAGAGATCCACGAAATACAGATGTAACTCTGTGAGTGGAAGTCACATATCACAGAGCAGTTTCTCAGACAGCTTCTTTCAAGATTTCATCTGAGGATATTTCCTTTTTCACCATAGCCCTCTATGGGCTTCCAAATATCACTTTGCCAATTCCACAAGAACTGTCTTAGCGAAAGGCTTCTTGAGGGGAAAGCTGTAACTCTGTGAGATGATTTCACAGAACACAAAGAAGTTTCTCAGAAAGCTTCTTTCTCTTTGTTATGGGAGGATATTTCCTTTGGCCCTATAGTCTTCAAAGGGATCCGAAATCTCTGTTCTCAGATTCCACAGAAATAAGGCTAGCAAAGAGATCCACGAAATACAGATGTAACTCTGTGAGTGGAAGTCACATATCACAGAGCAGTTTCTCAGAAAGCTTCTTTCCAGAAGTCATCAGGTGATATTTCCTTTTTCACCATAGCCCTCTATGGGCTTCCTAATATCACTTTGCCAATTCCACAAGAACTGTCTTAGCGAAAGGCTTCTTGAGGGGAAAGCTGTAACTCTGTGAGATGATTTCACAGAACACAAAGAAGTTTCTCAGAAAGCTTCTTTCTCTTTGTTATCAGAGGATATTTCCTTTGGCCCTATAGTCTTCACAGGGATTCTAAATATCTGCTCTCAGATTCCACAGAAATAAGGCTAGCAAAGAGATCCACGAAATACAGATATAACTCTGTGAGTGGAAGTCACATATCACAGAGCAGTTTCTCAGAAAGCTTCTTTCCAGATTTCATCTGAGGATATTTCCTTATTCACAATAGCCCTCTATGGGCTTCCAAATATCACTTTGCCAATTCCGCAAGAACTGTCTTAGCGAAAGGCTTCTTGAGGGGAAAGCTGTAACTCTGTGAGATGATTTCACAGAACACAAAGAAGTTTCTCAGAAAGCTTCTTTCTCTTTGTTATGGGAGGATATTTCCTTTGGCCCTATAGTCTTCAAAGGGATCCGAAATATCTGTTCTCAGATTCCACAGAAATAAGGCTAGCAAAGAGATCCACGAAATACAGATGTAACTCTGTGAGTGGAAGTCACATATCACAGAGCAGTTTCTCAGAAAGCTTCTTTCCAGATTTCATCAGAGGATATTTCCTTTTTCACCATAGCCCTCTATGGGCTTCCAAATATCACTTTGCCAATTCCACAAGAACTGTCTTAGCGAAAGGCTTCTTGAGGGGAAAGCTGTAACTCTGTGAGATGATTTCACAGAACACAAAGAAGTTTCTCAGAAAGCTTCTTTCTCCTCGTTATCGGAGGATATTTCCTTTGGCCCTATAGTCTTCAAAGGGATTCTAAATATCTGCTTTCAGATTCCACAGAAATAAGGCTAGCAAAGAGATCCACGAAATACAGATGTAACTCTGTGAGTGGAAGTCACATATCACAGAGCAGTTTCTCAGAAAGCTTCTTGCAAGATTTCATCTGAGGATATTTCCTTTTTCACCATAGCCCTCTATGGGCTTCCAAATATCACTTTGCCAATTCCACAAGAACTGTCTTAGCGAAAGGCTTGTTGAGGGGAAAGCTGTAACTCTGTGAGATGATTTCACAGAACACAAAGAAGTTTCGCAGAAAGCTTCTTAATCTTTGTTATTGGAGGATATTTCCTATGGCCCTATAGTCTTCAAAGGGATCCGAAATATCTGTTCTCAGATTCCACAGAAATAAGGCTAGCAAAGAGATCCACGAAATACAGATGTAACTCTGTGAGTGGAAGTCACATATCACAGAGCAGTTTCTCAGAAAGCTTCTTTCCAGAAGTCATCAGCTGATATTTCCTTTTTCACCATCGCCCTCTATGGGCTTCCTAATATCACTTTGCCAATTCCACAAGAACTGTCTTAGCGAAAGGCTTCTTGAGGGGAAAGCTGTAACTCTGTGAGATGATTTCACAGAGCACAAAGAAGTTTCTCAGAAAGCTTCTTTCTCTTTGTTATGGGAGGATATTTCCTTTGGCCCTATAGTCTTCAAAGGGATCCGAAATATCTGTTCTCAGATTCCACAGAAATAAGGCTAGCAAAGAGATCCACGAAATACAGATGTAACTCTGTGAGTGGAGTCACATATCACAGAGCAGTTTCTCAGAAAGCTTCTTTCCAGATTTCATCGGAGGATATTTCCTTTTTCACCATAGCCCTCTATGGGCTTCCAAATATCATTCTGCCAATTCCACAAAAACTGTCCTAGCGAAAGGCTTGTTGAGGGGAAAGCTGTAACTCTGTGAGATGATTTCACAGAACACAAAGAAGTTTCTCAGAAAGCTTCTTTCTCTTTGTTATCGGAGGATATTTCCTTTGGCCCTATAGTCTTCAAAGGGATTCTAAATATCTGTTCTCAGATTCCACAGAAATAAGGCTAGCAAAGAGATCCACGAAATACAGATGTAACTCTGTGAGTGGAAGGCACATTTCACAGAGCAGTTTCTCAGAAAGCTTCTTTCCAGATTTCATCGGAGGATATTTCCTTTTTCACCATAGCCCTCTATGGGCTTCCAAATATCACTTTGTCAATTCCACAAGAACTGTCTTAGCGAAAGGCTTCTTGAGGGGAAAGCTGTAACTCTGTGAGATGATTTCACAGAACACAAAGAAGTTTCTCAGAAAGCTTCTTTCTCTTTGTTATGGGAGGATATTTCCTTTGGCCCTATAGTCTTCAAAGGGATCCGAAATATCTGTTCTCAGATTCCACAGAAATAAGGCTAGCAAAGAGATCCACGAAATACAGATGTAACTCTGTGAGTGGAAGTCACATATCATAGAGCAGTTTCTCAGAAAGCTTCTTTCCAGATTTCATCGGAGGATATTTCCTTTTTCACCATAGCCCTCTATGGGCTTCCAAATATCACTTTGCCAATTCCACAAGAGCTGTCCTACCGAAAGGCTTCTTGAGGGGAAAGCTGTAACTCTGTGAGATGATTTCACAGAACACAAAGAAGTTTATCAGAAAGCTTCTTTCTCTTTGTTATTGGAGGATATTTACTTTGGCCCTATAGTCTTCAAAGGGATCCGAAATATCTGTTCTCAGATTCCACAGAAATAAGGCTAGCAAAGAGATCCACGAAATACAGATGTAACTCTGTGAGTGGAAGTCACATATCACAGAGCCGTTTCTCAGAAAGCTTCTTTCCAGATTTCATCGGAGGATATTTTCTTTTTCACCATAGCCCTCTATGGGCTTCCAAATATCACTTTGCCAATTCCACAAGAACTGTCGTAGCGAAAGGCTTCTTGAGGGGAAAGCTGTAACTCTGTGAGATGATTTCACAGAACACAAAGAAGTTTCTCAGAAAGCTTCTTTCTCTTTGTTATCGGAGGATATTTCCTTTGGCCCTATAGTATTCAAAGGGATACTAAATATGTGCTTTCAGATTCTACAGAAATAAGGCTAGCAAAGAGATCCACGAAATACAGATGTAACTCTGTGAGTGGAAGTCACATATCACAGAGCAGTTTCTCAGAAAGCTTCTTTCCAGATTTCATCGGAGGATATTTCCTTTTTCACCATAGCCCTCTATGGGCTTCCAAATATCACTTTGCCAATTCCACAAGAACTGTCCTAGCGAAAGGCTTCTTGAGGGGAAAGCTGTAACTCTGTGAGATGATTTCACAGAACACAAAGAAGTTTCTCAGAAAGCTTCTTTCTCTTTGTTATCGGAGGATATTTCCTTTGGCCCTATAGTCTTCAAAGGGATCCGAAATATCTGTTCTCAGATTCCACAGAAATAAGGCTAGCAAAGAGATCCACGAAATACAGATGTAACTCTGTGAGTGGAAGTCACATATCACAGAGCAGTTTCTCAGAAAACTTCTTTCCAGATTTCATCGGAGGATATTTTCTTTTTCACGTTAGCCCTCTATGGGCTTCCAAATATCACTTTGCCAATTCCACAAGAACTGTCTTAGCGAAAGGCTTCTTGAGGGGAAAGCTGTAACTCTGTGAGATGATTTCACAGAACACAAAGAAGTTTCTCAGAAAGCTTCTTTCTCTTTGTTATCGGAGGATATTTCCTTTTGCCCTATAGTTTTCAAAGGGATACTAAATATGTGCTTTCAGATTCCACAGAAATAAGGCTAGCAAAGAGATCCACGAAATAGAGATGTAACTCTGTGAGTGGAAGTCACATATCACAGAGCAGTTTCTCAGAAAGCTTCTTTCCATATTTCATGGGAGGATATTTCCTTTTTCACCATAGCCCTCTATGGGCTTCCAAATATCACTTTTCCAATTCCACAAGAACTGTCCTAGCGAAAGGCTTCTTGAGGGGAAAGCTGTAACTCTGTGAGATGATTTCACAGAACACAAAGAAGTTTCTCAGAAAGCTTCTTTCTGTTTGTTATGGGAGGATATTTCCTTTGGCCCTATAGTCTTCAAAGGGATCCGAAATATCTGTTCTCAGATTCCACAGAAATAAGGCTAGCAAAGAGATCCACGAAATACAGATGTAACTCTGTGAGTGGAAGTCACATATCACAGAGCAGTTTCTCAGAAAGCTTCTTTCCAGATTTCATCAGAGGATATTTCCTTTTTCACCATAGCCCTCTATGGGTTTCCAAATATCACTTTGCCAATTCCACAAGAACTGTCTTAGCGAAAGGCTTCTTGAGGGGAAAGCTGTAACTCTGTGAGATGATTTCACAGAACACAAAGAAGTTTCTCAGAAAGCTTCTTTCTCCTCGTTATCGGAGGATATTTCCTTTGGCCCTATAGTCTTCAAAGGGATTCTAAATATCTGCTTTCAGATTCCACAGAAATAAGGCTAGCAAAGAGATCCACGAAATACAGATGTAACTCTGTGAGTGGAAGTCACATATCACAGAGCAGTTTCTCAGACAGCTTCTTTCAAGATTTCATCTGAGGATATTTCCTTTTTCACCATAGCCCTCTATGGGCTTCCAAATATCACTTTGCCAATTCCACAAGAACTATCTTAGCGAAAGGCTTCTTGAGGGGAAAGCTGTAACTCTGTGAGATGATTTCACAGAACACAAAGAAGTTTCTCAGAAAGCTTCTTTCTCTTTGTTATGGGAGGATATTTCCTTTGGCCCTATAGTCTTCAAAGGGATCCGAAATCTCTGTTCTCAGATTCCACAGAAATAAGGCTAGCAAAGAGATCCACGAAATACAGATGTAACTCTGTGAGTGGAAGTCACATATCACAGAGCAGTTTCTCAGAAAGCTTCTTTCCAGAAGTCATCAGGTGATATTTCCTTTTTCACCATAGCCCTCTATGGGCTTCCTAATATCACTTTGCCAATTCCACAAGAACTGTCTTAGCGAAAGGCTTCTTGAGGGGAAAGCTGTAACTCTGTGAGATGATTTCACAGAACACAAAGAAGTTTCTCAGAAAGCTTCTTTCTCTTTGTTATCAGAGGATATTTCCTTTGGCCCTATAGTCTTCACAGGGATTCTAAATATCTGCTCTCAGATTCCACAGAAATAAGGCTAGCAAAGAGATCCACGAAATACAGATATAACTCTGTGAGTGGAAGTCACATATCACAGAGCAGTTTCTCAGAAAGCTTCTTTCCAGATTTCATCTGAGGATATTTCCTTATTCACAATAGCCCTCTATGGGCTTCCAAATATCACTTTGCCAATTCCGCAAGAACTGTCTTAGCGAAAGGCTTCTTGAGGGGAAAGCTGTAACTCTGTGAGATGATTTCACAGAACACAAAGAAGTTTCTCAGAAAGCTTCTTTCTCTTTGTTATGGGAGGATATTTCCTTTGGCCCTATAGTCTTCAAAGGGATCCGAAATATCTGTTCTCAGATTCCACAGAAATAAGGCTAGCAAAGAGATCCACGAAATACAGATGTAACTCTGTGAGTGGAAGTCACATATCACAGAGCAGTTTCTCAGAAAGCTTCTTTCCAGATTTCATCAGAGGATATTTCCTTTTTCACCATAGCCCTCTATGGGCTTCCAAATATCACTTTGCCAATTCCACAAGAACTGTCTTAGCGAAAGGCTTCTTGAGGGGAAAGCTGTAACTCTGTGAGATGATTTCACAGAACACAAAGAAGTTTCTCAGAAAGCTTCTTTCTCCTCGTTATCGGAGGATATTTCCTTTGGCCCTATAGTCTTCAAAGGGATTCTAAATATCTGCTTTCAGATTCCACAGAAATAAGGCTAGCAAAGAGATCCACGAAATACAGATGTAACTCTGTGAGTGGAAGTCACATATCACAGAGCAGTTTCTCAGAAAGCTTCTTGCAAGATTTCATCTGAGGATATTTCCTTTTTCACCATAGCCCTCTATGGGCTTCCAAATATCACTTTGCCAATTCCACAAGAACTGTCTTAGCGAAAGGCTTGTTGAGGGGAAAGCTGTAACTCTGTGAGATGATTTCACAGAACACAAAGAAGTTTCGCAGAAAGCTTCTTAATCTTTGTTATTGGAGGATATTTCCTTTGGCCCTATAGTCTTCAAAGGGATCCGAAATATCTGTTCTCAGATTCCACAGAAATAAGGCTAGCAAAGAGATCCACGAAATACAGATGTAACTCTGTGAGTGGAAGTCACATATCACAGAGCAGTTTCTCAGAAAGCTTCTTTCCAGAAGTCATCAGCTGATATTTCCTTTTTCACCATAGCCCTCTATGGGCTTCCTAATATCACTTTGCCAATTCCACAAGAACTGTCTTAGCGAAAGGCTTCTTGAGGGGAAAGCTGTAACTCTGTGAGATGATTTCACAGAGCACAAAGAAGTTTCTCAGAAAGCTTCTTTCTCTTTGTTATGGGAGGATATTTCCTTTGGCCCTATAGTCTTCAAAGGGATCCGAAATATCTGTTCTCAGATTCCACAGAAATAAGGCTAGCAAAGAGATCCACGAAATACAGATGTAACTCTGTGAGTGGAGTCACATATCACAGAGCAGTTTCTCAGAAAGCTTCTTTCCAGATTTCATCGGAGGATATTTCCTTTTTCACCATAGCCCTCTATGGGCTTCCAAATATCATTCTGCCAATTCCACAAAAACTGTCCTAGCGAAAGGCTTGTTGAGGGGAAAGCTGTAACTCTGTGAGATGATTTCACAGAACACAAAGAAGTTTCTCAGAAAGCTTCTTTCTCTTTGTTATCGGAGGATATTTCCTTTGGCCCTATAGTCTTCAAAGGGATTCTAAATATCTGTTCTCAGATTCCACAGAAATAAGGCTAGCAAAGAGATCCACGAAATACAGATGTAACTCTGTGAGTGGAAGGCACATTTCACAGAGCAGTTTCTCAGAAAGCTTCTTTCCAGATTTCATCGGAGGATATTTCCTTTTCCCCATAGCCCTCTATGGGCTTCCAAATATCACTTTGTCAATTCCACAAGAACTGTCTTAGCGAAAGGCTTCTTGAGGGGAAAGCTGTAACTCTGTGAGATGATTTCACAGAACACAAAGAAGTTTCTCAGAAAGCTTCTTTCTCTTTGTTATGGGAGGATATTTCCTTTGGCCCTATAGTCTTCAAAGGGATCCGAAATATCTGTTCTCAGATTCCACAGAAATAAGGCTAGCAAAGAGATCCACGAAATACAGATGTAACTCTGTGAGTGGAAGTCACATATCATAGAGCAGTTTCTCAGAAAGCTTCTTTCCAGATTTCATCGGAGGATATTTCCTTTTTCACCATAGCCCTCTATGGGCTTCCAAATATCACTTTGCCAATTCCACAAGAGCTGTCCTACCGAAAGGCTTCTTGAGGGGAAAGCTGTAACTCTGTGAGATGATTTCACAGAACACAAAGAAGTTTATCAGAAAGCTTCTTTCTCTTTGTTATTGGAGGATATTTACTTTGGCCCTATAGTCTTCAAAGGGATCCGAAATATCTGTTCTCAGATTCCACAGAAATAAGGCTAGCAAAGAGATCCACGAAATACAGATGTAACTCTGTGAGTGGAAGTCACATATCACAGAGCCGTTTCTCAGAAAGCTTCTTTCCAGATTTCATCGGAGGATATTTTCTTTTTCACCATAGCCCTCTATGGGCTTCCAAATATCACTTTGCCAATTCCACAAGAACTGTCGTAGCGAAAGGCTTCTTGAGGGGAAAGCTGTAACTCTGTGAGATGATTTCACAGAACACAAAGAAGTTTCTCAGAAAGCTTCTTTCTCTTTGTTATCGGAGGATATTTCCTTTGGCCCTATAGTATTCAATGGGATACTAAATATGTGCTTTCAGATTCTACAGAAATAAGGCTAGCAAAGAGATCCACGAAATACAGATGTAACTCTGTGAGTGGAAGTCACATATCACAGAGCAGTTTCTCAGAAAGCTTCTTTCCAGATTTCATCGGAGGATATTTCCTTTTTCACCATAGCCCTCTATGGGCTTCCAAATATCACTTTGCCAATTCCACAAGAACTGTCCTAGCGAAAGGCTTCTTGAGGGGAAAGCTGTAACTCTGTGAGATGATTTCACAGAACACAAAGAAGTTTCTCAGAAAGCTTCTTTCTCTTTGTTATCGGAGGATATTTCCTTTGGCCCTATAGTCTTCAAAGGGATCCGAAATATCTGTTCTCAGATTCCACAGAAATAAGGCTAGCAAAGAGATCCACGAAATACAGATGTAACTCTGTGAGTGGAAGTCACATATCACAGAGCAGTTTCTCAGAAAGCTTCTTTCCAGATTTCATCGGAGGATATTTCCTTTTTCACCATAGCCCTCTATGGGCTTCCAAATATCACTTTGCCAATCCCACAAGAACTGTCTTAGCGAAAGGATTCTTCAGGGAAAAGCTGTAACTCTGTGAGATGATTTCACAGAACACAAAGAAGTTTCTCAGAAAGCTTCTTTGTCTTTGGTATCGGAAGATATTTCCTTTGTCCCTATAGTATTCAAAGGGATCCGAAATATCTGTTCTCAGATTCCACAGAAATAAGGCTAGCAAAGAGATCCACGAAATACAGATGTAACTCTGTGAGTGGAAGTCACATATCACAGAGCAGTTTCTCAGAAAGCTTCTTTCCAGATTTCATCGGAGGATATTTCCTTTTTCACCATAGCCCTCTATCGGCTTCCAAATATCACTTTGCCAATTCCACAAGAACTGTCTTAGCGAAAGGCTTCTTGAGGGGAAAGCTGTAACTCTGTGAGATGATTTCACAGAACACAAAGAAGTTTATCAGAAAGCTTCTTTCTCTTTGTTATCGGAGGATATTTCCTTTGGCCCTATTGTCTTCAAAGGGATCCGAAATATCTGTTCTCAGATTCCACAGAAATAAGGCTAGCAAAGAGATCCACGAAATACAGATGTAACTTTGTGAGTGGAAGTCACATATCACAGAGCAGTTTCTCAGAAAGCTTCTTTCCAGATTTCATCTGAGGATATTTCCTTTTTCACCGTAGCCCTCTATGGGCTTCCAAATATCACTTTGCCAATTCCACAAGAACTGTCTTAGCGAAAGGCTTCTTGAGGGGAAAGCTGTAACTCTGTGAGATGATTTCACAGAACACAAAGAAGTTTCTCAGAAAGCTTCTTTCTCTTTGTTATGGGAGGATATTTCCTTTGGCCCTATAGTCTTCAAAGGGATCCGAAATATCTGTTCTCAGATTCCACAGAAATAAGGCTAGCAAAGAGATCCACGAAATACAGATGTAACTCTGTGAGTGGAAGTCACATATCACAGAGCAGTTTCTCAGAAAGCTTCTTTCCAGATTTCATCGGAGGATATTTCCTTTTTCACCATAGCCCTCTACGGGCTTCCAAATATCACTTTGCCAATTCCACAAGAACTGTCTTAGCGAAAGGCTTCTTGAGGGGAAAGCTGTAACTCTGTGAGATGATTTCACAGAACACAAAGAAGTTTCTCAGAAAGCTTCTTTCTCTTTTTTATGGGAGGATATTTCCTTTGGCCCTATAGTCTTCAAAGGGATCCGAAATATCTGTTCTCAGATTCCACAGAAATAAGGCTAGCAAAGAGATGCACGAAATACAGATGTAACTCTGTGAGTGGAAGTCACATATCACAGAGCAGTTTCTCAGAAAGCTTCTTTCCAGATTTCATCGGAGGATATTTCCTTTTTCACCATAGCCCTCTAAGGGCTTCCAAATATCACTTTGCCAATTCCACAAGAACTGTCTTAGCGAAAGGCTTCTTGAGGGGAAAGCTGTAACTCTGTGAGATGATTTAACAGAACACAAAGAAGTTTCTCAGAAAGCTTCTTTCTCTTTGTTATCGGAGGATATTTCCTTTGGCCCTATAGTCTTCAAAGGGATCCGAAATATCTGTTCTCAGATTCCACAGAAATAAGGCTAGCAAAGAGATCCACGAAATACAGATGTAACTCTGTGAGTGGAAGTCACATATCACAGAGCAGTTTCTCAGAAAGCTTCTTTCCAGATTTCATGGGAGGATATTTCCTTTTTCTCCATAGCCCTCTATGGGCTTCCAAATATCACTTTGCCAATTCCACAAGAACTGTCTTAGCGAAAGCCTTCTTGAGGGGAAAGCTGTAAATCTGTGAGATGATTTCACAGAACACAAAGAAGTTTCTGAGAAAGCTTCTTTCTCTTTGTTATCGGAGGATATTTCCTTTGGCCCTATAGTCTTCAAAGGGATCCGAAATATCTGTTCTCAGATTCCACAGAAATAAGGCTAGCAAAGAGATCCACGAAATACAGATGTAACTCTGTGAGTGGAAGTCACATATCACAGAGCAGTTTCTCAGAAAGCTTCTTTCCAGATTTCATCTGAGGATATTTCTTTTTCACCATAGCCCTCTATGGGCTTCCAAATATCACTTTGCCAATTCCACAAGAACTGTCTTAGCGAAAGGCTTCTTGAGGGGAAAGCTGTAACTCTGTGAGATGATTTCACAGAACACAAAGAAGTTTCTCAGAAAGCTTCTTTCTCTTTGTTATCGGAGGATATTTCCTTTGGCCCTATAGTCTTCAAAGGGATCCGAAATATCTGCTCTCAGATTCCACAGAAATAAGGCTAGCAAAGAGATCCACGAAATACAGATGTAACTCTGTGAGTGGAAGTCACATATCACAGAGCAGTTTCTCAGAAAGCTTCTTTCCAGATTTCATCGGAGGATATTTCCTTTTTCACCATAGCCCTCTATGGGCTTCCAAATATCACTTTGCCAATTCCACAAGAACTGTCTTAGCGAAAGGATTATTCAGGGAAAAGCTGTAACTCTGTGAGATGATTTCACAGAACACAAAGAAGTTTCTCAGAAAGCTTCTTTCTCTTTGTTATGGGAGGATATTTCCTTTGGCCCTATAGTCTTCAAAGGGATTCTAAATATCTGCTTTCAGATTCCACAGAAATAAGGCTAGCAAAGAGATCCACGAAATACAGATGTAACTCTGTGAGTGGAAGTCACATATCACAGAGCAGTTTCTCAGAAAGCTTCTTTCCAGATTTCATCGGAGGATATTTCCTTTTTCACCATAGCCCTCTATGGGCTTCCAAATATCACTTTGCCAATTCCACAAGAACTGTCTTAGCGAAAGGCTTTTTGAGGTGAAAGCTGTAACTCTGTGAGATGATTTCACAGAACAGAAAGAAGTTTATCAGAAAGCTTCTTTCTTTTTGTTATCGGAGGATATTTCCTTTGGCCCTATTGTCTTCAAAGGGATCCGAAATATCTGTTCTCAGATTCCACAGAAATAAGGCTAGCAAAGAGATCCTCGAAATACAGATGTAACTTTGTGAGTGGAAGTCACATATCACAGAGCAGTTTCTCAGAAAGCTTCTTTCCAGATTTCATCTGAGGATATTTCCTTTTTCACCGTACCCCTCTATGGGCTTCCAAATATCACTTTGCCAATTCCACAAGAACTGTCTTAGCGAAAGGCTTCTTGAGGGGAAAGCTGTAACTCTGTGAGATGATTTCACAGAACACAAAGAAGTTTCTCAGAAAGCTTCTTTCTCTTTGTTATGGGAGGATATTTCCTTTGGCCCTATAGTCTTCAAAGGGATCCGAAATATCTGTTCTCAGATTCCACAGAAATAAGGCTAGCAAAGAGATCCACGAAATACAGATGTAACTCTGTGAGTGGAAGTCACATATCACAGAGCAGTTTCTCAGAAAGCTTCTTTCCAGATTTCATCGGAGGATATTTCCTTTTTCACCATAGCCCTCTACGGGCTTCCAAATATCACTTTGCCAATTCCACAAGAACTGTCTTAGCGAAAGGCTTCTTGAGAGGAAAGCTGTAACTCTGTGAGATGATTTCACAGAACACAAAGAAGTTTCTCAGAAAGCTTCTTTCTCTTTTTTATGGGAGGATATTTCCTTTGGCCCTATAGTCTTCAAAGGGATCCGAAATATCTGTTCTCACATTCCACAGAAATAAGGCTAGCAAAGAGATGCACGAAATACAGATGTAACTCTGTGAGTGGAAGTCACATATCACAGAGCAGTTTCTCAGAAAGCTTCTTTCCAGATTTCATCGGAGGATATTTCCTTTTTCACCATAGCCCTCTAAGGGCTTCCAAATATCACTTTGCCAATTCCACAAGAACTGTCTTAGCGAAAGGCTTCTTGAGGGGAAAGCTGTAACTCTGTGAGATGATTTAACAGAACACAAAGAAGTTTCTCAGAAAGCTTCTTTCTCTTTGTTATCGGAGGATATTTCCTTTGGCCCTATAGTCTTCAAAGGGATCCGAAATATCTGTTCTCAGATTCCACAGAAATAAGGCTAGCAAAGAGATCCACGAAATACAGATGTAACTCTGTGAGTGGAAGTCACATATCACAGAGCAGTTTCTCAGAAAGCTTCTTTCCAGATTTCATGGGAGGATATTTCCTTTTTCCCATAGCCCTCTATGGGCTTCCAAATATCACTTTGCCAATTCCACAAGAACTGTCTTAGCGAAAGGCTTCTTGAGGGGAAAGCTGTAACTCTGTGAGATGATTTCACAGAACACAAAGAAGTTTCTCAGAAAGCTTCTTTCTCTTTGTTATCGGAGGATATTTCCTTTGGCCCTATAGTCTTCAAAGGGATTCTAAATATCTGTTCTCAGATTCCACAGAAATAAGGCTAGCAAAGAGATCCACGAAATACAGATGTAACTCTGTGAGTGGAAGGCACATATCACAGAGCAGTTTCTCAGAAAGCTTCTTTCCAGATTTCATCGGAGGATATTTTCTTTTTCACCATAGCCCTCTATGGGCTTCCAAATATCACTTTGCCAATTCCACAAGAACTGTCGTAGCGAAAGGCTTCTTGAGGGGAAAGCTGTAACTCTCTGAGATGATTTCACAGAACACAAAGAAGTTTCTCAGAAAGCTTCTTTCTCTTTGTTATCGGAGGATATTTCCTTTGGCCCTATAGTCTTCAAAGGGATCCGAAATATCTGTTCTCAGATTCCACAGAAATAAGGCTAGCAAAGAGATCCACGAAATACAGATGTAACTCTGTGAGTGGAAGTCACATATCACAGAGCAGTTTCGCAGAAAGCTTCTTTCCAGATTTCATCGGAGGATATTTCCTTTTTCACCATAGCCCTCTATGGGCTTCCAAATATCACTTTGCCAATTCCACAAGAACTGTCTTAGCGAAAGGCTTCTTCAGGGGAAAGCTGTAACTCTGTGAGATGATTTCACAGAACACAAAGAAGTTTTTAAGAAAGCTTCTTTCTCTTTGTTATCGGAAGATATTTCCTTTGTCCCTATAGTATTCAAAGGGATCCGAAATATCTGTTCTCAGATTCCACAGAAATAAGGCTAGCAAAGAGATCCACGAAATACAGATGTAACTCTGTGAGTGGAAGTCACATATCACAGAGCAGTTTCTCAGAAAGCTTCTTTCCAGATTTCATCGGAGGATATTTCCTTTTTCACCATAGCCCTCTATGGGCTTCCAAATATCACTTTGTCAATTCCACAAGAACTGTCTTAGCGAAAGGCTTCTTGAGGGGAAAGCTGTAACTCTGTGAGATGATTTCACAGAACACAAAGAAGTTTCTCAGAAAGCTTCTTTCTCTTTGTTATGGGAGGATATTTCCTTTGGCCCTATAGTCTTCAAAGGGATCCGAAATATCTGTTCTCAGATTCCACAGAAATAAGGCTAGCAAAGAGATCCACGAAATACAGATGTAACTCTGTGAGTGGAAGTCACATATCATAGAGCAGTTTCTCAGAAAGCTTCTTTCCAGATTTCATCGGAGGATATTTCCTTTTTCACCATAGCCCTCTATGGGCTTCCAAATATCACTTTGCCAATTCCTCAAGAACTGTCCTACCGAAAGGCTTCTTGAGGGGAAAGCTGTAACTCTGTGAGATGATTTCACAGAACACAAAGAAGTTTATCAGAAAGCTTCTTTCTCTTTGTTATTGGAGGATATTTACTTTGGCCCTATAGTCTTCAAAGGGATCCGAAATATCTGTTCTCAGATTCCACAGAAATAAGGCTAGCAAAGAGATCCACGAAATACAGATGTAACTCTGTGAGTGGAAGTCACATATCACAGAGCAGTTTCTCAGAAAGCTTCTTTCCAGATTTCATCGGAGGATATTTTCTTTTTCACCATAGCCCTCTATGGGCTTCCAAATATCACTTTGCCAATTCCACAAGAACTGTCGTAGCGAAAGGCTTCTTGAGGGGAAAGCTGTAACTCTGTGAGATGATTTCACAGAACACAAAGAAGTTTCTCAGAAAGCTTCTTTCTCTTTGTTATCGGAGGATATTTCCTTTGGCCCTATAGTATTCAAAGGGATACTAAATATGTGCTTTCAGATTCCACAGAAATAAGGCTAGCAAAGAGATCCACGAAATACAGATGTAACTCTGTGAGTGGAAGTCACATATCACAGAGCAGTTTCTCAGAAAGCTTCTTTCCATATTTCATGGGAGGATATTTCCTTTTTCACCATAGCCCTCTATGGGCTTCCAAATATCACTTTGCCAATTCCACAAGAACTGTCCTAGCGAAAGGCTTCTTGAGGGGAAAGCTGTAACTCTCTGAGATGATTTCACAGAACACAAAGAAGTTTCTCAGAAAGCTTCTTTCTCTTTGTTATCGGAGGATATTTCCTTTGGCCCTATAGTCTTCAAAGGGATCCGAAATATCTGTTCTCAGATTCCACAGAAATAAGGCTAGCAAAGAGATCCACGAAATACAGATGTAACTCTGTGAGTGGAAGTCACATATCACAGAGCAGTTTCTCAGAAAGCTTCTTTCCAGATTTCATCGGAGGTATTTCCTTTTTCACCATAGCCCTCTATGGGCTTCCAAATATCACTTTGCCAATTCCACAAGAGCTGTCTTAGCGAAAGGCTTCTTCAGGGGAAAGCTGTAACTCTGTGAGATGATTTCACAGAACACAAAGAAGTTTTTAAGAAAGCTTCTTTCTCTTTGTTATCGGAAGATATTTCCTTTGTCCCCATAGTATTCAAAGGGATCCGAAATATCTGTTCTCAGATTCCACAGAAATAAGGCTAGCAAAGAGATCCACGAAATACAGATGTAACTCTGTGAGTGGAGTCACATATCACAGAGCAGTTTCTCAGAAAGCTTCTTTCCAGATTTCATCGGAGGATATTTCCTTTTTCACCATAGCCCTCTATGGGCTTCCAAATATCATTCTGCCAATTCCACAAAAACTGTCCTAGCGAAAGGCTTGTTGAGGGGAAAGCTGTAACTCTGTGAGATGATTTCACAGAACACAAAGAAGTTTCTCAGAAAGCTTCTTTCTCTTTGTTATCGGAGGATATTTCCTTTGGCCCTATAGTCTTCAAAGGGATTCTAAATATCTGTTCTCAGATTCCACAGAAATAAGGCTAGCAAAGAGATCCACGAAATACAGATGTAACTCTGTGAGTGGAAGGCACATTTCACAGAGCAGTTTCTCAGAAAGCTTCTTTCCAGATTTCATCGGAGGATATTTCATTTTTCACCATAGCCCTCTATGGGCTTCCAAATATCACTTTGTCAATTCCACAAGAACTGTCTTAGCGAAAGGCTTCTTGAGGGGAAAGCTGTAACTCTGTGAGATGATTTCACAGAACACAAAGAAGTTTCTCAGAAAGCTTCTTTCTCTTTGTTATGGGAGGATATTTCCTTTGGCCCTATAGTCTTCAAAGGGATCCGAAATATCTGTTCTCAGATTCCACAGAAATAAGGCTAGCAAAGAGATCCACGAAATACAGATGTATCTCTGTGAGTGGAAGTCACATATCATAGAGCAGTTTCTCAGAAAGCTTCTTTCCAGATTTCATCGGAGGATATTTCCTTTTTCACCATAGCCCTCTATGGGCTTCCAAATATCACTTTGCCAATTCCACAAGAGCTGTCCTACCGAAAGGCTTCTTGAGGGGAAAGCTGTAACTCTGTGAGATGATTTCACAGAACACAAAGAAGTTTATCAGAAAGCTTCTTTCTCTTTGTTATTGGAGGATATTTACTTTGGCCCTATAGTCTTCAAAGGGATCCGAAATATCTGTTCTCAGATTCCACAGAAATAAGGCTAGCAAAGAGATCCACGAAATACAGATGTAACTCTGTGAGTGGAAGTCACATATCACAGAGCAGTTTCTCAGAAAGCTTCTTTCCAGATTTCATCGGAGGATATTTTCTTTTTCACCATAGCCCTCTATGGGCTTCCAAATATCACTTTGCCAATTCCACAAGAACTGTCGTAGCGAAAGGCTTCTTGAGGGGAAAGCTGTAACTCTGTGAGATGATTTCACAGAACACAAAGAAGTTTCTCAGAAAGCTTCTTTCTCTTTGTTATCGGAGGATATTTCCTTTGGCCCTATAGTATTCAAAGGGATACTAAATATGTGCTTTCAGATTCCACAGAAATAAGGCTAGCAAAGAGATCCACGAAATACAGATGTAACTCTGTGAGTGGAAGTCACATATCACAGAGCAGTTTCTCAGAAAGCTTCTTTCCAGATTTCATCGGAGGATATTTCCTTTTTCACCATAGCCCTCTATGGGCTTCCAAATATCACTTTGCCAATTCCACAAGAACTGTCCTAGCGAAAGGCTTCTTGAGGGGAAAGCTGTAACTCTGTGAGATGATTTCACAGAACACAAAGAAGTTTCTCAGAAAGCTTCTTTCTCTTTGTTATGGGAGGATATTTCCTTTGGCCCTATAGTCTTCAAAGGGATCCGAAATATCTGTTCTCAGATTCCACAGAAATAAGGCTAGCAAAGAGATCCACGAAATACAGATGTAACTCTGTGAGTGGAAGTCACATATCACAGAGCAGTTTCTCAGAAAGCTTCTTTCCAGATTTCATCGGAGGATATTTCCTTTTTCACCATAGCCCTCTATGGGCTTCCAAATATCACTTTGCCAATTCCACAAGAACTGTCTTAGCGAAAGGATTCTTCAGGGAAAAGCTGTAACTCTGTGAGATGATTTCACAGAACACAAAGAAGTTTCTCAGAAAGCTTCTTTGTCTTTGTTATCGGAAGATATTTCCTTTGTCCCTATAGTATTCAAAGGGATCCGAAATATCTATTCTCAGATTCCACAGAAATAAGGCTAGCAAAGAGATCCACGAAATACAGATGTAACTCTGTGAGTGGAAGTCACATATCACAGAGCAGTTTCTCAGAAAGCTTCTTTCCAGATTTCATCGGAGGATATTTCCTTTTTCACCATAGCCCTCTATCGGCTTCCAAATATCACTTTGCCAATTCCACAAGAACTGTCTTAGCGAAAGGCTTCTTGAGGGGAAAGCTGTAACTCTGTGAGATGATTTCACAGAACACAAAGAAGTTTATCAGAAAGCTTCTTTCTCTTTGTTATCGGAGGATATTTCCTTTGGCCCTATTGTCTTCAAAGGGATCCGAAATATCTGTTCTCAGATTCCACAGAAATAAGGCTAGCAAAGAGATCCACGAAATACAGATGTAACTTTGTGAGTGGAAGTCACATATCACAGAGCAGTTTCTCAGAAAGCTTCTTTCCAGATTTCATCTGAGGATATTTCCTTTTTCACCGTAGCCCTCTATGGGCTTCCAAATATCACTTTGCCAATTCCACAAGAACTGTCTTAGCGAAAGGCTTCTTGAGGGGAAAGCTGTAACTCTGTGAGATGATTTCACAGAACACAAAGAAGTTTCTCAGAAAGCTTCTTTCTCTTTGTTATGGGAGGATATTTCCTTTGGCCCTATAGTCTTCAAAGGGATCCGAAATATCTGTTCTCAGATTCCACAGAAATAAGGCTAGCAAAGAGATCCACGAAATACAGATGTAACTCTGTGAGTGGAAGTCACATATCACAGAGCAGTTTCTCAGAAAGCTTCTTTCCAGATTTCATCGGAGGATATTTCCTTTTTCACCATAGCCCTCTACGGGCTTCCAAATATCACTTTGCCAATTCCACAAGAACTGTCTTAGCGAAAGGCTTCTTGAGGGGAAAGCTGTAACTCTGTGAGATGATTTCACAGAACACAAAGAAGTTTCTCAGAAAGCTTCTTTCTCTTTTTTATGGGAGGATATTTCCTTTGGCCCTATAGTCTTCAAAGGGATCCGAAATATCTGTTCTCAGATTCCACAGAAATAAGGCTAGCAAAGAGATGCACGAAATACAGATGTAACTCTGTGAGTGGAAGTCACATATCACAGAGCAGTTTCTCAGAAAGCTTCTTTCCAGATTTCATCGGAGGATATTTCCTTTTTCACCATAGCCCTCTAAGGGCTTCCAAATATCACTTTGCCAATTCCACAAGAACTGTCTTAGCGAAAGGCTTCTTGAGGGGAAAGCTGTCACTCTGTGAGATGATTTAACAGAACACAAAGAAGTTTCTCAGAAAGCTTCTTTCTCTTTGTTATCGGAGGATATTTCCTTTGGCCCTATAGTCTTCAAAGGGATCCGAAATATCTGTTCTCAGATTCCACAGAAATAAGGCTAGCAAAGAGATCCACGAAATACAGATGTAACTCTGTGAGTGGAAGTCACATATCACAGAGCAGTTTCTCAGAAAGCTTCTTTCCAGATTTCATGGGAGGATATTTCCTTTTTCTCCATAGCCCTCTACGGGCTTCCAAATATCACTTTGCCAATTCCACAAGAACTGTCTTAGCGAAAGGCTTCTTGAGGGGAAAGCTGTAACTCTGTGAGATGATTTCACAGAACACAAAGAAGTTTCTCAGAAAGCTTCTTTCTCTTTTTTATGGGAGGATATTTCTTTGGGACCTATAGTCTTCAAAGGGATTCTAAATATCTGCTCTCAGATTCCACAGAAATAAGGCTAGCAAAGAGATCCACGAAATACAGATGTAACGCTGTGAGTGGAAGTCACATATCACAGAGCAGTTTCTGAGAAAGCTTCTTTCCAGATTTTATTGGAGGATACTTCCTTTTTCACCATAGCCCTCTATGGGCTTCCAAATATCACTTTGCCAATTCCACAAGAACTGTCTTAGCGAAAGCCTTCTTGAGGGGAAAGCTGTAAATCTGTGAGATGATTTCACAGAACACAAAGAAGTTTCTGAGAAAGCTTCTTTCTCTTTGTTATCGGAGGATATTTCCTTTGGCCCTATAGTCTTCAAAGGGATCCGAAATATCTGTTCTCAGATTCCACAGAAATAAGGCTAGCAAAGAGATCCACGAAATACAGATGTAACTCTGTGAGTGGAAGTCACATATCACAGAGCAGTTTCTCAGAAAGCTTCTTTCCAGATTTCATCTGAGGATATTTCTTTTTCACCATAGCCCTCTATGGGCTTCCAAATATCACTTTGCCAATTCCACAAGAACTGTCTTAGCGAAAGGCTTGTTGAGGGGAAAGCTGTAACTCTGTGAGATGATTTCACAGAACACAAAGAAGTTTCTCAGAAAGCTTCTTTCTCTTTGTTATCGGAGGATATTTCCTTTGGCCCTATAGTCTTCAAAGGGATCCGAAATATCTGCTCTCAGATTCCACAGAAATAAGGCTAGCAAAGAGATCCACGAAATACAGATGTAACTCTGTGAGTGGAAGTCACATATCACAGAGCAGTTTCTCAGAAAGCTTCTTTCCAGATTTCATCGGAGGATATTTCCTTTTTCACCATAGCCCTCTATGGGCTTCCAAATATCACTTTGCCAATTCCACAAGAACTGTCTTAGCGAAAGGATTATTCAGGGAAAAGCTGTAACTCTGTGAGATGATTTCACAGAACACAAAGAAGTTTCTCAGAAAGCTTCTTTCTCTTTGTTATGGGAGGATATTTCCTTTGGCCCTATAGTCTTCAAAGGGATTCTAAATATCTGCTTTCAGATTCCACAGAAATAAGGCTAGCAAAGAGATCCACGAAATACAGATGTAACTCTGTGAGTGGAAGTCACATATCACAGAGCAGTTTCTCAGAAAGCTTCTTTCCAGATTTCATCGGAGGATATTTCCTTTTTCACCATAGCCCTCTATGGGCTTCCAAATATCACTTTGCCAATTCCACAAGAACTGTCTTAGCGAAAGGCTTCTTGAGGGGAAAGCTGTAACTCTGTGAGACGATTTCACAGAACACAAAGAAGTTTCTCAGAAAGCTTCTTTCTCTTTGTTATCGGAGGATATTTCCTTTGGCCCTATAGTATTAAAAGGGATACTAAATATGTGCTTTCAGATTCCACAGAAATAAGGCTAGCAATGAGATCCACGAAATACAGATGTAACTCTGTGAGTGGAAGTCACATATCACAGAGCAGTTTCTCAGAAAGCTTCTTTCCAGATTTCATCGGAGGATATTTCCTTTTTCACCATAGCCCTCTATGGGCTTCCAAATATCACTTTGCCAATTCCACAAGAACTGTCTTAGCGAAAGGCTTCTTGAGGGGAAAGCTGTAACTCTGTGAGATGATTTCACAGAACAGAAAGAAGTTTATCAGAAAGCTTCTTTCTTTTTGTTATCGGAGGATATTTCCTTTGGCCCTATTGTCTTCAAAGGGATCCGAAATATCTGTTCTCAGATTCCACAGAAATAAGGCTAGCAAAGAGATCCTCGAAATACAGATGTAACTTTGTGAGTGGAAGTCACATATCACAGAGCAGTTTCTCAGAAAGCTTCTTTCCAGATTTCATCTGAGGATATTTCCTTTTTCACCGTACCCCTCTATGGGCTTCCAAATATCACTTTGCCAATTCCACAAGAACTGTCTTAGCGAAAGGCTTCTTGAGGGGAAAGCTGTAACTCTGTGAGATGATTTCACAGAACACAAAGAAGTTTCTCAGAAAGCTTCTTTCTCTTTGTTATGGGAGGATATTTCCTTTTTCCCTATAGTCTTCAAAGGGATCCGAAATATCTGTTCTCAAATTCCACAGAAATAAGGCTAGCAAAGAGATCCACGTATTACAGATGTATCTCTGTGAGTGGAAGTCACATATCACAGAGCAGTTTCTCAGAAAGCTTCTTTCCAGATTTCATCGGAGGATATTTCCTTTTTCACCATAGCCCTCTACGGGCTTCCAAATATCACTTTGCCAATTCCACAAGAACTGTCTTAGCGAAAGGCTTCTTGAGGGGAAAGCTGTAACTCTGTGAGATGATTTAACAGAACACAAAGAAGTTTCTCAGAAAGCTTCTTTCTCATTGTTATCGGAGGATATTTCCTTTGGCCCTATAGTCTTCAAAGGGATCCGAAATATCTGTTCTCAGATTCCACAGAAATAAGGCTAGCAAAGAGATCCACGAAATACAGATGTAACTCTGTGAGTGGAAGTCACATATCACAGAGCAGTTTCTCAGAAAGCTTCTTTCCAGATTTCATGGGAGGATATTTCCTTTTTCCCATAGCCCTCTATGGGCTTCCAAATATCACTTTGCCAATTCCACAAGAACTGTCTTAGCGAAAGGCTTCTTGAGGGGAAAGCTGTAACTCTGTGAGATGATTTCACAGAACACAAAGAAGTTTCTCAGAAAGCTTCTTTCTCTTTGTTATCGGAGGATATTTCCTTTGGCCCTATAGTCTTCAAAGGGATTCTAAATATCTGTTCTCAGATTCCACAGAAATAAGGCTAGCAAAGAGATCCACGAAATACAGATGTAACTCTGTGAGTGGAAGGCACATATCACAGAGCAGTTTCTCAGAAAGCTTCTTTCCAGATTTCATCGGAGGATATTTTCTTTTTCACCATAGCCCTCTATGGGCTTCCAAATATCACTTTGCCAATTCCACAAGAACTGTCGTAGCGAAAGGCTTCTTCAGGGGAAAGTTGTAACTCTGTGAGATGATTTCACAGAACACAAAGAAGTTTTTAAGAAAGCTTCTTTCTCTTTGTTATCGGAAGATATTTCCTTTGTCCCTATAGTATTCAAAGGGATCCGAAATA
Organism: Macaca fascicularis; assembly: GCF_037993035.2. Classification (NCBI taxonomy): domain Eukaryota; kingdom Metazoa; phylum Chordata; class Mammalia; order Primates; family Cercopithecidae; genus Macaca; species Macaca fascicularis. The sequence continues at coordinate 30,062,203 of NC_088386.1, forward strand.
TCTGTTCTCAGATTCCACAGAAATAAGGCTAGCAAAGAGATCCACGAAATACAGATGTAACTCTGTGAGTGGAAGTCACATATCACAGAGCAGTTTCTCAGAAAGCTTCTTTCCAGATTTCATCGGAGGATATTTCCTTTTTCACCATAGCCCTCTATGGGCTTCCAAATATCACTTTGTCAATTCCACAAGAACTGTCTTAGCGAAAGGCTTCTTGAGGGGAAAGCTGTAACTCTGTGAGATGATTTCACAGAACACAAAGAAGTTTCTCAGAAAGCTTCTTTCTCTTTGTTATGGGAGGATATTTCCTTTGGCCCTATAGTCTTCAAAGGGATCCGAAATATCTGTTCTCAGATTCCACAGAAATAAGGCTAGCAAAGAGATCCACGAAATACAGATGTAACTCTGTGAGTGGAAGTCACATATCATAGAGCAGTTTCTCAGAAAGCTTCTTTCCAGATTTCATCGGAGGATATTTCCTTTTTCACCATAGCCCTCTATGGGCTTCCAAATATCACTTTGCCAATTCCACAAGAACTGTCCTACCGAAAGGCTTCTTGAGGGGAAAGCTGTAACTCTGTGAGATGATTTCACAGAACACAAAGAAGTTTATCAGAAAGCTTCTTTCTCTTTGTTATTGGAGGATATTTACTTTGGCCCTATAGTCTTCAAAGGGATCCGAAATATCTGTTCTCAGATTCCACAGAAATAAGGCTAGCAAAGAGATCCACGAAATACAGATGTAACTCTGTGAGTGGAAGTCACATATCACAGAGCAGTTTCTCAGAAAGCTTCTTTCCAGATTTCATCGGAGGATATTTTCTTTTTCACCATAGTCCTCTATGGGCTTCCAAATATCACTTTGCCAATTCCACAAGAACTGTCGTAGCGAAAGGCTTCTTGAGGGGAAAGCTGTAACTCTGTGAGATGATTTCACAGAACACAAAGAAGTTTCTCAGAAAGCTTCTTTCTCTTTGTTATCGGAGGATATTTCCTTTGGCCCTATAGTATTCAAAGGGATACTAAATATGTGCTTTCAGATTCCACAGAAATAAGGCTAGCAAAGAGATCCACGAAATACAGATGTAACTCTGTGAGTGGAAGTCACATATCACAGAGCAGTTTCTCAGAAAGCTTCTTTCCATATCATGGGAGGATATTTCCTTTTTCACCATAGCCCTCTATGGGCTTCCAAATATCACTTTGCCAATTCCACAAGAACTGTCCTAGCGAAAGGCTTCTTGAGGGGAAAGCTGTAACTCTCTGAGATGATTTCACAGAACACAAAGAAGTTTCTCAGAAAGCTTCTTTCTCTTTGTTATCGGAGGATATTTCCTTTGGCCCTATAGTCTTCAAAGGGATCCGAAATATCTGTTCTCAGATTCCACAGAAATAAGGCTAGCAAAGAGATCCACGAAATACAGATGTAACTCTGTGAGTGGAAGTCACATATCACAGAGCAGTTTCTCAGAAAGCTTCTTTCCAGATTTCATCGGAGGATATTTCCTTTTTCACCATAGCCCTCTATGGGCTTCCAAATATCACTTTGCCAATTCCACAAGAACTGTCTTAGCGAAAGGCTTCTTCAGGGGAAAGCTGTAACTCTGTGAGATGATTTCACAGAACACAAAGAAGTTTTTAAGAAAGCTTCTTTCTCTTTGTTATCGGAAGATATTTCCTTTGTCCCCATAGTATTCAAAGGGATCCGAAATATCTGTTCTCAGATTCCACAGAAATAAGGCTAGCAAAGAGATCCACGAAATACAGATGTAACTCTGTGAGTGGAAGTCACATATCACAGAGCAGTTTCTCAGAAAGCTTCTTTCCAGATTTCATCGGAGGATATTTCCTTTTTCACCATAGCCCTCTATGGGCTTCCAAATATCACTTTGCCAATTCCACAAGAATTGTCTTAGCGAAAGGCTTCTTGAGGGGAAAGCTGTAACTCTGTGAGATGATTTCACAGAACACAAAGAAGTTTATCAGAAAGCTTCTTTCTCTTTGTTATCGGAGGATATTTCCTTTGGCCCTATTGTCTTCAAAGGGATCCGAAATATCTGTTCTCAGATTCCACAGAAATAAGGCTAGCAAAGAGATCCACGAAATACAGATGTAACTTTGTGAGTGGAAGTCACATATCACAGAGCAGTTTCTCAGAAAGCTTCTTTCCAGATTTCATCTGAGGATATTTCCTTTTTCACCGTAGCCCTCTATGGGCTTCCAAATATCACTTTGCCAATTCCACAAGAACTGTCTTAGCGAAAGGCTTCTTGAGGGGAAAGCTGTAACTCTGTGAGATGATTTCACAGAACACAAAGAAGTTTCTCAGAAAGCTTCTTTCTCTTTGTTATGGGAGGATATTTCCTTTGGCCCTATAGTCTTCAAAGGGATCCGAAATATCTGTTCTCAGATTCCACAGAAATAAGGCTAGCAAAGAGATCCACGAAATACAGATGTAACTCTGTGAGTGGAAGTCACATATCACAGAGCAGTTTCTCAGAAAGCTTCTTTCCAGATTTCATCGGAGGATATTTCCTTTTTCACCATAGCCCTCTACGGGCTTCCAAATATCACTTTGCCAATTCCACAAGAACTGTCTTAGCGAAAGGCTTCTTGAGGGGAAAGCTGTAACTCTGTGAGATGATTTCACAGAACACAAAGAAGTTTCTCAGAAAGCTTCTTTCTCTTTTTTATGGGAGGATATTTCCTTTGGCCCTATAGTCTTCAAAGGGATCCGAAATATCTGTTCTCAGATTCCACAGAAATAAGGCTAGCAAAGAGATCCACGAAATACAGATGTAACTCTGTGAGTGGAAGTCACATATCACAGAGCAGTTTCTCAGAAAGCTTCTTTCCAGATTTCATCGGAGGATATTTCCTTTTTCACCATAGCCCTCTAAGGGCTTCCAAATATCACTTTGCCAATTCCACAAGAACTGTCTTAGCGAAAGGCTTCTTGAGGGGAAAGCTGTAACTCTGTGAGATGATTTAACAGAACACAAAGAAGTTTATCAGAAAGCTTCTTTCTCTTTGTTATCGGAGGATATTTCCTTTGGCCCTATAGTCTTCAAAGGGATCCGAAATATCTGTTCTCAGATTCCACAGAAATAAGGCTAGCAAAGAGATCCACGAAATACAGATGTAACTCTGTGAGTGGAAGTCACATATCACAGAGCAGTTTCTCAGAAATCTTCTTTCCAGATTTCATGGGAGGATATTTCCTTTTTCTCCATAGCCCTCTATGGGCTTTCAAATATCACTTTGCCAATTCCACAAGAACTGTCTTAGCGAAAGGCTTCTTGAGGGGAAAGCTGTAACTCTGTGAGATGATTTCACAGAACACAAAGAAGTTTCTCAGAAAGCTTCTTTCTCTTTTTTATGGGAGGATATTTCTTTGGGACCTATAGTCTTCAAAGGGATTCTAAATATCTGCTCTCGGATTCCACAGAAATAAGGCTAGCAAAGAGATCCACGAAATACAGATGTAACGCTGTGAGTGGAAGTCACATATCACAGAGCACTTTCTGAGAAAGCTTCTTTCCAGATTTTATTGGAGGATACTTCCTTTTTCACCATAGCCCTCTATGGGCTTCCAAATATCACTTTGCCAATTCCACAAGAACTGTCTTAGCGAAAGCCTTCTTGAGGGGAAAGCTGTAAATCTGTGAGATGATTTCACAGAACACAAAGAAGTTTCTGAGAAAGCTTCTTTCTCTTTGTTATCGGAGGATATTTCCTTTGGCCCTATAGTCTTCAAAGGGATCCGAAATATCTGTTCTCAGATTCCACAGAAATAAGGCTAGCAAAGAGATCCACGAAATACAGATGTAACTCTGTGAGTGGAAGTCACATATCACAGAGCAGTTTCTCAGAAAGCTTCTTTCCAGATTTCATCTGAGGATATTTCTTTTTCACCATAGCCCTCAATGGGCTTCCAAATATCACTTTGCCAATTCCACAAGAACTGTCTTAGCGAAAGGCTTCTTGAGGGGAAAGCTGTAACTCTGTGAGATGATTTCACAGAACACAAAGATGTTTCTCAGAAAGCTTCTTTCTCTTTGTTATCGGAGGATATTTCCTTTGGCCCTATAGTCTTCAAAGGGATCCGAAATATCTGTTCTCAGATTCCACAGAAATAAGGCTAGCAAAGAGATCCACGAAATACAGATGTAACTCTGTGAGTGGAAGTCACATATCACAGAGCAGTTTCTCAGAAAGCTTCTTTCCAGATTTCATCGGAGGATATTTCCTTTTTCACCATAGCCGTCTATGGGCTTCCAAATATCACTTTGCCAATTCCACAAGAACTGTCTTAGCGAAAGGCTTCTTGAGGGGAAAGCTGTAACTCTGTGAGACGATTTCACAGAACACAAAGAAGTTTCTCAGAAAGCTTCTTTCTCTTTGTTATCGGAGGATATTTCCTTTGGCCCTATAGTATTAAAAGGGGTACTAAATATGTGCTTTCAGATTCCACAGAAATAAGGCTAGCAAAGAGATCCACGAAATACAGATGTAACTCTGTGAGTGGAAGTCACATATCACAGAGCAGTTTCTCAGAAAGCTTCTTTCCAGATTTCATCGGAGGATATTTCCTTTTTCACCATAGCCCTCTATGGGCTTCCAAATATCACTTTGCCAATTCCACAAGAACTGTCCTAGCGAAAGGCTTCTTGAGGGGAAAGCTGTAACTCTGTGAGATGATTTCACAGAACACAAAGAAGTTTCTCAGAAAGCTTCTTTCTCTTTGTTATGGGAGGATATTTCCTTTGGCCCTATAGTCTTCAAAGGGATCCGAAATATCTCTTCTCAGATTCCACAGAAATAAGGCTAGCAAAGAGATCCACGAAATACAGATGTAACTCTGTGAGTGGAAGTCACATATCACAGAGCAGTTTCTCAGAAAGCTTCTTTCCAGATTTCATCGGAGGATATTTCCTTTTTCACCGTAGCCCTCTACGGGCTTCCAAATATCACTTTGCCAATTCCACAAGAACTGTCTTAGCGAAAGGCTTCTTGAGGGGAAAGCTGTAACTCTGTGAGATGATTTCACAGAACACAAAGAAGTTTCTCAGAAAGCTTCTTTCTCTTTTTTATGGGAGGATATTTCCTTTGGCCCTATAGTCTTCAAAGGGATCCGAAATATCTGTTCTCACATTCCACAGAAATAAGGCTAGCAAAGAGATGCACGAAATACAGATGTAACTCTGTGAGTGGAAGTCACATATCACAGAGCAGTTTCTCAGAAAGCTTCTTTCCAGATTTCATCGGAGGATATTTCCTTTTTCACCATAGCCCTCTAAGGGCTTCCAAATATCACTTTGCCAATTCCACAAGAACTGTCTTAGCGAAAGGCTTCTTGAGGGGAAAGCTGTAACTCTGTGAGATGATTTAACAGAACACAAAGAAGTTTCTCAGAAAGCTTCTTTCTCTTTGTTATCGGAGGATATTTCCTTTGGCCCTATAGTCTTCAAAGGGATCCGAAATATCTGTTCTCAGATTCCACAGAAATAAGGCTAGCAAAGAGATCCACGAAATACAGATGTAACTCTGTGAGTGGAAGTCACATATCACAGAGCAGTTTCTCAGAAAGCTTCTTTCCAGATTTCATGGGAGGACATTTCCTTTTTCCCATAGCCCTCTATGGGCTTCCAAATATCACTTTGCCAATTCCACAAGAACTGTCTTAGCGAAAGGCTTCTTGAGGGGAAAGCTGTAACTCTGTGAGATGATTTCACAGAACACAAAGAAGTTTCTCAGAAAGCTTCTTTCTCTTTGTTATCGGAGGATATTTCCTTTGGCCCTATAGTCTTCAAAGGGATTCTAAATATCTGTTCTCAGATTCCACAGAAATAAGGCTAGCAAAGAGATCCACGAAATACAGATGTAACTCTGTGAGTGGAAGGCACATATCACAGAGCAGTTTCTTAGAAAGCTTCTTTCCAGATTTCATCGGAGGATATTTCCTTTTTCACCATAGCCCTCTATGGGCTTCCAAATATCACTTTGTCAATTCCACAAGAACTGTCTTAGCGAAAGGCTTCTTGAGGGGAAAGCTGTAACTCTGTGAGATGATTTCACAGAACACAAAGAAGTTTCTCAGAAAGCTTCTTTCTCTTTGTTATGGGAGGATATTTCCTTTGGCCGTATAGTCTTCAAAGGGATCCGAAATATCTGTTCTCAGATTCCACAGAAATAAGGCTAGCAAAGAGATCCACGAAATACAGATGTAACTCTGTGAGTGGAAGTCACATATCATAGAGCAGTTTCTCAGAAAGCTTCTTTCCAGATTTCATCGGAGGATATTTCCTTTTTCACCATAGCCCTCTATGGGCTTCCAAATATCACTTTGCCAATTCCACAAGAACTGTCCTACCGAAAGGCTTCTTGAGGGGAAAGCTGTAACTCTGTGAGATGATTTCACAGAACACAAAGAAGTTTATCAGAAAGCTTCTTTCTCTTTGTTATTGGAGGATATTTACTTTGGCCCTATAGTCTTCAAAGGGATCCGAAATATCTGTTCTCAGATTCCACAGAAATAAGGCTAGCAAAGAGATCCACGAAATACAGATGTAACTCTGTGAGTGGAAGTCACATATCACAGAGCAGTTTCTCAGAAAGCTTCTTTCCAGATTTCATCGGAGGATATTTTCTTTTTCACCATAGCCCTCTATGGGCTTCCAAATATCACTTTGCCAATTCCACAAGAACTGTCGTAGCGAAAGGCTTCTTGAGGGGAAAGCTGTAACTCTGTGAGATGATTTCACAGAACACAAAGAAGTTTCTCAGAAAGCTTCTTTCTCTTTGTTATCGGAGGATATTTCCTTTGGCCCTATAGTATTCAAAGGGATACTAAATATGTGCTTTCAGATTCCACAGAAATAAGGCTAGCAAAGAGATCCACGAAATACAGATGTAACTCTGTGAGTGGAAGTCACATATCACAGAGCAGTTTCTCAGAAAGCTTCTTTCCATATTTCATGGGAGGATATTTCCTTTTTCACCATAGCCCTCTATGGGCTTCCAAATATCACTTTGCCAATTCCACAAGAACTGTCTTAGCGAAAGGCTTCTTCAGGGGAAAGCTGTAACTCTGTGAGATGATTTCACAGAACACAAAGAAGTTTTTAAGAAAGCTTCTTTCTCTTTGTTATCGGAAGATATTTCCTTTGTCCCTATAGTATTCAAAGGGATCCGAAATATCTGTTCTCAGATTCCACAGAAATAAGGCTAGCAAAGAGATCCACGAAATACAGATGTAACTCTGTGAGTGGAAGTCACATATCACAGAGCAGTTTCTCAGAAAGCTTCTTTCCAGATTTCATCGGAGGATATTTCCTTTTTCACCATAGCCCTCTATGGGCTTCCAAATATCACTTTGTCAATTCCACAAGAACTGTCTTAGCGAAAGGCTTCTTGAGGGGAAAGCTGTAACTCTGTGAGATGATTTCACAGAACACAAAGAAGTTTCTCAGAAAGCTTCTTTCTCTTTGTTATGGGAGGATATTTCCTTTGGCCCTATAGTCTTCAAAGGGATCCGAAATATCTGTTCTCAGATTCCACAGAAATAAGGCTAGCAAAGAGATCCACGAAATACAGATGTAACTCTGTGAGTGGAAGTCACATATCATAGAGCAGTTTCTCAGAAAGCTTCTTTCCAGATTTCATCGGAGGATATTTCCTTTTTCACCATAGCCCTCTATGGGCTTCCAAATATCACTTTGCCAATTCCACAAGAACTGTCCTACCGAAAGGCTTCTTGAGGGGAAAGCTGTAACTCTGTGAGATGATTTCACAGAACACAAAGAAGTTTATCAGAAAGCTTCCTTCTCTTTGTTATTGGAGGATATTTACTTTGGCCCTATAGTCTTCAAAGGGATCCGAAATATCTGTTCTCAGATTCCACAGAAATAAGGCTAGCAAAGAGATCCACGAAATACAGATGTAACTCTGTGAGTGGAAGTCACATATCACAGAGCAGTTTCTCAGAAAGCTTCTTTCCAGATTTCATCGGAGGATATTTTCTTTTTCACCATAGCCCTCTATGGGCTTCCAAATATCACTTTGCCAATTCCACAAGAACTGTCGTAGCGAAAGGCTTCTTGAGGGGAAAGCTGTAACTCTGTGAGATGATTTCACAGAACACAAAGAAGTTTCTCAGAAAGCTTCTTTCTCTTTGTTATCGGAGGATATTTCCTTTGGCCCTATAGTATTCAAAGGGATACTAAATATGTGCTTTCAGATTCCACAGAAATAAGGCTAGCAAAGAGATCCACGAAATACAGATGTAACTCTGTGAGTGGAAGTCACATATCACAGAGCAGTTTCTCAGAAAGCTTCTTTCCATATTTCATGGGAGGATATTTCCTTTTTCACCATAGCCCTCTATGGGCTTCCAAATATCACTTTGCCAATTCCACAAGAACTGTCCTAGCGAAAGGCTTCTTGAGGGGAAAGCTGTAACTCTCTGAGATGATTTCACAGAACACAAAGAAGTTTCTCAGAAAGCTTCTTTCTCTTTGTTATCGGAGGATATTTCCTTTGGCCCTATAGTCTTCAAAGGGATCCGAAATATCTGTTCTCAGATTCCACAGAAATAAGGCTAGCAAAGAGATCCACGAAATACAGATGTAACTCTGTGAGTGGAAGTCACATATCACAGAGCAGATTCGCAGAAAGCTTCTTTCCAGATTTCATCGGAGGATATTTCCTTTTTCACCATAGCCCTCTATGGGCTTCCAAATATCACTTTGCCAATTCCACAAGAACTGTCGTAGCGAAAGGCTTCTTGAGGGGAAAGCTGTAACTCTGTGAGATGATTTCACAGAACACAAAGAAGTTTCTCAGAAAGCTTCTTTCTCTTTGTTATCGGAGGATATTTCCTTTGGCCCTATAGTATTCAAAGGGATACTAAATATGTGCTTTCAGATTCCACAGAAATAAGGCTAGCAAAGAGATCCACGAAATACAGATGTAACTCTGTGAGTGGAAGTCACATATCACAGAGCAGTTTCTCAGAAAGCTTCTTTCCATATTTCATGGGAGGATATTTCCTTTTTCACCATAGCCCTCTATGGGCTTCCAAATATCACTTTGCCAATTCCACAAGAACTGTCCTAGCGAAAGGCTTCTTGAGGGGAAAGCTGTAACTCTCTGAAATGATTTCACAGAACACAAAGAAGTTTCTCAGAAAGCTTCTTTCTCTTTGTTATCGGAGGATATTTCCTTTGGCCCTATAGTCTTCAAAGGGATCCGAAATATCTGTTCTCAGATTCCACAGAAATAAGGCTAGCAAAGAGATCCACGAAATACAGATGTAACTCTGTGAGTGGAAGTCACATATCACACAGCAGTTTCGCAGAAAGCTTCTTTCCAGATTTCATCGGAGGATATTTCCTTTTTCACCATAGCCCTCTATGGGCTTCCAAATATCACTTTGCCAATTCCACAAGAACTGTCTTAGCGAAAGGCTTCTTCAGGGGAAAGCTGTAACTCTGTGAGATGATTTCACAGAACACAAAGAAGTTTTTAAGAAAGCTTCTTTCTCTTTGTTATCGGAAGATATTTCCTTTGTCCCTATAGTATTCAAAGGGATCCGAAATATCTGTTCTCAGATTCCACAGAAATAAGGCTAGCAAAGAGATCCACGAAATACAGATGTAACTCTGTGAGTGGAAGTCACATATCACAGAGCAGTTTCTCAGAAAGCTTCTTTCCAGATTTCATCGGAGGATATTTCCTTTTTCACCATAGCCCTCTATGGGCTTCCAAATATCACTTTGTCAATTCCACAAGAACTGTCTTAGCGAAAGGCTTCTTGAGGGGAAAGCTGTAACTCTGTGAGATGATTTCACAGAACACAAAGAAGTTTCTCAGAAAGCTTCTTTCTCTTTGTTATGGGAGGATATTTCCTTTGGCCCTATAGTCTTCAAAGGGATCCGAAATATCTGTTCTCAGATTCCACAGAAATAAGGCTAGCAAAGAGATCCACGAAATACAGATGTAACTCTGTGAGTGGAAGTCACATATCATAGAGCAGTTTCTCAGAAAGCTTCTTTCCAGATTTCATCGGAGGATATTTCCTTTTTCACCATAGCCCTCTATGGGCTTCCAAATATCACTTTGCCAATTCCACAAGAACTGTCCTACCGAAAGGCTTCTTGAGGGGAAAGCTGTAACTCTGTGAGATGATTTCACAGAACACAAAGAAGTTTATCAGAAAGCTTCCTTCTCTTTGTTATTGGAGGATATTTACTTTGGCCCTATAGTCTTCAAAGGGATCCGAAATATCTGTTCTCAGATTCCACAGAAATAAGGCTAGCAAAGAGATCCACGAAATACAGATGTAACTCTGTGAGTGGAAGTCACATATCACAGAGCAGTTTCTCAGAAAGCTTCTTTCCAGATTTCATCGGAGGATATTTTCTTTTTCACCATAGCCCTCTATGGGCTTCCAAATATCACTTTGCCAATTCCACAAGAACTGTCGTAGCGAAAGGCTTCTTGAGGGGAAAGCTGTAACTCTGTGAGATGATTTCACAGAACACAAAGAAGTTTCTCAGAAAGCTTCTTTCTCTTTGTTATCGGAGGATATTTCCTTTGGCCCTATAGTATTCAAAGGGATACTAAATATGTGCTTTCAGATTCCACAGAAATAAGGCTAGCAAAGAGATCCACGAAATACAGATGTAACTCTGTGAGTGGAAGTCACATATCACAGAGCAGTTTCTCAGAAAGCTTCTTTCCATATTTCATGGGAGGATATTTCCTTTTTCACCATAGCCCTCTATGGGCTTCCAAATATCACTTTGCCAATTCCACAAGAACTGTCCTAGCGAAAGGCTTCTTGAGGGGAAAGCTGTAACTCTCTGAGATGATTTCACAGAACACAAAGAAGTTTCTCAGAAAGCTTCTTTCTCTTTGTTATCGGAGGATATTTCCTTTGGCCCTATAGTCTTCAAAGGGATCCGAAATATCTGTTCTCAGATTCCACAGAAATAAGGCTAGCAAAGAGATCCACGAAATACAGATGTAACTCTGTGAGTGGAAGTCACATATCACAGAGCAGATTCGCAGAAAGCTTCTTTCCAGATTTCATCGGAGGATATTTCCTTTTTCACCATAGCCCTCTATGGGCTTCCAAATATCACTTTGCCAATTCCACAAGAACTGTCTTAGCGAAAGGCTTCTTCAGGGGAAAGCTGTAACTCTGTGAGATGATTTCACAGAACACAAAGAAGTTTTTAAGAAAGCTTCTTTCTCTTTGTTATCGGAAGATATTTCCTTTGTCCCTATAGTATTCAAAGGGATCCGAAATATCTGTTCTCAGATTCCACAGAAATAAGGCTAGCAAAGAGATCCACGAAATACAGATGTAACTCTGTGAGTGGAAGTCACATGTCACAGAGCAGTTTCTCAGAAAGCTTCTTTCCAGATTTCATCGGAGGATATTTCCTTTTTCACCATAGCCCTCTATGGGCTTCCAAATATCACTTTGCCAATTCCACAAGAATTGTCTTAGCGAAAGGCTTCTTGAGGGGAAAGCTGTAACTCTGTGAGATGATTTCACAGAACACAAAGAAGTTTATCAGAAAGCTTCTTTCTCTTTGTTATCGGAGGATATTTCCTTTGGCCCTATTGTCTTCAAAGGGATCCGAAATATCTGTTCTCAGATTCCACAGAAATAAGGCTAGCAAAGAGATCCACGAAATACAGATGTAACTTTGTGAGTGGAAGTCACATATCACAGAGCAGTTTCTCAGAAAGCTTCTTTCCAGATTTCATCTGAGGATATTTCCTTTTTCACCGTAGCCCTCTATGGGCTTCCAAATATCACTTTGCCAATTCCACAAGAACTGTCTTAGCGAAAGGCTTCTTGAGGGGAAAGCTGTAACTCTGTGAGATGATTTCACAGAACACAAAGAAGTTTCTCAGAAAGCTTCTTTCTCTTTGTTATGGGAGGATATTTCCTTTGGCCCTATAGTCTTCAAAGGGATCCGAAATATCTGTTCTCAGATTCCACAGAAATAAGGCTAGCAAAGAGATCCACGAAATACAGATGTAACTCTGTGAGTGGAAGTCACATATCACAGAGCAGTTTCTCAGAAAGCTTCTTTCCAGATTTCATCTGAGGATATTTCTTTTTCACCATAGCCCTCTATGGGCTTCCAAATATCACTTTGCCAATTCCACAAGAACTGTCTTAGCGAAAGGCTTCTTGAGGGGAAAGCTGTAACTCTGTGAGATGATTTCACAGAACACAAAGAAGTTTCTCAGAAAGCTTCTTTCTCTTTGTTATGGGAGGATATTTCCTTTGGCCCTATAGTCTTCAAAGGGATCCGAAATATCTGTTCTCAGATTCCACAGAAATAAGGCTAGCAAAGAGATCCACGAAATACAGATGTAACTCTGTGAGTGGAAGTCACATATCACAGAGCAGTTTCTCAGAAAGCTTCTTTCCAGATTTCATCGGAGGATATTTCCTTTTTCACCCTAGCCCTCTAAGGGCTTCCAAATATCACTTTGCCAATTCCACAAGAACTGTCTTAGCGGAAGGCTTCTTGAGGGGATAGCTGTAACTCTGTGAGATGATTTCACAGAACACAAAGAAGTTTCTCAGAAAGCTTCTTTCTCTTTGTTATGGGAGGATATTTCCTTTGGCCCTATAGTCTTCAAAGGGATTCGAAATATCTGCTCTCAGATCCACAGAAATAAGGCTAGCAAGAGATCCACGAAATACAGATGTAACTCTGTGAATGGAAGTCACATATCACAGAGCAGTTTCTCAGAAAGCTTCTTTCCAGATTTCATCGGAGGATATTTCCTTTTTCACCATAGCCCTCTATGGGCTTCCAAATATCACTTTGCCAATTCCACAAGAACTGTCTTAGCGAAAGGCTTCTTGAGGGGAAAGCTGTAACTCTGTGAGATGATTTCACAGAACACAAAGAAGTTTCTCAGAAAGCTTCTTTCTCTTTGTTATCGGAGGATATTTCCTGTGGCCCTATAGTCTTCAAAGGGATCAGAAATATCTGTTCTCAGATTCCACAGAAATAAGGCTAGCAAAGAGATCCACGAAATACAGATGTAACTCTGTGAGTGGAAGTCACATATCACAGAGCAGTTTCTCAGAAAGCTTCTTTCCAGATTTCATTGGAGGATATTTCCTTTTTCACCGTAGCCCTCTATGGGCTTCCAAATATCACTTTGCCAATTCCACAAGAACTGTCTTAGCGAAAGGCTTCTTGAGGGGAAAGCTGTAACTCTGTGAGATGATTTCACAGAACACAAAGAAGTTGCTCAGAAAGCTTCTTTCTCCTCGTTATCGGAGGATATTTCCTTTGGCACTATAGTCTTCAAAGGGATCCGAAATATCTGTTCTCAGATTCCACAGAAATAAGGCTAGCAAAGAGATCCACGAAATAAAGATGTAACTCTGTGAGTGGAAGTCACATATCACAGAGCAGTTTCTCAGAAAGCTTCTTTCCAGATTTCATCTGAGGATATTTCCTTTTTCACCATAGCCCTCTATGGGCTTCCAAATATCACTTTGCCAATTCCACAAGAACTGTCTTAGCGAAAGGCTTCTTGAGGGGAAAGCTGTAACTCTGTGAGATGATTTCACAGAACACAAAGAAGTTCCTCAGAAAGCTTTTTTCTCTTTGTTATGGGAGGATATTTCCTTTGGCCCTATAGTCTTCAAAGGGATTCTAAATATCTGCTTTCAGATTCCAAAGAAATAAGGCTAGCAAAGAGATCCACGAAATACAGATGTAACTCTGTGAGTGGAAGTCACATATCACAGAGCAGTTTCTCAGAAAGCTTCTTTCCAGATTTCATCGGAGGATATTTCCTTTTTCACCATAGCCCTCTATGGGCTTCCAATTATCACTTTGCCAATTCCACAAGAACTGTCTTAGCGAAAGGCTTCTTGAGGGGAAAGCTGTAAATCTGTGAGATGATTTCACAGAACACGAAGAAGTTTCTCAGAAAGCTTCTTTCTCTTTGTTATCGGAGGATATTTCCTTTGGCCCTATAGTCTTCAAAGGGATCCGAAATATCTGTTCTCAGATTCCACAGAAATAAGGCTAGCAAAGAGATCCACGAAATACAGATGTAACTCTGTGAGTGGAAGTCACATATCACAGAGCAGTTTCTCAGAAAGCTTCTTTCCAGATTTCATCGGAAGATATTTCCTTTTTCACCCTAGCCCTCTAAGGGCTTCCAAATATCACTTTGCCAATTCCACAAGAACTGTCTTAGCGGAGGGCTTCTTGAGGGGATAGCTGTAACTCTGTGAGATGATTTCACAGAACACAAAGAAGTTTCTCAGAAAGCTTCTTTCTCTTTGTTATGGGAGGATATTTCCTTTGGCCCTATAGTCTTCAAAGGGATTCGAAATATCTGCTCTCAGATTCCACAGAAATAAGGCTAGCAAAGAGATCCACGAAATACAGATGTAACTCTGTGAGTGGAAGTCACATATCACAGAGCAGTTTCTCAGAAAGCTTCTTTCCAGATTTCATCGGAGGATATTTCCTTTTTCACCATAGCCCTCTACGGACTTCCAAACATCACTTTGCCAATTCCACAAGAACTGTCCTAGCGAAAGTCTTGTTGAGGGGAAAGCTGTAACTCTGTGAGATGATTTCACAGAACACAAAGAAGTTTCTCAGAAAGCTTCTTTCTCTTTGTTATCGGAGGATATTTCCTTTGGCCCTATAGTCTTCAAAGGGATCCGAAATATCTGTTCTCAGATTCCACAGAAATAAGGCTAGCATTGAGATCCACGAAATACAGATGTAACTCTGTGAGTGGAAGTCACATATCACAGAGCAGTTTCTCAGAAAGCTTCTTTCCAGATTTCATCGGAGGATATTTCCTTTTTCACCATAGCCCTCTATGGGCTTCCAAATATCACTTTGCCAATTCCACAAGAACTGTCTTAGCGAAAGGCTTCTTGAGGGGAAAGCTGTAACTCTGTGAGACGATTTCACAGAACACAAAGAAGTTTCTCAGAAAGCTTCTTTCTCTTTGTTATCGGAGGATATTTCCTTTGGCCCTATAGTATTAAAAGGGATACTAAATATGTGTTTTCAGATTCCACAGAAATAAGGCTAGCAAAGAGATCCACGAAATACA
Organism: Macaca fascicularis; assembly: GCF_037993035.2. Taxonomy (NCBI): domain Eukaryota; kingdom Metazoa; phylum Chordata; class Mammalia; order Primates; family Cercopithecidae; genus Macaca; species Macaca fascicularis. The sequence continues at coordinate 30,077,341 of NC_088386.1, forward strand.
GATGTAACTCTGTGAGTGGAAGTCACATATCACAGAGCAGTTTCTCAGAAAGCTTCTTTCCAGATTTCATCGGAGGATATTTCCTTTTTCACCATAGCCCTCTATGGGCTTCCAAATATCACTTTGCCAATTCCACAAGAACTGTCCTAGCGAAAGGCTTCTTGAGGGGAAAGCTGTAACTCTGTGAGATGATTTCACAGAACACAAAGAAGTTTCTCAGAAAGCTTCTTTCTCTTTGTTATCGGAGGATATTTCCTTTGGCCCTATAGTCTTCAAAGGGATCCGAAATATCTGTTCTCAGATTCCACAGAAATAAGGCTAGCAAAGAGATCCACGAAATACAGATGTAACTCTGTGAGTGGAAGTCACATATCACAGAGCAGTTTCTCAGAAAGCTTCTTTCCAGATTTCATCGGAGGATATTTCCTTTTTCACCAAAGCCCTCTATGGGCTTCCAAATAACACTTTGCCAATTCCACAAGAACTGTCTTAGCGAAAGGCTTCTTCAGGGGAAAGCTGTAACTCCGTGAGATGATTTCAGAGAACACAAAGAAGTTTCTCAGAAAGCTTCTTTCTCTTTGTTATCGGAGGATATTTCCTTTGTCCCTATAGTATTCAAAGGGATCCGAAATATCTGTTCTCAGATTCCACAGAAATAAGGCTAGCAAAGAGATCCACGAAATACAGATGTAACTGTGTGAGTGGAAGTCACATATCACAGAGCAGTTTCTCAGAAAGCTTCTTTCCAGATTTCATCTGAGGATATTTCCTTTTTCACCATAGCCCTCTATGGGCTTCCAAATATCACTTTGCCAATTCCACAAGAACTGTCTTAGCGAAAGGCTTCTTGAGGGCAAAGCTGTAACTCTGTGAGATGATTTCACAGAACACAAAGAAGTTTCTCAGAAAGCTTCTTTCTCTTTGTTATGGGAGGTATTTCCTTTGGCCCTATAGTCTTCAAAGGGATTCTAAATATCTGCTTTCAGATTCCACAGAAATAAGGCTAGCAAAGAGATCCACGAAATACAGATGTAACTCTGTGAGTGGAAGTCACATATCACAGAGCAGTTTCTCAGAAAGCTTCTTTCCAGATTTCATCGGAGGATATTTCCTTTTTCACCATAGCCCTCTATGGGCTTCCAATTATCACTTTGCCAATTCCACAAGAACTGTCTTAGCGAAAGGCTTCTTGAGGGGAAAGCTGTAAATCTGTGAGATGATTTCACAGAACATGAAGAAGTTTCTCAGAAAGCTTCTTTCTCTTTGTTATCGGAGGATATTTCCTTTGGCCCTATAGTCTTCAAAGGGATCCGAAATATCTGTTCTCAGATTCCACAGAAATAAGGCTAGCAAAGAGATCCACGAAATACAGATGTAACTCTGTGAGTGGAAGTCACATATCACAGAGCAGTTTCTCAGAAAGCTTCTTTCCAGATTTCATCGGAGGATATTTCCTTTTTCACCCTAGCCCTGTAAGGGCTTCCAAATATCACTTTGCCAATTCCACAAGAACTGTCTTAGCGGAAGGCTTCTTGAGGGGATAGCTGTAACTCTGTGAGATGATTTCACAGAACACAAAGAAGTTTCTCAGAAAGCTTCTTTCTCTTTGTTATGGGAGGATATTTCCTTTGGCCCTATAGTCTTCAAAGGGATTCGAAATATCTGCTCTCAGATTCCACAGAAATAAGGCTAGCAAAGAGATCCACGAAATACAGATGTAACTCTGTGAGTGGAAGTCACATATCACAGAGCAGTTTCTCAGAAAGCTTCTTTCCAGATTTCATCGGAGGATATTTCCTTTTTCACCATAGCCCTCTACGGACTTCCAAATATCACTTTGCCAATTCCACAAGAACTGTCTTAGCGAAAGGCTTCTTGAGGGGAAAGCTGTAACTCTGTGAGATGATTTCACAGAACACAAAGAAGTTTATCAGAAAGCTTCTTTCTCTTTGTTATCGGAGGATATTTCCTTTGGCCCTATAGTCTTCAAAGGGATCCGAAATATCTGTTCTCAGATTCCACAGAAATAAGGCTAGCAAAGAGATCCACGAAATACAGATGTAACTCTGTGAGTGGAAGTCACATATCACAGAGCAGTTTCTCAGAAAGCTTCTTTCCAGATTTCATCGGAGGATATTTCCTTTTTCACCATAGCCCTCTATGGGCTTCCAAATATCACTTTGCCAATTCCACAAGAACTGTCTTAGCGAAAGGCTTCTTGAGGGGAAAGCTGTAACTCTGTGAGATGATTTCACAGAACACAAAGAAGTTTCTCAAAAAGCTTCTTTCTCTTTGTTATCGGAGGATATTTCCTGTGGCCCTATAGTCTTCAAAGGGATCAGAAATATCTGTTCTCAGATTCCACAGAAATAAGGCTAGCAAAGAGATCCACGAAATACAGATGTAACTCTGTGAGTGGAAGTCACATATCACAGAGCAGTTTCTCAGAAAGCTTCTTTCCAGATTTCATTGGAGGATATTTCCTTTTTCACCGTAGCCCTCTATGGGCTTCCAAATATCACTTTGCCAATTCCACAAGAACTGTCTTAGCGAAAGGCTTCTTGAGGGGAAAGCTGTAACTCTGTGAGATGATTTCACAGAACACAAAGAAGTTGCTCAGAAAGCTTCTTTCTCCTCGTTATCGGAGGATATTTCCTTTGGCACTATAGTCTTCAAAGGGATCCGAAATATCTGTTCTCAGATTCCACAGAAATAAGGCTAGCAAAGAGATCCACGAAATAAAGATGTAACTCTGTGAGTGGAAGTCACATATCACAGAGCAGTTTCTCAGAAAGCTTTTTTCCAGATTTGATCGGAGGATATTTCCTTTTTCACCATAGCCCTCTATGGGCTTCCAAATATCACTTTGCCAATTCCACAAGAACTGTCGTAGCGAAAGGCTTCTTGAGGGGAAAGCTGTAACTCTGTGAGATGATTTCACAGAACACAAAGAAGTTCCTTAGAAAGCTTCTTTCTCTTTGTTATGGGAGGATATTTCCTTTGGCCCTATAGTCTTCAAAGGGATTCTAAATATCTGCTTTCAGATTCCACAGAAATAAGGCTAGCAAAGAGATCCACGAAATACAGATGTAACTCTGTGAGTGGAAGTCATATATCACAGAGCAGTTTCTCAGAAAGCTTCTTTCCAGATTTCATCGGAGGATATTTCCTTTTTCACCATAGCCCTCTATGGGCTTCCAATTATCACTTTGCCAATTCCACAAGAACTGTCTTAGCGAAAGGCTTCTTGAGGGGAAAGCTGTAAATCTGTGAGATGATTTCACAGAACATGAAGAAGTTTCTCAGAAAGCTTCTTTCTCTTTGTTATCGGAGGATATTTCCTTTGGCCCTATCGTCTTCAAAGGGATCCGAAATATCTGTTCTCAGATTCCACAGAAATAAGGCTAGCAAAGAGATTCACGAAATACAGATGTAACTCTGTGAGTGGAAGTCACATATCACAGAGCAGTTTCTCAGAAAGCTTCTTTCCAGATTTCATCGGAGGATATTTCCTTTTTCACCCTAGCCCTCTAAGGGCTTCCAAATATCACTTTGCCAATTCCACAAGAACTGTCTTAGCGGAAGGCTTCTTGAGGGGATAGCTGTAACTCTGTGAGATGATTTCACAGAACACAAAGAAGTTTCTCAGAAAGCTTCTTTCTCTTTGTTATGGGAGGATATTTCCTTTGGCCCTATAGTCTTCAAAGGGATTCGAAATATCTGCTCTCAGATTCCACAGAAATAAGGCTAGCAAAGAGATCCACGAAATACAGATATAACTCTGTGAGTGGAAGTCACATATCACAGAGCAGTTTCTCAGAAAGCTTCTTTCCAGATTTCATCGGAGGATATTTCCTTTTTCACCATAGCCCTCTACGGACTTCCAAATATCACTTTGCCAATTCCACAAGAACTGTCTTAGCGAAAGGCTTCTTGAGGGGAAAGCTGTAACTCTGTGAGATGATTTCACAGAACACAAAGAAGTTTATCAGAAAGCTTCTTTCTCTTTGTTATCGGAGGATATTTCCTTTGGCCCTATAGTCTTCAAAGGGATCCGAAATATCTGTTCTCAGATTCCACAGAAATAAGGCTAGGAAAGAGATCCACGAAATACAGATGTAACTCTGTGAGTGGAAGTCACATAGCACAGAGCAGTTTCTCAGAAAGCTTCTTTCCAGATTTCATCTGAGGATATTTCCTTTTTCACCATAGCCCTCTATAGGCTTCCAAATATCACGTTGCCAATTCCACAAGAACTGTCTTAGCGAAAGGCTTCTTGAGGGGAAAGCTGTAACTCTGTGAGATTATTTCACAGAACACAAAGAAGTTTCTCAGAAAGCTTCTTTCTCTTTGTTATCGGAGGATATTTCCTGTGGCCCTATAGTCTTCAAAGGGATCAAAAATTCTGTTCTCAGATTCCGCAGAAATAAGGCTAGCAAAGAGATCCACGAAATACAGATGTAACTCTGTGAGTGGAAGTCACATATCACAGAGCAGTTTCTCAGAAAGTTTCTTTCCAGATTTCATTGGAGGATATTTCCTTTTTCACCATAGCCCTCTATGGGCTTCCAAATATCACTTTGCCAATTCCACAAGAACTGTCTTAGCGAAAGGCTTCTTGAGGGGAAAGCTGTAACTCTGTGAGATGATTTCACAGAACACAAAGAAGTTGCTCAGAATGCTTGTTTCTCCTCGTTATCGGAAGATATTTCCTTTGGCCCTATAGTCTTCAAAGGGATCCGAAATATCTGTTCTCAGATTCCACAGAAATAAGGCTAGCAAAGAGATCCACGAAATAAAGATGTAACTCTGTGAGTGGAAGTCACATATCACAGAGCAGTTTCTCAGAAAGCTTTTTTCCAGATTTCATCGGAGGATATTTCCTTTTTCACCATAGCCCTCTATGGGCTTCCAAATATCACTTTGCCAATTCCACAAGAACTGTCTTAGCGAAAGGCTTCTTGAGGGGAAAGCTGTAACTCTGTGAGATGATTTCACAGAACACAAAGAAGTTCCTCAGAAAGCTTCTTTCTCTTTGTTATGGGAGGATATTTCCTTTGGCCCTATAGTCCTCAAAGGGATTCTAAATATCTGCTTTCAGATTCCACAGAAATAAGGCTAGCAAAGAGATCCACGAAATACAGATGTAACTCTGTGAGTGGAAGTCACATATCACAGAGCAGTTTCTCAGAAAGCTTCTTTCCAGATTTCATCGGAGGATATTTCCTTTTTCACCATAGCCCTCTATGGGCTTCCAAATATCACTTTGCCAATTCCACAAGAACTGTCTTAGCGAAAGGCTTCTTGAGGGGAAAGCTGTAACTCTGTGAGATGATTTCACAGAACACAAAGAAGTTTCTCAGAAAGCTTCTTTCTCTTTGTTATGGGAGGATATTTCCTTTGGCCCTATAGTCTTCATAGGGATCCGAAATATCTGTTCTCAGATTCCACAGAAATAAGGCTAGCAAAGAGATCCACGAAATACAGATGTAACTCTGTGAGTGGAAGTCACATATCACAGAGCAGTTTCTCAGAAAGCTTTTTTCCAGATTTCATCGGAGGATATTTCCTTTTTCACCATAGTCCTCTATGGGCTTCCAAATATCACTTTGCCAATTCCACAAGAACTGTCTTAGCGAAAGGCTTCCTCAGGGGAAAGCTGTAACTCTGTGAGATGATTTCACAGAACACAAAGAAGTTTCTCAGAAAGCTTCTTTCTCTTTGTTATCGGAGGATATTTCCTTTGTCCCTATAGTATTCAAAGGGATCCGAAATGTCTGTTCTCAGATTCCACAGAAATAAGGCTAGCAAAGAGATCCACGAAATACAGATGTAACTCTGTGAGTGGAAGTCACATATCACAGAGCAGTTTCTCAGAAAGCTTCTTTCCAGATTTCATCGGAGGATATTTCCTTATTCACCATAGCCCTCTATGGGCTTCCAAATATCACTTTGCCAATTCCACAAGAACTGTCTTAGCGAAAGGCTTCTTGAGGGGAAAGCTGTAACTCTGTGAGATGATTTCACAGAACACAAAGAAGTTTCTCAGAAAGCTTCTTTCTCTTTGTTATCGGAGGATATTTCCTTTGGCCCTATAGTCTTCAAAGGGATCCGAAATATCTGTTCTCAGATTCCACAGAAATAAGGCTAGCAAAGAGATCCACGAAATACAGATGTAACTTTGTGAGTGGAAGACACATATCACAGACCAGTTTCTCAGAAAGCTTCTTTCCAGATTTCATCGGAGGATATTTCCTTTTTCACCATAGCCCTCTATGGGCTTCCAAATATCACTTTGCCAATTCCACAAGAACTGTCTTAGAGAAAGGCTTCTTGAGGGGAAAGCTGTAAATCTGTGAGATGATTTCACAGAACATGAAGAAGTTTCTCAGAAAGCTTCTTTCTCTTTGTTATCGGAGGATATTTCCTTTGGCCCTATAGTCTTCAAAGGGATCCGAAATATCTGTTCTCAGATTCCACAGAAATAAGGCTAGCAAAGAGATCCACGAAATACAGATGTAACTCTGTGAGTGGAAGTCACATATCACAGAGCAGTTTCTCAGAAAGCTTCTTTCCAGATTTCATCGGAGGATATTTCCTTTTTCACCCTAGCCCTCTAAGGGCTTCCAAATATCACTTTGCCAATTCCACAAGAACTGTCTTAGCGAAAGGCTTCTTGAGGGGAAAGCTGTAACTCTGTGAGATGATTTCACAGAACACAAAGAAGTTTCTCAAAAAGCTTCTTTCTCTTTGTTATCGGAGGATATTTCCTGTGGCCCTATAGTCTTCAAAGGGATCAGAAATATCTGTTCTCAGATTCCACAGAAATAAGGCTAGCAAAGAGATCCACGAAATACAGATGTAACTCTGTGAGTGGAAGTCACATATCACAGAGCAGTTTCTCAGAAAGCTTCTTTCCAGATTTCATTGGAGGATATTTCCTTTTTCACCGTAGCCCTCAATGGGCTTCCAAATATCACTTTGCCAATTCCACAAGAACTGTCTTAGCGAAAGGCTTCTTGAGGGGAAAGCTGTAACTCTGTGAGATGATTTCACAGAACACAAAGAAGTTGCTCAGAAAGCTTCTTTCTCCTCGTTATCGGAGGATATTTCCTTTGGCACTATAGTCTTCAAAGGGATCCGAAATATCTGTTCTCAGATTCCACAGAAATAAGGCTAGCAAAGAGATCCACGAAATAAAGATGTAACTCTGTGAGTGGAAGTCACATATCACAGAGCAGTTTCTCAGAAAGCTTTTTTCCAGATTTGATCGGAGGATATTTCCTTTTTCACCATAGCCCTCTATGGGCTTCCAAATATCACTTTGCCAATTCCACAAGAACTGTCTTAGCGAAAGGCTTCTTGAGGGGAAAGCTGTAACTCTGTGAGATGATTTCACAGAACACAAAGAAGTTCCTCAGAAAGCTTCTTTCTCTTTGTTATGGGAGGATATTTCCTTTGGCCCTATAGTCTTCAAAGGGATTCTAAATATCTGCTTTCAGATTCCACAGAAATAAGGCTAGCAAAGAGATCCACGAAATACAGATGTAACTCTGTGAGTGGAAGTCACATATCACAGAGCAGTTTCTCAGAAAGCTTCTTTCCAGATTTCATCGGAGGATATTTCCTTTTTCACCATAGCCCTCTATGGGCTTCCAATTATCACTTTGCCAATTCCACAAGAACTGTCTTAGCGAAAGGCTTCTTGAGGGGAAAGCTGTAAATCTGTGAGATGATTTCACAGAACATGAAGAAGTTTCTCAGAAAGCTTCTTTCTCTTTGTTATCGGAGGATATTTCCTTTGGCCCTATAGTCTTCAAAGGGATCCGAAATATCTGTTCTCAGATTCCACAGAAATAAGGCTAGCAAAGAGATCCACGAAATACAGTGTAACTCTGTGAGTGGAAGTCACATATCACAGAGCAGTTTCTCAGAAAGCTTCTTTCCAGATTTCATCGGAGGATATTTCCTTTTTCACCCTAGCCCTCTAAGGGCTTCCAAATATCACTTTGCCAATTCCACAAGAACTGTCTTAGCGGGAGGCTTCTTGAGGGGATAGCTGTAACTCTGTGAGATGATTTCACAGAACACAAAGAAGTTTCTCAGAAAGCTTCTTTCTCTTTGTTATGGGAGGATATTTCCTTTGGCCCTATAGTTTTCAAAGGGATTCGAAATATCTGCTCTCAGATTCCAAAGAAATAAGGCTAGCAAAGAGATCCACGAAATACAGATGTAACTCTGTGAGTGGAAGTCACATATCACAGAGCAGTTTCTCAGAAAGCTTCTTTCCAGATTTCATCGGAGGATATTTCCTTTTTCACCATAGCCCTCTACGGACTTCCAAATATCACTTTGCCAATTCCACAAGAACTGTCTTAGCGAAAGGCTTCTTGAGGGGAAAGCTGTAACTCTGTGAGATGATTTCACAGAACACAAAGAAGTTTATCAGAAAACTTCTTTCTCTTTGTTATCGGAGGATATTTCCTTTGGCCCTATAGTCTTCAAAGGGATCCGAAATATCTGTTCTCAGATTCCACAGAAATAAGGCTAGCAAAGAGATCCACGAAATACAGATGTAAATCTGTGAGTGGAAGTCACATAGCACAGAGCAGTTTCTCAGAAAGCTTCTTTCCAGATTTCATCGGAGGATATTTCCTTTTTCACCATAGCCCTCTATAGGCTTCCAAATATAACGTTGCCAATTCCACAAGAACTGTCTTAGCGAAAGGCTTCTTGAGGGGAAAGCTGTAACTCTGTGAGATTATTTCACAGAACACAAAGAAGTTTCTCAGAAAGCTTCTTTCTCTTTGTTATCGGAGGATATTTCCTGTGGCCCTATAGTCTTCAAAGGGATCAAAAATTCTGTTCTCAGATTCCACAGAAATAAGGATAGCAAAGAGATCCACGAAATACAGATGTAACTCTGTGAGTGGAAGTCACATATCACAGAGCAGTTTCTCAGAAAGCTTCTTTCCAGATTTCATTGGAGGATATTTCCTTTTTCACCATAGCCCTCTATGGGCTTCCAAATATCACTTTGCCAATTCCACAAGAACTGTCTTAGCGAAAGGCTTCTTGAGGGGAAAGCTGTAACTCTGTGAGATGATTTCACAGAACACAAAGAAGTTGCTCAGAAAGCTTGTTTCTCCTCGTTATCGGAGGATATTTCCTTTGGCCCTATAGTCTTCAAAGGGATCCGAAATATCTGTTCTCAGATTCCACAGAAATAAGGCTAGCAAAGAGATCCACGAAATAAAGATGTAACTCTGTGAGTGGAAGTCACATATCACAGAGCAGTTTCTCAGAAAGCTTTTTTCCAGATTTCATCGGAGGATATTTCCTTTTTCACCATAGCCCTCTATGGGCTTCCAAATATCACTTTGCCAATTCCACAAGAACTGTCTTAGCGAAAGGCTTCTTGAGGGGAAAGCTGTAACTCTGTGAGATGATTTCACAGAACACAAAGAAGTTCCTCAGAAAGCTTCTTTCTCTTTGTTATGGGAGGATATTTCCTTTGGCCCTATAGTCCTCAAAGGGATTCTAAATATCTGCTTTCAGATTCCACAGAAATAAGGCTAGCAAAGAGATCCACGAAATACAGATGTAACTCTGTGAGTGGAAGTCACATATCACAGAGCAGTTTCTCAGAAAGCTTCTTTCCAGATTTCATCGGAGGATATTTCCTTTTTCACCATAGCCCTCTATGGGCTTCCAAATATCACTTTGCCAATTCCACAAGAACTGTCTTAGCGAAAGGCTTCTTGAGGGGAAAGCTGTAACTCTGTGAGATGATTTCACAGAACACAAAGAAGTTTCTCAGAAAGCTTCTTTCTCTTTGTTATGGGAGGATATTTCCTTTGGCCCTATAGTCTTCAAAGGGATCCGAAATATCTGTTCTCAGATTCCACAGAAATAAGGCTAGCAAAGAGATCCACGAAATACAGATGTAACTCTGTGAGTGGAAGTCACATATCACAGAGCAGTTTCTCAGAAAGCTTTTTTCCAGATTTCATCGGAGGATATTTCCTTTTTCACCATAGTCCTCTATGGGCTTCCAAATATCACTTTGCCAATTCCACAAGAACTGTCTTAGCGAAAGGCTTCTTCAGGGGAAAGCTGTAACTCTGTGAGATGATTTCACAGAACACAAAGAAGTTTCTCAGAAAGCTTCTTTCTCTTTGTTATCGGAGGATATTTCCTTTGTCCCTATAGTATTCAAAGGGATCCGAAATGTCTGTTCTCAGATTCCACAGAAATAAGGCTAGCAAAGAGATCCACGAAATACAGATGTAACTCTGTGAGTGGAAGTCACATATCACAGAGCAGTTTCTCAGAAAGCTTCTTTCCAGATTTCATCGGAGGATATTTCCTTATTCACCATAGCCCTCTATGGGCTTCCAAATATCACTTTGCCAATTCCACAAGAACTGTCTTAGCGAAAGGCTTCTTGAGGGGAAAGCTGTAACTCTGTGAGATGATTTCACAGAACACAAAGAAGTTTCTCAGAAAGCTTCTTTCTCTTTGTTATCGGAGGATATTTCCTTTGGCCCTATAGTCTTCAAAGGGATCCGAAATATCTGTTCTCAGATTCCACAGAAATAAGGCTAGCAAAGAGATCCACGAAATACAGATGTAACTTTGTGAGTGGAAGACACATATCACAGACCAGTTTCTCAGAAAGCTTCTTTCCAGATTTCATCGGAGGATATTTCCTTTTTCACCATAGCCCTCTATGGGCTTCCAAATATCACTTTGCCAATTCCACAAGAACTGTCTTAGCGAAAGGCTTCTTGAGGGGAAAGCTGTAAATCTGTGAGATGATTTCACAGAACATGAAGAAGTTTCTCAGAAAGCTTCTTTCTCTTTGTTATGGGAGGATATTTCCTTTGGCCCTATAGTCTTCAAAGGGATCCGAAATATCTGTTCTCAGATTCCACAGAAATAAGGCTAGCAAAGAGATCCACGAAATACAGATGTAACTCTGTGAGTGGAAGTCACATATCACAGAGCAGTTTCTCAGAAAGCTTCTTTCCAGATTTCATCGGAGGATATTTCCTTTTTCACCCTAGCCCTCTAAGGGCTTCCAAATATCACTTTGCCAATTCCACAAGAACTGTCTTAGCGGAAGGCTTCTTGAGGGGATAGCTGTAACTCTGTGAGATGATTTCACAGAACACAAAGAAGTTTCTCAGAAAGCTTCTTTCTCTTTGTTATGGGAGGATATTTCCTTTGGCCCTATAGTCTTCAAAGGGATTCGAAATATCTGCTCTCAGATTCCACAGAAATAAGGCTAGCAAAGAGATCCACGAAATACAGATGTAACTCTGTGAGTGGAAGTCACATATCACAGAGCAGTTTCTCAGAAAGCTTCTTTCCAGATTTCATGGGAGGATATTTCCTTTTTCACCATAGCCCTCTACGGACTACCAAATATCACTTTGCCAATTCCACAAGAACTGTCTTAGCGAAAGGCTTCTTGAGGGGAAAGCTGTAACTCTGTGAGATGATTTCACAGAACACAAAGAAGTTTATCAGAAAGCTTCTTTCTCTTTGTTATCGGAGGATATTTCCTTTGGCCCTATAGTCTTCAAAGGGATCCGAAATATCTGTTCTCAGATTCCACAGAAATAAGGCTAGCAAAGAGATCCACGAAATACAGATGTAACTCTGTGAGTGGAAGTCACATAGCACAGAGCAGTTTCTCAGAAAGCTTCTTTCCAGATTTCATCTGAGGATATTTCCTTTTTCACCATAGCCCTCTATAGGCTTCCAAATATCACGTTGCCAATTCCACAAGAACTGTCTTAGCGAAAGGCTTCTTGAGGGGAAAGCTGTAACTCTGTGAGATTATTTCACAGAACACAAAGAAGTTTCTCAGAAAGCTTCTTTCTCTTTGTTATCGGAGGATATTTCCTGTGGCCCTATAGTCTTCAAAGGGATCAAAAATTCTGTTCTCAGATTCCACAGAAATAAGGCTAGCAAAGAGATCCACGAAATACAGATGTAACTCTGTGAGTGGAAGTCACATATCACAGAGCAGTTTCTCAGAAAGCTTCTTTCCAGATTTCATTGGAGGATATTTCCTTTTTCACCATAGCCCTCTATGGGCTTCCAAATATCACGTTGCCAAATCCACAAGAACTGTCTTAGCGAAAGGCTTCTTGAGGGGAAAGCTGTAACTCTGTGAGATGATTTCACAGAACACAAAGAAGTTGCTCAGAAAGCTTGTTTCTCCTCGTTATCGGAGGATATTTCCTTTGGCCCTATAGTCTTCAAAGGGATCCGAAATATCTGTTCTCAGATTCCACAGAAAGAAGGCTAGCAAAGAGATCCACGAAATACAGATGTAACTCTGTGAGTGGAAGTCACATATCACAGAGCAGTTTCTCAGAAAGCTTTTTTCCAGATTTCATCGGAGGATATTTCCTTTTTCACCATAGCCCTCTATGGGCTTCCAAATATCACTTTGCCAATTCCACAAGAACTGTCTTAGCGAAAGGCTTCTTGAGGGGAAAGCTGTAACTCTGTGAGATGATTTCACAGAACACAAAGAAGTTCCTCAGAAAGCTTCTTTCTCTTTGTTATGGGAGGATATTTCCTTTGGCCCTATAGTCCTCAAAGGGATTCTAAATATCTGCTTTCAGATTCCACAGAAATAAG